>NC_140910.1:13325397-14525397 GCF_045865225.1 Trachurus japonicus
GAATATCAACAGAAAATGAGAGTCATTTTAAAACCAAATAAAAACTAAAACTAAAACCAATGCATATTATTTTGATCAATTCAGATCAGCGAGTGGTTTTGTGAATTCACCATAAATTGTCCCGTATTTTCTCAGTTCCTCTGTTTGACCCCTACTCAGCAAAACTTTATGCAATAACGCAAACTAGACAGTAACCTTGGTGGCACAGACAAGAGGACAGCTGACCTCTTATGAAAGGCAGTAATCGCAATTCACTGTTAACTACCGCTTATTGCTGTGTGTGCATGTGTGTGTGTGCGTGCATTTATGTGTGTGTTTGTGTGTTGTTGACTGGTCAGAGTTCACAGTGAAGGCATTACTCACTTTACTTGAGAAGTCATAATGACTGTGTCAGCCAGAAGCTGCAGCGTGACTGAAATTGTTCTTTACCTTATGATTCAGGTCAGAATTTCTTGTCGTTTGCCTGTTTTTACAGTAATTCGTCTGTGAGTTCGCAGATTCCTCACTGCAGCATGATTATCAGCAAACAAACCTGCAGCCGCGGCTTATTCCAGCTTAGTTGTGGCTAATTGTTTTTATGTGCACACTTGTGTTGTGGCCAAAGTGAAAATATTTTTGGTATTTATACAAATGAGGCAGGGAGAATTGAGGCTGAGGTCTGTAGACCGGCCTGCTGAAGTGTCCTTGAGCAAGACACTGAATCTCAAACAGCTCCAAAACTGCCATCAGGGCTCTGTTTATTACCTCACTTCTCTATTATACATAAACTAACCCTATATGTGTTTCATTTCATGGTTATGTAGCTCATCTGTGTAAGTTTCTGTCACACACTGTCACATGCACACACACACACTGGTGGTGCCTCTGTGTGTGTGTGTGTGCTGGGAGATCATCCCCCTCGCTGCCTATCTGACATCCTGGCTGGCGGGATCTCTCCCATCTCACAGCACTGTTTCCGCCAATTGTTTCCAGGGGTAAGAAGACTGGAGGTTAGCTCGCAGACGCTCGTGCTCTCTGCATGCTGCGAGGTTCAACATACAGGAATCAACTCTGGATGCCAGAGGTTAATTCCATGTGACTGTTTTTACAGTATTGAGTTGTGATTGTCCTAACTGCTGGGCTATACAGAGGGCAGTAAGGCTGTATATTTTAAAGAGGGGGTAAATAGCTTCTGTAAAGTTATACAAGGAGAAGAAAAAAACATCCTTGGCGTAATCATTAAACATAATGTGAGATTTCTTTGAGTATCACAAATGAGGCATTTGGTTCTTGCTATTTGTTGCAGGTTCACAAATAAGTGCTTACACAGACTGTGCTTGCACCGTTCTTGTGCTAAAAAGCAATAATTGTACGACCCCTCCACGTTCAGGTCCATCAGCTGGCCTGGTTGGCTCACAGGACTGAGACTTTGACTTTACTGCCTTCATGTGTCCCTACTCCACTGACTTTTTACCTATCTGCATGACATTATGAAATCAATCATAAAATCAGAGATTGGACTCATTACCTCTGTGTAATGACCCTGCTGTGCAGTTCTAGACAGAAGTCAGGTCCACAGTTCAGGTCAGTGACGAACGAGGAGTGCTGAGGTGTCGGCCATTATCAGCAGTCCACTGAGGACAGTGAGACTCCCACATGAACACACAAGTAAAAGGACAAAGTGGTTGACAGGAGGTTGGAGCAACTAACACTGAGATGAATGCTTCATATTTTTGTATTTTGTGAAAAAAAACAAACAAAAAAAAAACATTAACACTCAAACCTGTGTTATTCAGGGTTTGGAGATGACTGGGTTTGAACCCAGCTGCACAGAAGTGAGAGTGTCAACAGCTATCTGTGGGTTATCACAGTACATTTTACTGCTTTAACTGCGTTTGAAGTGTGCAGTCTTCCTTTAGACCCCTCACTCTCTACATCACTGATAGGGCAATATAATTAAGCTGCAGGCCAATCAATTAAAACTCCAGCAGAGGGAATATTAACCGCTCCCTCACACCCGCTGTTTACAATAAACAGCGGGCAGTTCAATAACCTTGTTCTCTGGAAATGCAGAAGTGACTTTCTGCAGGGAAAACAGGGACAAAGGAAGGAGGGGGGGGGCAAAGAGAGTTTCGATGATGGCGTGTTTTCCATTGAAAAAAATGAGATAGCTGAGTTAGCACTCCTTCTTCCTCTTTCTTGTCTTTTTGAACAGAGAAGTGCACGTTTCAGGCTGATGCTCTGTGACGTCTCAGTGTTTCCATTCCTAAATTTCTTTTTTTTTTTTCTTAGCTTCTTGCTCGTCATGTGTTTTGACGACTTGACAACGATTTCAACAGTTTGTGATTCATTCATCTGGCTAAGACGAGTTCTGCAGCTTTTGGCCTGGTTTTTTTTTCCGGCTGTGTGAGTTAAGTCTGACATATTGATACATTTTACAGCGGCAGACATCAGTAAACACAGACAATACAGCACACAGCTGGAGAGACAGTAATGGACTCCTGACCACTCATATCTGTCCATACTATTGTCTCAGATTTCACAATTCACAAACTACCAGACTTCTCTTTTCTTTGAAATCCAGGTCTCCATCATCCTCTCATTCAGTCCACCACTTAAGATGATGTTTACACACTTGGGTGACCCCACAGAGTGTCAAGTTGTGCGGTTGCCTGCTGCTCTGTAGAAGTTCGTATTGTGATCTTGGGCCTAATTAGGTCACATAATAGGACTGGTGTGAAAAGTCAATACTGCAGGCATTGTCCCTGTCACCCGAGCGTCCATCCCAGATCAACAACACCACAGGAGCAGATCGCTCAACTGGGGCAGAAGCGCATCACACCATATGGAGATGGGTGTGTGCTTTGTGGTGGCCTGTGTGTGTGTGTGTGTTCGCACGTGTTTGCTTGTGTGTGTGTGGGATGGGAGTAGGCAGAAGGCAATATGCTGCTGCAGATCTTTGATTTAGATTGGTTTTGATTTAGATGGTTTGGCAGCTTTATGCCTGTGCCTGCGTGTGTGCTCATGTGTGTGTGGCAAGGTGCCCTCACCACACCACACGCACATGCACACGCACACACACATACACACACTTCTTTTTCTTTTCCCGCTCAACCAGGACACGCAGCATTAGTCAAGACATATGACCAGGACTGCATGTATTAGCGGGCACGTGTGTGTTCAGATATGTGTGTGTGTGTGTGTGTGTGTGTGTAAGTGGTATTAGTGTGTAAAGCTGTGGGCTTGCTGTTGTCCAGTTATTAATATGAGTGGTCAGCACTAACACAATCTTCGGGTCAGCAGATCACTGACAGTGCCAAGGTCAAAAACAATGAAAGAGGAAGAAGTATACCCTGTATACGTTAAACAGCCGGATATTAGTTCATTTAAGTTCATTGAATGTTATAAAAAGAAAAAGAAAGGATACTATTTGTATGTACTTATGTACTTTATGACTGTCTGGCATTTGATAAATAAAAGTTATAAAAAAATAAAATAAAATAAAAAACACCCGGATATGTTACACATATACGACACAGTATCTGTGCTACCATACTTGCGTCCATATTGTCTTCGCAGAGTAAATAGTACTCTTATATGTCACTTGGTGTTATGGTAACTTGGTGTTATTGATGCTTGTTTTTGAGCTACTGCCTCTTTCTTTTGAAACAGCTGCGATGTGTGTTGCTGTGTGCATCACTTGCACAGTTTCGTTTCCTATGATGCACATGCTTCACACTTCACTTTAACACTTACAGAAGTGCAGACAGGCTCAAAATGTCTCTCAGTATGAAAACAAGCACCACACCAGAAATGAGATGCTTTCTTACAGTGAGCTCTTAACCAACAGTTCATAAGGTGAAACTTGAAACAGGACAATGGTTGAATTTGTTTTATTATATACACACTGATGTGACGACTTGTGTCTGCTGCTGTAGCTTCTTGGTGCGATTTCAGATTTTTGGCGAGGCAGCATTGCCACCAGCGTGTCACTGGCTTCAGTCGGTGGTGTGTGTTGTTTTTGTTGCGTATGTGACAACTTGAGTGTAGTGTACTTTAGTGTAGCGTGTATCTGTTGGGCAACAGATGGTCCGGCTCTCATTAGCAGGAGGGGGGTCAGACAGACAACCGAGCCAGTCCAGACTGATTCATTCAAGGCTTAGCAGGGCTTAGATCTAGAGGGGGGTCAGAGTTGGGGCCCCATGAAAGGGTGTGTGTGTATGTGTGTGTGTGTGTGTGTGTGTGTGTGTGTGTGTGTGTGCGTCTCCGTGTGCTGGGATTTGTCTCATTTATCGTAACTCCTCTAAATGCAGAGACACCTGAAAACACCTCCGAGGATTATCTCTGCGACAAGTAGGGTGTAAAAAATTAAAATTCGCAAATAAGCTAGAATAATGTTTCACAGTTTCATGCAGTTTCATGCCACCATTTGACAAATTAGATTAAAAAAAAATCTAAAACACCTGAATTGAACAAACTGCTCCTTGAAACATGTGTCTCTGCGGATGTGAAGTGCAGAGGAGGAGGAGGGGTCTCTGTCTACAGCTCTGGACTTTACTGGAAACTAATGATGTCACCCATCCACACACACACACACACACACACACACAGAAAGAGGGAGAGAGAGAGGGAGGAGATGGAGAGAGAGAGTGGGAGAGCTCAACAACAGCCAGGACAATAGATCTTAGGAGCAGAGACATGACATAAGAGAAGGAGAGAGGCAGACGGGGCTTTAATGTGGCTGTTTAAACAAAGGGCTCAGTTGACCGAATGAGACACGGAGAGAGAAGATGCAGCTGTGTGTGTTATGAGATGACCTGACATGTCCTTACACATCTCTATTGTCATTGTTGTTACTACTGGATTGAAACACTCATCTGCTGAGTGCACCGCTGCTGCTTCACTGCTCTTAAATGACCTATTTAAGCTACTTTGATGGTCTCATGCTGAGGTTCATTGAGTGATAGCAGATCTTCCTGACCCTACACCATAAATCCAAACCCTCTTGGGTTTTGTTGCTCTGGCCTGGTCTGGACTAAAACCTCTGCTGACTCTGGATAAACCCAGCGGTTTATGAACTCTGCCCTCTACTGGGCAGTATGCTTTGGAAACACAAACCCACTAACCACACTCAAACATACAGTGAAACACAAGTGGACATGCTGCCCCGTGCGCGTGCACACAACACACACACAACTGAACAAACACTTGACCCAAAAAAACGAGTGAAAAAAACAAAATGTCTAACAGAGAACAAACGTACAGGCACATTTGGTCCAGATATTGCAGCAGGAAAGACCTCCTTAATTTTAAATTTCTACACAATGACTTTCCACTGGAGTATTTGGCTGCACTCACAGCTGATACTCCTCGCACTGGGTGAAATGATGAGTCTCCCTTCCTTTGTTTATGTGTTTCCAGCAGAGAGGAAAAGCACTGCGTCTCTGTCCGGTCTGATATATGAAATCACTCCTTCTCTGGAAGCGTACGAGATGGTTCAGTTGCATCACGCTTGTCTCTCAGCCAGTATGGATCCTCTCAGTTTCTGACTGTGCTGTGAACTCTCCCCCGCCTGTCTCTGTCTCTGTCTCTGTCTCTCCCTCACACACTCACAGGAGAGATAATGTCCTTTCAAGTTAATCTCAACAGCGTCCTACACTTTCTTGGCTGCATGACCTTCTTATCTTGGGAGTAAACATTGAGACATTAAACATGCGGAGATGTGTTGTCTAGGTGTTTGTGGCTTGGTCTTATTTTATAGTCCTGTGATCCATAGTGTTTTTTTCTCCTCTCCTCTCCTCTCCTCTCCTCTCCTCTCCTCCATTTTCTTATTGGTCTGCATTTATGACCCATGCTCCAGGCCAGAGAGGCTCCCCAGCCAGTCAGGTATGAGGACAGCAGGACTCGCTGGAGTCAGGAGGCTGGAGGCAGGAAGTGGGAGATTTCCTGGAATGTGCGTTTTTCCCCACACTGGTGCAATAACAGAGTGAGCAGTGCTCCTCCTGTTTTTGTCCTGTTTCTGTTTCTGCTCTATAGCTCCCTGTTCGGACTTTGTCGAACAGAGAGAAGAGCCTGCCTAGGAAGTCCTGTAATGGCAGGAACCCATTACAAAAAACAAAAAAAAACAGCTTTGACCTGTTCGTCAAGGGCTTTCCTAAGTGTGACTGCGTCATTAGTTTTCCAAGAGGAAGGAAATCTTGGAATGAGGATCACCCTGTGTTGTAGTGCAGGAATATCATGCATAATGTGATAGATTTTCAAATATAGACACATAAAGATGCCACTCACTCATAAATCACAGTTGAACTTCAGGCAACACATCAGTGTGAAATATTGTGGTTTTGTTTCACAACAGTTACACACACTAACTCATGAAAACAGAATAGGCTATAAGTAGCAACAATTAGCTCAATTAACTTGTTATAAAACCTGAAAGATAGAAAACGAAGCCTCGGGTGTTGACCTTGAAAATTCCAGTTAACACTAAACAAACACTGTCAATTAATTTAAAGCCTTATGTATTAAATTCATAATTCATTCAATCAGTCTGAATAAGTCAATTTCTTACAGATGAGTAAAAATGTGTTTAGTGCTGGACTGTCTCTTTTACAGCAGCAGTAACTTCTCAGAGTCTTGTCACCATGAGGTGGCCGACACTGACAATGAAACACTCACTTCTCTTTTTGTGTGACTTAAATACACCAGATACATTGTGTTTCTCAATGAGTTTTAGAGGTGCTGGTTGGCAGATATTGTTACCATGCTGAGACTCACGCTAGCTGTTTACTCTTGTCCCTATAGTCTATGTGCCACGCTAAGCCAACTGGGTGCAGTTTAATTATTTTTCTGGCAAATTTTCTAAAATGTCAAACTATTCTTTTAACTTGGCTTAATTTGAAAGTCACTAAGGATGTGGAACAAAATACCTAAAAACAGCTTTGACATTTTCTGATTTCTGGCCGAAACGGCAGAACAGGTCCCTTATGATACCACTGACTGATTTTACTTCTGTGGACTTGGACCCCACAGAAAGAGAATACATTTCACGTTTTGATCTCAAGTTGAAAGTTGTGTGTACTCATCTGCTCATCCATCTCACAGGGCAACAGCTGTCACATTTGTCAGACGTCTTGTTTGCCCTGAAATATGACATCGCTCCCACTGTGAGACCAACACTCCGATCCCCCTGGGATAGAGCTGGAGGTCGCGTGGGGCCACAACCTTCCCACTGCCCCTCTGGGCTTCTCAGAGCTCCGTGGACCCCGGCGGACACCGGGGCAGCTCGGCCTGGGAACTGGAGCCCGGCCAGATACGCAGCATGATGAACGGTCAGCAATAAGGGGAAAAACTGATAAAAAACATTACGTTTGATAAACACATGCTGACGGAGGAAAGGCTTCCCTGGCCTCTGGGTGCACTCCATGCAAAGCTGGCAGGGAGCAATGATGACAAAAGTGGGCACCTTGACTTGTTTGTGTGTGGGTGCACCCTGCTGCTTGTAACATTCAGTGACGCTGAGTGTGACGTTGGGGGTTACGTGTTGGTGTTATGGGAGCAAGAAGAGTGGGTAGACATTTCACGTACACACACACACACAGCAGGTCCACCATCTCTCCCATCCAGACAACAATATGAAGTATCATGAGGTTTCTTACTGTCTCTTCCTGATGACTCTGGATCAGTAGTTTGGCATTTGCTCAGCTGACTTACTGGACTTATAAATGAATGAACCGCATGCTTATTCACAGTTGATACATGTTTACGATACAACTTTGTAGAAAAAGACCCCACACAAAGTGGGCGCTTGATTCATATATTCTCCTTTATTCACAAGTGGGTTGTTTGAGTACGTGTGAAGGCGCATTCACAGAGGAACACAGTGTTGCCCATTCTCTCTCACACACACAGACACACACATAAGCCTATTCTCCTCAATGCACAGTGCTGGTGACGGCATCTACGGCCTTCCTTGTATTGTCCCACACAGTGGACTGTGAGGCCGTTTACACTAAAAGGACCGACTTTAAGATTCAGACTGGATTTGACTGAAAAGACTGCTGTTTTTTTTTACTTCAGATAAATTTACCATGAGAGTTCACACTTGAGGAGGAGGTATAACATTTTCTGATATCTGTGGTGTTTGAGTCATGTTGTGAGGGAATTTCTTCACACTCAGTAAGGACCCTCACAGTGGCCAATAACTCTTTTATTGTGTTTATGGTCATGTGAGTTTTGTTTGAGTAAAAACAATAATTTAAACTATAAGCAAATAATGAAAATGAGAATAAATTCAGATCAGATGTTGGTTTATTAAAACATTACGGCAATTAGAAACCATTTTCTACATTGTAGTACTGCATATGGTTATTTATGTCCATCTCATCACCAGAAAAAAAAAAAACCCTTTGTTCTGCTTTAGAAAAAAATACATCCCAATAAAATCAAACTTGGGCATGTTTTAAGTCATTCATCTGTTTTAAAGTAATACACAGTCAAAGATTAATAAACACGTTGTAAAAGTCAGTCGTTTGCTGTATGAATTTCTCAGATTTATGTTCTTGATGAGTTGCGCAAACACAAATCACAGCCTTGCGTCCGTATGTACGCACGTTGTTGTAGGTTTGAGGGAAGTCGCACAAAAAGAGAAGAAGGGGAGGAGGAGTTTGAGCAGGACTGTTGTGAGGGCGAGTGGGAGGAGTTTGCTAATTCAGTAGAAGAGGGGAGAGCCTATTGACAGTCAGAGAGGAGGATCTGGAGTTTGAAGAGGAGCGGACCGAAGTGTGTGAGAGAGAGTGTGTGAAAGTGTGTGTGCGCGTGGTGAAGGAGAACAAATCTCATTTTACAGCGAGGACCTTGGATTTTGTTTTCCCACAAAAAAAGGAACACTTCTTCTCCTTCTCCTTCTTTTTTCTTTTTTTCTTCTTGTCGGATTATCTCCGAGCTCTGATGCTGTCCCCGGATCATGAAAGAAAAGCTCACCATGAAGTTCGCCTGGAAAACTAAAATGGTAAAATAACAACACAACAATAACAATAACAAAACCCTCTCGTGATTCGTGCACTGCTGTTGAGTTCGTGGTTTTGCAGAGTAAGGAGGGGGGCGGCGAGAGGTTAAAGAGGGAATTGGGGGAGAGAAAGGAGGAGGGGGTGTTTGCAGGCTTGGGAAAGTAGCGGATAAAGGGGGGAAGAGGAGGAGGAGGAGGAGGAGGAGGAGGAGGGGGTTCAGCCGAACATTGAGTTTTAATTGTTTTCCCAAGGCTTTAAATCCAGTTTAACCCACATTGCTGGTGCGTAAAGATGCCGTGCAAAGTTTGGTGGGCAAGGGAGCAAGGGGGTGTAATACTAATAATAAAACAACAACTCGATCCGCTAACTCTCCCCTCCATGATGATGGATATGAAAACTCTGGAGTGAAACAGAGTGGTGGTGGTGGTGGTGGGGAGGGGGATACAATTGGCGAGGCCCCGGGGCCATCAGTGTCTCTCCACGGGACCCAGCTGGGCTCAGGCGAGGAAAGCACAAAAGCCAACAGATCAGCGCCAAAGACTCAACACCACTGTTGTTGTTATCCTGGGAGTATTGTTTCACACGCAGCTGATGGGATGATAGGCAGATTAGCTCTATTTGAGCTGGGGACGTCCAGCTATATTGTCCTCTCTGCTGTCCTCAGTGTCCTCCTCCCTCTGCACGTAGTGAGCATCTTCTGTCCAAGTTGTCACGCAGAGAGTAAACAAACAGCTCATCTCCTGTTTACACCTCACCCAGCAGCATTTGATAAGCTGGTATTCTGTGGAAACCCATCCCATAATAATACTCTGCCAGGTTTCCCGTGGTAAATATACTTTATTGTTTCTTTCTCCCCTGGTGGATGGAAACATCACTGTGACAGACTGTTTTGATTTCCATTTTCATGCAAGCTCATGGAACTTTGTCTCGCAATAAGCTTTAAACTCTTGGTGCATAAAGTGAGCAGAGCTTTTCTCTCCCTTTTTTTCCCCCCCTCTTTTCTTTTGCTCTGAAAAACATCTCCAGCTCTGTGTCTGACAAAAAGCAGGCTGTGTGTATGTGTGTGTGTGTGTGTGTGTGCAGACTGTGAACTCAGCAGCCTGGGCCGGCCAGCACAGAGACCTCCCGCTATTGTTTTGGGAGTGTGTGGACTGCATGACTCATGCACTGATGTATTTATCTGTCTCTGCGCCAGCCATCCAGCCGGCGGCCAGCAGCAGCAGAAGCTAAAAAACCCAGAGACATGTTGCTGACCATGGGACACAATGCTGAAAAAAGGGCTCTTTTGGGGATGGGGCATGTAGATGTTTCACGCACATGGTTGCTGCTTTCACCCGTCAAAGCCTGTGAAAATCCCATCTTTTCCTTTTTTTTAATTCATCCTCTCACTCCTTTCTCCTCTTTGTGTTTTCAGTTGGAGAGCTTTCTTTTCATTTCTGCATCACATGTTTCTGTTCAAACCCAAACACGGTTCAGTCATGGCTGAGTGCCACTAGCCTCCTGGACCGTCTATTGAGCCTGTTAAAGGCGACTTTGACCCCTGACCTTTTTCTTTTGCCGTCCCTTCTGTTTGGGGGAATAGTTTGGACTTTGCCACTGAGCTGTGTAAATGAAAGTGGGGACAAGTGAGAGTGATCTTGGCTGCTGCTGCTGCCTGCATGTGTGTGTGTGTGTGTGTGAAGACTTGGCCATAATACTGCATGCGTGGTGTTTATATTTGGCCAGTCCCTCTCCTTCGCTGTCTCCCTGCCTCTGTTTTTGTCTCCGTATGTTGATGTCTCAGCAGAACTCACGCTCTCTCGCTCTGTCTGAGCTGGAGTTTTGTATTTTAATTTGTCTCTGCTCCCTGTGTTTGTTTATGCTCTCTGCTGTTTGTCAGTGATTTACAACCAGAGACAGACACAGTACATATGGGCCCATGCCTGCAAGATGAGCACAAATCCACTCAGTCTTACAAGTTGATTTAAGTGTGGTTGAGCTCTTGAGACACAGATTTGTAATCAAGCTCTCTTGGCTTGTATAATTATGCAGACAAACAGACAAAGACGAATCAACAGAGAGAAAAAGTGATGCAAATTTTTACTAAGTAGGGGTTTGTTTGAGAGGCGGCATCCATTCTGGCTCTTATCTCAAGCTTTTCGGAGCTCCAGGAAAGCAGTCCAGCTCTGACTTCAGCTCAAGAGACACGGTGAAAGAGATGGATAGGGAATAAAAGAGGGAGTAAAGACGGGGAGGGAATGAGGGAGGGAGGCCTGGCAGGCTGCAGCGGTGGTGGGGGTTGGGGAGCTGGTCTCGCTTGATGTTTTACTGCACCTCAGTTCTTCTCTTCCTAGTTTGTTTGAGTGCTGTGGTCGTGTTTCTTTGTTTTTCTCATTCTGCCATCTGCTTTTCTCGTCTACACGTTTCCAAAAGGGGTAAATTACTTTTTTTGCAAAACTATAAAAATGACACTTGTTGTGGAAGTAGCAGTTAACTTACAGGAAACTGTTGTCTCTTTATATCCTAAACGCAACTCTTAACATTTTCCCTCCTCTCTCCTTTGCAGAGCTCGGTGCAGGACTGGGGGGAGGAAGTCGAGGAAGGAGCCATCTACAATGTGACACTGAAGAGGGTTCAGATTCAACAGGCGGCCAACAAGGGAGCAAGATGGCTGGGGGTGAGTAAGCCCTTCTGGCAGAATCACAGCTGATGGAGCAGTTTTCCAAGGGGCACATGATGAGTCAACTCCAAAACCATCAGTGAGGCAGACTATGCATATCAAAACCTTTCTTTTTTCCACTTTCCCAACCTGTTGCGGTGAGAAATGCAAACTGTAAAAAGCCTCTGATGTGGAACTCATCACGTGTGGATGGTTTATAAAAGCAATCCAGTGGCTCGTGTGCGTCCTGCAGAGCTGAAAAACAGAAGAACCTAATCTCTATTGTTTGAAACTGCACTGTGTCTTTCAATTGTGGGGCGTCTCTCGCAGCATTGTGCACCACCCAGGATGTTTTTGTTTTAACATTTTGAGTTATAAATCTCCCAGTTTAGACAACACCTATTTAGTCGCCTGCTGAAAATCAACAGTTTCACCAGACCTGCACTGTTTAGCCAAAGCATGTGATTTCCTGACTTTCCCGGCTGCCAGCAAAACTGCTAGTTCCTTTGTACAGCAGTGTTTTATGAAACGCTGGTATGACAAAAAAAAAAAAAAAGGGGGGGGGGGGTATTAAAGGCTTTTCCTTGAGTTGTGCATTTTCTTTCAGTGCATATGAGGCCTTACTGTTTCCTGCGCTGCGCTGTTTATATCGGCTTAATAAGATGTTATAGTGTATTATTATCCTGCACAGAAGGTCCAATTAGGGGTCCTTAGATTCTCCCAGGAGCTCTCTCAGCTTGAGAACAGAAACACAACTCAGATATTTGGGAGTTTTCTTTGTTTACAAGAAAAATCAGGATCTTGTGTTGTTGGTTTGTTTGTCTCTTTGTGCTCGACATGGTGGATGGAGATTGGCACATGAAAGAATAAATAGATAACAGCTCCGAGACTGTATTGATATATTGACAACGACATGAGCTGCCGACTGTATAAGAGCTAATGAAAACAATGTGTGTGCTTTATACAGCAGCAGTGTTTGTGGAGTAGAATATAGAGCGATCCCTATTGAGACGTCAGTATATTTACTATAAACACTCGATTGTGAGTGAGTAACTGCAATTACAATCAGTGGGCTTGTAGGGCCCACGCCCTGCGTAGAGTTTGGAGTGTGTGTGTTGTTGTGTGTGTGTGTGTGTGTAGTAGATTTGGTCACAAAGTCAGTAAATTTGAGTGTTTTGTAAATGGGGCTTGTGGGTGACTGTGCGATGCGTCACCTCACACAGATGAATAACCATATTTCGTTTCGTTTTGAGTGTGTGTGTGTGTGTGTGTGTGTGTGTGCCGAGCTGTTATCAGAGGGCAGTGCTGGGAGAACGTAGCTCTGCTGCTGTCGTCCTCTGTGTCTGGAGGGACGGTGGAGGAGGGGCCCGCTGTGATTAAAAGCAGATTGGAAAGTTTCCTGTTGTAGCGTGCTAACTTCACCAAGGTCTCTCTCTCTCTCTTTCTCCCTCCCTCTCTTTCCATGCTGGTGCCACCTCTTCATCTTCTCTCTCCCTGCCCGTTTTTTTAACCACTCACTGTATTTCCCTGCGGACACAATTGTCGGACACATCTGGAGAAATCGGAATTAAATATAGGTCACGATTGTCCTCGCTGCTTCCTCCCTCCATCCATCTTTTTTTGTCTTCTATTGAATAGTCTCTCACTCCTATTATTCAACAGTTTGGAGTGTACCTATTCTCAGTGCCCAAATGTATCCAGATGTCAAACAACAGTATAAGAATAAATATGTACCTACATGCACAAACGAAAGCAGCATCTGCCGTTGTAAAGGATCGGAGTATACCTCGGTTCACCCTGGTTTAACGGTGTGAAAATATGTGTGTTTTCAGGCGGAGGGGGATCGTCTGCCTCCTGGCCACACAGTGAGCCAGCTGGAGACCTGCAAAATCCGCAGTATCCGCGCTGGAACACTGGAACGGCTGGTAGAGACATTACTGACGGCATTTGGAGACAACGACCTCACCTACACCTCCATCTTCCTGTCCACCTACAGAGCCTTCACCAGCACACAGACTGTACTGCAGCTTCTGCTGGACAGGTAGCCTGAGTCGAGGTGTTTCATATAAAGCCAGGATAATGTAGCGATTATATGATTTAGTGGTTTTAAATATGCTTGTTCTGTGCTGCAGGTATGGCTGCGTGGAGGAAAATGGACAAGGCACAGAGAGATGCCAGGGCTCTGAAACCAGTGGAGCCATCAGAAAGTGAGTTTTTATAAGTCCATGTCATCCCTTCCATTCAAAGAGCTTTCTATAGATAACATTTTACGATTTACCTCCTCCACATCACTGCTAGCTCTCTTAACATTCAGATGTCTCCACAGTGCCTTGGCGTCCATCCTACGTGCCTGGCTGGATCAGTGTCCTGAAGACTTCCAGGAGCACCCTGACTACCCCTGTCTCCACAGGCTGATGGGCTACCTGCGCAAGGCCCTGCCGGGGTCCGAGGCCCTGAGGCGGGCAGAGGGTCTGCTGGAGCAGCTGCAGAGTCAAGCCAACACGGATGACACTGATGGTAAACAACAAACTGTCTTTTAAAACACATTTTGTTAACGTGTAGTTTCATGATCTCTCCAGCACTATCAAAATGCATTTTTTTTTTTTTTAGAAATCTTTTTTTTTATTTTCACAAAATCAAAATCATTGCTGCAAATCTACAATTACAAACAAATAAACACGATCAACAGTAAAACCAAACCATAAAGAACGACAAAAATAAGCAGCAACATCAACCACAAACACAAACACAGTAGCATTAACAACATTAACAATAACAACAACAACAAAAACACAATAAAGGTGAAGAAAAAGGAAAAAAAAAATAATAATAATGGTAGAAAGAAAGTAAAACGGCCCTCCATTACAATTATCACCATTTTAGGATAAAGACCAACCTTCACCCTCAAAGATTACACTTTGTTCTTTATTTCTGCTAATGTCTTTTTCGAGTGACCACTGAAATTTCAGGAATATTTTGAAGCTTTCTAGATTCAATTGTTGTCTTTTTGTAGCTCGGAAAATCAAGGCTTTTCCCACCATACTAATAATATTATTCAGGTATTTTCCTTCTGCATTGTCTCTTAAATCACCAAAAATTATAGTTAGAGGGCAACAATAAAAATGTAAACTGTGAACCGAAATCCATTTTCCTACTTGATTCCAAAACAGTGCAAAAATGCACATATTGAATTAATCCTGTTGCTCTGCTTTCAGCTGGTTTCCATGGCAACAGTTCTTTTTGCCTGGGGGAAGAGGAAGAAGTGGAGATCGAGGTCCAGGAGGACTTCCTGTCGTTCGACGCGGACCTGGTGGCCGAGCAGCTGACCTACATGGATGCGGTAAGTTGAGGGAAATGAGACGGACACACACGGGGGGAGGACTGGCGGTGTGTGTGTTGCGTAGGAGGGTGAAAGATTTACACAGGTTACGTCCCCGGCCCCGTGCGTGTTTCTCCGGTGTCGTCATAAGTTACTAACACCAGCCTTTTTCCTCCTGCTCCAGCTACTGTTTAAAAAGGTCGTACCCCACCACTGCCTGGGCTCCATCTGGTCTCAGAGGGACAAGAAGCACAACAAGCACAGTGCCCCCACCATCCGTGCCACCATTACTCAGTTCAACGCCGTGGCGGCCTGCGTGGTCAGCACGGTGCTGAAACACAAACAGATCAGACCGCACGCCAGAGCGCGGGTCATCCAGCGATGGATAGACATCGCTCAGGTGGGCAGAAGCACGCAGACACGCAGACAAGTTGATATAGAGAAAATATAGAGAAAGTATGAGGGAAGTTGTGACTGACTTGTATTTTCTTTCAACAGGAGTGTCGGATACGCAAAAACTTCTCATCTCTGCGAGCCATCGTGTCGGCACTGCAGTCCAATCCTCTGTACCGGCTGAAAAGAGCATGGGCCTGTGTGCACAAGTAAGCCTCCAATTCCTCAACTATGCAGATAATCTCAGCGGGTTTTTCGATGGAAGAATTAGCATTTTGGCAGAATCCATCAGCATCTCCTCAGTGTTTATTGCAGCCGCTGTGCCCAATATCACAACCTGACGTTGAATCTGTCCTCCACACAGAGACAGCATGCAGACCTTTGAGGAGCTGTCGGACATTTTCTCAGACCACAACAACTACCTGACCAGCAGAGAGCTACTCATGAGGGTGAGTTTGAACTTCACCAGCTATTTCATGTGCGAGGGAAAGCGTCATCTCTTAAAAAAAGAAAAGAAAATCCCAGTTTGAAATTGTAGATGTTGTTTCCACAGCCTTGAGACTTGATCTGGAAAGATTCTTTCATTCTCTCTCTAAAAATCTGAAGGACTGAAGCTATTTTTTCTGTTTGCTCCACAGGAAGGCACTTCAAAGTTTGCCAGTCTGGAGAGCTGTGCCAAGGAGCACCAGAAACGCACCCACAAGAGACTCCAGCTGCAGAGGGAAATGGTGAGACAAAGACTAAGAGCTTTGACGACCAGTGCCAGACAAATGGATCTATTTTCAAAGACAGCTAAAATGGAGCTTTATAATTTTAAACAACACATTCCTCCAAAGCAATGTACTGTAAAGTGAGTTCTAGCCTCTCCAGTATGATGAAGCCGCATGCTTAACTTTGTTTACTCAATGCAGTATGTGCTGTACCTACATTAAGCCTGTGTTGTATTTTACAAACCCGTTTTGCCATCTGCGAGGACCACAGCGTAAATAAATCTCAGACTTTTATTGTGGCATCTCAGTGAATTTACGTGGTTGTTAAAGTAATCAAATAACTCTTTGTTCACAGGGAGCAATGCAGGGCACGATACCATACTTAGGGACTTTCCTCACTGATCTAACCATGCTGGATACAGCCCTGCCCGACCTAGTAGAGGTAAAAAAAAACCCTCAACACCTGCTGATTATATGTGTGTGTGTCTTTTACGCTTGTGTGCGTGTTTCGATACTTGAGAGCATGTGTCTGCGAGTTTACACAACTCTGCAGATCTGAGAGTCTGTCTGTGTAACCGCTGTCAGTAACTGGGGCGTAAGTTTCCATGAGTGCGTGAGGAATTTTGTCGGTCCATTTTTGGAGTGGTGCACCTAATGCTGTTTGTCTAAGCAGCCACTGGTATGTGATGTTCAGGGTCTGACAGCGTGCTCTTTGTGTCCTCCGCAGGGTGGTCTGATCAACTTTGAGAAGAGACGCAGGGTGAGTGTAGCAGCTGCAATCAGACATGATTACACACCGAGACCATTACAGCACGGTGAGACGTTTGAAGTGAAACCCATCTAACGTTGGCGACTTCTTCTTCTCCGCATCTGCTAGGAGTTTGAGGTGATAGCTCAGATCAAGCTGCTCCAGTCGGCTTGCAACAGCTACTGTCTGACCGCAGAGCCGACTTTCCTCCGCTGGTTTAAGAGCCAGCCTCAGCTCAGCGAGGAGGAAAGGTACACAACACCTTCTCTCTTGATTGCACCGTTTTTCAATAGATAACAAGCAAATTAGTGCATGAGGTCATGGTCTGTTGGATCCATTGTTAACCAGCACACAATAGAAGCCTCTTTCTCTCCGTTCTCCTGGCTTCTCCCTGCTGTCTTCGCTCATGTCATGTCTTTGCTCCCTACTGATCTATTGTGCTTGTTGTTTTTGCTCTGGTAGCTTTCATTTTCTCCCTCATTCTGTTGCACTCTCACACATTCACTTTCTTTCTCTCTGTGAATTCATGATCCCCAAAACCACTGAACACATGACTTGATTCTACCTCGTAATGTTCAGGGGTTTATTGTTTATGTTCTTTCTTGCAGTTACGCCTTGTCCTGCGAGATTGAGGGTCTTGGCGACAGCAGTCCAACTTCACCTAAACCACGAAAAAGCATGGTGAAGAGACTGAGTCTGTGAGTACACCCAGCAGATACATGTTAATAGAACCTAGCGGCTGAAATCGAGTCGAAAATACTTTTCCTTGGCTCAGACGTGTCATATTGGACGATGTCGTATTCAAGCACCACATTGCTGTGACCTATTTATTTTATTATCTAATAACTGACTTCCCCTACTTTCCAGGCTGTTTCTTGGAACTGACAATAGTGCAGCCAGTTCTCCAGTCAGGGAGACGCCGAGATCGCCTCCTACTGGCAGCTCAGGGGAGAGCATGGACTCGGTCAGTGTGTCCTCCAGTGACTCCAGCAGCCCCTCAGACAGTGAAGGACTCACCGCCCCGACTCACACCTCCGACTCCCAACAAAACAAGGTTGGTTGTGACATTAAGAAAAGGTGTTTCATGAAGTCATGCTTAGGTACAAAAATGATTGTTGTGAGGAGGGCTGAAACAGCAGGCCCTCTCCCAGTGTTATTAATATTTTCTCCTTTTTTTCTCCTCTAAATATGTTGAAATAATGTAAGATTTTTTAATTGGCACCTAGAAATTAATTGTTCAATATGTGCAAAACATAAATTATGAATGTAAATGGAATAATATTTTTTACATGGCCACCAAAAAAAAGTACAACCATGGCCAACAATGATGTTAATTACAACATAGTTTATCAATAACAGTCTTTGAGAAAATGATGTAATAACAAAAGACCTGAAATATATCGAAATATTTGTATTTTAATTTCTTTACATTCATAAATGCCATTGGGGAATAATGCAAGAAGTCTCCACCCCCATTACCCCACCCCCCACAGAATAAACTTAGACAAAAAAAAAAGAAAAACATAATTACCCTACTTCAAATTTTTGGACAGTCCCTTACTGAAACTACTGAAACTTTGTACTGTTTATGAAAAACAGTTTTATTTATTTATCTTTAGGCATGTGTGACTTTGTTTCAGTATTTCTGTTTACTTGTGTGTCAAATAGCTGAAAAATGAAAACAGATTATCAGAGTTTCTATGTTTTTGTGAAGCACAATGATGGAGTTATAGTTTCATCTGTTTATACGTGACTTCCTTTATGTTTCCCCAGCTATCAGAATCCTCCTCTTGTAACTCACTCCACTCCATGGACACCAACTCGTCCACAGCCAGCGTCTCCATGACCCCTGCATCCCCCTCCCTCCCCGGGGCCCCGTGCACCCACAGACGCTCCGTCTCCCTCACACCCATGTCTCCGAGCTCCCCAAGCCAAACCCCAGCTTATAACACCCAGGCCCAGGATGCATGCATCATAAGAGTCAGTCTTGAACAGGGCAACGGAAATCTCTACAAGAGCATACTGGTGAGTAAATATGAGTTTGTAGTGGACTTACAGATTTAAAACGGAAGATCCTGGTTAAACCCTGTCTGATTGCATTTTCTCACCTAAACAGTTGACCAATCAGGACAAGACTCCAGCTGTAATCTCTAGAGCCATGGCGAAGCACAACCTGGAGGTGGAGCCAGAGGAGGGATACGAGCTGGTACAAGTCATTTCGGAGGAGAGAGGTAAAACTCGGCTCTACTTTCCAAATGAGCCTCATTAATATTTTTCACACTTGGATTCTTCTGGGATCTTTAAAGGTCTGGGGTGATCATTCTGAATGCATTTGTACCTTTCCAATTATCACATCTACATATTCTCAGCCAGAGTTTTCTAGTTAATGGTCTTTTCTCTGAGTTGAGGCTTTGTGCTCATTTTCCTTACATTACATCTTTCATAGACCATATTATTTCAAGGTATATTGTCAGTAACAGTGAAGCTGCTGCAGCAGTTATTATAAAGTGATGAGTCTTTATTTGCAATTCAGCATCATTATTATTGTAATTTATCCCACTAATCAGCTGTTTTCCAAACTTAATGAACCACCAATGACCCATGTAGTGCTGGTAACATGAACCACAAACACTAAAGAGTGCTCTCCATCTTCTTTGTCTCCCAGAGCTGGTGATACCAGACAATGCCAACGTATTTTACGCCATGAACACCTCAGCTAACTTTGACTTCCTGCTGCGGGTGCGTGGTTCAGCAGGTCGACCGGTCCAGCTGAGAAGCCGGTGTATTTCCACACTCCCTCGAACCCAGCAACGCTCGAGCCTGTCGCTTCGACTCAGCAAAGTTACACTGTGACCGGACCGTTGTGGCCCTGCAGTTTGCCCTGATGCCACTAACCCAGGACAATAGAGGGCGTGAACTGGACATGAAGTGTTGGGTTTGAGGAGGAGAGGCTGGATGGACAAATTGGCTTGAGGAGGATTCACTGGATTCAAGAAGGAACAGATGGATCCCATGAGCTGAAGACTTTTGAAAAGCTCTGCTTTGACTTTAATTTGCCATTTTGAGTCTCCTCCTAAAGGGAGCCATCCCTTTGTCAGGCCTTAACATGGAGCATGGATGTGTAGCGTGACTGCTGTGCCAGTGAGACTAAACTTTTGACTAGTGATGCCTGTGACAGAGTGATACAGCGACCCCAAGTGGCCTCCGCTCTTTACAACGACAGGTTTTTGCACATTGTTGTGGGAGCAGCCAAACTCCTGACCTCCAACAGTATTCTGATATTGAAATGTACTTTCTTCTTTTGTCCTGTGATGTCTTTGTAGCTGAATAATAACTTTTCTTGTAATAGAAGAGTGATGAATGCAGAGAGGAGGAGACAGATGACGGTGGAGTAGAAAGAGAAGCGGACTGAGTTTCCAGTCCTGTTGCCTTTATTGATGACTGAATGGACCTCTGACAGTAATCTGAATGATATTGATGAACTGATTGACAGGAGCTGTGATGTCATAATGATCCCTGGTTGGGGCACGTTTACCCGCCATGTCCCGCCTTGTGCACAGTGTGCACAGTGTTCAGCCCCTCTCATATTGTGAGCTGCGTGACGAATGCAGTGTTACCTGCATTCTGATTGGTTCCAGTACTTGGTTTTAACAAGTCCTCGGCAAATGTTGAAATGGCCTTACCTGCCCTATCTTCAGGGTGTAGAGATGCAATTTGTGCTGCTTGTGCTTGTTTGAAAAAGAGGTGTACAACAGAGTGTCTGAAATGGAAAGCACCATGCACGTTGTCTCAAACTGATGCATACTTGTACCTCTTCGCCCTTCATTATATGAACTATAGAGTTGCACTTGTCAGTTAGTAGGAGATGCCAATGGGATGTGAATACAGAAGAATGAACAAGCCACTCTGTCAGTGGCTTACTCCCTCTTCACAAAATGAAATACTATTTTTTATTTGTAAGTGTTGTTGTTGTTTTTTATATGTGTTTGTATCACAGTTCGGGCCATACATTTTGTAAGCCAGACTGGAGAGTGATGAAGGATTTTTTTTAAATAAGTAAATTCATAAAGTGTCATATTTTAGCCAGTGCTAATTTGGAAAACTTCACTGAGGGACTCTTTGTCTCATTGTTCTTCACACATCCATCTGTTTGTCTCATTTCCAACACGTCACAGTTTCACAGAAACATCACCAACACTTTATCACCTGTCAACATGACAGTAATACCAACACTCAGAGTATTTTTTTCATTTTATTTACCCTCCACAGCTCCTACAGTGTCATTCTTTTGTGCCATGATTTCATGCAAACAGTTGTCCTCGGTTAATATTATGGAGAACTGGTTCACTGTTGGACTAATGGTAATGTCCCTGATGGCCCAATCATTTCACTCCTTGCAGCACTTGATTTTCAAAATGTTCTCATTAAATCACCCTCAGTTCCTTTGTTCTTCACTGCCAAAGACTCTTCTTCTACCTGAATAAATAAATTATTATCAGTATTATGACCGTTGTCCTGTGTGTTTGTGATTTCTTTTAATATTTTTAGACAATAATCTCACAGCTATTTGACAAAGCTACACTCTTCATCATGTCCTCCTCGAGGCGCTGGCTGAATGAAGACGGCTCTGTTTTGTGATGGACAACATGCTCAGTCCTGTTAGGATTGACATTGTCAATAAAAAAGACCACAGGCTGTTCTGGACAGGGTCCAAGTGATTTTGCTGAGTGGAAGACATTTCTGCTGACTTGAGCACAGCAGTCATGACCTTCCTTTCCTGAGGATGAGTTTGCTACGCCGGTCACACTGCCAGGAATCCAAAGACAAACACACCTTTTTCCTTTTCTTTTTTACATTTGAGGTGTGACTCAAAACACAAGAATTCAATTTTTTTCTCCAAAAAATTAATTCAACACAACATAAATGAGCAAGAGTCCTCTTATTCAAAAAATGTGGTGCTTTGAAATTTACTTGAAATGGATCCAAATGAAAAGGAAACAAGTGCATTTTTCTACTGTGTAAGATTTATGTGGAGGTCTGAGTGTGTATATTATACATTTTCAGCAGTTTTTTCTCCATTGTTGATAGAATGCCAACCACCAGACACAACTACTAAATACAGATGTACTAATCCAAGGGCTTTGTACATTTTTTTTAATTTAATACTGAAATAATAATAACTAAAAAAAATAAAATTCATGTATTTGGATTCTTGTTAGTTTTCGAAGCTTTTCTCAATTTTCTTTTTCACATTTTTCATGTAAAACGTTTACCTCGTCTTGCCCCTCAGCAGTTTTGCCTGGATATGAGTTGTAGTAATGACAGCGCTGCAGCCTCTCTGCACAGTGGGACACATTTATTCATGGGAAATAACTCCAGTATTTTCTGTTAGCAGTGTCCACCCTTTTATCTGTTTCATAGATGCTAGAGAGTGAAGGATGAGATCAGGCCTTTACAGCACTATAACAGCCTGATGACTGAACTCGACTTCACTGTTGCTTGAGCACTGACAATGTATGAAGATGGAAGCATGCACTAAATGAAGTACATCTACTTAGTGGTTTATGGTGAGAGGTCAACAGGTGGTTGCTCTGCATGAAGTACTTACTTAAAGGGTTTGGGTTTTACTGCTCTAAACTCAAGTTCATCAGAATGAGGGAAACATCTTCTCACACATCAGGGACAAATATATTAGACCATTAAAAGCTAAACAAAGCCATAGGAAGAGAGGAGATGAATGCAAGTTGGACATTCTGGTTATTTAATAGCTCATATACCATGAATTACAAGGAGCAAATGTTCTATTGGATTTGATATAAATGCTTTGTACTTCACTGAGTGAATCCAAGCACAAGGACAAAAAACAATTCAACATTCATGTGGGGAGTACAAAAAAAATCCCCCACTGAGTACTGCACAAACATGAGAGATGTACACACAATTCACAGGGAAAAATATTCCATTGCATGAATGGTAATGAGAAACAAAAGCAAGATATAAACTCAGCAGGCACGCTGGCAAGCTTCAAATAAATATACAACACAATGTCAAAGAAGGAAACTGTCTATCTTGTGTTGTTGTGTTTCCACATTGCGCTTTGTGGCATCAGCCTTGTAGCCGTTTTGGCTTGAGGGCAAGACCCACCCACACAGATATACAGCGTATAGAGCACAGGGCATGCTTGTCTCAGTTTACCACTATATTAGTGGTTGTTATCAGGTATAAATCAGATGAGCTGGAGAGTAGTTTGTACTCTGGTACAGGCCAGATAAACACCAATTCAGATGTATGAGGTGACTGGTAAAGCTAAACAAACGTCAGCTGTAGGATCAAATGAGACATGAAGTGCAGCACTAAGGGTTTACATCCCAGCATCATCATCTATGAGGAATAATGTGTATTATTTCAGCTTTGTTTGATTTGTATGTATCTAAATGTGTGTTATCTATTGATCAAATAAAGGCACATGTATGAATTATTCTTTTTCATGGCATTAATTCAATTCGATTAATGTCAGTTCAGTTTTATTCTTATAACCAGGTCTTAACATATACAAGGTGACGGTATCAGCCCATTGCTAATGCAAAGCAGTAGCAGCAGCACTTTGTTTTCTTTCCTGGAGCCTCGTTTCTTTCCTCGTCCAGGCGCTTTGATTAAACAGGGCCATATCAGCATCTGATGGAAATATGCAGCAGCCTGCATCTGTTTCTCCGGCTCTCACACTGCAGCTCTGTCTAAAGGTTCACCACACCACAGGCTGAGAACATTCAAAGGCAGCTCTTTAATTCACAAGTCTGAAGTCTTCTGTTGTCGAGAACCAGCACACCCAATATCCTTTGATGCATGTCAACATAAAAGGGTTCATGTGCTCAGGGCTGTGTGAAAGTCAGAGCGATCCAGTGCGGAGGGGAGGTGGCTGCGTTTGATGCAGCGGGTCAGGCTGCACTAACTTTACACTGAGGGATGATGTGCTGCTGCAGCTGCTTTTAATCCGTAAGAGCATTTGAGTAGGACACCGGATTGTTTATGTAGTCCATTGAAATAAAAAAGGAAAGCTGGCACAAATATGTGTGTGTGTGTGTGTGTGTGTGTGTGTGTGTGTGTGTGTGAGTGCAGCTTACAATCCATCTGTTCCTTTTCCTCTACAACTCAGCTCATGGTGGCAGACAGTGAGGGGAGGCTGACAAACCTGAGTCCTTGTACTCATTTAATTAAAACACATCACTTGAGCTTTTTTTTTTTGGCACACAACAACAAGCCTGTCCCAACACACAACTATATATAAGAGAGAAAAAAACACACCAGGCCATTTAAGTCTCATTTACTCATCAGCCAATTATTCAACCGAGCCTTTCTTGGATCTGTCTCCTGAAGCCCAGTGAGGCCTTTGACTACAGGCGGGTCTTTATTCAATGAGCGCCAGAACTGCAATGGGTGGAAAATTAGGCACCAAATGAGACACACATAACATTGGTTTCTGGAGAAAAGGCTTTTTTTCTTACAGATTAAAGCACGTCTTTAATGTCAAATAACAGCAATTCCTTAAATAAAAAAGAAGAAGCAAAAGAGACATATTATCAATATCTCATTATGTTTTATTAACTTCTTAATCTCTTTAATTCTTGGAAAAAGACAGAATCTTTAAAAACTAAAAATAACTCAGTATAATAAACAATGAATATCAAACTGATGCACAGCTGTGTTATGCCAGAGATGCAAACATTTCAACAAGTGTGTGATGTGTCTGCCTGAAGCTCCTCTGTCATTGTTCTTTTGTCATCCCACACCCATTTTTTGTTGTTCCTTTTTCAAACATGACCCCAACACACTGTATTGCTAAGGTTGGACTCCTCCACAAATGATAAATTAGAAACAGTTTGAAAAAACAAACAAACAAACAAATCCCAAACAACCAAACAAACACCCACAACTTGCTTAATTTATGCTATGTAACATCTGTTGTCACATATTTGAAAACAGACGGGATATGATGAAACAAAATTATTTAGCGATATGAGAACATTGCATTTCAATGGTATCCAATCCAAGTGTGCAATGGGGCCGCGGGGGTCAGAAAAAGTATATAGATGAATAAAGAAATAAAAGGAAGCTAAAGTTGAATGATTCTGTCTTTGGTTACAAAGATACAAACATAAAACAACAGGTGCAACTAGGTAAAGCACAAGAAAGTCTGACTTTGGTTCATGCGTGGACAAGAAAGTCTGAAGATCCTGACTTGTCTCTGAAAACAATCAAACTTGTGGAGAGTAGAAATCTTGGTTTTCTACTAAGTGAAGTAATGCAGCGTTCAATGTCTCAGGTTCAAATATTTCAACTTGGTTCAGCAAAACCACTTTTACCCTCATTTCTAGAAACAGCATTATACCTCTGTGGCTCAGCACCACTGAGAGATGAATATTTTAGGCAGTGTCTGGTTGTAAAACAGAATGTAAGTGAGACGGTAACGGCGCACAGCGAGCCTGAAAATTATGATTTATGTTATGAGTCAAACCTAAATAACTTAAACAGGGCAGGCAGCTGACACAATGCGTTACCAGTTCTCTTTAACACATCATTCACAACATTGTCACAGAAAAAAAAGATGGCATCTGCAGCAGAATAATATTTGATTAGTGTTACTTCCCCAAATAACCAGCGCATGAAAAACAATAAACCACAGGGCTTACAGAATTTGACTATTCTATTGTTACAAAAAAAAGGAGAGAAAATAATAAACACCAGTAGATAGAAAAGGTACTGTTCCACTCTTATACTCAGTTCTGTGAGGCAAAATCAATAGTGTTAGTGAGATACTGACTGTAAACCAAGAGAGGAAAGAGATGTTATACAATTTCACACAGGGTATTAACCATCTAGCTTTACCTGACATCACGTAGTAAAGTGGTGGAAAAGTAATGCCGTCATGTGAGAGGACTGTCCGCCTGTTGAATTTGTAACGCTTTAGTCTAATGTTCTCAGAGGAGCTGCTCACTGAACCCTGGAAGCTGGAAAACAACTAATGAGTTTATTGTGATAATGCATGTTCCTGTGCTTATCTGTAGAAAGGTGGGAATTATGTTTACTAACTCGCATTGCAATGCTCATCGGTCATTAAAAAGTACTAACAAATAAAAGTACTTAAATTCAAATGGAGGACCTCACACTTTGTAAATTGACACGATCACCCTTCAAGATGGAGTGGAAGTGAGCAGGATGGCCGCCAGACACTTTTTAAACCAAAAGATGAAAACAGGCCCAGGGTAAAAAACCATGGCCCGTTTAATTTTAGTGTTGCTTCTCTGTTCCAGACACTGGAGGAAACGGGAACTGAGCTGACAGCTGTGACCTACTGGTGTGAGACATAAACAAGACTGAGACAAAAGGACAGGGCTTACGCATTCTCAGACATTCCACCAAACGAAGGAGCTGGAGGTATGATTTTCTGAGGCTCTCGAACGTCACTTGTTCTTTAACGCAGCAAAATCTCGCTCCAATGCTTGGATGCAAATGTGCTCCAAGGACAGCTCGGCAAACACGAGAGCTTGTTAAGTTATGGGATGGTAGTTTCAGATTTATTACTTGGTTAAAATTCAAAAAGCTTAAAAAAAAAAAAAAATCTGAGGAGATTCAACAGACTGTATATAAAAACAACAAAAAGGAAAGACACATCTAAAATCTAAAGGAGGGTTACCTGAGCAAAATGTTCAGTATGGTGAAAACATAATCATCTCCATCATTAAAACCTACATACATGATATGGACAGGATAATAGAGAAACCTTTCAGTATGATGCAGTCCAACACTATAGTTAAATCATTCCCTTTGAAACTGAATTTACCGAATGGCTTTTCTTTTGGACTGCATTAGGTTACACTTAATGTAGAGAACCTTGTAACACAGTTGTTCGCCGATTTAATTTGTGATTAAAAAACAAACATTTTTTTCAACACATGTTGAGAGCATGGAGTGTCTGACCTGCTTCACCATTTAAAAACATTTAGGTTATGATCCGAAATTAAAGTTATACTTTCATGTGGACCACAATGTAATTGACCCACATGAATATTCATTTCGTTGTTCTGTTATTTCCCCCGCACCCCAATTTACTTTCAACACAAGTCATTTTTCCTATGACACTGTCCACAGTACTGCACAGTATAGGAATATACACATCTGCTGCCACCTAAGACAATGGCAGCTGTATTATTTAAGTTTCTGCTATACAAAACAACAGTTTAAATGCAGTTTAACTCTATCACACTCACACACGTCAGATAGATGTCTATGAAGACGCTCCTTCTTTCCTCTGTGTCGCGTCAGTCCACGGTCAATTAAAGGCATTCTACGCCCTGAAAACAGAGCACTACAGTGTGTGAAACAGTACACCCCTGGGTGCCGCGGTGAGCTGAGGGATGGTTTGGATGACTCTTGAATACATTTCCATCTTGGACACAGAGAGGTGAGGCTTTAAGTGGACCAGGAGAAAAAAGGTAATGATGATGATTGTGGTGGTGTTGTTGGTGGTGGTCAGGCATGTTGTACTGCCAGCTCCTGTCCTATGAAGCGGCGTAGACGCTCCAGATACTGGCTGTACAGTTCAATGTCGTTGTGTCCCGCTCCCTCCACCCAGAGAGGCTCCACGGCCTTGGGGCAGCGCTCGAACAGAGCAAGGCCGTGGGAGAAGTCGATCACCTCGTCCTCTGTCCCGTGGATGATGAGCACTGGAGACGTGATTTTGGACACTTTCTCAATGCTAAAAAGGAGAAACAAGGAGAGGAAAGGTGTTGGATTTCAGAGAATAAACGAACCAGCTCAGTGATGGATCAGGTCATAAAATATGGCACACTAATGGGTCAGTGTACAGGTCTGAAAAAACTCAATGAAATATATTATAGATTTAATAAAATATGTTAATGGGCCAGTAAAACTTCATTTTTGTCTGCACTGCAAATGTAAATTGTTTTGGGCTATAAAACATATTTATTGCTTTAGAGGTAGATAAATATCCTGGTGTTGTTATTTCTGGTCAGCAAAAGCAAAAGCATATGTAGCAGTCCAATGAATAAATAAAGGTTTTATTGCCTGAGTGCCGATAATTGATCATACGTGCAGCTTTGGGTTAGGTAAGAGCTGACAGCACAGATTTGATCTGAGGTCGCACACTACACAGAATAGGCATTAGTCTTGGAACATAGATTCAGTTTATAGATTTTATCAAACTTGTGTTGCCTTTTTTGCAAATTAAAGAAATGGCAAACTTAGCAAACAAGTGTAAAATATAGAGCACAAACATATATACATGTAGAAATACTAAAGGAAGATACAGACTGACACGCAGAGGAAGGCGGGATGCCAGCTGCTCACTCTGAATCTGAACAATGGATGAACACTGAAGGCTTTCTCAGCTCGCTACACACACGGAGGCATTCCCTGGTTTCCTACCACCTCTGCTGCTCACCCACTTGTACCATCTGGGACTACACTCCGCGTTAAAGGCTGGCGTTGGCTGCTACTGACCTTCGTCAGACTCAGCCACTAAAGCTAAAGTGACAACAAGAACAGCAGGGATAGAGCTGTGCTAATGATAGCATTACTCTGTGTTGTTATTGTCCAGCCAAGGGAAGTGATTTGTGGCCAAGGTTTAAAAATAAAAAGTTAGAACGGTTACAACACATGACAGTGAACACCCATTTCACAACGGCACAAGCAAGTGCACACAAATCCTAGAGTGGGAAATTGTAACGATCTATGTAGCATTAAAAGAAGCTGAGGTTTCCAACCACTCATCTATGCATTTTCATATCAGTGGAATTATGGCCTTTTTTGCTGTCTTCAATACACACTGTGTACATCAGCATTAACAGTGCATGCAGGAGGTGTTTATACGTTAAAAGGATGGACAGCACTTAGGCCCATTGACAATGCACTCAAATTCCATTTGACCTTTGCTAAAATTACTCTATTATTATACAACCTCACATTCTAATTAACACTTTGGCATCCAATTATTTTTGCTTTTCATGCTTCTGTGCAATTACCATGTTCCCTCACCGTATCTCCATGAAAGAGCGACTGTGGCTGAATGTTTTAGGCTGAGCCAAGTCACGATTAACTGTGACTGTCAACAGTCATCAATACCTTTTCGTAAAATCTGCAAATCCAACCACTTGTTATTCTCAGTTTGGCAGATAGTGTAAATCACTAAATTATTATTCTATTTCCAGTTTGGGCAAGTATGGGTCTATTATTACATAACAGACCCATTTTTATCATCTTCCAAATGCATGTGTCTCAGTTGGTCATCTGAAAAGGTGGACACACCGTTGTATGTATTTCTATTGGTAGGATTTCTTACTTAAAAATGATGTTGTGCAATAGAGTAATTATACCCTGCACACAACTTCAAATAAATAGCAGCAAATTAATAACAAACACAATAGATATAAAATATAAGAAGGATGTTTTTTATTCAAGGGTATAAAGAAACAGAACAACATCCAGCAGACTTACTTGGGGAAAGCGTCGAAGCAGTACGTCTTCTTTGTGTCAGGAAAGGCCACTCTCATGCCAGAAGTTAGAGGTGAGTGAAGAACAACGGCAGCACACTCATACCGTGATGCCAGGTCTACAGTGGGAACTGTACCAATGCTCTGTCCATACAAGATTATATTCTCTGGGCTAATGCCATACCTGAATAAAACCAAAGAGACAAAGAAAACCTCATAATGTGGCAGTAATTTACATACCTGGCAAAAACATACAGCAGCAGAGAATATTCAATTTTAGTGACAGCTAGACCAGGCTTGGGCATTTTTTGTAATCACATATTATTACATCATTGCATCTTACTTCTCAGGGATAAACAACGCTGCCACTAAACAGCAGTTTAAATTGCAACATGCAAAGGTAACAAACATGCACAGTCAGCAAAGCAGGACTGGACAAACAAACTGTACATTTTTCAGTAAAGAATATTGCTTATGGTACAAAATATATTATCAAATATCAGCCAAAGCCTGAGCTACATCAAATGGTTCATTCACTTCAATCAACCTTAAGTCAGTGCTCTCTGGTATTGTGTTTTCCCAGGAGGGCCAGAGCCACATTAAGGCAGGTCCTTTTCCACTAATGAGACACTTTATCACGCCACAGTGTCCTTAAAAGACAGCCCCCCACCAAACCTCCCGTCTCCTCATCCTTCCACCTCACCCTGCTCTCTTCATCCTTTCCTGATCACAATCAGTTCCTCATTGACCCCTCCTTTACATCTTAATCTTTACTTGACCCTCACCTGCCTCTCCTAATCTTCCATCCTTTCTTCCTTTTTCTTTGGACATACGATCAATCCACTTTGGAATTCATCCATATTTTTAACATGGTTTGATTTAGGCCTAATCTAAACAGTGTGTCCTTTCTTGGCCGAGCATAGACACAGCATAATAAATCATCCCTTGAAGGACACATATGGGACAATTATATCATAACATACCGCGTGCGCAGGGCGTGCCAAGCAGCGTCTATGTCTGCATAGAGGTTCTTCTCAGAGGGCTTGCCAGTGCTGACACCGTAGCCCGAGTAATCGTAGGAAAAGATGTTGCAGTTGATGCGGGTGCCGAGGCCGATGTAGAAGCTGCTCATCTGGCCCAGGTCGACTGCGTTACCATGGGAGAAAAGCACTGTAAATCTGTGGGGATATACGTACAGAGAACAGCTTAGAAGATGGTCAAACGATTATAGACTTAGACACAGATTCAAAGATTTATATTTCCAGCAAGTATGTCAGCTTTACTAGGAAACATAGCATACATTAGGTCTATAGACAATTACATATTATTACAGTTCCAGTTGTTACACAAATCCTCACTCTTTGACAACATGTTATATTGACATTTTATACTGCAAATAGAAATGTGAGCTGTTCCTGTATACCAAACAGTAGTAGTTTTTAATGGGATCAAAAATGACTAGAAAACAACACCAGTAAATGTAACACATAAAAATGAAAATGCTTCATAATTTATTACTTATGAAGCAGAAAAAGTCACATGAAAGATCAATATTAACGTTAAAAATAAACACAAACAATCAAACTATTATACATAATCTTTCTTATCACATTTCTCCAATCGCCACCTGACCTGGTATCTACTTTCAATTCAACCATAAACAAGCTGTTGTCAAGACAAACATTGAAAGGTCACTCCACACGTCAAACACAACTTTGTCTTCAAGCGCCGCAAGTTGGAGGATTAGTTTACCACCACAGACTCTTACTTCTAGACATTTTGTTCAACCTGAGAAGCAGAGTCGCCTTTATAAACGCTTGGTATTCTAGCTCTTGCCTTTTATTCATGAACGCATGTCGAGCTCTCAAAAGAAATCCGATACGTTTTTCTACACACCGACTGTTTCGAAATCCTCCCCCAATGGTTTTGTTTCTGAACCCATATGACCCGTGGCTCTGCTCTTGGCATCACCGCTCAGAATGTAGCATAACAATGACTCTGCTATATCATGTTGAGGTTGGACTCATTTTTGTGTAATACTAGATAGACATTAGGACAAGGTACATGGTCTGTAACACAAGCCTGTCTATTTCTTTTTAATTGATTTGGTAAATTAATCAGCAGCGGCACAGTGCAGCAGGACAAGTGTCTAACTGACATTATATACTGAATACATATACACCATAATAATTATCATAAAAAACAGTTTAACCTCTTGGGCAAAATGATATAATCACCTCTCATTAAAAAACACCCACCAATCACTGCCAATGATACCGGTGACAAACTTTCAGGAGAGAAAGCAGCCAAGCAGCTGGGCATGTTTTGTCTCTGACTCACTGAAAACTGATATCGTTATCATAAACCTGAATCCCCAGGCAGAGGGGGAACTCTACATTCAACTTCCTATGAACCTACAAGATAAAAACAAATGGAAAAATGATTTTGAAAGCTGTTGAAAAACGGATGGCAGTGATCCATTCAAAATATCTGAGGCAGCCAAGTCAACAGGGAGACAAGTAGGCCTAAAGGAAGTAAACCTGGATGTACAATGTACATGGGAGAAGACTGACACAAAATTAGGGCGCAGAAACTGTGAAAATGTGAAACTGTTGTAAAATGTATGAGAAAGGTCAAGAAAGCTGAGATTGATGATACATAATCAATCAATCAGTTCGAATTCACACTAACTGGAAAGGCAAACGACGTACCTGGCATTAGGAACACAGCGAATGTACATACAGCCGACCCGGTTCCCCCGGCCGGATCGAGTGAGGAACACCTCTGTCATGTCCAGCTCTCGCTGCGAGTACTGAAACTCTGCTCGCTCCGTCAGGTGAAGCTTCCATCTTCCCTCCACAGCCCCGGCCCCTCCACCCCCAGAGACTGACGCTCCAGTCCGTGCCCGCAGACTCGATGCCCCCATGGCCCCCGGCACAGCAGGGCCTGCATCTGGGTCGGGAAGAAAGGTGTATGTGGGCTCAGGGGGCAGGAAGGCGAGCTTGGCTGCGATGCGGCTGGGGCAGGGCGGGCAGCAGAACAAGCAGCAGAGCTCACTGAGCGAGAGGCCATTCATCCTTCACTGTGCAAGAGGAGGACAAGAAGATCACTGTGCTGATGCATCCACAACATGGCAGTGTGAAAACAATGAGATACTTATTACAGTGTAATGTATGAGGCACTCAGTCCAAGTGCAGAAACAATGGTGATGAAAATGTTTCTACAACAGCAGCTTTGTGACATGTGCAGGCTGTAAGCAAACAGATACTGGCTATGATCTCTTAATCTCTTCAATGATTTACCAGGTACTTACATGTAGTATTTATTAGTTATAAATGTAAAAAAAAAAAAAAAAAAAGAGAAAGAAAAAAAGGATCAAGGCAACAAAAACATTGTATAATTGTGATAAATATAATATAGGTTTCCTTGTGACTTTAACAATTAACACAGAGGCCATACAATTATAACATAATTGTAATTGAAGCCTCAGATGACATCAGTCCAATACAATACATAGGCTACAACAGCAGGCCTACCTGTTGAACTTGAGAGCCTAGTTTAGGCACACAAAAAAGAAAGAAAAAAATTGGCTGTGCAGCGACAAAAATAAAAAACAAAGGACAACTTCCTCCACTTGAGCCAGATCCAAACACAGGATACAGTTTGTAAAGTGCCCTGTCAGCAGAAAGGCGAAAAGTAGTGGAGCCAACCAGCTGACTGACTGACAGAAATGTTACTATTATTTACAAAGTATCTGCTGGGTTTTCTGCTGCGTGGTGACTGAAGTCCAGATCACAGCCATTTTGTCCACTTGTTGAGACGTTCACGAGTGATTTTTCACAGACACGACGTCCTGGACATGAAACCGACAGACGACTTGTTTCCTCAGTTTCGCTCTCGTGTTGACAGTGAGCAGCAGCCTGCGTCTCCAACGCAGTCTTGACCTCTAAGTGACCAAAACAAGCCGACCGTCCCTCGGTTACAAACTAACGCACACAAAACTCTTTCTCCCCCTCCTCTGTGATGTATCAATAACGACGGAGACTGTGTGTAATAGCTGTGCCCGGACAGGGAGACGTCTATTTGTCTGCGTGTACCAGCTAAAACGCTACGGTGGCTTCAGCTAGCTACGAGACACACAACACGACTACTCGGTTAAAACAGCGCTCATTCACCGGCTCCCGGCGGACAACACCGTCCAAACACGGCTCCTGTCGTTGGCACTCGTCTCCCTGAGCCCACCGAGGACGGTGCTGGCGTCTCCCTCGACTCCGTGTCATTTATTTTAATCCACAAATGTGCGGTGTTTTCCTACTTCTCTGCTGTTTCACCGCATCAGGAAGCGACAGCTGACAGGATGTGACGTCAGGAGTTTCCATTGGACAATTAAGGGAAACTTGTTATCAGTCTGAGGGACGGCGTCGTGAAACATGACATGTTTGACCCATAGACTGTAAAGGTTTGACCTGAACTGTTTGTTTTGAGACTTTGACGAAATAAAAGTTAAACGGTGCAGTGACCCCCGGTGAATGACATAATTTTGCATCATTACAATTGCTTGGAAATTGTGACTAGAAAGATTATTTAAAGTCGGTGGAAGTCACGTCTCGTTTAGGCTATTTGTTACGGTAATTAGCCTACATCATGATGAATCGGAATCGGATAAAATAATACTTTTATGGGAAGCTCTATTTTACTGAACAGCTCTGAAAACCTCGCGTCCCTGGGACAGTCTCTGCATGAATAGCCTAACTATTGATACAGTTGGAGCTCAAGACAGCCACAAAACAACCACAACATTAATCGAAAATAACAAAAATAATAATGAGCTTTATTTATATGCACTTTAAAAGAAACGTTACAAAAGTGCTTTACAAAACCAGACTGAAGCAAATACAAACATGAACGCAGGAAGTACAAGCAATGGAATGAATGATGATCACAAAGCAAAAAAGTTTAAAGAAGGAATTTAAAAGAAGCTAAAGACTTTGTATCTTGATATCTGAGTTCAACAGGCAAGGGTGAGACATACATGGCTAGAAAGAGACACAAAACAACTACAAAGAGCTTACAACAGTGACAAACAGATGTAATGACATAGACACACAAAATGACAACAAATTATATTTCTGGTTCTTCTGTCTATCAGTTGCCTGTGTTGGAGGGGTGGGACGCCTTTTACTTATCTGTACCCATTTTCTCCTAATCCGTCCATGGCTCACCCCTCCCATCACACACACATGCGCGCGCGCACACAGACACACACACGCACAAGGGCACAGATATTTCCTGTGAGTTGCTGAGGAAGAAGCTTTGCTGGCTCAGGAACCAACTTCACTACCTATTACAGAGAACTGCAGATGTCAGCCTTTCAGCTAGTTTGTCATGTAGCCCTCCTATAATAACCAGAAATACCTCTAGGTATTCAGCTTGGTTGCATCCATCAACAATAAATATCTGAGCTAGAGGTAGTTAAGGAGGAAGATGAAATGGCCATGCAGTAGGACTTCACATACTTCACATTCAAAGCAGACAGTGACATGTCAAAGCAGGAAAAGCACAGGTGTATGATGTAACATTAATCCCAGCTGCATTCCAGCTGTAGGGGAGGCCATGCTATTATCACAGATAATATAGCTTACTGAGGCACTTCATTGAGCAGCTCTGTAGTTAATGTTAATGTTATTAAATCCACCCGGGCTTTTCCTGCTATGACAAGTCAAAACATATAGTGTAAAATAAAATCAAGTGCAGTCTGTACAGGCCCACAGGGAGCTGAAAGGTCATGTGGACAGACCAGTTGGGTGAACACCTTTGTGGGAACGACATAGTCTCCAATTACTGTTCCTTCTATGAAGAAATCAATCACACAGTTTCACCTTACAATGAGGGAAAACTGACATACAGGGTCTACAAGAGCGTAAAATAAAAAATATCTCTCACGCCGGATTTTTAATATACAAACTAATGACTGTAACACTTCAGTAGGCTATTCAGTATTTTGAGTGGCAGGAAACTGTACACATGGAATGATTCTTCTGCTGGTCCAAGGTTTCTATACCATTCTTACTGTGACAAAAATGTGACAAAGGTGCCATATTCAGCAAATGGTCTTTTTTTTTTTTTTACATAATAAAGATATTATTATATAGATATTTCTCTTGATGGAAGAGTAATGTTTGATGTGACTTTGTGACATCAAGTTCACCCATTGATGTACAGTAATTCTGCTGTACAAATGACTCAGAACACGCGAGGTAAAGTCAGTGCTGTTACAGTAAGTGGACATCATGGCAATTCCTGTGACAGTGGACAATGAAGCACATTATGTGCTGTTGTGTTGTACCATTTGTGTCTACACCATTTTGCTGAGTCTGAGAACAATACACATGTACAAAGCGGTGGGGCCACAGTATAAGGATGTGCTGGTCTGCTGCAGCAAAGAAACTATGAGTGTGTACAACTGTACACCAGTGAAAACATGATTATGACTCAGCTTTTAAAAATAATAATAATATTGATGGCTTTCAGTTTTTCAATATACAACCTCCAAAATTCAAAAATAAATACAAAAGACAAGTGTAATTTAAAATAAACTTTGTGATTTTATTGTTTTATACTTACTCTTACACATCATACAATCCTAACTCTTTAAAGAAAAACAAAATAAAAAGATATCTGGTGGTGTTTCTGGGGGACTGGAGTGCCAAGGGACAAGAACTACAGCTCTGTGAACATTGTAGATTTCCATACATGCCCCTCAAGCTCATCTCTAGAGACAAAATGAATAATCAGAGTTTGTCCTTATTTCTGCTGTTAGCTGATTCCTTATAACGTACAGGTTTATCATTATTATCAATCAAAACCCTTGCATGATGAAGACAGTAATTATGAAATGGTTTGCTAGAGATGGGATTGAAGACATGAAAATATCAAAGCAACTGAGTAGAAGGAAGAGAAGCATATATGTACTGATAATATCTAGATTACTTAGGTATGGTTGCCCTAAATGCTGGTGCCAAGTCCATCATCACAAACAGAACAATTTCAGCCACCTGTCCCAAATGACATTTAAAAAAAAATGGGCCTCCATCCTCTGACGTAATCAATATTAGGGCCGAGTAGTTTGATAACTTAAATACGGCTTAATATGTGAATTATGGTGGTTTACATTCAAACTGCTCATGTCTACTGAGCAGTCAATAGAAAAAAACCAAATGTAAACCATGAAATGCACATGATTTACATAGCTGAACAATCATCCCAAGTAAAGGGTTTTTACTCTGAAGGGACTACCAATCTGAAAAGGAAAACTGTTGGCAACAATATTGTGTTATGGTTGTCAACCCAGCAGGAAAGCCTGAATATTCTGAGTATACAAGATACACAGTAGGAACACACAACTGTGGATCTGCTCCAACCACAACTCTCTCTAAATATGGGCAATTATTCTCCTCAAACATAATTATAACACAAGAATCCCCATAAATGTCTTCTGAATTTAGATTTCCCACTAGTGGTGGGATGAAGGAAGAAATTAAATCACAGTTGGAGTTTTTTTGATGACCAGCTTATAACCAGAAAACAGTCTCTGCGTTGGCATGCTAAATTACAAAGTCATTTAGACATGTCCATCATTGCTAAGCCTTTAATGTGAATTCCGCTGAAGGCCAATTTAACAAACACAGGCGCCTGAGCCAAACACAGCTAGGTCCAACATGTTATTCTGTGTATTCAAGGAAGAGTCACTCAAGTCCAACCTATTCTGCACTGGCTTCTTATCAAAAAGAGAAAAAAAGCATACTCTGAAAAGTCCTTGCGACTTTTCCACAGCTTTCATAAATATTTGATGATCGAGATCAAGCAACATTTACAAGGAAAGCCTTTGATAATGAAAAGATGAAACCTCAATTGCCCCTCTACGTCTCGCAAGAGGCCTGTATAATTTTCAGCAATATTGCTATGCTACAAATAGACTTCAGTAACAGGATAAAAGCATGGTCGGGAATACTTTATAATTCGGCAAGGTTAATAAAGCTTTGAGGGGTATTGTTAACAAACTGAAAATTATAGTGGAAAAAAAAAAGAAGCCACACAGCCTGTAGGAGATACTCATGGTAGAGCCGGTAACTGAACATACTTCGGACATGGCATGGGCAATGGAAAAAAATATGAAATAAGATGGGGAGGGGCGAGGGGGGGCAATCTGTGCCATTTGGGGCACATTCATTTTTTGGATAATTATGAAAAGCACTTTAATACACATAGTACTATTCTTCACCTTAGTCCCCCACCTTTATTACCTGGCAAAAATCTACAATAAGATTATACTATATGAATAGGAGCCATATGGTATTTACATTTGGAAAAAAAAACACTGTAGAGTCCTGTTAGCTTGAACCTCGAGGTTCCAGCCATGCATTGTGCTACTGATGTGTGGCTTTTTAAACATACCAGCTTCATTTCAAAATGTGCAGTCAATTACCAAACGGTAACCTTATGTTTGCCTGCACACATGCATGTAAGATAAGATCTTCCTAGAAGAAGCTAGCTAGAAGCGGTCTTCGTAGCAAGGACTCGTCTGGATCTTAGCACATTGTAAAAGCACAGCACGCAATTCTGTGGCATCGCGACAATCTTAACTTTAGCTGAGCAGGTGTGTCAATCTGTTAACTGCAACCCCGGTCAGTTTTCATTCGGCATGTGTCAGTGGTCTGCTGGTGGTTCGAGAAACATGGAGCAATCACTACGACTCCGACGAACAGAAAAGGGCATTCAAGGAGAACACGCTGTCTCGACCGAACGAGAAGGCAATTTCTTCAGCGAGCCTGCTATACAGATCAATATAAACTGCAAGTGACCCACATGCTGAACAAAACTGAGCAGGTGTGGCACATTATCTTGTGCTCTGCAGTTGACACACTTTGTTGTGCTTTGTTTCTAAATCCAAAAGAATGGACATTTTACTGCACAATCTTAATTGTAACGGCTTAACTGGACTCTACTCCATCATGTCAGAGCTTGTGTGTATTTTTTCTTCAATGGTTATATAATCAAGATGGAATTACTTAAATATAATTGAAAAGTTTAAGTGCAAATCTCAACGATTTGCTGACACATGCTGCCAATCCTCCAGCACAGACCAACCAAACAATAAAAAATAAATAGAATGCAATCACACAATTCAAGCTAACTACAATATATTAATATAGATCTTCTGATGTCATACGCTCATTAAAACAGAAAGAAAAAAATAAAATAAAATAAAAACAAAACACAGAATTCAATCACTCAGTTAAGTCAAGGTTCTCAGTTTCCCCTCCCCCTCCCCTGCCCTGCCCGCCCCACCCCTCCCCTCCCCTCCCCCTCCAATAACTGTTCATGCACCCAATATCAGTATGATAAGTCAACATATCAAAGAGAAACATTTCTGGAAAATGCTGAGACTTGGGAGTTCGAGGTGTGGTGACCCATTGAATAAAAGTTGGAGGAGGCGGGGGGAAAAAAAGCCAATTTGACAAGAAGTTGACATCATTTTCAGTCTGGGAGAAAAATTAATGATCCAAAGCCCTTAAAAGGTCTCGCTGATACATGAAATCCCGTAGTTAGATTTTTTTTGTTTTTCCCAGACCCTCTAAATTGACCTCTGTGTCTTTATCCCGGCTGCGACACATTCCTCAACAGCTTACCCCTGTCTCATTGCAACTACCTAACAGGGATTGTATCAAAATAAACCCACACGATCCCCCAAGTTGAGAAACAAAAAGGGGTAAAATCAAATACTTTCCCTCCCCACAGCAACACTAATGTCCACCAGGCCCCTATGGCTCTCTCCCCGACTCTCAAGCAAATGTGCACACACACTTTCATACAAACAAACACGCACGCACACACAAACACTCAGGTTCAGTCGCAGTTACTAGTGGAGAGAGAGAGGGAGATGCTAGTAAGGGAAGCGTCTGGACAGCGGCTGCAACCTCACCACCCAACCCCACCCATCTTTGACTACCATGAACAAATGAAGCCATGATATCAGGTGTTTTCATCCAAGTTGCCATTGTTCAAATTCACAAAGTCAGAGAGACTTTTGGTTTGCACTCAGTCCTCATAACTTCTGAATTTTCTCAGCCACCACGATGGGGTTCTCCTTGCGTATGCGGGCAGCAGCTGCACTCCGGTAGTCGTAGGGACAGTCGTGTTTGTCAGAGTAACGGTGAATGGCACAGAACAGGTTGCCGCAGCGACAGTCAAAACCTTCGGTAAAGAGAGGTAAAACAGGTTCAGTCACACACAGAATTTTCATTATAAACATTATTACATGTTTAGATTTTGCGAGTTAATCAATGTCTCTGTCATCTTTTGCTGCTTTTAAACCAGGCATATTATTATTTCTGCAACGCTGTGCAACAAAACGCTCCTTAAAGCAGAAGTAAGCGATCCGGTCGTTTTGGCTAATGCTGCGTTCCAGGCAGGCTTTTGAAACCGTAAATTACAGCTTCAAGTCACGACTTACGACTTTGTAGTGTTCCAGGCAACCCACTCGTGTTTTTCCGACCTGTTTTACCTGTGAAAGTCACTATAACGGCCACTCGTAACTTCTGACCCGTGAACTCGTACCAGATCGAACTGGCACGACTTCACAGGTCGGAAAAACACGAGTTACGGGTTGCCTTGAATGCACCATAACGTCTTCTCAGCCGATGGAGTTAGCAGCCCCCGCCCTCGTCATGGATCTATTGGTCCTCGTCCCTACTGTGCGTCACCACATTCAGGCGCATCCCTTGGCTGCACACACAGCCCTTCATGCCGTTCTCTCTCCTCATTGGATAAAACTTGTAGGATACGAGAAAAGTTTTCTCCTTGGCTCAGAGCAGAGCAGAGCAGAGTGACTGACAGACCCGTGTTTCGGTCCAAACACTCTATGTAAGTGATTGCTGTCGGAAGATAGAACTATTTAAGACTTATATTAACACAAAAATATCGCTTACTTCTGCTTTAAACAGAGAGTAAAACTGGACATGCAACAAGGTGTGCAATTCAGCTGGAGTTTGACTATGGCCTGTATAAAAATAATACTATATGACATGCAGATGGAGGCTTCTGTGAGGCAAATCAGTTTGTGGAGTCAAAGCGGTACACTGTGAAATGCCATGGACTGTGAAATGCACCACTAACTTGCAGTATGTTGCTCTCTGCACCAAAGTGGTTGGGTGTGGAGAAAGCGCTACACAAACCAGAAGCCGGTAGCAGGATTTTGGATGTGTAAGTAAATAAGTATTTGCTCATCTATTCAACATTGGAAAATAGTAACAGATCTTAAAATATATCTATGTGAAAGTCAAAGCTTAGATCCATGTCAAAGATTTTAAAAAATAAATAAATCTTGATTGTCTTTTCCAAAATAGTACACTTATTAAAATCATTTGTTATTCAAGCATTTGTGTATAATTGTCATTTACTGTTTTTGTATGAACCAAAGAAGGAATGAACATGGGAAATAACAAAGCGCCTTTGCTTGATTATTGGGAACCACAACAACTGTGATATGCAGTAAGATTTTTCTTTTGATAAGAGCATTATCAGTAAGCCTGGCCCAATGTTCCAGCTATTGACCAACAAGCTCTTTCTCAGCTGCTAATTGTCTCGATACAGTTAAAAATGTTCATCTATCGATACCTTTCTCCTACACTGGAAGAAACTAGTATAAGACAAAAGAGCTCATCACAAAAAACATCACTTGTGTATTTAGCAAACTATTCTAAAAGTAATACTCTAGCAGGTTGAGACTGTCAGGTTAGAGGAGGAAAAGTCTCAATAGGGGAGGTTCCTGACTCATAAACCTTTGAACCATACCAGTAGCTACAAACAGCTCAGTAGCTCAGAGTTCAGTGTGAGTGTGAGCCATAAACATTCTCTCTTCCTTACCAGTAAGGCCCACTTTCTTCCGGCAAGAAAAGCAGCGGTTCTTTTTCTTGTTTTTATCAGGGGTTTGGTCACCATCAGATGTAGACTGTGCAGCTTCCCCCACTGGCTCTGGTGAGGGAAAAAAAAATAGAACAAAATGGGATGGTTAAAGAAAAACTCATCCATGTTTGTGTCTATACAAAGATGACTGTACGTTACAGCGAGGGGGGAAGGGGCGCAGACTATACGTTTTCAGCTGAGCATGAAAACAGTTATGCAGAACTGACGGAGAAGGATGTTCCCTGCTGATGGTTGAAGGTATCACAGCTCACAAAGGAGTGCCCTCCATTGCTGAGTGTCACTAATTTCATGTTACACTTCATAGTGAAAGTCTGAGAAAGAGACAACGGAAAAACGGATCATTTTCCTTGATGTTTACCTGTGCTGTTGGAAGTACCCTCCTCTTCTCCCTCCTCAGCCTCTGCTCGATCTGAGTCTACAGCTCCTGACTCCTGGGAAATGCTCATGGCAGTCATCTGTTGAGTTACTGGGCTGGGAGAACTAGGACTGACATCACAAAACAAAAAAAAACACACAAATAACTAAATTAAAACAAAGAAATATGCTGTTTAGAGTAGACTATATAGGAATTCTTCTCTGACTCAGAACATTTTGTTTGCCTACAAATGTTAGTGAGATCCTACTTAACTTGAGACAAATTAGATGCTATTGAATGGCTTATCATCACAAATAACACATTGTTATTTTGAATTATGAGTATGCTATCATTGTTTGATGACTGACTATTCATTTGAGTCTTCTTTGGCATCCTTGCAATAAACCACTCTCAGAGATGCCTCTGATGAACTGATGAACTCACAAGGAGCTTGGCGAGACAGAGGCAACCACAAACATGCAGAGCCTAAAGAAGCACGGTACACATCCATGACAACACTTTGCAGACAAAGCACAAAGCCACTCTGAAAATTTATCAGACTATGAACAAAAGATTGTTTGAACTTCTTTGCAAGTGCCACCCACTTCTAATGGGTTTATTCTTCATTCGTGAAATGCGTGCAATCTGTGTTTTCCGAGAATCTCAGAAATGACTATACAGCTCAAATATTACATGGCTTTATTTCAAGGCTTATAGCATTTTCTTTCTTTGAGATTTAATCTGATTAATCAACTCTGTTTTGTTTACTTCAAGCAAATGACAATTATCTTCACATCTTCTTCATAATGCTACAGGAGCATAAAACCTATTTTATGATAAAAAAAAATAATGATTTATTGGCATAGCTAATGCAAACCATACAAGGGGGTAAACAAAAAGCTTAATTACAAAAAAAAATGAGTCCTGTAATGATTATTCAACATTATGCAGAGGGTCTCAGAACAGACCCTCGAGCAATTTTTAAATGCACAGTGCATTACTCTTCAGATTTTCTTTCAGTGTAATATTTTAAGCAAAGGAGATGGTGCATTGCTGCATTTGTTAACAGCCAGAAAACCTGATGACATAGAAAGGCCATCAAGACTTCAGCTTATGGGGAACATTATCAAATGCAATTCGTGTGTAGCAAATTTCTGCGTATGAACTCCTCAAGACTAGATGAGAGTTTGGTAATAACTAACAAAGGGCTCTTCCAGGAGTGAGCCAGTAAAGTTAAGTAAACCTTGAGTGGTGAAATTATTGTGATATTATCCCATAAGCTTGTATGTTGACTGTTAAGATGTAAATATGCACATGCAGAACCAGGACCACAGGATTTCTGCAGAGGCAAGCTGTTATGCTTGTATTAATTGAAGTAGACTAATGAGAACACATTAGAACAAAATGCGCTGAAGCTTGTGATGAACTAATCTAGTCATTATTTAGTTAATTAAACAGTCATTTATTTAACAACTTAATCAAATGTCGAATATACTACTGACAAACACTATGTACAGGATGAGAGGCCAACATTTTCATATTTTTATGCCATTATTTCATCTCATCAGCTGCTAAGAAAACAAAGAACAAGCATTTATAATGTAACTTTATGAGAAACATAAAAATTAGAACTGATACAAAATGACTGAGTGTTCAAGCAAACTGTAGAGCGATACAGGGCTGAGCAGTCACACCAGCTGTCAGTCAACATACCTGGTTGTTTGTTCCTCTGGTGGGGTTCCTGCCACCTCTGTACTGGGCTCTGAGGTTGTGCTCTCCACATTCACACCAGCTGATCCCGGTGATCCTGCTGGTGATGTAGCAGCTGTGTGTAGAAAAAGACAGTCTGATACCACAAGCAACACAGATCCTGTTGTTCAGGCCTTGAACTTGATCACTTTCCTTTTACTGTTCTCCTCAATGCCTGTTTTTGTCTACTATCATCAGAGGTGTTTTGAGTTAATGTGAAACAACAAATGGATATGTCACTCTCTTGCTTTCTGATGCCATAGTTTAGGCAGCTACTGCTACCTCTGTTCTCCAACCCCTTTTAGCACATTCAAGCACCCCCATGCCTGTACAGTTTTGAATGACCCCTACCCGTAGTTCTGGTCTTTTCCACTCTTTCAGACCCATATCCAGCTTCTCCCCCATTCTTTTAGTAGGTCATGTCTCTCCTATCTTCCTACCTTTCTCTCCCGGGGGGCTGGATCGCCCCCCTCCCTGTTGCCTCTGCAGGTGTTCCTTGTAGCAGACCGAGCACATGCCGTTGGTGCGGGGGTTACCATAGAAACCGCATCCCATAGTGCAAAGCATTGGCACCTGCGTCTGATTGGTCTCCTGAGCCATGCTCTGACAGAGGGGGTAAGGGGGATGGGAGAGGATCTTCCTGAAAATGGGTTTGCAGAAGTTAGTCAAAAAATAATTAGTAGTCCCTATTCGATTACATGTTTTGTCACTATTAGCTAAAAGAGCTTGGAGATTGGCATTGGAGCAGGAGAGTAGAGCTGGAGCAAAAAATGTGAGTTTTTTGTGAGCTACAGGTCATGGCCAACCAATTGTAGCTGTAATGAAAGTTTGTCAAGCAGGATCATAACTTTCCTACAGTACAAAAAAACAAGTCCAAAGGAACATCAGAATGACAGAGTCCAGTTTTGCCACTGATTCAGAAATAGCTTTGGTCAACCTTAACTTAAATATAGTCTACAGTCTCAACTTATGTTTCTACATTAGTATAGAAGACAAAGATCTACATCTGACATCAATGGCAAAACATGACACCAAATAAATACAAAACAAAACGTGTCACTTCATGTCATGCTCCTCCTGCAACATTTGGGAAATGAAACAGGAGTTTTCAAAGTATCAAGGTATGGGTTTGTTACAAAAAAATGTATATGGCTCAAGGTTGACGGTATCGTGAATAATAGCACTGTAAATAAACAAGTTACAGTGTACGAAAACATAAGCCAGCTGAGCCGATTTATGCTTTCTTCCGCCGCACAGCAAGATGCTTTAGTCAGGACAAAGTTAACAAAACAGGAACAAAAGCTACAGAGATGTCTGCACAAAACCACCTCAAAAAACTTAAACTATGCCCCCTGATCAATCGATGTCTTGGCTGACGTTAACACACCATTGCTTACAATCTAGCTAATCAACTTACAGCCGACTGTCCCCAGTCTGAGTTTGTCCGCAGCAGAAAACAATTGGCGTCCTATGCTTGCATAGCTCAAAGCAAATACTGTAACATTAGCAAACAGCCTCGCTGGACGTTTTGTTTGTCTGACACTGCATACCAATGCTAAAAGAAGGATAAAACTCGCCCGGTGAACCCCCATCGTGACGAAATTCAAGAAAACATTACAGAACAGCGCCCTTAGCAACACAGCGTAAACAAATCTTGCGTTTTAAATCGAATAAACGCTGATGTTAGCAGGCTAACGTTAGCCACAACTGCTAGCATAATCAGCCAGCCACCAAAAACACAGTGCGCTTCCCGACAGTGTCCTAGCTGGTTTTTAAAATCGGTCACACGTCGCGGCAGCCTCCTTTGGTCGTCTAGGATGAAGACTGTACCTGAAGTTCAAAGGACCGGGGGCTGTCGACGACCCTGGGCTTCAGATTTGTACAAGTTTTGTCCCCAGCAGCGCGCGGCCTCCTACCCAGCGCTAGCTCCCGACATTCGAAACAACGACCATGACGTCATCCTCAGCATCAAGTCAGACAGTAACAAGTCCACCCCCAACCACTGGCACTAAACACACATCAAACATGCCACAAACAACACCAAATTCACACATGATACTCTTCTCAACGTGTTCACAAGCATGACACCCACAGTGTGCCGTGTCCAATTTTTTTTATTGACATATCAGTTCATTAGCTGCTGGCTGCTCCCATTAACACATCAAGCTTCAGGCACAAAATACTGAAATTAAAACTGTAGATCTAAAAACTGAAAAATGAAATGCACCATGACCAATACAGCACTATAGGTGTGTGCATACATGTGTCCTATATTAATGGGAATTTAAGGTTGGTTACTTGTGGGAATGATCTGAATTCATTCTAGGCACTTATTAACTAACTCTTTCAAACAGTAGTTAGGGCACAGAGATTTTTTATCCTCAATGCATGAAAAACAAACAAAAAACGTTTCCAGCGTAAATAATAAAGTGCAGAAATGTATAAATATTCTAAGGCCACAGGTCAGAACTTTCAGTTGTAATTAAATTAATCTAACTTTTTCATCACAAATGTAGTGTCATTAACTAGTAAGTTCATATTTAGCGAATCATAAAGGAAACATTGATTGCATGGATTTAAGGACACTTTCATTAACAGTGAACTTCAGCCTTGTGTCACCACACTGATTATCATCTCATGGAGAAACACAACAAGTCTTAAAGTCTAGTTGTTTGGACCATCCTGCTCCCTCGCCACACCCCTCTCAGCCGTCTCAGTGAGTTGAGGGGCAAAGGGTCCGACCAGCCAGTTGAGTGGTGTGTTGTTGAGCAGGTACTCCATGACACCATCCAGAGACTGTTGAACCTGGGGACAAGCAGATGTAACTATTACATTCAATAGTTTCTTAACCATACTCTTATTCAGAACCAACATTTTAGACCTGTCTGTCTGTCTGTCTGTCTGTCTGTCTGTAATAACATAAAGCCTACCCTTCTAGTTTCATAAATGCACACGGCTGTTTGTTTAAATAATGTATTGAAGTTTGCTGTTTAATACCGGTTCAATACAACACTGGTAGTAATACACACTAATTCAAATAGCCTACCGGTAGTCAGGTTATAGTGAACAAAAAGGGGGTAAGAACTTGGCACAAAATTATATTTAACTATGCTGATGCAGCAAAAGAAAATGCAATTTAGTACTTGGGTTAGGTGGTGACGGCTCCGCTCCAGAAGGAGAGGAGTGAGAGTGCTGGTGCCCCCCAGAGAAGAGTGCAGCTCTTCAGCTGATTGCCTTGCACTGGTCAGCTGGTCCTGGACTGCACCTGGCAGACCCTGAGCGCTGGTGACCACACTGGAGCATGCTGACCTCAGCTGGTCACTCAGACCACGCACCATGGCAAGGGTCCGCCATTCCAGTTGCTATGGATAGAGAAGATGATCAAAAGGAGGAAAGTCTGTTATATTGCTGAGATAAGAGTTGTTGTTTGTCTTAGTCCCTCAGAGAAACTTGCTCACAATATTTCATTTTGTTCAAATGTGGAGTATGTGCTGCAAATACAGTATAGGCTACAGTAGACTACACACTCCAAATGCTCTGAAGTGGACAGATAATCTAGTTAGTAACCATTTGTTCAATTCCCAATTGCTTCAGCTCTGACCTCAGATTCATCTTTGGTCCCATCTGGCTCCGACTCGGTCTGTCCAGCTCTAGCCTGCTTCTGCTTCCACTCTGTCCATCTCTGCAGCAGCTGCTCTGAGGCTCCTCCTATCTGGTTACTGGCGGTACCCAGGCTAGCACGGGCACTCTCTAGCAGGTCCAGTGTGCTGGTAATCTGAGCCACTGAAGCATAGGTTGCATCCCTGGCGTGCCGCGCACGGAGCAGTGACTGTTCTAGGGCCCGCTCCTGCACCTTGGTAGAAAGTTTCCCCAAGCGAACAAAGTAGCTGGGGCTCTCAGACAGAGAAGTCACCTCACCAGTGGCAGGTTCAGCTACAGCGGCTGAAAGAGAAATTTGTTAATGTCATATACTGTATAGCCAAGAGAAAGCTATATAATTTCAAGTCTGGCTTTAAATGCGATGAGCACAAAGGTGTGAGTACAGCACTGTATGTCATGTTCATCCACTCTTAAAAGGGAAACTACATCTCACATTGTGAGATTGTCTTTTGCTTTTTAGTTTTAACTGTTAGTAAACTGAAATAATGCAGTATGGCATGGGCTTGTGGACATGTTTTGACTGATGGATGCTCCCCTCTCTCTGTGCCAGCTGGTGCATCTGTTCCAAGGCTACTTGAATCTTGACAGGGTTAAAGCACATCTGCTCAAGAGAGACAAAAACAGTTGAGAGTCACTTCACTCCCTCCAGTCATCAGTTTATGGACGCTAAGAGCTTTGAAGAATAACACTAGTTCCCTATGCCTGTGTTAAAAGCTACTTTGGTGGGTCTCTTGGCCTATGTCACAGTAACTACTGAACAAATCCAAAATCCTTCCCGGTTGCTTCTATGATGGTACTTTGCTGCTGCCACCAATTACTGGTGCAGTTCAGTATCCCTACATCAGAAAAAGGAACGGTTACTCCTACACTGGAGTATGGCTGGCTGTCATCATAACATGACATCACAGTAGCAGGTGTCAAAGCTGTGAGCGTTGGAAACCGTAGGTGCTTCATGGGCCAAGTTAACAGAGGGGAGGTTCATTGGAAAGTCCTGCCTCCCTCTCTATGAATAGCACCAGCCGTTGATGTGTTGAGATCCAGCCACTGTTGTACAATAGAACGTTTTTTATCAAGACCACCACCATCCTGCTACACCACCCTGTCTTGCCTTTTTACTCATAATTCATTTGGACAGTCTCATTAAACTTGCTTTTTGATCTGAAGATCAATGAAGCAAAGACAGAGTGTTGGGTACTGACTCGCATAATAAAAGGCAAATAGAGATATTTTGACAACATTTTTTACCTCCCAATACTGATTCTGACACCTGGACTTACAGAGTACTCAATCGATACTGCTGAACCATACCAATGATTTAAAAAGAAGATCAAATGGCTATATAGCCTACTACTAACCCTGAACCCTGTGTGAGAATGTGATGTGGTTGCTATCATTGTATGTTATGGCTCAACCCTTTGTAAAGCATGCAATACCATCTTTCTTTTATAATGTAACTTGACTCTCATTCATCAAAAATAAATAATACTTCACTTCAACACTTTTTGTCCTAACATTTGTGCTTCCTCATGGAATTAAATCCTGGCATACTTTCCACACTCTCTTTTTGGGACTAAGCTAATAATATTTTGCTAATGGCTAACATTAAATAAGCTCCTCTATCTTGCTCCAAAACTGTAGTTGCAAGTGGTTGCATAGCAGCACATGATTCCTGTTTAATAATGGAAAAAAAATTGATTTCATTAATTGAAACTATAAAGAGTATTAATTATTATTATTAATTATGTGATCAATCAAATTGAATTAAACTGTACCAGTAGTTATAGTCTGAATATGTACATTCATTTTTTATATGACGCTTAGAGTAATGCTAATGATATAAGGACTGCCAAGTGCTTCTCATATGATCAAGTGGGTGCCAACTACTATTTTTGTAACAAATGTAACAGAGCAATATGAAAAGAACAAAGAAGGGTTCAAATCTAATGAAGGTGGTGTAGCTGCTCCTGAATTGCAATTTAAAGAGCAAGGACAAAGTGTTTCCCTAAAAAAGGTACAATCTGTGATCTAAAACTAAGCAAAAGCATAACTCAACCAATTGAATTTGAAACAAAGTAGGAATCACTTCTACTTTGATTTATATATCTGGAACTTCAAGGAATTACATTGTACAATAACTAAATCTAACTTCAAAGTGCTTTGTTACTATTAAAACTTTTTATATCAGAATTATTCATGAAGCACAGAAGTAAAACAGCTCTACGTTATAAAATATTAGCTTAGCTTTGTTTGTGATTGTCTGTAATAAATACTTGAAAAAACTGGATGCATGTCATCCATAAATAATACATTTCAATTGCAGTTTCAGCTTCATTTGATCCAACTGTCAAAGCACACCTGTCTATACCTCAGCACAAAATATTTGGGTTTTTCTCCTGCCCTGATTTGCTATGGACCGATTATGTTTTCCACATTTTGGACAGCTACTGACCCAGCTCCCTCTCAGTGACCGGTAGGTTCTGATTGACCCAATCCTCAGATCGGCTCAGGGCCAGGCCCATCCCACTGCTGACCATCTGGCCCATCCTGGTGCCCATGACGGTGCTGATACCTCCGCTGACTGCTGACCGGGTCAGCTCGACACCACCCATCACAGCCCCCACCACAGCATCTTTGGCGCCCGTCACCGACTGGTACATCATACCAACCGTGTCCGACACCACCTGAGAGACAAAATTAAAAAAGATTATGTGACATGCTTGGAGACTAATGGTGGTGCTATTCTGTATTTTCTACATATTCTATGGTATTCACAGATATGCCATTTTGGACAATTTGGTCTATAAGTAGCAGCTGGAGTGCATTATAGCTAATGCAGGGTACAGCAGTATGAAAAGTGAAGGCTAGAGAATCCAATCTTCTCTTATCTGCTTATGCTCTAGTCATTCACTGCATCAAAGGAAAAAGAAAGACTGTGGTCAAATCATCTGTTGTTTTTTTAAATTTTTATTTGTATGCAGTTTAACCTGTGGTTATTTTTACTAACTGTAAAAAGTGTAAACATCGTTGCTAAGGTAACCAGTGTGCGTGTGTGCAACTTTTGGACTGATTTAGAAAGCTGGCAGCTACCAGAGCTTGTGTTTTTAGGTTGTCTTGATGTCTAAATGTGAATGTTGCTACAACAAATAACAAAATAAATGGTCTAATGTGCTAGTGGTTAATGGTATGATGAATCAACCTAAATGTACAGTGAAAAGGAGAAGACAACAGAGCATCAGCAGCCTGTATACTGTAAAAGGTCTCAAATGATTTGCCTCAGTAAGTAGCAATGCTTCTGTCTGACCTTGTCTGCTGGTTGGTGAAGGATCGGCAGCTTTTCTTCCATCTTCTCCAGTCCTTTCAATGCATACTGATTTACTGTGGCAACTGAAACAAGCCCACAAAAGACATTTTCTTAGATCTTTATAGGAATAAAATGTGACACGAATCCTATTAAATGTATCAGAGAGGAATGATATCCCAAGATCTTCACTGTGCAGTAAAAACTTAAAGAATTTTAATTCTGTTAAAACCATTAAAAAATAAGATCTGCAAATTTTATTTTCAGAAGAAACAACTTATTTTTTATTCCAATGGTGTATTCGAGCCCAGAGGTAACGAGGGACCTGACATTCTTTTATAGTGCATTTCAGCGCTGTCATTGCACATATATTACATCATACTCTTCACAGGGAGGCGAACTTACGCTGTGGTTCTATAATGTCCAGAAGAGGCTTGGACCCCGTGGTGGCAGCTGTTCCAAGGGTTCGGGCCCCACTTTCTGCTACATCCATCACTCCCTTCAACAAGGGCACGTTGTCTTTGGTGCTAATGTAGGCGCTGGAAACTGCCTCACAAGCTGAACTGACCAGGGGCAAGTTGGTCACTCGAGAAACAACATTCTAGGAAAAATAAAAACACAAAGACAACCATTGCTGTCATTGAAAAGAAACCACATTTGAGATATACGATCCTCTCTCTATACAATAAGGCTCATTTCAGTGCAGGGTTTTTAATATAATTGATTCCTCACAGTAGCTTATAAAATGGGGGAAATTCTAAGCGTCAAATGAGTTCGTAATATGCCTGAGTTTTGTAATAGGTGTCATTTTGGGTCAAAGTGTTTCTCACCTGCTGGTCTCCATTAGCTGGTTCTGCTGCTGCAGTTCCGCTCTCATTAGTCTTCCCACTGTCTGCCATTGTGACTGCTGGATTCAATCTCTGACATGGAATATAGAGAGCCAGAAACAGATTCACCTCACATCGCTTGGTATGCATGATGAAATACATCTTCCTCTCTGATATTCTTTGCTTAAGTGGCTGATATACTTTATCTTGCAGAGAACTGGTGCCTCATGAATTTAGAAATAGAATCGCTGTCTTGTAAGACATTGTAATGTGGGCAGAAAAGCGACTGAGCCGTGTTAAATTAATTTGTCAACACTATGATGCAATGAGGAAGAAACTGCACTTAAAAAAATAAAATGGCAGAGCAAAGCATACAATTTAAGTGTCTGTGTCAAAGTTTAGAGTCAAAATGTGGATAATGATAAATCTGGAATTTAGATTTTTCTTGTTTATTTTCACAGCTGTATTTTTTTTTATCCTGACAGAATTAAGTCAAAATCTAAAATTTGTCCATGAAATGAGGGTTAAATGGCCAGTGTTTGTTTGTTCAAGGTGTACGATAAGCATGTGCAAAAGAGTAAAACAGAATTCAGCTCAGGCCTGTTTCCCCCATGCAGGGAAACAGCAGTGGCACCTCAAGGTGATCTTTGCTTTAGCATCAAACTCTCTGTACATGAATAGAAAACATAATGAATACTGAAATTATAAATTATGAGATATGATTCTAGGGGTATGCAAAGTGGTCTAATTTGAAATTATAGTTCAGAGTCAGAGAAAAGCACTGAGTAATGGTAAGAATGTGAACCCGCTGGAGATTGATTGTTCACAAGCTGCCATGAAGGCAGGCAGGCAGAATGAACCTATGGATATCATTCATCATTTATTTATCAAGTGAAGACTGCTAAGTGAAATATTAACTAATACTGCACTTCTACCAGTGTAAAATATTACTTTAAATGAAAACCAGGCTTAAAGAGTTATTCATAATGAAATACAGCTTTAGATAAAAATTACCCTACTACACTACCTAATACAGTGACGTATCACCTTAAATTAAAACTCAATGTCATACTTATCAGCCCTGCAGAATATGGTAAAATACACCCATAATTTATTCTGTCAATTGTCCAATTATATATCTACTTCCTATTCAAGTCAGGAGGAGATTGAGTGTCATTATCAAATAAGCAGAGGCTCAACTTAGCACAAGATGAGTGACATCACTTTCCCCACTGCCCATCTTTACATGCTTCTTCTAGAGTGTGAGGCTGTGAGCAACACAAATTTTTATCATCATGCAACTGACGTCTTATTTTCTTGACTGATGAATCAATACATATACACTACAAAGAAAAATAGTGGCAAAAAGTGAACTCTGATTTCCCAGAATCCAACCGGCCATTCAGAACGAATCCGCTATCACAGAGGACTATCAATTCTTCACATTTGAGATGTTGGATTTAGTGAGGTTTGGGCACTTTTACTTAAGCAACTTTAAACCTTAATTAATTTTCAAAATACTACTCAATAGCTCTTATTATGTATTACCATACTGATAATGTCTTCTAGTGAGAGAAAACAATTTCATTGGAGTTAATTAAATATTGCTCAACACAAGGAAAAAGCCTTATCACCTTCAGAAAAATCACACTAAATTCCAATATTATCATCAATCTGCAAAACAACTAATTTAAGTAATAGTGAAAGTGATGAAAAAAAACAAAGACTTGCAAGTGAAGGGAGTGAGAAGTCGCATTAGCAAATAGAAAACACCCCCTCTGAGGCAAGATCTCTCCCTTCTCCTTCTGGAGCTCCCAACATGTGGACAACATCTGTCTGTGTTCCACCAGATGGCACAGAGAGACAGAGATGCTCTCCAATCGACCTGACTGTCTTTCCTACAACACTGTTACAAGTGTTTGACATGCTTGACCCGATGTATAGGGCAGATGAGTCAAAGAAGGACATGACCCCCGGGGATCATACTGGAGGAGGAACACGCAGCAGAGGCACGAGGACTGCGTGCAGCCAGCCGCGGCCTCCAGTGAATGTTCAGATAAATTAGGCTACGCGTCCACCTGAATGGAAGACCTGTTGATGGAAAAGCAACGCTCATATCCCACACACTGCACTGTGGTTCCAAACAACGGAAGACCTTCATATATATTCATCATGTCACACACTTGTGTAAATGTCATAGCAAATATAGTACTCTCTCTGATGTTTTCATGACCTCTCCTTTCCCAGACGTTTTCTCAGGGCTCTGTGTGATTGCAAATTGCATTTTATTGCAACAGCTTTGTTGAGCAACATTTTTTTTTCCATTCCCTGAGAGGCAGTTGATGGGATCGTCACTTATCACAAAGCAAAGTCTGACACGATCCTCCCTGTTATCAAATGTGACATGAACCCGAGATAATTTTCAGAGGCATGGTACATAATATTATGAGGATTACTGTTATGCAACACAACCAAGCTGTCTCAGACTCAGAAATGATCATCTGGGTGACAAGTTGATCCCAGCAAACCACTCATAAAGAGCCAATCTGGCTTCTTCCCGTTTCACTCCATGTATTATTTGTCACCTCTTAATGGTTTTGAGCCACACCATCCTCTTTCAGAAAAGACTGCACACATGTCGGAGCTGAAGCTCTATGTGACCTTTGATATTAATGGACAAGCTGGTACACCTCCAGGAAAGTATTGAGACACTTGTCATAGTGGAAACAAAAAGAGAGACTAGTAAGTGGGTCAAAGAGCTCTCAATTATGCTAATGATGAGGAAAGAGAAACTTAACCAATAATGCAATAATGGGAGGTGGGATGTTTTCTTACAACTGAAAATGTCTTTTATATTTGAGTTAAATCTAAAACAGTGTGAGATCAGTGGGGTCAGGTCTGGCTGCTCCAGGGGGGGCATGGCACGGGAGATAAATGGATAAGGAGCAAAGTAAAATCTCTCACATAAAACTTAAAGCTTCAGTTTTTTTTTCATGTGAAACACTGGATTACTTTATTTCTTCAAGCCTAAAATGAAACAATCTGAGAGGATAGAAGTCACTCACTGGTTGAGGTGTTCAGAGCTCGTGTCGACACAGGAGATTGCTTCATTTTCAAAGCTGAAGGGGCTGGGGAGCCACTGCCTTAACACAATATGACATCTAATATAAAATGCTCTGGGTTGGCAGTCACAAAGAGATTGTCCAGTTTGTGAGGAATCAATCCAACGTGCAGCAAAAAAAAAAAAAAAGAAAGGACATAAATGCAACAGCTTTCTTACATTTGTGATAAGAGTAGGAGGAGGATTCCCAGCAGCCCACAGAAAGCATATTTAAGATGACTATAGATTTATTATGAGACCTTCATATAAAGTTTATTTTATTTTATATATTTTTTACTTCCCTATAATAATAAATTGTTATTATCCCTGTTTTTCACTCTGTAGGGGGCGCAGTGTGTTATGTTACTTCCTACTTGACAGCTGTCACTTCTTCCACTTTATGGTGGCTGAACTTTAACCCAGAGCAGGAACAAACGTAACCTCAGCAAATACAAACTCTTTGTTTCATCGTTTCCTCCTTTAATTTGTCATAACTTCTGCTCAGAGTAGACGCATCGCTCTTCGGCAGTAACAACATAAGTAAGTAACTAAGTTTCCTAAAGTCCACAAAGGGGAAGTAACGTTGTTGTCTGAACAGCGGGGGCACCTATGCTCAGCGTGGCTAACTTTACCAAACGGAGAATAATGGTTTAAAAAAAAAAAAAACCCACTGACCTGACTGGCAGTTTGTTGCTCCTGTGTCCTGCCGTGACCTGCGGTGTGACACCGGTCAATGAACCCGTCCAGTCCCCCTGGCAAACAAAGCGCCTTTTCTCTGTGCAACTACACTGTAGAGCCAGAAAACACAAGGCTGGGCGGAGGGTGTGTGTGTGTGTGTGTGTGTGGGATTGTCTTCTCAACTTTAAACCAATTAAATCACAGCACAGGAGCGACAGGGTTTAGCTGTCCAACCATGATGCAAATGAATGTAAATAGGCTTCACGGGATAATGCAGGTTGTAGTTTAACGTTAGTGTGACAATGACTTTGTGGACTCACTCACCTCAGTGAGTCCTTCAACAGGACATAGTAGGCTCTGCCCCTTTCTATGAAGTCTAGTGTAGGCCTATTGTGTTTGACAGTTGCCTTGGTGGAGGTCTGTGCTTGTGGCTCTGTTTGATTTTCATTTCAGATATTAATGAATAGCCTATAAGGATGGATGCATTTTTTTGTGATTTGGGCAGAAATAAGAAATTAGCCTACACCAGTCAAAAGTTTGGACCTTCTTATTCAATATTTGTCTTTATTTTTATTAGGCTACTTTCTACAATGTAGATTCATACTGAAGACATCAAAATGAAGGAACACGTATGAGATTAAAGCGGAATGTGAATGTGTTAGATTTTTTTCAAGTAGCCACCTCCTTTCGCTTTGATAACAGCATTGCACACTCTTGACGTTCTTTCATCAGCTTCATGACGTTGTCACCTGAAATGGTTTTCCAACAAACAGTCTTGAAGGATTTCCCAGAGGTGGCTGTTTCGCTTTCACTCTGCGGTCCAACTCCCAGACCATCTCAGTTGGGTTTATATCAGGTGAACCTTAATACTTTTGTTTTAATTAACACTTTTGGGTTTACGTCATAATCATTATGTTCCTTCGTAGTTTTGAAAAGGTGTGTCCAAAGTTTTGACTGGTAGTAGGCCTACTGTAAATTAAACTGGAGAGAGCTGGGGGGAAATTTCAAAAGGGTGTTAGTTTACCAGTATTGTGATATTTTGTGTGATAGAATTGTATTGATACTTGGATGCCAAGTATGAATCTTTTATAATGTAAACAAATTGAAGTTTTTAGTAGTAAAACACTTTACGACTGTGATGGTCGGTCTGTCTGCCTGATGATTCCATAGTGCAAGACTAAGACGTATTTAAATGAGATGAACAGACTGCGAACTACATCAAGTTTTCCTTTTCGGGACATAATTTGCAGTTCCTAAAAGGTCAAGAATCACAATGTATCCCAATGTAATTGCAATACTCAGGATATCCCAAAATGTTTAAAATTGCAATCGTATCCTATCGTGACTTAAGTGATGTGATAACATCTCATTGTGGAGTCTAGTGATTCCCACTGTATTCAAGTGCAAATTTGAAACATGTTGTCTAATTTATGCTTCTTTTAACATTTGTTAACTCATGTCTTCTCCAGACTCCGTGATGTTGTACAAATCTCCTCTGCTGATGAAATCCAAAAGAGAGCTCCAACAGAAATCTAAGCATATTGTAAGTACAAACTTTTCCTTTCAACTTCAAACTGTAGATTAAGTGTGCATTGAAAACAACTAATTACTTAGTGGTTAAACATATCCTGAATGTAAATGTGGCCACGTTCCTATCCTATACTGTCTGAGCTGTGTGGAAAGGCAAACAGCCATATTAACTGCAATTGACATTGTAAACCCTGAGAGGGCAGTCTTTACCCATTAAGTCAACTTTTTTTTTCTCCTATGGCCTCACCCATGCAGAGCTCATTCACATTTACATCCCTAAGATCTTAGATGCACTACAACTTCAGAGCAGAGAGTCTTTCTGTATTAAATATTAATATTTGATATTTTAATATTTTAATATCTCCGGGAAAAATGGGGCATGGATGGTAAAGGAGTACAGACTGTGACAATAGTTGCATTCACCTAATGTACTTACAGTATTACATCGTGTGGGATGTGATTTCCACATCACTGTTCTTCTTGATGTGGAATTCACATATTAGGCTACTGTGTGTATTTGTAAAACCAATTCAGTGACTTCCCCCTGCTAGATGCTGTGTATCATCATCACCAGCACTCTATTAACTCTCCCTTTTCATTTGGGGAGGATTTTCATTATTCAAGTCATTACAGTCTTCATTATGTGTTCCTTTGTATTTTCCCAAATGCCTGCACCAGGCTCCAGAGAAAGGAAACAGATTACCTCTTGTGTTGCTATCACAAATTTGTTGAATGGAACCTGTTGTAGCTTTGTTTTGGTCAAGTTTAACATTGACAGCAGAGAAAACTGGTTAGAGAGAAAATAGCCAGAGGTGGTAAACATGGATGTGTTGTCTTGACCGCAGCTGAAAGACTTGTTTCCCTTGTATTGTTTATGTTGATGTATTACAGTGTAATTTTACCTCTGCATTATGCCCCTTTTAGTAAAACACACATCCACATGCACAGCAGTGCTACCACACTCTACTGCAAAGGAGTTACCAACCTGTACCCTGAAGGTTCTCATCTGTTCATGCTTAACTCTTAACTCTGCTTCAATGGATCAGTTACTGGGGCCTAAATTGTTCTGGATATTGAGTAATTGAAGATTAGTAGATAACAGGAAAATCACTCATCCCCCAGAGTAAAATGATCACTCTACACTCCCACTCTCCCTCTCTCTTTCCATTTTTTTGCCTGGAGACATACCTTTCATGATAACAGAAATAAATTGGCAATATGACCATATTTTCATGGGTATGACACATAAATCTTATTTATATGGAATTATCTTAAGACATTTGAGCTGTTTTCATAATGAATCAAATGCCTTCTTTCAAATCTGGTCATAATAGAAATGGGAAAATACATATTGCTTTAATCCATGGCAACAAAGGTATTGCAATAAATGGTGAAAAAAGGGTAAATGCAGTATGCAAGATGCAGAAGCAGAACAGATTTGCATGCATTCAGTATAATAGGCGCTGAAATTGTCCATACTCTCAGTCAATAAAAAACAAACAAACAAAAACAACAAAAACCACAACCAACTGAGAAAAAGATGCTGAAGGTATCACCATTTGTTTGATTTGATCTGAATTTATTTTGGTCAAAAAACATTTATCATCAATGACAAAACAAACAATTAACAACAAATCGTTGTTTGAAAAGATGAAGGTGGAAATATACACTGATGTGGTCCTACCCCATTATCTCTTGACCTCTATTGAAAATAAATATTCACTTTAACATTTAAATGCCTGGTGCTAGACTCTTCTTAAATAAATGATAAATAATAGATACCATAGATACCATATCTTAACTAATCCCTCCTCATCTGTATATTTTATGTACAGTTCAGAATCATAATTTTTTTTGCGTAATTTTAATACATCCTTTCGATTCCTCTGCCAACCCATTCCATAAATCCACCCCACCTACTGAAATACACATCTCTTCATCGTTGTAGGAACACAATGCTTTTTGAAATGTAACTTTTCTCTAAAAAAAATTTTATGTTCAAAACCCCACATGAGTTTTGGGTCTTTGAAGCATTTTGTGTAGAAGATTAATAGTTTCAATAAGATATCCATCATCTTTAGAGAGCAGTATTACAAGGACAAGGTCTTTGCTAAGCAACGGAAGGAGCATTACAGGCATACTGCAATAAAAAAAACATTTGCTCAGTTTCATCTTTACTACTGAATCGAGGCTCTCAGGTGCAGTGCGAACAGATTACATCACAAAAGTATCAGTTTTCCCTCGTGTTTCACCTTCTGCTCTTCATTGTCAGCAGCCACGAAACTGTAGAAATTACTCTCCGTCCATTAATAGCTGACCAGATCTGCTTGGTTTCATCTGCACCGCACCATTGATGGGAATCTTATTTCCAACATCCTGCAACAAATTTCCGGAGGCCTGCAACACAAGGTATCAGTAACATGCAACATAGCGACAAATCATCTCCAGGTTGAAACTGGATATGAACCTTTGCCCTCACTACACACTGCCCAATAGCATATTAATAAGGCATAACCGAGGCCAGCGTGATGTGTACGTTTTTATGACGCAACTACTCTGTCATGTTGAACAAATAAGGAGACAGGAGACAGACCTCTGTCACATATTGGTAAGCACAATGTCCATTATTATTCCATCTTACACCACTGTATTGATCAGAGTGTGATCATGATCTGGAACTGAAATGAGGCTGGTGTACAACATTTAGCATTAATATTTTTTGATATTAGCTAAAAGTTGAATAAGAAGATTGATACCACCCTCTTTAGCCAGCAGCCAGTTATCTTGGCTTAGTAATTAAGACTGAAAATAGATCAAATGGTAACAAAATCCACCCACCACCTCGACAGCTCACTGATTAACACATCATGTGTCATTTGTTTCATGTGGAAGTATTCCTTCACTGCTCCCTGTTGAGAATCAGTGGCACCTATTGTAACCTAGTGTAAAACTGCAGATTTTTTTTTCTTCACTTTTTCAGTGCAGGTGAAATAAAGAAGATATAACGTGTTAATTAGTAAGCTGCGGAGGTGTTGATTTGGATTTTTTTGGATGGAACCAGGCTGTTGTTTCCCCCAGTTTCCAGTTTTTATGTTAAGCTAAGCTAACCAACTGCTTCATACTGTACATACCAGACAACGGACATAAGAGGTACTGACCTTCTCAGTAAGAAATCAACTTGCATTAAGGCATCCTATTCAATTATTTTAAACAAATCTCCCAACAGAATCGACATGCCAGCATCAAGGTAACATTCTTTTTAATTAATAAATATCCTTGCATGTCCTTGATTCTGATTATATTGGACACTAGTTTTAGGTCTATAGGGTTTATCTATCCATACATCATACATCATACATCATACATCATACATCAGAGTTTAAGGCTGGAAGAAAGTCTGTCCATATATTAAGTGAAGGCTCAAAATGAAAGCTCATAGAGGTCATTAACTTTATGCATTAAACTTTTTGCGACCGTAATGGTCTTTAATCTTTTGAGTAAAATTGCTCTACGAGGAAAACTTAACTGTCTACAGACGTTTTATGACTGTTGTGCCTTCGGCTTAAAGGATATTAGAAAAGTGATTTGTGGGGAACCTCTAGCAGACCTTAAAAACACATAATCTAAAAGATTTGTAGCGTCAGTGTGAGAACATGGGAAACGCCAGGTCACTGTAGCCATATACAAAATGAAAAGCAACTAATAACAGAACTGTGTCTTGCCATGGACCAACAGGTAACCTCAACTTTGCTTCCACAGAGGATGCACTTTTTCTTCATACTGTGTTTTTTGTGACTGTCCATCTTTTTGAATCCCAGCAGCTGCCTTTCTATTTCTCTGGGTCTCCCCTGTTTAGTTTGGAGGGCTTATTTCACCCTAGAGCCCTGACAACGGGTCAGCTGCCACAGCGGAGGTGGACAGGAAACATGGAAGGAGCCGACTGGCCCTGAAATATTTATGGTTCTTTAGGGTTTTGATTATATGAGTTTTGACAGCGATGGCACATTACTGTGACCCTTCTCCAAACAAAAACGCGATCTGTTGTGACTTGGAGAGGTGAGGAGGAGTGCATGCCTTTTTATCGTACATTGATTCCCCAAGCTTTCCTTTATTTCTCTCTGCTCCCTGTATAAAAGATACCTCGGCGTGTTTTAGTATTGATCCTCGTCCCTTTCAGTATATTTTTGTGTCTTTTATAGTTTTCCACATTTTTTTCAATAGCATTTTCTTCAAAATCTCTTCATAGCAAGGTGTGCTTGCCCTCTCCTCTCTCAGCCATCTCTTCCCACACCATATCCCATCTCATTTCCTCTACCTTGTCATCTCTGCACCACATTTATCATGACAGATTGATGGCTGCCTCTGCAGTACCTCACAGTGATAATAAAGTCCGCCAGATTGGTTTCAACTAATTTACAACAAGCTGATCAAATCTGTTTACACACTGACTGTAAATTATTCCATATTTAGACAATTTAAATCTTAAAAGTAATCAGCACTTAAGTTTACTTTAGAGCATTAATTACGATGTCATCTTTAAACTCGAAGCTCTGGAGAATAACAAAACAAAGTGCTTTTATGAATAAATGAATAAAATATCTGTGCACAAACTGTGGTTAATGGAAAGAAGTTATGAAAACATAGGTAAATATAAAATTGAGTTTGCTTTTTTTCACATTCAAGAGATGAACAAGTAACCATCATTTATGAAAGAAGACCTTTTGTTGCTCTCATTTACAGCCACACAAAGCTGTGTTGTTCAGATCTTTTTTCTTTACTGTTTGCATGTCACGCTGAGATGAGGAACAATTCAGATTGAGCTCACTGCCTTGATGTTTTGCATGAATACTGGAGCAGAGCCTCACACCAGGGACCGTCTCTATCAAGGTCATTTTCTGCATTTTCATTTGATACAGATTCTTACAGTGTTAGTCATTATCAGTCTTGACATGGAGTTTCTTGATTGTTTTGATAACACTATCATACATAGCCTTTTCATTATAGCCTATAACTTCAGTCAAAGATACAAAAATGGGAAAAGGAAACTTATAACTAAATGAATGAAACTAATTTTAAATTTCTTAAAATAATAGGAAATTATTGTTCAGACAATTGAATATATCACTTAAACTAGAAAATGACAACCTTGCAGCTCTGTTTCTATGTAAGGTCACGTGACTTCCTGCTTTTCTCCTGTCATAATTACTACAGTCATTCAAAAGTGCTGCCACTTGAATATAAATATTTGTTTTTGCTATGAGCAATTTGCTTATTAATTTTGACTCACGGACTGCTAAAGGTTGATCTGCGAAAAAATGTAAAGATGGTCCGTAAAACACAACTTGCACAAACAGAGTTTTTATGAGAGAATGGTCCTAGAGCTGATTGTGAAATAGCTAAGCTCCTTACTGTAAGTTGAGTGGCCAGAATGACTGGTGCGTCTGTGGAGTCTCTGTGTCTGATCACATGAACCCTGCATGCCATCTATGTGTCTTTATTCATAGTTTGGTGAACCATGTGATTACATCAGTGAGACAGAAAACGGTCACATTGCAGACTGAGGAATCTTTATTTTGCATCATACTTCTGGTGAAATGGAATTCAGCAAACAAAAGCTTCATCTAACTTTGGCATCTTACTGCAACAAGCTGTGAGACACATATTATTCTCTCATGCCTTTTGACTGTACCTCGGGGGGAGGATGGCTGCGCTGCCCTTCCCCTTTTCCTCATGTTTTACAGAGATTAAAAAGTGCATTCTCCATCAAAGGTTGTAGTTTTTTTTTTGTTAAGCTTCCTCGTTTTCTCGTGGCAGCTCTTTTCCTTTTTATCTGGCTCAGGTCTACTGTCTGCCTGCTCTGACACATCGAGTGGGATAAAAGGAAATGGATGAACAAAATGAATATTTATTTATTTATTTATTGTCAGCACACAAACTTTGACAGGAGATGAAATGGTGTAAGTTCTTTTGTTGAACATGGCTCAAAGTTTTTGCATCCTAAATCATTTGTATGCAAAGTAGCAGGAAACAGAATAATAAACTAATCTGGGGATTTAGAAAAAACTTTTTGAGGGCTGTTTAATATTAAAATAGAGTACAGCAGTGGCTACAGTATGTAGCCTATATTGAGAGTCGTTGTGGAAGTCTACCATCCTCCCTTGCATATATCCAGTAGCCTATTTACATGCAGCGTTTCCCTAAAACAACCAAAGCAGCCGTTTGAAGATATACTCAGGAAAATCAACGGTACAGCCATAACAATTAAGTCCTGCATTCAAAAGATAATTTTAGTAAAAGTACAGAGGTACAATCACATAAATCATTTAAGGTAGATCTAGAATAGAAAACTTGACAAACAGCTGCTGAAAATCTCACTAATCTCACTTTTTGCTCCGCCACTTGCACACATCACCACTACTTACTGAGTATCAAACAACAAACACGCAAAGTTAGCAGCTGGTGAACATTTAGTATCCAAGGAGGCCGAATTACGTCATGTCTAGCCTCTGTTCCCCTAGCTTCAGTAACTCCCTGTAATTTCTCATTTAGCGTTTCTTTTATCAGTCTTTATGAAAAATGAAGCGTGTTCATGTGGATTACTTTCCATATTCAGAGACAAACTGCAATCTACTACAGCAGTTAAGCATTTAAACCTTTTGGAGTTTAACAAAGTTGGACACAAGTACTTTGTGAACACAGAAAAAATACAACCTGCATGAAGGAACCACAAGCAGGTATTCTCAGTTAGCCTACCTGCATAAATATGTGTGGGGTTTTAAATGAGGTTTTCTTCAACAGGACACAGTACTGTAGTTGCAGTTTAACTTTGTTTCTTTCTCCCCCAGGGGCTGGAGCAAAAACAGAGCTCCAAGAGAGATAATATGGGATATCCATTCACAAGTGCCCATAAACATGAGTTACATTAAGATGAATGGTTATGTGTGTCACACAAATATAAAAGATGGAGTTATGTCATTGTTCTTCTAATCTTGTTTTGCTTCCAGGAGGAGCCCTGTCTCCGTTCTGTTTCTGTGGAGCCATGACCTCTCGGGGTCAGCCCACATAGTGCAGCATGCAGTGTTCAGTTTACTGACCTCCCAAACTTTCCTTCCCCTCAAGAAACCATGTTTGTGTCTAAAAAGACTCCCAAACAAGAAGGAGATAAGACCAGAACATAATGCAGACTGGCCTTGAGGGCTACCAGCTCAAATCCCAGTCGGCCTGTGGCCTGTGAGAACACCCATAAAGTATTTAAGTGGCTCCAATCATCTGTGCCAAGGCCAAGGCTGAATTTGTCTCCCCAGTTCCCCAGTCTGACCATGGAGCCAATGCTGCCCTGGCTTTACCAAGGAGAGTCCTACAAGCTGCTTAAAGCTCCAGCTCGACTCAGAAGTAGCTCCTCTTCCCAATGGGTAAGTAACTTGGTGGCTACGTTTTGTTACTTGTCTGTTTTCTTTATTGTCTTACTGCAGTAGCCTCTGTAACATAACCAGTGAACTACAGCCCTAAGTGGTATTCTGCAAATTATTGCTAGCTAGCTTTGTGCCGTAATTGCTGTGAAGCACATAAAGTCCGATGCTAGCGTTTAATGATTATTGATTGCACAGAGTAACTTTTTTCAGCTGACTTCTTGTTGTGTTAAGTAGCCGCTTTCCCTGACCAAGACAGAAGGGAGGGGAGGCCCAAGATGAACAAAAACGTTTGTTTTGGTCTGAGATTCTGACGGTCCAGTGTGACACAGTGTCAATCGTTTACACAACATTTTGAGGGGTCAAACTCTTTAACCACACAACAAGGACTGAATTTAATCGTGTCTTATATGTAAAAAAAAGAAAAAAAAAAAGAAAAAAAGTTTTCCAAGTATCTAGGCTGTATGTCTCAACTAAACCAACTGAGAAGAAGCATAAAAAGCTATCATGGAAATACTTCCATGAAAAGGCTCCAAGTGATATTGTGTAACCAGCCTCAGAGAAAATGTTGTTTTGCAACCTAATTTGCTGTAATTTGACCAGTAGCAAATGTTAGTTCATGTTAAACTTTTAGGCTACTGCTGTATTAATGGAAATCATTTTACAGGCCTGACTGTTGTGTCTGCTTCTGGCCAGTAAACGTATCATTATTACAAAGCTGTCAATTTTGGCTGCTGCTCAGAAAAAGTAATAGCCTACATTATTGCTCACTGTTCAGTACTTTAGTACAAGGAAAGGGTTTGGTTAGTTTATACACCGATCTTGGGTGGAGTAACAGTGCAATGCAGCAGCAGCAGGGACAAAGTAATAAAAAGTGTGAGTTCTCACGCTCTAAATACACACACAGGCCCAACTCACAGATGGGAAACCCCTTGTGCATTTTTTTTCTAAATCCTTCTGAAAAGGATGGACGCATTTCACTGTGTGAATTGATTTGCTCTCTCAGAGCTATCTTGTTCTTAGTGTGGGCGGCGTGTTGTGAATAGACAGGACACCTTGATTTAGGTTCTTATAGACACATGAGACTTGATGGTTTTGTATGTGAGAGTAATAGAGACACAGCATTGAAGCGAGTAAGGAGAACTCATCATTATTCTGCTGTTGGTGGAACTATTTCTGTCTGAATAATGATACTGCTGTCAGAGCAGCGTCCTCTGTTGTAACTGCAATCAGCTTGTACAAAGACTGTCAGCAGGTCTCCTCTGGACAAAGGAAACTTTCTTTTTTAATTGTGGGGGCTACAAAGTCACAGGCAGCATGCGATGATAAGGTAAGCAGGATGAATAATCTTAATACGTATTACAGTGCTGGTGCAGGCAAATTTGGCTGTGTAAATTCAGATAAGTAAAAACAAAAACAAAACGGCAAACAACAGGCAAACCAAAACAATGTCCTACAATAATATCAATGTCATATTTAAGCTCTACAGAATGTCAATAAACAGCTTAAAAAATAGGAGTTTTGCTGTTAGCCTTTATTTCTTTTTTCCAAAGCCAATTCTGGCATTTCCTTCAAAACAGCTCCCAACATCCAAAAAGTAATTATTTCAAGAACTTGACTAGTACAAAGATCTCATACAAAATATGTTTTGGATGACTAACATCATCTAGGCCACATTCCATTGACTAATAGCAGGGACTTTTTTTGGGCATTTTTCTCCCAGATCAGAGGTTGAGTCACCTGATTGGGGACTGCTGATTAGCTGATTGTATCAAAAAGGCTGTCAGATTGCTGGAAGTATTATTAAGAGGATGTAGAGAGTGAGTGACACACATGAGCTTTCAAGCCTGTAGAAGTCATTATTTCAGGAATTAATTATTCATGAATCACAGCTTAAAAGTGGCTTAGGCTCCCAGCAATTTCATGGAGAGGTCCAGTAGGTCTTAACTCCTTTAACACACACCGCAGCCAATAACACAGCACCAGTTCTATCTACAGTACAGCCGCTGCTGCACATAAATGGTTTTCCATATGGTAATTAATTTTAGCCATAAGTGCAGGCCTTTTTGGGGTCAGTGTGAGATGGAACAATGCTCCTGAAAATGTTGCTGAAAACAAGTGACTGACTCAGACGCAATCATCAGACATTGTATAGCGCAACAATTGCACTGGGCTGGAGGCTTATTGAGGTTTAATGAGACTAGATTATTCCTCTGTTGTGTTAATTTAGGCTCAATGAGAGGATGCAAACAAAACGACCTAAAACTCAGGAATGGGAGCTGTTAGTGAAAAACAGTTTCAAGGACACTGAATTATTCTATTACAGTGGACTAAAAAAATTCTTATTAGATAGAAAAAACAACAACCTCAAATTAATTTTCCAGTCAATACATAGCCTATTATGCCTAGTCTAAAACTGCTAATAATAATAATTATTGTTATTTTTAATCGTAATATATCAATTATAATTATTGTAGATGTTGTAACTGATTTTAATAGAACCAGAGAAAAATTACAACTGACAAAAAAGTAGTTTAAGACAAGATCAAAATGTGTCATCATCTCTTCTCATTTCTATCACTGACTTTTTGTGACCTGCTGCTCCCCCCTCAGGTCCTTCACACGTATTATTGCAAATAGGCTACGGTAGTAGTCATAAAACTCACTATTATGGCTGAATGTCACGGAAGTATAAAGTTTCTCTGGAATAAACATTAGCCACCGCACAGGTGTGCTCCCCGGGGTTGTCGGTTTCACTCGACATTTTGCCACCTTTAAATTTTAGCCGACACCCAATCAGAAACTTTCTAACTGCGAAGGCGAGCTCGGCTATGAAGTGTTTAGGGATCAGGCGCCTCTAAATGAGACCCCAATTAGTCATTAATCAATTCCATTCCAGTCGCTGCATAATTCTGCTTCAGGTTTTGGCCCTAACAGGCTTTCAGAGTCTCTTGTGGATGACAGCAGGGAGCAGTGCTGGAGATGCTGTAGCTCACACTACCGCTAGAAGACAAACGCCGTGGTCCTCCCGCTTCACCAAAGCTCCCGGAACGAAAACTATTTTTTTCTTTTTTTTAAATAAACCGATGAATGGGACTTTGCCCCGCGCTGGATCCTGAGCCTGGCTCTGCGTGGAAGTGGGGCGCACAAGCAGACAGAGGGACAGTCCTTTTTTCTTTCAGTGAGAGCCGAGGTGGAAAAAGACGCAGCAATGACAGAGCGGCAGTCGTGCGCAGCGGCAAAATAGACCAACTATTGTGGGGGACCAGAAGATTGATAACACAACTGGGCGAGCGACGCGAGCGGCAGATGTAATTTGCAGCTGGTTCGGGTGCCAGTGGTGTGCTGGATGGGTTATTACTGCGTGCTCCTTTTCATCAGCGGCTGCTTCCAGCCTTTCCAGATTACTTGGGGATCTCGGACGGCTGTCTGTGAGGGAGTACTGCTGCAGAGACTAACGGAGAATGCCATGTGTCGTTGCGCGACATAGAAAGCTCTTTGTGGGCTGTTTTGCACCGGGGACAGGTGGTGCCGCGTGTGTGCATGTGTGTGTGTGAGTGTGTGTGTTGAAACTAGCAGGGGGGCACGGACACACAACCCCCTGAGACAGTTGTCTTAGGGATGTCAGGCCGGCGTACGGGATCAGTTTTTGCCAGAGACAGGTGCGACAGGGAGGAGTAGTTTACAAAACCCTGCACAGGATCTGGTAACGCACTAACGAGCCTCCCCTTCTCCTCTGATCACTCGGATTTTTTTTTTGTTTCCAGCTTGACACACAATTGACTCAACACAGACGTTGTTTCGGCGGCACCGTTTCCCTTCATAATCTGAGGTAAGTGACCCGAGCTGTCCGGATGGGTGGTGGTGGTACTGGTGGTGTGGTGGTGCGCTCTGGGCACAGGCTCTGTCGCGCCTTGATGCTTTGTATTGACTCTGATTAGATGAAGGAATGTTGTTGGGAGAAATATGGTTAAAACCCCACTCAAACCCGTACACAATACTGGGCTGATTTTTTTCCGCGTCTTGGCTCCACACTAGGTTTCATTATATGATTTTCAATTTCATACTGCGTAGCTTGCAGCCACGCACAAAACAAGCAGCTTTTTTTTTCAGCTGTCCGGAGCCTGAAGAGGCGCTTCACCGTCTATGTATTGATTAGATTTTGACACGACTCGGCTTACTGGGTTGAAAATGACACAGTTAGGTCCTGACCAGGAACATTTTGTCATCCTTCATTATGATAAGTTGCGTTGCTGCCCTCATAACACCTCAGTGTCAGCCAGCCGCCTAAATTGAGCAGCTTTCCCACAAGGAACCTGTTTAATTGTCGAAATTTAGGACTTTCCTTGCTGTGCCAATGAAGATTTCCCCTGTTTCCACATTAAAATGATTTTAAACCATAATTAGAAATCCTCATTTTCAAGTTGGAGAGCTGTAGAAGCACAGGCAGCATGTCTTCACCATGGGATTGGTCATAATTTACCCTCTCCCCCTCTCTCTCTCTGTCTTTCTCACTGTGTGTGTTGCTGCAGTTTGTTTGTATAGCATGTGCTGTGTGGATGTATGTAACTGCTAGTTGATGTGTGTATGACAGTCCTACCCGCTGGGCCCCTGGTGTCCACTACCACAGCCTTCAGGCTCATGCCATCCTTCCCTCCCTCTCCCTCCTCTCTCCCTCTGCAGTAGCTGCTACCTTTACAGTACATTGAGCTGGTTGGTCAGATAGTGTCAGAATCACATTTTTTTTTTCTTTTCTTTCTCTGTGAGGACCGCTAACACTCAATAGCTGGCTCCAAGTCTCCTAAAGTTTCTCCATTTGGGAGCTGCATGTTTTTGTTGTGGCCCCTGTTTCAAATTCAAATTGCCTTTCAGCTGCCTTTTGTCCAACACCGAGGTTTGTGGACTGGAAAGGGAGACAGAGAAGTAAGTGAAGTCCCAGAGGGTCAGAGAATTCCTATAATGAGCCCTATAGTGTGTGAGAGAGGAGAGAAGAATAGGACGAGAGAGAAAGACACATCTAAAGAAAGTGAGACAGAACTCCTCGTCCAGTGTGAGGGCAGAGGCAGCCAAGGGAATACCAGCACCTCCACTAGCCTTGCTGTCGCTCTGACTGTGTCAATCAGCTCTTGGAGGACAAGAGCCTCTTTAATTCCTCTTCCTAGGCTGTCAGCCACTCCTGACAGCCGTGGCTCGAGGGGTTGCTGCCGCAGGTTACATACATACAGTAAATCCGTCCTCCCTGCTGCTCCGCTGCTACATCAGGGGGCGATGTACTGCGCCAGACTCTGTTTCAGACCTTTGTCACAGTAACAGAAGGGAGACAGAGTAGGTGGTGAAAGGGAAGACGCTGAGATAAAACGGGAGGCAGATGAAAGGAGAGATGATCATAAACTAGATATTGTCTAATCATCCGAGTGTCGCTGCTTCTTTGGCATGACAGAGTAAGAGCGCTGGCCTTTTCTCACATGTACTGACATCCTTTTGTAGGCCCATCACGCCACCGGTAATTACAAGAGAAATGCTATTAGAGGGAATGAATTAGTTGACAACACAGAAAATACCTGTCGAATACGATCTCTGATCTTCTTATTGTACTGGATCTAGGTTTCATTTGTTCAGGAGCAAAGGACAAAGTACTTTAAGAGAGCTAAGAATAGAACCAGCACTTTCTTTTTTTGGTTTTCTTCATGTCATCTTTAGAGAGATTAGAGGGTAAATCTACCCAAAAATAATACTTGTTACATTATATTATGCTTTCACCAAGTGCAGCACAGGGTTGTGAACAAGATCAGGGAACAATAATTATCAAGAGACAGACCTTGGAGCAACTGCACTGATGTATACTGTTAATCTTACTGTAACTACTCCAAAAATATTAGCCCTGTGTCAAGATTTAACTCCCTAATAGTTTCACAAGAGACAGTTTTGTTTTGATGATATTGAAGGGAATTTATAATAAGCCTCCTCAAGAGAGTTTAATTTCTTTCTGCAGGAAGGGGAGAGGGGATAAATGTTTTCTCAGTCAGTATGTAAATAACCAGAGTGTAGGAAGCATTACTCCTGCCAAAAGAAATGACTCAGTAGGGGGCAAGATTGCACAAAGAATTATGTAAGGCAAACATAAGGAAAGCAATCGAAGGAGCAGCGTACCTGATGTTAGAGCTGATGTCCTGAACACTAAAAGTGATTAGCGGTGAAACCCCAACAGAAGAAAAAGCAATAACTCCAAGTAAAAGCCTAATATACGAGCAGGATTTTGTGTCAATGGAGAACTCAGATAACAGGGCTAAATGTGTGCCCAGGAAACCAGGCAGGGGGTTTGTACCGTTCCAAGGTCCCAGTGCTGATGTCAGTTTTTGGCTGTGTTTTCTCCGTCCCAAGTGCTTCTCCTCGCAGCTTAACAAACTGCTCACTGGAGCTTGGCTAATCCTTGGCTAGCAGTGCCCAGTGATTTATTATAAAGTTAGTTAATTTGGGGCGATCTGCAACATCGCACCATACACACATGGCCTTGACAGATCCCTGCTGTCTGTACTGTGGAGTCTGAATTGCCAATTAATTTGAAGAATCGTGTGTGTGCATATGTGTGTGTGTGTGTGTGCGCGCGTGTGTGTGTGTCAAACCTAAAAGAGGAGAAAAACAGTGAGAGTTTGCTTGTGCGGCTGTGATAGAGAAACACAAGGCAAATTGTTCATCGCATTGTGTCTGTTTGCCTTCCTGTCATGTGTGTGCATGTGTGTGAGTCAGTCTGTCTGTGCCCTACACAAGTGCGATTCAGCACTGTCCAGCCTTGGTTGAATGGGTGCCCTGTTTGTGCCTGCTTTCTGACGCCAACAGCCGCTCTGCACCCCTTGCCTCGGAGCAAGTGTTGTGCCCTATGCGCTAAAATAACAGGTGCTTTTACACAGTGACTTAATCCCTCTTTCCCACCTCCCCGCCGCACACCCTGCTGTGGGTTACATCACCTGTGGGCCTGGGGCAGCTCCAGCATAGACATAAAATGCACAGATGGGGCAGACAAAGCTTAATTTGCCAAACAAGTTCCGGCCAAAGTAAGGACATAAAGTTGAACTTCATGTGTTCTTTCTGCTGCAACCTGACTGCAGGACACATGGGTTAAACCTTGACTCTATGTCGCAACTTCAAATTCAGTATTCAGGCGAAGTTTGAGTGGGTGCGAATGGGAATGTTGTCCGGGTCATCAACTGGGGTCCTCCCTAGAAAAACTTTCTTTATTCCTCCCTTATGCTTAAAGGTATGAGCTCTCTTGTTCTTAAAGGAACACTGCACTGATTTTACACATAGAGGTCATTTTCTGGTCATGAAAAGTATTATTAAGCCTGGTCTGGAGAGATGTTTTTTGACTCAAAAAGTCAGCATACCTTGACCTCTGTCGCTTCAACTTTGATTATTCTTAACACAACTCCCCCAGTCTTATGAAAGTGCAGCACTAGTGTTAAGTTGCTGTCTTCTACATTGATATATGACCCTCGAGTCAGGTTACAGAAATGCATAGAAACAATACATGTTTTCTCACTTGTGTCTAGTGGTACAATATCTGATGGAGATAATGGTGGTTTATATTTCAGGTTTTTAGAAATCTGCCTCCACCCCAGTACAAAAGAGATGAATGGTAACTCATTTGTTGCACTCTCAGTTTTAAAAAAGTTAAGTTGATCTTACTAGAAACCACCACATCATTCAGCATAATCAACACCTTGTCAATAGTTTTCATCAGGACTCTCTTGTTGGTAGCAAGTTGTTCCAAGAAAAACTGCACATGCCTCCAGATTTATTGGAGAAAAAGTGAGTTCTCAAACCAGCCCCTCAGTGACCCCCTTGGCTTAAGTTTCTCTGTGGAAAAAAATAACCCGGCTCCAATTGAATTCCAATATTGTACCAAAAAACACGGCCAGGAACACCTGCATTTCTGACTCCAGCGGGCTTGTCCAGTTTGTCTTGTATTTCTCTGGGTGCAGGCCAAACTCAAGCAGATGGATTAGAGGTGTCCTCTGTGGCGCAGCTGAGCAGAGCTGTCGCCATCTACATCAGTCCAGTGTGTGACTGACAGACCGGTTGGAAATACTATTGAGCTGCTGGGACCGGGGGTCTTGTGTTAAACCTGGCACCTCAACCTCCCTTTCTTTTTTTCTGTCATTCATTCTCTTCGCCATTTGGCCCCTGCTTGTTTTCCTTCGCACATTCTGCCTCCATACCACTGCTCTCCTCATTACCTCTCCACTCCTGTCCCCCCTTCTTCTCCTGTTGTCCTTCGCTTTTCTCCTCCTCCCCTTTCATCCCTCCTCCCCCTTCTCCCCTCTCCTCTGGACCTTGATGTCAAGGCCTCTCAGGCAGTGTGGTCTCTGTCTGCAGGCTGTCAGGGCATGGACTCTGCCCACTGGGACCCTGAATGGGACAAATTGACCGTAACAATGTTCCTACTTAGCATGTGGAGCTGGGAGAAAGAGAAGGTGAAAAGGAGGGCCTGATGATTGAGGTGTAGGCCAGCCGCACTGGCAGAGAGGGGGAAAGACAGAGGGGAAGCGAGGGAGGGGGGAAGGACAGGTCTTTGAAATGTATGAATTGAAGACTTATATAAAATCACACCTCGTCTTTTTAAATCCCCAGTTCACACACTCGCTCGCTCTCTCTCATACACATATGGCTTTGCTTGTTGTTATTTGCCCAAGGCTACTACCGGGGTTGCCATGGCAGCAGGATAAACATGGTTGCCCGTGACCCTGTGAGCCCTCACATGCACACACACACACACAAATAACACACCTCATTCCCAAGGCCCAGATGCCCTGCGGTGGGGGGGGGTTGTCAAGCCTGGCAGTTTGATCTGCACTAAGGTGCTACCTCTGCCTCACAGAGGGTCAAGGATCGTCCAGCCCACCCATTAAAATGCAATAAGGACTATAGCCCAATGGGACCACCTCTGCCACTTAATCACACACTGCAGATCCCTCATCATCTGCTCTCTTCCTTTTATCTTTTAATCACTTGTTTTTCCAGCCATGTCTTCCTTTTCGCTCTCATCTCTCCGTCTGCTTCATGGCTCTTATACATCCAGCGCAATGCCAAGCAGCTCGAATAGATGAGAGAGTTCAAAGAAGGAGGCCTGATATAGTCAATAATAAGCACTCTTTCATTTTTCTTTGAAAGCCCTCTCTTATGGCCGCTGTCACTGGCAGCCACGAGCTAGCCTCTCCTCTGAGTCTGCAAAGAGTATGATTTCAATATTTTTTTGTCTATGCCCTTTAAGTGTGACAGAATGTAGTGGAGAAGTTGGAGCGGTATCATGTTGTGTAAGCCCGAGGTGGCCCTGTATGACAGGAACAAAGAATGCAGCTGCTATCACCAAAGGCCAAGTGGCTGTTGAATAAAGATGCTTCCCGTCGGTGAAACTGGCATTCCATGTAGGCTTATTGTACCTCCACAGGGGGAGTGTGCTCCTGCGTGTGTGTGTGTTTCCTCTATCTGAATAAGGTAGGCAGAGGGGGTTCTTCCATTCTCTGCAGCAGTGAGACAGAGACATTTCCATGAGTATAAACTCCATCCCGCTGGCAGCAGACCATGAGTGATACTGTGGGAGACAGCATGAAAAGACAGGCAGACATGACAGAGACAGACACCAACGTTTACTTCCTGGACCCGAATAAAAAGTCAGTGTGTGTGAGCTGAATGTTTTTTTCACGGCCTGTTTGCTTGTCATTAAGTTGCGTTCACATACCCTTGCCGCCTCCCACCCTTTTCTCTTTTCTCTCACACACACACACACACACACACACACACACACACACACTTTCACTTTCTCTGTCTCTTTCGCGCTCTTATGAAGTCTTGGTGTCAGCAGAGCCCCAGATTGTTAACAAGAGACGAGACTAATGAGGGGCCATGGTCAGGAAGCGAGAGGACAGGCCAGTCCCATATACCACCCGGAATACATGAATACTCACTGGCACACACACACACACTTGGATATTCCCAGTCACACAAACAGACAGACAGACACATACACACATTCACAGCTAAGCAACAAGCCACCGCAAGCCCAAAGCCTGGAGCAACATATCCAGAGCCAGCAGCCGTACCGCAATAATAATATTTTTCCTCTCTGACATGATATAAATAGCAACACTTATTTCTATTATAGCGTTCACAGGCCGAGACTGTTCACCTCCTAGGTTTTATTTCCCATGCCAGGTACCATGAACACTAAGCAGATCACTAATAAGGCACAGTTTAACCACTGTATGGTGAGAGACATTGCAGAGAGGATGCTGGTCACACACATCCTGAATCATTTCCCGCATCAGCTCAGCATGAATCTGAGAAAAAAACATGCCCTGTGGACCAGAATGGTATTATCCTGCTGCTGTTTTATAGCTGATTCATTTCTTAGGGGAACTTCCAGCCCAAATGGCTCTATCCTGTAGTTTTATAGTCACAGAGAAGCTGCAAAAATAAAATGAGAATGTTCTCATCTGCGTTGTCTGTGCCCGCTGTTGACAGCATTGTTTACTACTGGAGCTGCTGCTGTGGTCGCTGCCCGTCTCACTGGTGTTCTGGATTTAAGTTTGTGACTGTACTCTCAGGAAAAAAAACAAAAAATGTAAATGTCCGCTCAGTTTGCTGCCAAGCTACCACTTGTTTTGTGCTTTAAGGTAATTAACAGCTTAATGCGTTCAGTGACCTAGGGGAGTCAGTCATGCTGAAAAAACAAAAAGAAAACTCTGTCCTGCTGGCACCGGGCGCGGGACAGTTGGCGGAGTGGAGGGACTGAGGCGAGGCTTTGACCTGCCACCTCTCCTCGCTCGATGGTGGTTGAGTTGAAGAGAGAGCGAAGGTGAGGCAGGTGAGGCAAGTAGGAGGGCACGGACACATCAATGGTTTATGGGTGAAGCTGAACTGTAAGGTAATTGGGAGAAGTAAAGAGGCACAGAGCAGAGAGAAGGCCATGAGCTGAGAGAAGGGAGAGGAGGTGGAAAATAGTGGAAGAGTCTTGAGAGGATGCTTGTTCAGCCTCGGTTGCTGTTGAAAAGTGGAAGGAAAGTGGGTCCTTGAACGTACTCGCCTAAATTAATGGCTCAGAAGCACCAATTAATGTACAGCCTCGCTGTGGGTCTCTGCTGTGCTGAATCAAAGAGGTCTTGCTGTGCAGTGCGTCTGCTCATCTCCCTAGCATGTGTGCATGCACTCAAATAACACACACACACGCACACACACACACAATGAAGAGATTTTAGCCAAGAAACTGGAGCCAAAGAGTGAGAGATGAGATGAAAGCATCACACGGAGCTGAAAGCTGAGTGTCAAGGTTAAAGAACAAAAAAGAGTGGTGATTTGGTCTTTGTTAATAAATGGTAAAGGGATGAAGGGAAGGTCAAGTTTGATGTATTTGTCATTCAATAAGAAGCCGAAGAGATGAAATAAGGGACGGAGGAGGAGGAGGAGGAGGAGGAGGAGGAGGAGGAGGAGGAGGAGGAGGAGGAGGAGGACGGAGTGTGCTCTCTGAGGGTGGGAATCACAGAATCAGACCCAGAACCCATCTGGACGCAACAGGTCTGATGACAGCAGGCGGGTTCTCCATCCAAATGTCCCAGCCGTGGGTGACAGCTAGGAACAGAGCCAAGGTCTCCCCCCGTCGAAGACCCCCGGAGACCCAGACGGTCCACCAACAATCTGTCCCCTGATACTAACCGCTCAACGCGACAGCGAGGCATGTTTGTTATGAAGGGTTCTGGATTATAATTGTTCAAATTGAAAGTGGATGATTGATTACATGGTATTAACGGCGCCGACAGAGATGAGTGGATGCTGTGAGGATGGTAGACGGTCTGTATACTGAGGAGTTATGTGGAAATGAAAGAAAGGATTTAAGCGTCTTCACAGCAAATCTGTTGATGCAGTACATTAGGTCCCGCGCTGAATTCATTAACATTAATTTCGGCTTGATACAAGGAGCGGTAACAATGGCAGTCACAAACCAATACGGCACAAAAGCAGAAAAAAAAAAATTGATATCCTGCACACATAACAGCTACTTCTAAAGCTTGTGTGCGGTTACAATAGAGCTGTTGATTGGCAAGTCTTCAGTGCTGAGGTTTTCTCTGGTTGCTGTGCATTCAGAATACCATAGCTAGCGTGCTCACAGTAGCTAGTGGGTCATTCGTATTTGCATGTAAATGTTTTTCACCCCTTGGCTTGACTGGTGGGGCAATCAGAATGGCTCTCTGTCTGCATCACTTAGAGGGAGGCTGCAATGACTGACTGTGACATTCAGAGCTCAGGCCAGGCTTTGCCATTTGCTTAATTCGCTTGTTCGCTCAGACGTTTGTTTCCGTGGAAAGGAGAAGGCAAGAGACAGGAAAGGGTGTTTTTTGTATGTGTGTGTGTGTGTGTGTGTGTTGACGTGCTATCAAGTCACTAGATCCTTTAGTGCGCATTCGCTGTCCCACTCTTTACAGCTTGATTTGCTCTAAACATCCGAATCAGACCCCATCGTTTCACATCCTCCCACCTCATCATCCAGTCTCCGGGAAGCCCGTGCTTGGCCACCTCCATCCTCCCATGGCGCCACTGAGATGGACACTTGCAAAGCTTTTCTTGCTCAAACCAGCGTGACACACACAGACATGGGCTCAAAGACACACATACAGTACACACACACACACACACCTCCCACATGGCGATGATGGATACATGTGCAAATGCATATCTGTACAACGGAGGAGTGTTTGTGCTTGACTCATGTAGCACATCCCAGGGTTTGGCAGTCTGTCAGGCATCTATCAGCCTCTGTCATCAGATGATACATGGTCCTTCAGGTCTCTGAGTTTGACTAACTGCTATTTCTTGGCTGTGGAGCGATGAGGGCAGAGAGGACATTGGCGGGAACAAGGTAAATCGAGGGATTACGTTTTTGAGAGAATACCTTCTGCAAGGAATTGGGCAGGAAATAGACAAATGAGACAATGAATGATTAATAAGGAAAATATTCACTTTCCCAACTGGTGCAATATGTATTTACATATTACGCCACGAGCACGTCCATTGAACTGACATTATTCTAAACATCCGTCATATTGGCTGCAGCCCCGCCGTGCTCTTCCCAGTTGTGGTTTGGGCGAATCTTGCGTCTTTGTCAGAGTATTTGAATATATCCCTGCCAATGAGACATTTATTTTGTACAAACTGTATAATCTAAATAAACACAAAATACAACTCATAAAGTTTCCTTTTTCCAGTTTATGCTGGTGTATGTTTGATGTGACAACACTTCAAACATTTGTCTAATCCTCCTCTTTGACATTTGAGCGCTTAGTTGTTTTATGACAATTATGGGATGTATGACTTGCCTGCTGCGGGGTAAATGGAAACATTAGTTGGTTGCTGTTATTTTGTGTTCTTTGCTGTATGGCCTGTTCTTCTAAATATAGTCTGACTGAGGAGCAGTGGCACCTTAGAGACTTACACTTTGTTCTGTGTTGTGGCCTTTTTAACAAAGCCAACATGTTCAAGTCTTGGTTCTAATTTGGTTGTGTGGTGGCTTTCTGCTTGCTTTCAGCTGGCTGTGTATTGATTTAGACAGAAATCCTCATCAGTGTATCTTCTCTGATCGGCTGCTCTTCTTGACCCAGCATCATCACCACTGCGCTGCCTCGACATCTTGTTGTGTGCATCAGCACGCAGCTCGCTCGTCACCTGCTGTGGCTGATCTAACCTTTTCAACAATTATCTGCTCGCTTTTTATAAATAGCCTAGCTTGTTCTGTCTGTTTTATTTCAGCCACGCTCTCCCCTGGCTCCGTGCAGCGGCAGCGGTGCTGGGAAACTCAATCTCAGGGTCTAAACTGAAGAAATAAACAAGAGAGAAAATGCCTGAGAGCTTGCTCTTGCAGGCCTGAGATATGTCATGTACCATGAAACATTAACGGCGCTACTACAAGGGAAAAGCATTGACTGAGTTTTTCCACTTGCATACAGTACATGTTGGAGAGGAATACCAATAAAAGCCATGTTGTTGCTTCAATAGCAAGTAAACATCTGCTTTGGCCAACAAACTCTAAATCATAGAAACATGCAGCAGTGATTAAACTTTCAGATCTGCCTCCTGTCTTCTCAGCATGCCCCTAACTCATAATGGAACCATTTTTTGCTCCTCAATTTTTACTTAATTGATGACTCTCAGTTAGCATGTCTTTAATTGCACTACCCCGAGGGTGGGGGTTGATTGCTCAGTTACACAAACACTGTGGAGCACTATTCCTGCCAAATGTTAAAAGATGGCAGTTATTCTTGAGTGAGATTTTTTAGATTTTATGACTTGCCTCCCGGACAGTGCCACTCCTCTCTGGTGGACAGCTTTTATTAATTTTTTTTCTCTTTTTCTCTGCTTTCTTGGCTCGGACCGCTTCACCTGGCATAGAAAGCCTCTCTGCTGTCATCATCGCCATTAACGGCCACAACAAAGTAGCTTTGAAGCTCTGCAGGGCTTAGGCCGTAATAGGAGGACAGCTCGGGGCTCACAGTATAATGGATGGAAAGCTCAGGGGCGCCACTGTTTGCTCTTTAGTTCTCATTTCTGTCCCTTTTCATAAGATAAGGCTCTAAAAGACATTGGGACCAATTACTCTCTCTGTCTTTTTCATCCACCTTTCTCACTGCCTCTCATCTCTGTTTGACCAGGCTCTGACATTAAAGGTGAAGTCCACACACGCGGCAGTATAGACATAGGATAAACGACACGAAAGTAGTGAACGCATGGCAGTGAAGTCGTCAATCTCTGGAGCTATTTTCAAAGCAGAGGTAACAACTGCTGGAAGCTCCGTATTTATTGCTGTCTCTTCTGTTAATTGGATGCATTATGTTCCTTTCCTTTGCCGCTTTTCAAATCTTAATCAGATGGTTAATTTACTGTCTTGCAGGCTATAACCAGCTGGATCCGAACATAGATGCTTTCCCTCTCTCTATCTCCATCTCTTCGTTTTTCAGCGCGCGTCTCCATGGTTTCCTCAGCTTGTTTAGTAGTCAAGCAGGGTGGGTTTTTTGTGTGCGAAAGTGCTGGTGTGGCCCTGTTTGTGTATGTGTGTGTGAGGTTAGTTGGGTATATGACGGTGTCCCCTTGTTGGTCTGGCATTAATACAATGAGGCCTGTGAAAATGTGATGGGGATTATTTGTTTTGGCACGTCTGACTCAGTCCACAGAAGAAAAGAACAAGCCGCTGTGAGAGGCCTTCATTAATATAATAACACTCCTCGGTTGTAACAGACAGGATGCATCACACACTTTAGGTGATGTGAGCGCGCACACACACATGGGTACCTAATGATGTTCCTCCCTAGACCACCATGGCCACCTCACTTCTTATTTACGTGTTTGTCATTTCACAGAATTCACCGAAAAGTTAAGAGGGGAAGCTGATTATGCTCCCCGCAGTCACTTCTGCTTGTGTTTCACAGGCCAGCAGCTCAGCATTTCCTTGCCATTGTCAAGTCGGTTCCCTGGTGCTGATAAGGAGTAATTGCCAGCGTGGCAGTTGACTTGTTTCTTCCTTGAGAGTTGCCATCCAGACTGAAGCAGGCTTTGAGTCACTTTTTGTTCCCATGAAAAGTCGACATCAGTATCTTTGTCTGGAGGTGGGGAGATTTCGTTTGCATCTGATAATCCCTTTTCACTCCTGAAATTAGTTTCTCTCTCTTGAGGCTAACATGGAGAAGCAAAATTACAAATGAGCGAGGATTACAAATGTAAAAGTGTGAAACAGAACAGATAGGGAAACGAGTGGAAACTACGCACGTGGATGCGTGTACGTGTGTGTGTGTGTGTGTGTGTGTGTGTGCGGGCGTGTAGTGGAAGAGGTTTCTCTGCCAGCAATCAAGGACTTTTGCTCGAACACTCACCTGATGGAAATGAATAGATTCCTGTATGTAGGAGGAGGGGATAGGGGAGTATGGAGAGGCAGCCCGAGGACTTGTCAGTCATTATGCATATACACAAAACGCGCACACACACACACACACACACACACACACACACGTACATATACTGTAGAGGCAGGCTCAGTGGCTCATTACTGCACCTTAGCACCACCGGCTACACCAGGCAGCGAGCCAAACTAAAAGCTAAGAGGTGATGCTCACCATAGGCCACTGTGTGCTGGGTGGAACGGTAGAGCTGAGCCTCTGGCTAGATTTAGGTATCACTCATTAGTGCCCATGCACAAACTAATGAAGAGCCTGGAGAGGAAGAGAAGAGCGAGAAAGAGAGGGAGGCACAAATCAAACTGCATGGAAGAAACAAAAACAGACAAACACAAGTTTTCGCACAAGCACTTGCATACACACACAGTCTAGCTTTGCTAACATCCGCTGATGTTTTCACTGAGGAGCTGATATTTAGTTAGACTGAAGGCTGAGGAGTGTCTGTGTAAGTGGATGCAATGATACATTTTAAAGCAGATCGCTTTCCCCGAGCAGCTGCTGTATTTTGGTGAACCAGTTTTCGTTCATCTTAGTACCAGGGGACAAACACAGACACACACACACAGGGGATACCAGTTATAGAAATAGCCTGGGCTTTTCTACATAAACACAACTCCTAGCTCAAGGAAGTGCAAAGGAAATGTGTGAGTGCTTCTGTGGGTGTGCACTAGAGCTCTTTTTCAGTCCCCCCCACGACAGCTTGCATCAGCATGATTAACAGGCGAGCACTATTGATTTGGTCAAGGCAGTTTCAGAGGCAAAATGTTGTTATTTAGTCAGGACATTTTGTTATTGTTGTCAGGCGTCTTGGTAGCTTTGCTCATTGAAGCTCAGAGCAGGGTTGTGTTATTTTTTTAAGGCTCAGCGAGTCTACGGCCAAGGCAGCTAGTTCCTCTTCCAAAGCCTCCTGAGACTCAACCCCAAGGACCTGGACTAATTCTTCTGCATCACATTACCATTCTCATTAATGTGACTGATTATACACTTGGAAGGAGTAGGCCACAGTCGTGAGCCAACCAGCCAAAGTGTTTACTGGCACATAAGTGTGAAAAATCAGAATGCCCACTCATGTTGAGTCATTTGTGTCTTAGATCATTCTGATGGCTGCAAACAGACCTTTGACATCCCGTTCTCTGTCAGAAATGAATTTCCATCTTATTTGGATGGTGATTTAATATGTGTGTCTGTGTGAGGTTGCTCTGCTGGTGTGTCAGTGTATGTGTCCATGCTCTCTGCAGTGTTATTTCTATATATTTATGAAAGAACAATTTAGCTCAAGTTAACATTGTTGATGGTTTTGATCAAATACTCAATTAACCTTTCTTCACTCCTTGTTGAAACTGAAGGAGAACTGGATGTACTGCAAATTTTATTTAAAAAAATGTTTCAAGAAGGTCTTCATTGCAAGAGATGTGTTGTGTGAACAGGCAATGTCAGACACAATTTTGTAACAAGTTTTCTGTAGATTTGTAGGTTGGCATATGAAACAGTCGCATTCCAGTAGCAAGTTATTTTGTTTCCTTTTGTACTAAGAGAGGTTACAACAATACAGAAAATATCCCATCTGTGGAACTAAGATTAGAAAATATCTGTAAACTAGAAAACGACTGCCTTGGTCTTCTCAGTGCTCTTCATGGTATCCTTGAATGGATGAAAAAAGTAATAACACTTAATGTATAAACCATTTTTGTGATAATTAGATGTTGTGCGGAGACTGTTCAGATGCAGACAAACTTCAGAGGAAAAGAAAACACAAACCCCCCAGAGCCATCACACTGTCCCGACTGCAACCATTATGTGTTTATTGAACTCAACATAAATAGCCTGTTATTTCAGAAAACTCTGCTTTTGTTAGCTCCCACCAGAATAGCAAATGGAAATTTTTATGGGTCCATCCATTGCTGTGTTTTGGGGTATTTTTAATCTGTGTGCTCCTTAATATAGACCACTGCAGCCACCCACCATTAGATATGTACTGTAGGCTTAATATAGAACAGACCTCCCATCTGCTTAATTCAGTTCAAGTCTTTATTTATAGAGCAGGTGCAACACATTTAGGAGGAAGAATCGAGTTTAGAATTTAAAATAGAGAGACCCTGAGGGACGCCAGCGCCCCAACATGTAAAAGAAAGACAAAGAAATTAACCAAGTGCATTTAAGGAGCTAATTGTAAGTTTTGTTAGTGTTAACAGTGGCTGGCATTAACAGCTTGGTAGCCAGCATTAGCATAAACAGCAATAGACAAGAATAGGTGCGAGTTCAGCATCAAACTTTGTTCCTTAACTGACTAAAATGAACACTTCTTATATTTTCATCTACTGAGTTAGCATGCCAACGAGTTAGCCTTGGCTTGACTTGTCACTTCCTGATGGCGACTCACAGCAGCTTCCAATCTTACCTGAAAGTGTAACGCTGCTCAGAGGACATAATATAACCTCTTGTCTTATATACACTACAATCGCTGAAGGTCTTTTCAAATAACAATCACCACTACCCACCATTGGCACTTACAAATAGCCCCTTTAATACATAAAGGCAGCAATAACAATATGAGTAGTTTAATCAAGTCTTTAATGGGTTCTCTGAAACTAGCCAGAGTACCGAGCTTCAAAACCCTGTTATTGTAGGAGAACGGAGCAAATGGGCCAAGTTCCCTTTCTAATGTAATGGTGCGTGTCACTGTGTGAAACACAGACTGGTGCTTTAACTGGGCAGTAATACAGACTCTGCTTTGGATGGCTGATGCCTTTTATGAGAGAGACCTAGATATTATCAGATCAGACTTGACTACTGTTAGGCTCCATCCCCCATTGTATTTATGAACCTACATGTGAAAAACCACTGACAGATCTCTCAAAGCGCAAATGGAAACTCTTAATGCCTTTTAATGGAACAAATTTACTAAGCGGTTACTCTTCACCGCCAAAACAAGTTTGAAATCGAAAAGTAAGTGAGTGAGTAGATGTGACGTAGGTGTGTTTGGTTTTGTGAACACTCAGCAGTATATACAACTCATCCTTTAACGCATAACACTTTAAGTGACAGAAACAAATGATTATGGGCTGTGAAATGGGGCTGAAAATGGTAGACAGAAATTGACTTGAGTTAAAAATGATATAGACAGCTGTTTTCATTAAGATGACAAAATACCACTTTTTCGTCTTTTAGTCTTCACCACACAAGCAAGGCGTATAGTTTACATGAGGCTGATGTTCAAATAAGAGCTTTATGTAGAATATCTCTCAGCCTACAGAGACTTGACTTCACTGGAGTGTCGAAACTGGTAATCATAGACATCCCCATCCTCTCCTATGTTTGTCATATCCAAGTCTTAGGCAGTAAAGTTACATACTGTACAGTGGGTCCAGCAATATCGAGATACACATTAAACTTCTGTTGTATTCTTCTCCTCAATTAAATTAGCATTGCCTTTTTTTCCGCCTCTACTCAAAGTGAAATGCCATTGGACATATGTTATGGATTTTCGTTGCAACTGGGTTCAACTAAACTGAACTTAAAGCACAAAAGCTGGTGAAAAATCAGTTTGGTGCACGACACAGTGGCTTGTGTAGCTGCTCAGGACAGCGTGCGCGCTCTCTCTGGCCCCGCTCTATGCAGTGTCACACTCACTGTCCGGCCTTTGGTGTGAAATGGAAAGTGGGCTAAGAATCTGGCCCAATTCTGCCCAGTGGTCAGAGTCCTCTCTCTTATGTCATTGTATTACTGCCCTCTGTCTTCCCACCATTGACCTGAATGAAGCCCCTGGCTATGAGAAACAATTATCTAGATTGTGTCAATAGAGTTAGTGAAGCAGGTGAAGGCATCACTATCTCAGTCTAAAGTCTTGGGTCAGTTGCAGTCAATGAGGAGTAATGGCCTTCACTTACTACAGTGTGAGTTCAACTGGAAGACGACCAGCTCAGCCAGAGAAGCTATGAGCCTCTCCGCAGGGACCTTTGTACCAAACTGAGCAGAGGGGAGCTTTCAGAAGAAACCGAGCACAGTGTGTGTGTGTGTGTGTGTGTGTGTGTGTGTGTGTGTGTGTGTGTGTGTGTGTGTTTCTGTTTCTGTCTACTCCACTGTCTAGTTGACCTGGAGTCCATCCAAAGGCCATACTACAAGAACTCAACTCTCCTCTCTCCTCTCCTCTCCTCTCCTCTCCTCTCCTCTCCTCTCCTCTCCTCTCCTCTGCTTTCCTCTCCTTTCCTCTCCTCTCCTCCCCTTTTTGTCCTCTCTGTTCTCTCTGTGGGCGTCAGCTGGGGGACAAAAAGGAGAAGAGCCTGGGTCACTTCCAAAATGATTTCCATTGCCGCATAAATGCCTTTGGAAGAATGCGGCTTGGTACATGCCAGAGAAGGAAAGAAGTAAATGACCCTAGAGCTGAGAGCTTGAAGTGGGCCAATCGAAGTTTGGTTGGTGGAAGACCACAGTAACGTCCTGGCAAAGTCCAGCAGGGCAAATTGAAGAATTTGGAGCAGCAGAGAGAACAGCATGAGGTGGAGAAGGAGAATAAGCTAGAATAAATGAGAACTATTGGCGAAGTTTGGATGAAGGTTGTTGCTGGTCTCCGTGGCCAAGTTTGGGATGTAGTGGTGCTCTGAGTAGCAGAATGGAGAGTGTGTAACATTACAGCTCCAGATAAAGGCCGACATGGAGAAAGGCTCGAAAACAAGCCTCCATTAAATTTGAATAAACTGCTGAAGAGGTGAGAAGACGGCAAAACAAGGGGGCGTGAGGGATGGAGAAAACAAGAGCTGAAGGGAAAGTGATGCCCCCACCCCGCACACACACACTTTGCATGTTTGTAATTGTTTCGGCGTGTGCGTTCTCCCTCCCTCCCATTGCCTTTGCAATTATCATCGTGAGACCAGGGGCGGTCTCCCCCAAGCTAGAGAGCTTGAGACACTTGGGTGGTTTGATGGAGGTTTGGCACGTAGCAGTGCACAGGCAGGGCCCAGAGACACCACTTAGTTAATTAACCAAAAGGACTAAAACTGATTCTTCGGGCTGATAAACAGAAATGAGGTGAACATTTTTGCCCCTCCCTCATCCACCCCATGGGAGAAAGTCCACAGAGAAAAGTCTCACCGAAGTTTCAGGCTGTTTGCTTTTCTCCCAGCAACAAAGGCTGGGAATCTTATCGGCAAGAGGGGGAGGAAGGAGGGAAGGTACAAATTTCAATATCATTTGAATTTTTTTTGTTGTTGTTGTTGTGGGAGGATGAGAAATCTGCTTTATCATAAGTCACTGCATTTATTTCATATCCCCTCTCTCTTTGATACGCGTTTGGTGTATTTTCTGTCATTTATGGGCATTTTCCTCCATGCTGTGCATTTATGGGCAGCTGTCTGCGGGCTGGGATCGTCGTATTTGCTCCTGCAAAATGCAATTCCACCGAGAAAATGTACCTGTGTTGATGTGTGTGCACGTGCTTTTTATGCAGCTGAACAAGAATTTTGATGAATGTGGGTAAATAAACGGTATGGGAGCGTTGGCAGACAAAGCATGCTGGGTTCTTGTAAACCAGTGGTGGAAATGATTAACATCCACACGGTCCTCAAACGAACCCCGACCGCTTCCCCCACCGCCTCATTTGTTCTCACTGTCAGTCTGGGGGCCTAATTTTCACTGGGGGAAGGAAGGCGGTGTATAATTGTTTTAAAGGAAACACTTTGTCTCAATCGCTTGAACATTTTTCTATCTTAATTACTATCTTAATTTTTCATAGTAATTTCCTCAAATTCATGTCTTCTCCTCTCCCTCGTGCCAGAGTGCTGGCAAATTAGGAATGTGATATGCCAAAGGATGTCTAACCTGCTGCGATGGATCCGTCTCACTGTCTGTCTGTCTGTCTCTTCCCTTCTCCTAGTGGTATTTTGCTGAGTATTTTGTGAACATGTCCTGTGGTTTTGGGAGACAGATTATGCCCTGGACACTGTGTGTGGGTGACTGCTCTGTCATTGCTGACTCCAGCACACAACCTGCAGAGTTTGCAGACATCCTATGACCCCCCCACCCCCCCACATCTCTACACAATTTGCCATCCTGGCCCCCGTATATTGCCGGCCCTCCTGTGCCCTGACATTTTAGCTTTGCCCTCCTATTTGCCCTGTCCCTTCTCATTATGGGACTGCATCCATTGCTGTCACAACGGCTCTTTCAGGCGGTCTAGCTTGTGTCCTTACTGCCATTCGCTGGGTTTGCTCTCTGTGCTCTCATGTTGTTTTTAATCACTGCCTGTTCACTTTATATTATCAGTGTCTATTTGGATCTGGGTGAAAACAGTCATGCAGCACTTATTTGACTTTTTTCAACCGTATGAAGCCCTCACTGGTTCCTCTGGCTGGTTGATATGACTTCAAACCAACATCACAAATATTAAAACTTTCATAGAGAGCAACAAACTCCACAGATACTAAAGAAGAGGTTGTAGTGGGTGGATGAGTGAAGTGAGGTGCAAAAAGCATTGCTGGCTCCTTTTCTCTGCCATGCTACTACATCCTGATGTAATGTAAATAGCCACACTAGCTATGCATCCTGGGTGGAACTGGTACTACAGCTAAAATAACATCTGCCTTATATTATTCTCCCTTTATGTCTCTCCAGCCTTCCCCTTTTCTCCTCCTTTTTCAGTGCATCTCTGTCCCATAATGTTCGCCTGCTCTAAAATCCCCTCTCTCTCCTCCTCTTGCCTTCTGCTCAGATGTTCAGCTGCTGCCTGCGTGCCTGCTCTGTGTCTAAACATTTCCCTTCATTAGACCGGGCCTTGTTGCGGCTGCTCTGCAAATTGGCCTTACAGAAAAGTAGGCTGTGTTGTTCATTGAGCTGCCATGTCAGTAATAGTTGCCTGGCACCGGCTTTTGTTCCCCTCTGAGGTAATTGCCACTGAGGGGATTAAGTATTGATATGACAAGGGTGAGGGCATGGGCGTGCCATCCGTCATCCATCTCTGGGTGTATCGGTGCAGTGAAAGGATCTCTAGTGAAGTGAGAAGTGATTTTCTTAACATTTCTTACTGCCACAGGTCTTTGGTGTTATTCACCTGCAGAGTGAGACTCTGAATGAAAATGATATTCAGATCAGGTACCCTGTACATTTTTTTTGTTCATGGTTTTGACTGTAAGGGGTGTCGTTGTTGTCCGTGTTGTCTTTTCCTTTCCATGCATCTTTGCTTTCGTACTATTTTTGCTCTGTCATGTCTCTCTGATTCTAAATGTCAGTGATGCAGTTGGGCAGTAAAACTGTTTTTTTTCTGAGCTTGAGCAGGAAGAAAAAAGCCCACACACACAGACAGCAAGGGAAACATTGAAAAAATACAAATAAACACAGAAACACAACACCACCTCCAACTGGAGTTTCTCCGCTCACAAAGTTTTCTTCTTCTTCTCTCCTGGCTTTTCTCTGTTTAAGCTGTACATTAAAGTGGCATAAAACAGAGGACAAAGCAGGTCCTCTAAGTGTTGGCACTTAAATGGCTTGATTTCCATTCTGGTAGAGAGATGTAGTGTCTTGGCCTGCCAAGTGGTGTGTAGACAGATCAAGGCCCTGCCTCACCTCTATAAAGAAATCTACTGTACACAGTGTGGTCCGATAATGAGATATACTCAGCATCCAATAGATCCGAGTCTTTTCACTTCTCCTCTGCCACTCTGGACTGACTCACTTTAAGGACTAGCTCTAAAAAACACATTTAAAAGGTGCCATGCCTCACACACAACCACACGCACACACACACACTTCCAAAAAGGCTTATATCTGCTTACCGCAGCAGGCCCTCTGCGAATTATCACAACACAGTAAGGCGAAAAAGAAAGAGACAGACACAGAAAGACACTGTTTGACTATTTGACTCTTCTCCGATCTCATTTAACTCCATGTCCTCCTCACAAACACATCGGAGCATCTGCGGATGGCATCTTGCCCTCTCAGTGGGAGATGAGAGAGGCTGGTAGAGGGTTCTTCACCACAGGACTCCTTTCTACTCACCAGGCACGTATCACACACCCCCACATACACACTCCCTGGCACTTAAATCCCAGTGCAATTTACAGTGGAAATGAAAACACTCCAATGGCAGAGAGTTTGACGGGGCGTGAGTGCTTTTAAATATGGCCCTTTTTCTTTATTAACTACTGCACAGGTGAGGTGAAGCCATAAACACCCCTTCATGTCTATAAGTCAAGTTTGGGGTGTTTATATTATTCGAATTCCCTGCTGTATTTTGGTTAATTCATGGCTCTACATTTCATGCTTATGCGTGCACTGGTTCTATTAACCACCCAGCTAGATCTGGAGAACAAAGAGGAGAAAATGGTAACAACAGATGATCTGTTGCAGTGTTTATTTACAGTCCAAATTTGTAATTGTTTTTTTAATTTGTTGTTGTAATGTGCAGTAACTGGCATAAGATCAGGCATTTACAGCAGGTTTAGCTCTGACAGTTTGAAGTCTCTTCTGGGAAAAACATATTGGCTTCAATGCAGCCAGGCTGTAAAGCGATGTCTTTAAATTAAAAGCCACACTGCCTTTCTTACAGGCCTCAGCCATCCTAATCGACCTATCAAGCAGCACCTTGGGTCCTAATCTACTCACTTAGCTCGGCGACTGTTTTCTGCACTGCCTCCCAGCAGTTCGCCACATTTATGCTGCTCTTTACGTCGGACTGCTCTGCATGCATATGAGCTGCTTTGATGCTTGGAGGCAACAGAGAGCGACAGAATGAGCTTTATTTTTTTTTCTTTCTGAAATGTTACTTTAAACCAAAGACTCAATGCCGCCGATAAAATCTTGTGTGCCTCTTGAAATTTCAGTACAGAAACATCATTCAGCCAATAGAGTTCCCTCACGACACACTTCTGCTGCTACGATTTGTACAGGAAACCTGTGACTGCTTGCGGTAATACCACCAATATATTAAAGCGGGATCACAGAGCTCACGGTGATCAGGTCAGATTCTGCCGTGTGGGTTTTAGGATGGGGAATGTGTTGTTTGGCCTCCGTACAAGGATCAGGGGTGTAGGGACTGATGCCAAAGAAATACCAGGGAACCTTTAGAGAACTGCCAGCGGACGGGGAATGGTTGTTTAACAAAGTTCCCCAACACGTGTTTAGTTTGGCCACACAGCCCAACAATACAGATGACTCCCATTTGTGCTGTTAACTTAATCTCTTTCTCTCCCTCTCCTTCCATTTCTCCCATTCGCTCTTGCACAAAGTTAGTATCACACCCTAAGGCCAGAGTAGTTTCTGATTAAGGAAACTGAATCAGTCTCAAACTGCCAGAGGTACAATAGGGAGCAGACAAAATTACCAGGCTACAGGATGGCCCACCTTTTCCTGGCCTTCCTCTATATCACCGGGGTTTTTTTTTTTTTTTTGAGTAAGGTCGTGACTGAAATTTTAGAACCTGAGGCAAAGCTTTTTCACTTCCTGCCTTAACCGAAGGAAGGAAAAAAAAATCTTGACTGAGCATTTGCAAGTGCATGAACACCCAGTTGTCTCTGAGGAGTTGGCCCCAGCAGATGGGTCCTCGTCTCACAGCCGTCAGGAGTATTTTATTTAGCTGTTTATCACGCTGTAAGGCACGGGAGACCTCAATCTCTCCCCTCTCCATCTAGTGTGACCTGCCACGGCTCCAGCTTGAGAAGGCCCTAATGGAAATGCTCCTGTTAGTGCCATAGGTTTGAGGGGGAGGGATTCCCGGACTGTCAATCTAATGCAGTATTGGATGAACAGAGGTCAAAGGTCATGTTTACACAGCAAATCCTCTATTTCCCTCATGTCATGTCAAACAGGAGATATACGTGTATATATAGCAGCCAGCGAAGGCGGGAAGAGAAGTCTGACATGATGCAGCTTTACAGCGACTTTCAATCGATGGCGGCTCCCCCCGCCCTCTGCAGCGCGCTTACATTTCATGAACATAGACACGGGTCAAACTTGCAGTGTGCCATTACCCCAATTTGTCACCTGCAAACTATTTGGTCCGTCATAAAACCCCAAGCAAACTTTAATATTAGCATTTAAATTGAGGCTATTGGGGGATTCACAATATTTCTCTGCAAACACTTTTGCTCTTTGGCTTCTCAAAGGCTTCTCTTGGCTGAGGGAGAAGTACAACCAATAATGTCTCTCCTCTGATATGATAAAGAGCTGTCGTGATTGATTTCCATGCTGCCACGACTTTTTATCCTGAATTAATTTGGCACTGTCTTCATCCTGCAATTTCGCCGGCCCATCCAGTCTCCTTTTCGCTTTCTCCGTCTCTCTCTCTCTTGGCTCCTCTCTGCTCCCAGAGCTCATTTAAAATACCTTAATGCTGTTGGCCATTGTCCGTGCTCGGCCATTGGTGTTTTGGCTCCAGCAGATGTTTGGATTTCGACTGCCTCTGAGATGAATGCTAAAAAAAAAAAAGAAAGGGAAAAAAAACTGCAGGTGGTTTTGTGGAGTCAAAGATATGAGAGAAACTTTGGCAAAGTACTTTCTGACGCTGCAGTCCTCAAATCAACCGAGCTCAGCAACGAAGATTACGGAGAATATCTATGAAATTTCTTCTTTCTTTTTTTTTACCCTTTAATCCCCTCTTTCAGGTTAAGAAGGGGGAGCTCTTTATCTTTGTGTGTGTTCATGTGAGTTAGCAAGAGAGAGAACCGGGGGGGGTGAGGGGGGGATGAAAAGAAGAGAATAATGGAGAGGTGATGGCGGAGATGATTGGCCCTAAGTCACACAGATCAAGGTCACATCACCGACCCGGCCACCCCCCCACCACCCCTCCCGGCTGCGCGGGCGACAGTGGGCGACCTCTGCTTCATTAACTCCGTAATTCACTTGTAGCCCTCCCTCTGTGCGCAGAGCGAGTGAGTGTGTCTGTGTGTGTGTGCGTTGGTCTGCCGCTGCTTTGTTTGTGTGCATGTCGAGAGGCTGATGGAAGGATGTTGTTAATGAGGGAGACGGCGTCAGGATGTGAGAGCAAAGTGAGCAAGAAAAAGTAAAGTTTCTCCAGTCAGCTCCTCGACACAGAACCCCCCCCTCAACTACTTCCCCTCCCCACCATCCTATTCCCTTCTTCCAAACTGAGGAAGAGGGCTGCAGGCTGAACAAGCAGACAGGCCTTTGATCTCAGAGATGATGGTTACCAATCTCTCTCTTTCCTCCTCTCCCTCCCTCTCACTCTCTCTCTCCATCTCTCTGCTGCTCAGCCTGCTCTCTCTCTTTGCAGCCACACCACGTCCTCCACAGATACCCACCTATTCACCGCCTAGTCGAGCCAAGCAACGACACACCCAGCACCTTTCTTTTCTTCCTGTCCATCTCTTCCTCTCTGTCTGTCCGTCCTTCTATCTATCTTCTTGTCACTATTCAGCGCCACCCCGCTCCCCTCTTCTCACACCCCCTCCCTTTCCTTCCGTCTCCTGCATGCAGTGACTGTAAGTGGAGTAAACACAAGTTGTCACACACTTCATCCCTCTGCTCGTCTCGGTGCAGAAGCTGAAGAAATGCTGCATCCCGCCGACACGCTCAGAAGCAGGCGTCGAGCGAGGGGCGGCTGGCAGGCAGGTGGAATCTTGGGTAATGAATGAAGGAGGATTTGGCTTCTGTGAAAACAAAAGAGTTTGAAACTTGCTCAAATCGCTTTAGGGCGTAAATCACAGTGTAATAACCCTTTTATTTGCCTGGTCGTTCTGCGTAATGCAAGACTGTCTCACAAAGTCATGCGTTGTTTGTCTCTAATTTGTAAAAACCAACCTGGACTTACATTTCAATGCAACTTTGTTTAATTGGATTAGACAGGATTTGAGCCGAATAATCACATTAAAGAGTGAGACCTTGCTAACTGGCACTGAGTTATGCACTTTAATCACAATTCTCCTGGGAATTTCTTTATTTAGTAAACTTCTGATTTACCTATTGATTTGAATATAATTTACCCCCCCCCCCCAAAAAAAAAAAAAAAAAAATCATCCAGCCCGAGGAGACATGTTTGTAGATATTGAATATATTCACTGTAATCAACTGTATGTAAGAAGTGTTCGGATGGCTCTGCTCCTATTGAGCTCAGTTTCATAAGAGTGTGACAGAGAGAAAAGATTTTAAAAAACAACCCAACTGAATAAAAAGTGTCACTTGTCAAGATTACAGCGGGCTGGAGGCTATTTCAAAAATAATGACTCCATAATTGTAACAGGCCGCACATTGACAAACTTGATTACAAAGAGTCTGAAGTCGATGAAGACGTCTCATACCTCTTATTAGAGACACAGCCTCGATCAAATATAAAGAAAAGAGAGGAAATTAGTATTTAATATTGTGCCATTACTGTAAATAGGACATCTTTACAGACCAGTTTGCACTTTTCCAACATCACTTCTTTAGCATAGTTGTTGCTATGGAAAAACGTCAGAAAAACACAACAAGAAAATAACTGGTTCGGTACTGACAAGGAAAATTAATTATTGATTCAGGGACGTTTATTTGGAGATTACTGGGCAGAATAATTTAATGACATTAATGCAACCGAAGGGAGAGCAGCCACCCAGAGCAGAGCCCGGCAGCAGTGCAGTTAAGTGCTCTCTACACACAGGTGCATCGCCATTGGTATTCTTCTCATTCACCGCAATAAAAACAGGTTAGCGCTGTCAGGATTCAAGTGGGATAGCAGGGGATTATAGGGTAGGAAGGTGTTTTTTCCTCTTAGGTCTCTCTCTCTCCTACTCGGTGTATGTCTCTCCACCTCTCTGCCTCCTCTTCCCTCTGTTCTTGTGTATGCTGTGGGAGTGTTGTTTAGACCTAGCAAAGCCCCTGATTAGGGGACTGTACTGCAGAAGAGCAGATAGGTGTTTTTATTATTTTCCTGGAATACAGACAGATGGACAGAAGAAGGAAATTTAAAAACAAAGTATTTGAGCTGACTGGGTAGGAGAAGGTGGATGAGGAGAGGCACTGGAGATTTTTTTCTCACCAACCAGGGAGCAGTGAGTTTCAAAAACATGCCTGAAAAACATTACAGCAAACCCAATGATCTATTCATTGATCTGTTATTTTGTACTCTCTCCACCTGCCATGTATGATGTATGTCACCTTACGCTGCTGATCTCCTGACTTGCCTGGAGTTGAATCTTCAAAGACAATACACCACTTCTTGTGCATGTCTTGTGGCCAAGAAACAACCGGCAAGGTGTGACATGCAACTCAATTTTCAGAGCAATTTTTAGATCAATCAAGTCTGATGTGATTTGTAGACTGATTTAATTCGAGTTGAACTTATTACCACAGTTCAGTTTCTACCGACTATTATTGAGTTGTCGTTCTCAATTTACCAAGTACTTCACCCATCTTTAAAAAAGTGTGAAGAAAATGTCCCATAATACAGCATGAGTTATTGTACTTGTCAAATTCATTTATTTTATATGAAGTCAACACGCTCATGATGCCTAGATATTAGGGATATTAAGGAACGTTAAAACCTGCTCACTCATTTAAACAAATAATTCAAAATGAAAACCACAGGAGCGCCTGCAAGCCCATAATAACACTCAAACGTCGCTCAAGGTTTCAGTTTTATTATTCCAATTTGAACTCCCATTTGACCGATTAATAGTTAAAGAGGTGTTTCACAATATCTTGACTTTTAGAAAATACATTTTTTAAACAATCCGGAAATTGGATAAACCTCTACTGTAGAGTCTCTTTAATAAAAAGCCATTGATTTGCTGAAATTTCATTTGCCCACAGTCAGTTGGGAGTGCACAGCGGTCAGCAGCAGAGATAAAGCTTGACAAGTGGAAGATCAGTATGTTTAAATGTTATCGTCTCAATGAGCCCTTATTGATTAACTGCATCTGCCAGAGTGCGAGTTTATTTTGCAATTGGTTGGTTGAGAGTTTCTGGATATATAGGTGCAAAAAAAAGAGCTGAGAAAGTGACCTGGTTTAAATGATAAGAGATGGGCAGCAACAGGTGTAGTGACAGTTTAGGTGAGTGCAGGATGGGCCGTCAAGTGAGGACTAGTTATGTGGAACACAGCTAGAGAAGGAGGTAATGTAAGGTGAAGTGTCATATAGATTTGGAGCTGAGAAATAGATAGGCGTTCATGAGAGAGCAGTAACACACACACACACACACACTCAATTTAAAGTCAAACTAATGGAAAGAGGAGAGAGAATAAAACCTCCAGAGAGAAGCCTGTGAGGTGGTTAAGGTGCTGATACACCACAATCTACTTTCATCTTCTCACCCTTTAAGCCCATTCTACCTCCTCTCTCTGTCCCTTTGTTCCTGTGTCTCTCGCCTTTATGCAACCTTTTCACATCCACCCCCTCCTCCTCCCTTCCTCTCCCTGTCTCTCTCCATCGCTCTGTTTTTTTTCTGCCTTTCCCTGAAATTTCCATACTCTGTCAAACTTTGGCAGAGGCCTTTTCCATCCTCTCACAAACAGTAGATCAGGACTCGTCCCCGGTCCAGTTAACTGGAAGCACATGAACAAAACATTGCACAAACAGCTGCTTTTGAGTTTGAGAGCAGAGTTTGGTTATGGAACACTAAACTGCATTACAGCTGTGTCCATTTCCTTAAAGAAATGTTTTCAGATTGCTGATAGTAACATAATACAGGATTACTCTGTACAACTCATAAGGAAAACAGCTGCAGAAAACAGTTTGCACCTTCACTCACATTAATGTTTTGCTGAAGAAAGTTAATTGGCTTCTTTTTATAAACGTGCGCCTCTATGGCAGAACTCAAAGTCTTTAGAATGACTGCATGCTGTCATGCATGCTCACCATGGTGAGTCCCCCCCCTCCCACTTGATTGAATCACACCCTCTGCTGTAATAATTTATGTGAACAAAACAACAAAACAAACAGTACTGGTGGAATAAGTGACATATCCATATCAAGTAAAAATAACAGACTTGTTCTTAATCACTCAGAGGATAAAAGTTCATAATTTGAGCTGTTTATGTGTAAAAAGAAAAGTCTGCTTCATTAATTGATGAAATGTCTTCTTTCATTTTGAACACACTTAAAATTTACATCCATTTTTTTAAATTACATCCTCAAGGACAATAATGTACTGATTATGTTTTTCATTTATTTCCCACAGCCAAAGTGTTCAATCTTTGCTGGCCATAGAGAGGTATTTTGTCTTACTTTGTCCACTTGGCACCATTGCTGCGTTTAACAGCATTGCCCTGCAGATGACATTCAGGTGCTGTACAGCTTTCACTAACCTCAAAAAGCAGACTGTGATGAAGGCTGGGATGTGTCAGCTCTTATTCAGTCACTGATATTTCCTTTTCTTTTCTTTTTATCTCTTTTTTTATTTGACAGTCATTGTCTCTGACTGTTGTGCACCTGTAAAAAGTGCATGCAGGAAAACATGTTGCATTGCTATGGCAACAAGCAACTGTAAGCTGCCGTCAACAGTCTTAGCTGCAGCATAATAGCAGCATATTTAACAGGTTGGTTTTTTTTGCAGTGATGTGATGCCTTTTTTCCTCCCCAGTATCAAAATGTACTGTAGTTAATACCCAATCTGAAGGTATTTCAACTGCATGACAGGTGCTCTACTTTCCACTGAATTATTAGGCTACTCTTTCACTATTGGAACCTCATCTTATCTTTATACTAATTAGGATTTTTAGTATTTTAAAGTAACCAGAATGAGTGACTATGTGATCCCTTACGCACGTTTCTGTCTTTTCTCCCATAATGTAAGCAGCACTGTTTGTAATCTGGCAGACAAAAGACAAGTTGGGATCAAATTGCTGTGAAAAATCTTTTAAACAACCACATTCCTGAACATGCTTGAAGATCCAGACTGGTGGGTGTGTTTACAGCCGTAGGACTGACTCACTTCTATTTCCATTGTGCAATTTTAGCCGATCACATAAAAGTACTGAAATGGATTTGGAAGAGTAATTTGACCCCTGTCAGATAGTATAGCCCTGGGCAGTGTTGCTTTACTAGCTAGTGTAGTGTGCCTTTGAACAAAGTAAGCCGGGCCTAAGCCAGCTGGTAACATGATCTGCCCAGCAATGATTCCCAGGCATCTGGGGGTCACACTCACACACACACACAAGTCTCTCAAAGACGATGTCACATCAGAGAAGACTACTCCCTCACCACTGGCTAAAAAAGGGGAACCTGATACAGCAAACACATACATACATGCACATGCACACCCCCACACACTCCTCGGATGGTCACGAGAGTGTGAAAGGGACAAGGCTGAGTTAAGTGTAAGAGCCTGTGAGAGTGTGCGTGTGTGTGTTGTGTGTGTTGAGTATCGATTAGGATTTGATCCCTGCCAGTCGTTCCTCTCCTGTGTCTCCCTGCAGGCTCCACGCTGACCTTCTCTGACTGTCTGTCTCCTCACACACACACACACACACACACACACACACACACACACACACACACACACACACACACACACACACACACACACACACACACACACACAGACACACGCACACACAGACATGCACAACACACATGAACATGAGCAGCACTGCCTCTTGCCATGAGCGTGATAACTTACCCTTGATGGAGATGGTGTGAGACGTTGCGGGGGTGTTAGGGGGCAGAAAAAAACAAAAGGGAAGAGAAAAGAAAGAATAAAGGAAAGGATTTGGCTTTGGGCATGTGATGGGAGACAAATGGAGTGACTCAATAGGTCCATTATGAGTTGGGGAGGCTTGGTGGTTGAGAGATGGATGGCAAAGACGAGGCTTTGAGAAGACGTGAATAGATGTGGGGAAGCATAGTCAGATCAGGCAATCTGCTTAACCAGCTTACTGCTCCTGGCCCTGTTCCCCCATCCTCTCACCCTCCCTGTGTGTAATCACACGTACTTCGATAGCAGTCATTATCATAACTGTGCCAAGTGTGCATTAGCAGTCTCCTCTGATATTGTTATAAAGCAAATTCTTCGGTCGTCTTACATTTCCGTGCACCTCTGCTGATGAGTCAGGGTGAAAGGATTGGAAGTAATCTTCGATATTGTCTGCCCGTCTCTATATTTGTTAGCGTACTCCCTTCACTTCTGAACTCCCCCTTTATCTCTGCCCAACCCACTGTGCCCTTCTCCATTTTAATCTACGTCTATCTCTTGCTCTTGCCTCCCCCCCTTCCCCTCCTCCTCCCCCAGTGTCCCCTTTTTTCCCCTCGTCCTCTCCTCTCTGTGTTTTTGTAGCCCTCTTCATTAGTGCTTCCTCTCGCGCTCTGTAACTGTTAAGTCATGTTTTATAGTTCTATTTGCTGGCTGGCCCAGCTGCTGTAATAGAATTGCTCCTTCCTACATGGACAACAGTTTCCAGGGTAACAGAGACGGGGGAGAGAAGGCCACAGAGTGCACTGTGGTGCAGTCGGTTTTATCAACAGAATGTTTTTGGCCCATTTCTGATACACACTGCCTCGCTTTCCCTGGCAACCCGAGGTTCAGAGATGAAGATGTGGGACAGTAATGCTTCTATCATTATTGCAGTTTTCAATTTCTGTGATTGCATTTACTTTCTCAGAATGAGATAAGTATTAGCTGCTTGTTTTAGAGGTTGGGCAGGTGATGCATGTCTATTGTCAGAGGTAACCCTGACTGGCATTTGTAAGGAGATGGAGTCAGAGCTGGAATGCCTGGCAGCCATTCGCTGGCATTTCCCTAATCACTCCATCTCATCTTTTATTACCTCAGAAAGTCATTCTCCTCTGTGGTGCTGGCACTGCAGATGTTTCTACTGCCTCAAGTCCTAGACATTTTGTCAGCCGCAGACTAGAGCAGAGGAGACAGACCATAATATAACTGTCTGTAATATTCTCACTTTGCTCCTGGGAATTAATATTCGAGTGCAGAATTGCAACAAACTCTCGCAGGTCTGCAAAACTACATTAAGAAAATAGTCCTTCATCAAATCTTTATGTCACCTTTGGGATTGAGGATAGAATCACGCGGCAGAGACCATCCATTCTCCTGTAATCCACGTTATTAGAGCTCTCTGAACAACCTTGCAGATATTCAGGAAAAGAAACATCAATCAAAGCAATAAACCATGAAATACTATATTTTTCACTGAAGGCCAACTAAAAGGCTAGCCATAATCAAATTTACAGATAAGCTTTTGGGCAAACGTACAAAAAATTTAGTCAATTAGTATCTCCAGACCCTTACAGTGAATTTGGACATCATTTTTCAAATAATTTATTACACTGTTGGGCAGCTCTACATTTAAGTCTATGGGGGATTATGTTTGAATTTAATTGCGTTTACAAAACGGTCTAATCAATACATGTTACATGTATGTTACATGTTGTAATTTTAAGTTTTGTCTGATGAATGGTTTGATAAGTTTCAGCCTGTTAAATGGCTACATGCTGCTTGTGCAGAAGGCGTTGACTTCAGATTACGTCAGACTGCCCATCTCTTACATATTAGGAAGAACTCAATGCAAGCAAACTAAAGTGAGCAAAAATGGATTCAATATTCTTACTTCTTACTGACTGTTGTTTTCAGCTGGTCTAGGAAAACGCTAAACTTAAGAGTTGACCGAGTCAGTGTGTATGATTTATTGTTTTACACTTACATAGTAACTCAACACGGGAAAATGTGATCGTGCTTCTTACAGTACAAATACCTTAAGTTTTAAGTTTGCTACATTGCATTGTGCAGGGAAAAAAATAATTTCATGTAACAGAAAGTGAAGTGGAAAATAGAGAGAAAACCATAAATAGGCTGTTGGATAATACTTCAGAGTGAGTAATTAATTGCACTGTTAATGTTATATAATCTGTTATATTATTGCATATTTAATTCACTTGAAGAAACATTAAGATAACTCTCCAGTTAAAAAAATAGCAGAAAATAACTGGGCCATGCTTAATATGGAGGTGAAATCAGTCTCCGAAATGTGTCAGCTTCACAGTGACCCTGCACTCCAGCTGTCCAAAGTTAGACGCATTGCAAACAGACATCAGCTCTGAAATCAGATGGGGATAATGTTTGATGGCCACCTCTCTGGTGTCAATAGATCCATGTTTGTTATTCCTGCCCACGGTAATGTCATCGTGTTTCTATAAAAGGCGATGAGATGAGAGAGTGATAGTGTAACTCAGTCAGCAGGCCCAACCACTGTACCTAGTTTGCTCCAAATGAGAAGTTTAAATGAGGGGGTGGGAGGGATATGTGTGTGCTTGTGCGTGTGTGTGTGTGTGCACAGCAGTGCAGTGGGGGGCAACAGAGAGAGAGGGAAAGAGGGAGCACGGCTATATTTAGTCTGACCTGAGTGCCCATGTGTAGAGGAGGCCAGGCGGAGAGACAGGTGCAGTGGCTGGTTATTATGGAAGAACACAAGAGCCCCACAGTCAGAGGCTGATAATGGGGCCTCATCTGACAACTACCTATAGCCTTACCTCACCGCCTATAATTAGCTCAGATCTGAGACCAGTGGTTGGTGCTCAGAGCTGTGTATGTCTTTGTGCAAGTGCAAGTGTTGACTCCAAGAAAAACTGGAAATCGGCAGACCTAGTGGACTGGCATCTGTTTGAAGACGACGTACTGCAGCCAATCACAGAAGTGTTTCTGCAGGGTAATGCGTCTCAGCATTGCACAAATATGAGCTTCCTCGCAGTTTGTCACATTGTGCAAGTATGAACTACATGTGTCTCCTTTGTATTTTCAGCACGCCCCCAACTCGCTACCGATATTACACTTTAGTGATTTTGTTGTACAGTCAGACAGATATCTAAAATTTGACTGGGCTGACATCAGGACAATTTAGCAGAAGTGTTTCAATTTGGTTTCTCCAAATCCGAAAAAAAAACCCCATACAGATATGAGACACGGATTCGGCAGTGACAGGGGATTGCAGAGCACTGTGTGTGTATTTTTCCCCCGTCTTTTCTGACCCACACAGCTTGTCTCTAACACAAAACAAATATTGGCTGCCACGTATCAAGTGGAGTCCATCATATCTCTGTATCCTCTGCCTGTCTGTCTGAGCAGACCCAATACCCTGAGGGAGAGACTGAAAAACAGGAATTAGTCAAAAGTTTCTGGACTGCTCAACCTTGGACTTTCTCTCTGGGACTAAAATGCTGTGTCACTATACTGAGCCTAATAAAAATGACATTGCTTTAACTTTCTACAGTTAAAGTAGTGCATCTGCAGACTGTGTGGCTTTGCAACTTAACGGATGATTTCTTAAAGGAATAGCTTGTCGTTCTGGGAAATGCACTTAATCACTTTCTTGCCATGAGTGACATTAGAAGTATAATACCACTCTCATATCTGCACAGCAAATATGATGCTGTATAACAGTAATAATAATCTATCATAGCATGAAGTTTGGGAACAGGGGGAAACAGCTAGCCTAGCTCTGCCAAAAGGTAACAAAATCCGTGTGATAACACCACTAAAGCCAATTAATGACTTATTTTTGTTTTAGTACAAATAACAAAGAGTGACAAGTTTTGGTTTCACATGGTGTTTGTGCTGATCTCTTGGTCAGGTGCAGTGACTTCCTGGGGTCTTGGCTAACCCAGTGCACACTCACTACTTCCCTCTGTTTCCACTATCCATGCATAGTTGAAATAACCTTGCATAATCCTTGCAGTGGCTTCACTTTTACTGTTCAAAAATCAGAGTGAAATCAATCTCATGTAACTGACCTTTAATTTTACATATTGTAGTGCCATTCTTTCTCTCTCTCTCTCTCTCTCTCTCTCTAGTGTTCGGTCTGAATATAGGCTGTTTTAACACATTTGCATTTTACTGTACTTACAGTGAAAGGAGTTAGACAGTAAAACCCAAGCTGAAAGGTACATTACCATCTCATCTGAGGCTCGCTACTTCAATTGTGTCATTAAGTCCAGCTTGAATGGGAGTCAGTCAGGTTACACGTTGGCATCAGAGTGTGAAAAGAGAACGAGAGCCCTGCTCACTATGGTAATCCAAGGCGGGAAAGCAGATAGCCCCTGATAACTGTAACATATTGGCTCTGTCATAATGAAATAATGCCACCTGCTCCATTTGCAAACACCCCGTCGAGCAGAAGGTAAACTCCACCTTCGGCTGTTTTCCGATTTCGCAGAGAAAGAGCAGTGTTTTTACAGCGGAGTTCAGAAAATGAGTTTTTCATGCAATCACTGGGTTGAGCATTTTTATATTTCTATTTTGTTGCCAAACAGCGAATGAGTCAGTTGGGAATACAGCATGTCACAGGAGATACCATTTTATCTGGCCCTGCCTGTTGGCTGCAGATTGCAACAGACGAATAATGTTCCCTGTTTGATGTATATGGCAGCGCTCCGAAAACTTGTCTTCATGCTTGCGAGAGAGGAATTTACTGGACTAGATTTGGTGAAACTGCTGCACAAGTTGTGCTGTGTTTACTGTTGCTAAGTGAAGCCTCATAATTGAGGTGCAAGGTTTACCGATGACCTTTAGTTGACTCATAAATTGCCAGCTGGACCCTTCACCCTGGCCCCATGGAGTCCGGCCTGGATCTCATGGGGAATGCACCATTTAAACCATTAGAGTGTAATTTGAGAGCAAGGAGCAGGCTGCATGGGTGGGTGGGTGGGTGGGTGGGTTGTTGGGTGGCTGTTGGTGTTGGCAGTCAGTCAGTGATTCTTTATCTGTCTTCTATTTCAGTTCAGAAAGCCAAGGTCACCGTCACTTGAGGGGTACGAGTGAAGACACTTTGCATTCTGGGTAAAGAGTCAAAAGACAGGGCTCTGTGACAAGCCCGTGATTGAGGAGAGGACATGGTGAAGGGGTGGGGTCAAGAGACATCAAGCAGTCAAGGAGACAGAAATAGAGAGAGGTAGGAGGCTGTGGAGGAGTTTGGGGATACGGAGGCCTGCAGAGGTCTAACCTGCCCCAGGCAAAGAAGGAGATGGAGCAGGGCCAAGACGATGGAGGGAAGAGGAGGTGTGTCTGTGAGAGTTTGTAATTTAATCTCTGGTCACTGAATTGAAAGTGGGAGTGCCTGGCAGTAAGGCCTGAGTGAGCATAGGAGGGGAAAAGAACCAGTCAAATAAAATTGCTGTTAAAATATGTATTAAAGTGCACTAGTTTGGTGAAAGCCTAAATCACATTTTTGCTCCTTTCCAGCACGTTTTTGTCTTTTGTAACTCAGCTTTGTGTACGAGCTGAGCTGACGATGTATGAATATGTATGAATCAAGTATTTTTTAGCGTGCTTCTCCTAACATATATATCTTTTTTTTTTCTTTTTTTTGCTTGAGAAAGGGAGCGTACAGCTTAAAGATGGAAACAGAGTAAAGGCTGCAGGCAAGTGCTTGTGCGATGGGAGGGGGGGGGGTATGACAAAAGCCTGGTGTGAATAGTAAAAGGAATTGGCGCTGAAAGCTATGTGCAAATTCTCAAAGCATTTCACAATCTAATTTAATAATGTGCTTTAGCTTGTTAAAATCATCCTAAAGTTGGATTTTGCATTATAAAAGTAGGTTTATAGGCAGGGGGAAAACAAGTAAATCCTATAATTTGAGTGTGGGAAGCCAAAGCATACTATTAGAATAGCCTTAAATTAGATAAATGGATTCATCTGCTGGTTTAACAGACATAAGAGACCAATTAATAGAGTGGAGCGCTGGAGTTTATTCAGTCTGTGCATGATAGTGCATGTGTTTGTTTCTGTTTATTTTATTGATTTAAAGGCCCCCAGTCCAAGCAATCAAGATCTTAAGCCCGCCATAGATTTTCTTATGTAAATCTTTCCACACATGTTCATGTACACACACACACACACACACACACACAAACTCCTTCCTTATAGATACAGTCCTGGCAGCACTGAACAGCGGTGACTCAGGTTCTGTATCCAAACATGTGCCATCCTGGTTTCCTTGCCTGCAGCCTCTCCTCTCCTCTCCTCTCCTCTCCTCTCCTCTCCTCTCCTCTCCTCTCCTCTCCTCTCCTCTCCTCTCCTCTCCTCTCCTCTCCTCTCCTCTCCTCTCCTCTCCTCTCCTCTCCTCTTCTCTCCTCTCCTCTCCCCTCCCCTGCTCTGCTTTGCTCTCCTCAGCCACAGCCAGCGCCTCACCGCCCATTTATCAATCGGCATTAGGCTGTGGTAGGTAGGCAGACAGGTCAATCCACCCCCAGATGGGCCCATATTAGAGACAGCCGCTCCATCCATCTGAGCCCAAACTGCCCACCCTCAGCCAGCAGTTCACTCAACTCAACTTTAAGAACCCTCGACAGGGTCTGAAACACTGTAAGAACATTTCAGAAGTTGGCACCAAAGAGAATAAGTTTGGTGTAAAGCTGCTGTGTAAGGAGGGTAGATAAATATATAAGCTTAACATGTTGATCCTTATCTGAATCAATCACACGTTCTCTCACTATTGTTGGCCCGTCTTTGCAGCCACTTGCTCTCTTTCTCCGTCTCTCGCTTTCTGTTTTCCCTGAGCCCATAAAAGTTGGAGCACTTTAATAAGAAGATGAAAAGGGGGAGAGGAAGTGTGTGATGTGATGGAGATGAGAGAGATGATGAAATGGAGATAGATTGGATGTGGATGAGAGCCACAGGTGACAAGCCTCATCCTCTCCTCCTCCTCCTTTTGTCCAATATCTTTCTGGAGTTTCTTTTTTTTTGCCCTCTTTTGCAAATCCCACATCCCCACTGCCTCTCGTTCCAACCATTTTCCCCTCCTCACTGTCTCCTTTTTCTTTCTTTCACACCCTGCCAGCCGCTGTCTCTTTCTCCTCTCTCTTCCTCCCTTCATATATAGGACGTGCGTGGTGTGGAGCGGCGCTTGGATAATTAGCAGTAGTTTATTAATTATGAATGAGGAGCGGGTTCTGTGGGAGCCAGTGAGTGGGCCTCTCACAGAGACTCATCAATTAAACAACAGAGTTTCCCAGCCTTTTGATTAAAGATAAAGAGGAAATAGGATGATCAATAGAGACCTGTTAGAGACTGGCAGAACAGATGAACAAAATGCAAGGAAGGAAAGACGCAAAGAACAGACAGACGGGGGGACAGTTGAAGGAAGGACGCATCACTGACGCGCAACAACCATCCGCCCCGAGCTTTGCTTTGACGTTCATGTGACAGCATCATAAAGTGACTGGATGGGTGGAAAATGATGTGTGTGTTTGTGAGAGAGACACTGGTGTGTGTGTGTGTTTGTGCGTCAGTGTGTGAACATTTCACGTGACATCGGGCGCACGGTGGGAAAAGACTGCTGATCAGTCTGCATCAATCGTTACTCTGCCCACACAGGGCCAATGCTTGGACCAATGCCAGTATGCCAGTGCGCCGGAGTGCCAGACCCTGCTGTCTGTTCTCGCCCTCCTTTTCCCTCTGCCTTCTCTCTTTTGTCTTCTCTCCTTCCTCCCCACGCTTTCCTCCTCTTTCCCGTCTGTTGCTCCTCATCTTTTTCTCACCTCCTGCCTCCCACCCCTCTGCCACGCAGGCTTCTCGCTGCGGTCACTTGTGTTCAACACGTCTCCCCCCGTCAGCAGGGTCCCCCTGTCTCATTTTTCTCTCCCCCACCCCCACCATTTACCCACAGACGGGATTTACAAGTCTAACCCACTTTCAAGTATTTCTTTATTCCACAAAAGGGTAAGATTTGGCAACATGAGCTTTTGAGCTTGAATCCTGCGGTTTCAGACGATATTGCACGTTCACCAGCCGGTGCAGGACACTCCCCATACGACCAAGGGATTACAATACACACACACACACACACACACACACATGTAGTGTCTCTGAGCATGCAAACCTCTTGCACGGCCTCCCACGTGTTCCCCCCACTCAGCACCCTTGAGGCTGAGGCCAACTGTGCAGTGAGAGGCCTGATGGACTGGTGCTGTTAATTGACGCCATGTCTGATTGCACTTTTACACCATGCAAAAGAGGCGTTGTTGCTAGGCTGCTGTCCAGTAAGTGGCTGTAAAAGTGGGTGGATGATGCTGTCATCACACACACACACACACCATGGTCTCTCATGCGCACACTCTGAGATTAAAAACTCACATCCCATCTTTCCATCCAGGTGAAGCATGAAAGGAAATTAGCTTTCACCCATATTTCCAGTTCAATTACTTTTACTTGCTTTTGAAATTGACTTTAAAGCGCACATCAACTGGGGCTGGTTGTAAAGATGTGTCAGACTAATCTCTCGAGTGAAGCGAGTAGTTTTGCTCTTACTCTTCGTCTAATGCGAGTTAGACAGTCTCACAAAAATAAATATTTATAAATCAAAAGCCTGAGAGGTTATCTACCCTTCACCCCCGGGCTATCACTCTCATCTAAAAGCTGCATTATGTAATAACCACCAGTGACACCTGCAGAGAGCAGACAAAAATATGTTGTGAAGCATCCAAATGAAATAATAGATTTTTTTTCTGAAATTGTTGCGTTGAGCGCTGAATTTCTCTTTCACGGTATCGCTGTAACAGAGATAAGATTTCTGTTGGAACAAAACACCGTATAGGTTGAATTGTTCGATTTTTTTTGCACTTTAATCAGTTTCATCTCTATTCTGCTCTGTTCTCTATATTCTCACTGATACCTTCCTCTGCAGTAAGGGGTGAGTGTGTGGTGATGTAATATACCTATGGAGACCTTACACTGAATCTAAGTGTATTTGCTTGAATAGTAAACTATCTCACACAGCTGCTCCCTGCTCAGAAGGGTCACTTGCTTCTGCTCAAAAGCTTGATCAATAACGGAGAAGGTTAGAAGAGGTACGAAATATCTGAGCGTCTCGTCCCACCTCATCCTTCTCCACATCTTGTTTCTTTTTCTCCATCTTTGATCACTATAAACAGCATCTGGTGCTCTTGGACTAACCAGATCCCCTCCCACCTACAGGAAGACCAGCTAATAGAAAATGCAGCCCAACATCTGGCCAGCGCTCAGCAGCAACTGCATATTAACACCACTGGAAGATAAAAACCAAGTATATTTTTTGGTAGCATGTGAAAAACATATACAGTATCTTGCATTTTTAGGTTCCAAGTGCATCCTCTGCCCTCGCTCGTCTTCCCCTCAGAAGGCTGCAGCTCTGTTTTTTTGGCATCCTCTTGTGAAGCAACTTGCCAGGTTAGCATTACCCTCATTACTCAAACCCCCTTCAAAGCAGTTCGCTCATCATGGCCTCAGGATGAAGGAGGCAGCCTCCCTGGCCTCTGCAGGGAGCTGAAACTCGGCTTGACGAGTCCAACACCATGCCACTGCAGCAAAGAGCAGCTTCAGGCAGAGCCTAACTTCCTGGTTTACTCGTGATTGGTCGGATCTCAGTGTTTTGCTGTGTTTGTAGCCGCACGGTCTTTGTTCAGTCCACCAAACTTTTTTTTTTAACAGCAAAAAAATGAAATCTAAAAATCAAAGCGCTCTGAATCGTGTTTTTATGTGCCTCAAGAGAAAATCTGTGTTTGTTTTCACATTCTCTCTGATAACTTTCAGTGTATAATGAGAACTGTCAACTTTTTTTGTGTGGGAAGTTTACGATCATTAGCCCCTATGATACTTGACTACCAGTACTTGATGACTGGATGCATTTGCAGAGAAACATGGCCCAAGGCAGCGTATGCGGACCGGCCAGATCAGGCTTTGTAAGAAAGAAAAAGAGCTGAGTTAAACTTCTGTTTTGACTCTGTTTTGATTTTGTTTTCACCGCCTCATAGAAAAAGGAGAAATGCTCAAGTCTGGCTTTTATGCTGAATAGAGGATGCAGTGGTTTTTTTTGTTTTTGTTTTTTTCCTTTCTGATCTTACTTAGCCTATGCAATATAGTAATAAATATTTAAAACATTTAAATGTGCAAATTGGGCGTAATCAGTTATTTTCAATGTGATTCCCGCAATCCTAGGATTTTCTTGCAGAATCATAGTAAACATTGTTCAACCTTTTCCAATTTTGACTTACTGTAACAACACTATGTTGACTTGAGTGACAGAGAGCCATCCTGTCCAACATGACGGAAAGCTCACTAAACGTTCAAGCTCATTAGCTTGCGCTGTCCAGATTTATTTACTCTAACCACCACTGTCAGAATAAGCTGCTCTACAAGTGGCAGTCAGTTATAAGACAGGAGCCCCGCCTCAGTGACATTTTTTTTTCTTATGAAATGATCCATGAAAGAAAAAAGAGAGAAGCCTGGAGAGATGCTAGGATTCTTGGCGTATTAACAATGAGGCTGCCAGTCACAGTGATTTGAGGAGCCATGCCCTTTGTCACCAAACCTCCAGCACCGTGCATTTCACAAAGACGAGGCCTTAATCCCTCAGTAGAAGGTGGCAAATATGCATGACTGTATTTAAACACATAGAGAGACACGCACACACACATGTTGATTCCCATATTCACTGAGACTCTGCGAGAGTCAGTGTCTTGTTGCCATAGCGCCCGTTGGCATTGAGGGACGCAGCAAGGCTTGACTGTAGGAGCAGGGAGACAGGAGGCAAGACATGAAGAGGAGGAAATATACACAGGAAAGAAACGAGTGAAGCGCAGCGAGGGGTGGATGTTTAGGTTAATGAAAATCATATAGCAGGATGTTTGGTAATTCAAACCTCGTTGTTGCTTCCTTCATCTCTTTGCCTCTCACTGCCTTCACATTTTCTTTTATCTCTCGGACAGATTTGCCACAGCATGACTCATTCTGATTAGCACTGGGCAGCCATTTCAAAGCTCACACACACAGGCTATAACATATACCCCAAGCCTGAGTCCCCTCATTTCCACTACTCTGTGGTCAGAAGTCTGCAGTTGAAGAGAGGGAGAGAGAGAGGGAGAGAGAAAAGAAAACTAAATGAACCAGCAGCCATTACGGCCCCAGACTCATAAAGACAGCGGTGTAATGCAGGAGCACAAATTGATGAACTGTGACTGTCCTTTTGCAACGGTCTTTAAATTCCATTTAATGCCACTGTAACAGCTAATCATTTGTGTGTGTGTGTCTGTGCTCCCTTTGTATTTGTGTGCATTAGTGTCTGTGTGTGATTTTAAACAATAGCACCTCTTGATAAAGAGGCTGGGGGGAAGTGTTGTTCAGCCACCACTTGGGATGAGTAAAAATGGTGGCTCAGGTTGTGATGGCTGTCCTTATCTTGTCAAGAGCCAAACGGTTTCAGCGAGAGCGCGGCGTTACCACACTGCATTTCCACTATCTTTCCATTTGTCTCCAGCCGTTCCAATCCAACCCTCTATTTTTGTTTTTATCTCCCTGTGTCATCTCTCTCTTGCTCTAAAATTCATTTACACACTCTTTCTCTCTCACCTCTCTGTCTCCGCTTGTTCTCCCTATGTCCTTATTTTTACCTTTCTCCCCATCCTCACCTCGAGGTGGACATCAAGTCTTTCCCTCCTTCTTTTCCTCTTTGTTAAGGAGTAGTACCAGGCTTGACAGCTGTCCTTCAACTTTAAGTGTTGTTTCCACAGCCACTTGGCAGCTGATGGAGAGTGTGTAAACAGTGCTACAGTGCGTTTTCATCACAGCTTCATCAGAGCTGATTAAAGATGTCCAGCTTTGTTATACTGAAAATCGTCTTTTGACAGTACTGCAGGTTCAAAATGATTTGGTACGAGACATTTAAAGGGAAATTTCAGTTTGATTTAACCTGATCGGTCACTTTAGCTGCTGTACTCTCTTCTTTAAGTCCTTTACAATGAACAGTTACTTACCTCTGAACAAGTAGGTACTGCTTTATGAGACAGTGACTATGCACAGCAGTGCTTTGAGCTATTAGAAAACTCCTCTTAGTGCCTACTGCTTACCATGTACCACTGTGAGCATGTTAACATGCTCACAGTGGTACATGGTAATGCTCAAACAAAACTGGATTTTGGGACTGATTACGACGCTAGAGGCAAAATTTCATCATCAACTAAATCTTTTGTTCCAGTTCAGTCTATGTGAGAGTCCTCAATACATCGACCAACTAACTAGTGTGGCTAGAAATTTAAGTTATTAATGGCTAAGCCCATGAGATCAACTTAGAGTTATGATAAAACAATGCAACAGTATTTCATTCAGACATTGTAATGCATTCATGTTGTTGGAACTAGATTCAAATCAGTAGCAGAGGCAAGGTCGACCTTTATCCAGCTGCTTTGCCAGCGCTACAATTAAATAACAGCCTTCATGCTCCGAGGCTGGATATCTATGTTGATAGGAACACCCAGCCCGACGCTGGCAAGGCATTATTGAATAGTGCTGTTTCTCACATGGTCACAGAGAACAGGGAGCATGGGTGAGAGACACACAAAGAGAGAGAGCGAGAGAGAGCTGGGGCCCAACAAAGTGGCCTGAGGGCATCTGTGCAGCAGTGAAACCCCGGAGATCTGTCAATAAACAGGCAGGTTGTTGTTGCAGGATCAATCCAGGCCCGGAGCATTGCTTCACTTCTAATTGCCATGTGCACTGACAGCGCAGCACAGGCACCCTACTTTGATTCCAGCCAAAATCTTTACGGCATTTCTCACATGTGTTCCCAGTGACTGTTGCTGTATGGGATACTGTATGTTTTCATTTCCAGGCGGCTAGTGTAATGTACTGCAGGAGCAATCATCAAAACAACACACTATAGTGTCACTGTATTTGTTTTTTTATTTTGTGAGGTTTGAAGAAAAAATCCATTTGAACAGGGAGGCTGCAGCTTTGTATTTTTTCTATTGTTTTGCTGGTTGTCTTTCTTTCTTTCTTGACTGGCCACAGGCACAGAACAAAACAAAAACATCAAGGTGTCTTCAGCACGGCGATATTTTTTACAACAGTTTACAGCAGATACAATACAAAGTACATAATGTTTAAATGTCAACGTATGGTAGTGCGTGTTCAGGCAGGAACATGAACACGTGCTGCGCAGATCAGCCGGTGATCAGCTGCTGCTGCCTGCTGTTCACTGACCAGCTGAAAACGAACTCATACATTATTCATCTTAAGCTAATTCGTGAATTACTCGCTGCCATTATTTCATCTATATATCATATATTGTGCATTTGCAGCCCACGTTTCCTACCATATAGTGCGTTGTCATGTGCGCAGCTAACACTGAGCAACAATGTGATGACTTGGCTCCATTCACTCATTTCCCACAGGGTGGTTTTGTTTTTGCCCAGTTGGAGATGGCTATCTGAGTGGGCAGGAGAGCTGCTTGAATGGAGCCATTAAAAATCTAATGCAACCGTTTCTCTCAGTTATAAACTATGACAGGAATGTGAATAACTGACTCTGTATCAATCACAATCAAGCAGTGAAGACTTGAGTTTCTATAAGAGTCCAACATACAGTCAGACATTGTGAACAGAGGCAGTGATGCTTGTTTCTCCACTGACAATAGCCACTACAGTCCTGAAAACACTGCAGCCTGTGGCTGTGTTGTGTTGGAGTCGGAGATACATTTGTTACTACGCAGCTTTAGTTGTGTCCACCTGCACACACTGAATGCTACATATTTACTTCTGCCCAGGGCAGTTCAGAGTCACTTTTAAATGTAGGAAACTTCGGCAGAATCAGACCGAGCTGGCCTCAAAGAAATGAGGGTAAATGCAAATTGCTTAATCACAAAACAGCTCCTGGAACTCACTGAACATCACAGATTGAGGATGTACAACTCTGTAAGAGTATCCAAAGGAGGAATTTTCTTTTCGTGTAAATTGGACAACAATTCCCTAAAGCACCCCCTATCTCTTATCCTCTTTTTTTACGGGTACACTTTCCCTCTTTTTTCGAGTATTCCTACACGATGAGAGTGTTGGAGGAAAATATCTTGTGAAACCAAGCTGGGCAATTTTCCTCGATGCCTTGTTGTTTGTCCTCTTCTCAGTGTTTTTAAATGGCAGCCTCTGTCAACAGCCGCAGCAGGGGGATTAGTCTCCTGTCTGTTTGGCTCCACAGCGCTATACCCTGTTGCTCAAAAGCCCGGAGAAAGACCAATCAGTGAACAAGCCACTTACCCTGTTATCCAGAGAACAAAATAATGTCTGTAGCTAGCAATCTGCCGGAGTGGAAGAAGCACAAAGAATCTGTGTACCAGACCGGTGCTTTAATGGGGAGATGAGAGAGTAGACTGATGGAGCTGTGTGTTGGATTCTTGTTTTTGTTATGTAGGATTTAAAAGGCAGGCCCAGATGAGCTGCTTCATTCCTCTCCGCTGCCTTCATGACAGGTAACCACAGAGAGAATAGCTCCACCGTACAGCCTTTTTCACCCTCACATATCCTTGAGCATGTACTGCTGCTCTCACCTTCTTAATCAATACTACGAATGTCCCGCATACCTCGCCCTTTCTCGTGTGAAGTTTCGTCGCGAAAACCGAGACGCTGGCGGAGGTATTGCTCTGCGCTTGTTGTTTCGTCTCTGCCTTTATTGAATTAACTTGACAACCCGAGCGGGGGCCATTGACTTGCAAGGGAAATGGCTTTTATTGATTTGATCCGCTCCATGAGATGCCAGGTACTAAATGACATTGTTGAACATCCAGGGCGACCATGGACCGGTGAGGAGGCTCGAGCTTGATGTTGAGCCTGTGTTATGCAAATGCGAAAGGATGTTACTGGCTGGATGAGCAGAGAACCACCCACCCCCATCCCCACCCCCTCCCATCCCATTGAGACGTTATCTGTGAAGTGTGTCATGTGAATGCATTTATTTTTAAGTGCAACACGACGGATGGAGGCCAAGCCCGCGAGCCTTATGGGGTAAAAGAAAGAAAAGAAGCTGTCGACCATGACACGTCTTCTTTGACCGCCTGCCTGGATCATTCAGGTCATGGAAGCAACATCTCTTTTTAATTTGTGTCTCAGCCTTGCACCATTGTTTAACAAAGCTAAAGGGCCTTCTGTGCTTTTACTCACATGTGGAGCTATTGAATCACACTCCTCTCTTCAAAGTGACTGCACTCACCACACTTCTTTGTGTTCTCCTTCTCCTCTAATTTTCCCTTTCCTGCTCCCCACCACATCATCTGTCTTACCATTGTTATCTCTGTCCACATGAAGATGACCACCTCCCTTCCCTCCCTCGCTCCGTGACTTATAACTTGTGTGCTTGGGTAAAAATCTCCTTAGGAACCGTCTCCGTAAACACATAACGGCTGTATCTCTTTCGGCACAACCATCTCTCCTCTCACCATCCTCCCCATCCTCAATTCCTCTCTCACTCTCTTGCTCTCTCTCTGCCCTTCAGCTTTTCAAAGCTCGCTCTTTAAAACTCGTCCTGTGAAACTCATCCAGCCACCCACCCTGTAGCAGTCACCACAACCAAATCCACTTTAGCACAGGCACAAACAGATCCCAAAGCCTCAGAAGAGAGGGTTGAGCAAGGAGTGGAGGGTGACAGGAAGAGGGCGGGGTGGGGGAAGGGGAGAGAGAGGGAGGGGGGGCAATAAAATGTCAGACTGATGAGTAAAAGTGAGCTAACCTCACTGAGCCCCTCTAAATAAACCATCCAGTCTTTAGTGCCTTAAATCCCATCAGTTGAAACCAGGATGGGGGAAATGCATTAAAATGTAGGAGCAAAAAGGAAAGACATGATTTGCTGCAATGGGATGAGAGCTGGAGCAAGAAAACAAGGGGAAGGAGAGGAATGTGAGATAAATACAATGAGGCAGAGGTGGAGGAACAGGGTTTTGACATGAGCAGAGACAGATTGGAGAGAAGAGATGCAGATAGAGGCAGAGAGACGAAGACGCAGGGAGTGAAAGCGAGAATGATAGAGACATATATGGCTGAGCTGGCAGCCTCCTTCACTGATTAACATGCCTCTCAGACATGGTGAGAGGGATCAAACTTGCACACAGCCAGGCCTGGGAGTTATGCCTGCAATGCGATGGCTGCATGTGTGTGTGTGTGTGTGTGTGTGTGTATGTGTGTGTTTATTTCTGTATGTTTGTTTTGAGTTTGGGTCGAGTGCTCGGTACACACATAGGAAATGTGTCTTTGTTCGCAGCAGCCTTGTGTGCACAGTTGTCAGCTGGAGATGCGTGTTGATTGATGCCACTTTGTGTTTGTGTGTGTGCGCGTGCGTATGTGTGTGCCACATGGGATGTGACATTCAAAGCAACAGGGAGAGATAAAGCAGGAAAGGTAGAACCCGGAGTTACTGTAGCGCGTGAAGCCGCATTGAAAGCGATACAGGTGGAATGTGTCTGACGAGCAGGTTTCTGGTTTGTGCCGAGAGAAGATAGACAGAGATGGAAAAAGGAGGTGAGAGGAGGTGGAGAAGGTGAAAAGGGGAAATTCAAGTTTAGGAGGAGTTGCATGCGTGAGTCTGAGTGTGCATATACTGTGTTACTGTATGTGCACAGCGACAGCAAAGGTCCATGTGTACACGACAGTCAGTATGAAATCGAACACTGGGGTTGGGGAGACGCTTTTCTATCTACACCAGTGGCGGCCGTGCTCTGCCGGCCTTCCACTAGGAGAAGATACTGTGCTTTCCCAGTCTCTGTCAGGAAAGACAAAATTGCTTTTAGATAGCAGTTATGATGGGGGTGTTCACAGTGGGGCGTTTGACAAGACCATTTTTTTCTGTGAAATTTGCCATTATAAATAAAACATCTGGACACGGCAAAAGGGACACATTATTCCTGAATTGTATACAGCCGCGAAGTGAGTTATTTCTCCATCAGCTCTGCTTTGAATATGTCGATCTTGACAGTCGAAAACAAGCAGGGGCTTCATAACGGCAGATATTCACGCACTGCGCAGGGAGGGTAGGTAGAGGAACAGAAGGTAAACACCATTAGCATACAGAGATGTCATTGTGAAGCCCAAAATGTATACAGAACTCCCCGTTCCTTCTCCCTCTCCTCCCTCCTCTCTGCTGGCGGCTCTTTGCTTCTCCAAAACAGAATCGCTTAGACAGACAATTTCATGCTGCCCTTTCACATACAATTCATTATTCAGAAGTAACTGTGTATTGTAGAATATGACCTTGTAAATGCTTTGCTCAACCGTTTTGTGTTGCGTTTGAGAGACCAGGACACTTCTTTTTTCTCCAAGGCCACTTGTTATTCGTCATAGCAGCCTTTCCACTGCTGAAATTTGAAGGACCAGTTTTACACTTTGGAAAATACACTTACGTGCGTCTTCTGAGTTAGATGAGAAGATCAATACCACTGTCAGCATAAAGTCTGCAAACAGAGAGAAACAGCAATGGGTCTGCCTTCGAGCACCTCTTAAGCTCACTAATTAATGCTTTTATATCTTGTTTGTTTTATTGGAGGGGGAGGGGACGGTTTCTTGGCAGGGCACATTGGCTTCCTGCAGTCTCTTCTGGTTTCCTGTCAACCTCACAGTGACAACATGACTCTTGGAAGAAACCGCTTCAGGCCAAGAAATAGTCCAGCACATAAAAGCACAACTTATCATTTTCACACATCAGTTTTTGTTTGGATTAAAAATACAAGATGTAATGTGTTCATTTGTGAGTTTTGGAAGCGTTGCTAATGGGCTTTTGTTGCCACCCACAGTAGGTCCTGCTGTTTCCCACTGTTTCCATTGTTTCGCCTAAGTTGCACTCACTATGGCCACTTGAAATGAAAAGGCCGCTCCACACAGCTGCCATAAGGAACCATGACAGCAGATATCTAGTGGTTGTTCATTATGAACCTATGACTGTGCTTTTGTCTGTGCAAACTGCAAACTGGAAATGATTATTATTACATCACTACACAGCTGGTAATAATAGCAACTAAACATCCTATTATGAAATCAAGGTACAAAAAAACTGTGCAGGTGTAACATTTAATGTTTTATTTATTCAGTAAGACAGACTCCTGACTCATTTACATCCTTCAAATATGTTTCTAGATAGTGTTTAATGAAAGCAGACATTAAACTCTATGTAGTGGTACTAATGCGCACAATAAGTGAGCACTACAGTCTGCAGAGTCTGTTGCCATTTGTCAGTGCCCTCCACTTTCCACTTAATCTTCTTTTTCTGCCCAGCACCTGGCCTCATGCTCAGCTGATTGTCACTTGTTGCCATTACAATAAATCCACCTATCCTCTTGATTCACAAGCACAAAGGGCAAACAGTCTCTGGACAGGAACATATTGCCCTATTGAGTTACTTCTGAGTATTTATACAAGATAATACGTGTCCTTGGGGGAAATTTTAGCCAAATAATCACATCACGAGGGGTTCTGTCATGCTGTAGAACCTCTTACTGCCATTAGCAAGGTTTCTGTATTATTTATAACGATGGTAGAGATTATCGCCTCATGTGTTTTCCTGTTTTACTGGCTTTATGGAGCCTCCAGCCAGTGATGGATGGAGTTGCTTTTAGCCTCCCGTCATTCTCAGAGTGTGTTTTCTTTTCATTTTTACTGCAGTGTATCTGGGTTCCTCCTACATGGATGGTTTGAGCATGATTTATGGCCGTGGTCCCTGATCCCTGCCCTGCTAATGATGGTTGTAAACTCGGGGGGGTGCAAAGGTCAAATCTCTGCTGTTGTGATGTTTCTCCTTGTCTCGCAGATCACTTTTTGATGATCAAAGTCAAACTGTTCAGAAGGAGAGGTACGCTGAAGCTTAAAAGATGAAGGAAACAGGGAAATGTAACATTAAAAAATATATAGAGAGATATGTGCAGAACAGAAAATAGAAGATTTATCTCATCCCTCCTTCTTGGAGAGTCTTCATCCTGAAACACGGGCCTATAATTAACCTGCAGACGTTGCCAGACAGCGCTACGAAATCTTTGTTCTACTCCTTCTAGATTGCGACTTTGCCTCCCGGTGTCTCCGCAGCTGTAATTTTGAGAACTGTGAAGGTTAATGACACTGACACAACGCTGGGGGAGAGCTCCAGTAATACTCAAAGATATCCATTCATCAACAATAAGCTATTACAGGTATTACATTACCGCTCTGTCATCCAACGCTCTTTAGTTGGGCTACCTCTTGCCCGTTAATGGGAGCACATCTACAGCACTAAGAAATAGTCCGAGATTATCTTATTCCAGTACCAACCTTTAAATCCTCTGAAATTATATGTCAATTTAAAAAAAAGATTGTGTAGAAAAAAAGATAATGTCCTTAGGACATTATCTTTTTTCTGGCCCCTGATATCAGGGCACAGATACAGTGGCTGTGTTCTCATGGTCTGATTCTGAAAGAAGATGAGTGTTATTGAAATGTTTTGTCCTTCTGCACATGCTGCACATATTTCCCTTTTACATAAATCTATGGTGTTTCTCAGTCCATGGGAAAATCAGTGTTCGCTGTAGAAAGGTCACTCTTCACTTTTCATTTACTCTGGACTCCCCCTCTTTTCTCTCTCACTCGACCTATTCTCTTTCACTCCTTCTCTCACTCTTTAAATATGTGCGATGTTGTTGAGGCTCCAAGACTTCATGGTGATGCAAATATCTAGTAAACACAGTCTAGGTCACTCAAATCCCAGCCAACGGGAGAGGAACCGTGTGTGCAATTCGCTCTAGCGGAGGGAATTCCTACATCGTTTTTACATTAGGGTTCAAAAAGAGCTAGAGGGGGGAAGACTGTGGCTTGGCTTAAGTGAAGGCACAATGCCCAGAGGAGATATGTGTGTTGGTCACTTTGTTCTGTGCATATGTGTGTATATACAGAATAAAGTGTATGTGTTTATACATAAGTGAATCAATACCAATATTCCAAGGAGATGTTAACTGTCTGTGTGGCTAACAGAGCAGATCTGAGAGGTTTTTTAAGAGAAGAAAAGTTTATCCAGTGTAGATACAGTAAACAAAAAGATATGAGATACAGGTTTAAAAAAACTAAATAAATTAGAGACAGTGGACAATGTGTTTTCACTCTAATTTTTAACGTTGTTAAAGTTTGAACATGTATATGGTAAAATGGCAAAAGTATCTCAAAAGCTAGGATCATCGTAAAAACTCCACCCTGGAGGTCTGAGAGGTGTAGCTATATATGGAGTAAGCATGTCAGGGAGGGACTTGTCTAGAAATGCCATGTAAGGCCTTAAGAAGCAGGAAAGGGAGTAGAAGGGTGTTTCAAAAGAATAATTAACTGGCCAGTACCCTTAAAAATGTTATTTATGTTGGACAGTTTCACACTTCAACATTTACGTCCAGTGGTTACATTTATAGTCTGTCCTTTTACAAGCACGACTGAAAGTGAAATTGTGGAGGTCAGGGTGTGTTGATGGGCATGGGCATGTAGTGTGTTTGACTTTAATACACTACACAGAAACATGAAGGTTGTATCCTTCTGTCACAGGGCTATAATTAAGGTCTTAACCTTAACCTTTAACCATAGTATTTTCTTTCTTTTAATTATGGTTGCATAATTTAAACCATACTATGGTTTATTTTCCATAACCACAGTATCCTTCAACAATCCTAGCCCCAGGTACAGAGAGCTAAAAGTTTAGGACAGTGTCATTAAGAAGCCTCTTAGCATCCTATATTATAGGAGAGTTTCTGTTTTATTGGTGTTGTGGCTTTGATTTACTTTATTTACATGGAGGAAAAGGCTAATGAGAATATGTTTCCTGCCACAGAGGCTCAACAACAGTAACAAGAGTTTCTGCTTTATCTTTAGTGAATTCCAAGAAGTTGTGACACATGAAGTTAAGTCATCCTTTAATACAGTCAACCAGTGACTTCAAAAGGTTGAGGTAGGGGACAAGGATAGGTTCTGTATAACAGTGTCATCAGTGTAATTATGCTAAATTACCCATGTCTCTATATTATATGACTTGGAAGTAACATGTGGAAGCTAAATTGCAATGGCCCAACTATTGCGCCCTGCGGGACTCCACTTTCCCACACACAAAGAGACAGAGAAAAATGTTACCCCTTAAGATAAGTTGCAAACCAGGCAAGTTCTGAGCCAGAGGGTCCTTCCCACTCATCTGCTCTTGGCTAAGTGTGGAGATAAATCTGGCAATGCAAAAGTACGACTGGCTCTCTGCTCTTTCTTTCCCTCATTTCTGTGTCTTTGTCTTTCTGTCTCTCTCATTCCGGACATTCCTTGGCTTCGCTCGCTCTCAATGTATCCGACGTGACTCCCCCTCTCTGTTTGAATGCCTCACTTGTCTCTTTCACCTCTGTTTCTCTTCATCTCTCCCTGCAGTGCATTATTTTTGTCACTTTCTTTGTCCTGCCATGTCCTCTCCACATTCTCCCACCTCAGTGTTTTATGGCTAGTTTTTATATTTCCATCTTTGCCTTAAATCCCCCATCCCAGCCTTCCTCCTCACGTCTTATTCTTCATTCCCTTTCTTCCTTACATCACTGCCACATACAGTACTGTACAGCTTCTTCTGTTATTGCTGATTGAAGGCGCTAAAAGCAGCGCCAGGCTATCACCTGTCATTGATTCTACACACTCCATAAAACAGCCACTCCTATCTCGCTAATATGACAATTAGGCTGGTCTCTGGGAAATCTATGGGGTGTCTTTAAGTCCACATAAAGAAAATGGAACAATCATAAAACCCTCTACTGCTTACTCAATATCTTTTCCCGATGTACCGGCACAGTCTCATGTACAAAATTCTGAAGGTCATCTTATTGATGTGGAACAAAAAAAAGCAGAGAAAACTGAAGCTCAACCTCACGCCTATAGCAAAAGTCTTTGAACATTAACTCCTCTTCAGAAGTTATTTAATGTTTTAAGGATCAAGCCCAAAATGCTTTGGTGGTTGTGAGTGTGTCTCCCAAAGGTTATTAGAGCTTGAACCCCATCAGGTTGTTGTTCTTCCCTCTAGTATTTTCTCTTTTTAGAGCTTTATTGGAAACAGTGGATTGAATTGAATCAAAACAACAGTCTGGTTGTAGTTTGTTATCGTCTACTGCTTGTAGAGCTTATTCTACCACTACAGAAAGAACAGCACATCTTCCCTGGAAAGATATGTCTCTTTGACACGTACAAGTAGATCTATTGTTAATATAAAAAAAAATAAAAAAAAACCCTGATCAGGGCAGATTTATTACATGCAATACCTGCAAGGATTAGGAAAAACGGAAAATAAATGCAATGAACAGAAAAACATAATTTGGCTTGTAAAAGGATGATAAAGGGATTTCAGTGTAAATAAACCATGTTTAAATTCATTCATACTCTGCACAGCCTTTTTGAAACTGGGTGACCAGTGTGAAAAGGGATTATAGCTTTGGACTATTGCGTGAGTACTGTATTCTACCAGAACCGATACCGCTGCATAATACTTTACAACCATTCTGTTAAATGTATTAATCATAAATACCCTAACCACCACCGCCGCCGCCACCGCCACCACCACCACTGTGTCCCCATTTATGCTGCTCCATTTCTATTCTGTCCACTGCATGTGCGTGACTGCACCGAGTAACAGATAGCTAAACACTTGGCGTGGCGTTGAAAAGGTGAAAAGATGACTCAGACGTAGAAGTAAAATGACGCTTTACTGTTTGTCTTGTTAGTTGCTTTACAAAGCCCACTCTTTCTTGTGAAACTGAAATATGGATACAGAAAAAAGGTAAATTGCACTGTTAGCTTAAAACATAGAGCTACATGCTACAAACAATGAAATAGGATTTTTATCATTAATTAAAATATATGAAATAAGTAATCAATATGCACAAATTATGAATTATACAGATATGATATATAACAAACTCACAAACAAAGCTTCTCCAAGGCTCAACAACGGTGGATAAACCCGATTAAAGGTATGATGCTGCTCTGGAGCACATTTTCTAGTCACAACCTTATCCAAGATGGCCGATCTGACCTGTGCCTTACCCATGTGACTAGCAAACAATAGAATGGCAAAGAATTACAAAATAAAAGAGCACTTTTCAAAATAAAACTAGGAGTCACTGCTGAGCCACATCACACTCCCCGTCTGGTATTACAATACCACTATTGATTACTAAACAATGTCTAACAGACATAAGAAACAATTCAAGGAGCTGTCCATGGTAGAAGCTTAGGAAGACATAAGTACAACTACTTCAGTTACTGGCCTGAAGAAGGTCTTAACAGTCCCGCCTTTGGTGACCTTTAGCTCAAGTTTTCTGACCTTTCCATCACTGCCAGGGTGAGCCTTGGTGACGAGAGCCATCGGCCAAAGGTTCCTTTTTACCTGAGCGTCTCTGAGTAGTACCAGATCCCCTTCTTTGACATTGGGATGCGCATCCTGCCACTTGCTTCGGGCTTGAAGAGTGGAGAGATATTCTCGCCTCCATCTTTCCCAAAAAGCATTTGCCAAATGCTGAACACGTTTCCATTGCTGACGATAAAGGTCTGCGTTTTCAAAGGATCCTGGAGGAGGAAGAGGGGTGCAGACTTTCTGCGTCATGATGATCGTTGGAGTCAGAAGACAAGGTGAGTCTGCGTCCGTCGTGATGGGTGTGAGAGGTCTTGCATTTATTATTGCAGACACCTCAGCCATGAAGGTTGAAAGCACTTCGTGAGTGAGATGTGAAGGGCTGACCTGGGATAGCATAGAGTCGAGGATCCGTCTTGACACTCCAATCATTCTCTCCCATACTCCTCCCATATGGGAAGAGTGGGGTGGGTTAAACAACCACGTGCATCCTTCCTCACCAAGATATTTTGATATATCACTCTCATCTTGCAGGAGGATTTGCAGCTCTTTGCAGGCTCCTTTAAAGTTTGTGCCGCAGTCGGACCGAATTACCTTTACAGGACCACGCACGGCAAAGAAGCGCCGTAGAGCATTAATAAAGCTTGATGTGTCCATTGACTCTATAAGCTCAATATGCACAGCACGTATGCTAAGGCATGTAAAGAGTACCGCCCACCTTTTACTGTTCGCTGCCCCTCCTCGTGTACGACGAGTGGAGATGGTCCAAGGGCCGAACACGTCCAGGCCTACGTTTGTAAAAGGTGGTTCCATGCTGAGACGGTCTGATGGTAGATCTGCCATTTGCTGTTCTGATAACTTGCCACGAAGTTTGTTGCATGTGACACATTTTCGCAGAATTCTAGTGATGCATTTTCTTGCTCCAATGATCCAGATGCCGGCTGTACGGATTGCTCCCTCAGTGAAGACTCTACCTTGATGTTTGACTCTTTCATGGTAGTGGTTTATGAGTAAAGTAGCAACATGGCTGCGGCCAGGAATGACGAGCGGGTGTTTCTCGTCTATGTCGAGTGGAGCGTGCTGGAGCCGACCTCCTATCCGCAGGAGTTGTTTTTCATCAAGGATAGGGTTGAGCTTTCTCAGGGGGCTGTTCTTAGGAATGACTTCTCCTTTCTCCAAGCAAGACACTTCAGCTTTGTATGCTTCTTTTTGCACACATTCAATGATGACAGCCTTTGCTTGTGCCAATGCATCAGCTGTGTGAGGCTTGGTACAGTGATGCCAACCCCTGCATTCTTGTTTGGCGCCGTCTTTCTTTGACCCAAAGGACTGAACAACATGGATGAGAGAGGTCATACCTTTAAGAAGAGATCGCCATGTGGAAAATCTTTCAAAACGATGCGAACCGAGGCCTTTGTGAGATTCTGCTGCTGTGGTGGAGTGGCATCGAACCTCCACGTCTGTGTCCGGTTCTATGAGGTCATAAGCGTCCTCAGTGGTGTTGGTCTCTACAGAGTGTGTCAGAAGCGCTGGACCTGTGAGCCAGATGGTGTCTGTGAGTCGAGCTGCAGGCACTGACCTGGTGGCAACATCTGCAGGGTTCTGGGTGGTCGGAACATAATGCCACTGCTCTGGACGTGTGGATTTCCTTATTCGTTCCACTCGGTTGCTGACGTACACATAGAACCTTCTGGTTTCATTATAGATGTATCCCAACACGACCTTGCTGTCGGTATAGAATTGAAAATTGTTGGGGTCGATGTCTAGCTCGTTCACAACCAGCTCAGCAATCTCCACTGCCAGGACGGCAGCTCCTAACTCAAGCCTGGGAACAGTATGGGCCGATGTTGGGGCCAACTTGGCTTTCCCTATGATGAAACCTACGTGGCACCTTCCTTCACCATCAGTCACCTTGAGATATGCCACTGCTGCAATGGCCTTAACAGAAGCATCTGAAAAGACGTGGACTTCTGTATGTTGTGCAGTAGAGAGACAGGTAGCGGTGTAGGCTCGAGGGATTTCAAGCTGTTCTAGACTTTGGAGTGAGTCTCTCCAGACAATCCAGTCGATTTCCTTGTCCGCTGAGAGAGGAGCGTCCCAGTCGCTGACATCGCTAGTGAGCTGTCGTAATAAGTGCTTTCCTTGGATGATCACAGGAGCAACCAGACCAAGTGGATCGAAAAGGCTGTTAATGGTTGCAAGCACTCCTCTGCGTGTGAATGGTTTTTCACTGTTCCCAACACGGAATGTGAAAGCATCCTTCACTAGGTCCCAACTTAAACCAAGACTGCGTTGCACAGGAGGCAAGTTGGTGTCCAAATCGAGATCTCTCAAATCCTTTGCATGGTCTGTTGATGGAAATGCCTGCATGACAGTTGAGCAGTTTGATGCTATTTTATGGAGTCTCAGGTTGGAGATGGCAAGCATCTCTTGGGCTGCTCTCAGCAGGTCGATGGCTGCGCTTGCAGACGGCAGTGACTTGAGTCCGTCGTCGACGTAAAAGTCTCTGTATATGAACTGCTTCGCCTCTTCGCCAAACTCTTCTTCCCCATGTAGTGCTGCTCGGCGTAGCCCATAGATAGCAACTGCTGGAGAAGGCCGATTGCCAAACACATGGACTTTCATCCTATATTCCACAACTTCTTTGGTGGTATCGTTGTCTTTGAACCACAGGAATCTGAGGAAGTTACGATGATCCTCCCTGACTACGAAGCTATGGAACATTTGTTCAATATCTGCCATGATGGCTACCTGCTCACGCCTAAACCGCATCAGTACTCCCAGCAAGCTGTTATTTAAATCTGGACCTGTCAGCAGTACATCGTTAAGTGAGGTGCCTTGATGCGAAGCGCTGGAGTCGAACACGACCCGGATTTGGTCGGGCTTGCGTGGATGATACACACCAAAACTGGGAAGGTACCAGCATTCTTCTCCATCATGCAGAGGTGGCGCTAGTTCAGCGTGATCTTGGTCCATGATTTTTTGCATGAAAGCCAAAAAATGACTCTTCATGTCAGGCTTCCTCTCAAGAGTACGGCAAAGGCTGGTGAAGCGGGTGAGAGCATGTTCTCTGTTGTTGGGGAGCCGTGGCCTTGGTGTGCGAAAGGGAAGTGGGGCCACCCAACTGTTAGCATCATTCATAAACATCTCTCTGTTCATCAGCTGAATAAACTGTCTGTCCTCAATGGATGGAGCAACTTTGTTGTCATCTTCTGTTCTCTCGAAGATCTTGCTTCCCAGTGAATGATCTCCACTGTCCTGAACTGGGCTGTCATTGGAATGAAAGCGACCCAGGTTTTTACAGCTGTGAGGTCTGTTGCTTGGACCAACTGAGAATGTTTCTTTCAAAACCAGGTGGTTGGGACATGGATAAAAATGAGAGTGGCGTCCATTCTCCAAAACATGAGTCCGGTATGTGCTGACTCCCTTAGGCCTGTGTGCTGCACCTAAACAGACTTCTCCGACTACAACCCAGCCAAGGTCAAGTTTTTGGGCATAAGGGGCGTTGTTTGGCCCATTACACTGGTCTCTTACCTTATGCACTTGTAAGATATCCCGGCCAAGGAGCAGGAGAATCTGTGCATCGGGGTCGAGCTCAGGAATCAGGTGAGCGATAGGCTTGAGGTGAGAGTGGTGTTTTGCAGCCGCGGGAGTAGGTATTTCCGACCTGTCGTCGGGCATATGGTTGCACTCTATAAGAGTGGGAAGAGGCACACTGAGACTTCCATCCAAAGGCTGTGCGATGAAGCCAGTTCCTCTTCTTCCTGACATCTCTGTGACTCCAGCACATGTGCGAAGGGTGTAAGGAGAATCTGAACCTGCATGGTTGAACAAGTCAAAGAACTCGGACCGAGCGAGAGACCTGTTACTCTGGTCATCGAGTACAGCATAGACTTTGATTGATCTGTTTGGCTGTTCCTTTGAATGCACCTTTATGAGACAGATTTTTGAGCATGAGCGAGATGTGTTGGCTTCGCCACACACTTCTGTGCATTTGGAGATTATGTCAGGAGATCCTTCTCGCTTTTGCTCCCCGCCATGCTCTGAGTCTGGCTCTTTAGCTGTCCAAGGAGCCGGTCCTGGATGAAGTGCAGCCACATGTTTATTGCTGTCACACTCTTTGCATTCAATGATCATTTTGCATTCCTTAGCCATGTGATCAGTTGACGCACAGCATCTAAAACAAACTCCACACTCCTTGAGAAATGCTTTGCGATCTTCTATTGGCTTAGCTCGAAAGCCTCTGCATCGTTTGAGCGGATGAGGCTTCTTGTGAATCGGGCACTGTCTGTTGACATCCAGGTTGCTGCTGAGGGTCTCTACAGCTTTGGTGTTATGTATCGGTGTAATCTCTGTTTTGTGTGATGAAACCTGGCCTCTAGATGTAGCATACCTCTTCACAGGATTGTCTGTCTTCACTGGTGCAGTGTTGGATGAGCTGAGTGTGAAACTTGGATCATTGCGAACCTGAGCCTCTCTGGAGACAAAGTTCACAAAGAATGAGAATGGTGGAAACTGTACTTGATTCTGCATCTTGTATGAGCTTCCATGTGATATCCACTTCTCCTGGAGTGCATACGGCAATTTCTCCACTATTGGATTAACACCGCGAGATGTATCCAAATAAGCAAGTCCAGGTAAGTAACCTTCTAGTTTCGCTGACTCCAACTCCTGGAGCAGATCACCAAGTTCTCTCAGTTTCAGCGGATCTTTGTTTCCAATCCTGGGGAACCTCTCAAGCTTGTCCAAAAGAGCCTTCTCAATCGTTTCAGGGGAACCATAACATTCCTCCAGACGCATCCAAGCCATCCTGAGCCCAGCCTCAGGGTCACTGACATTAACTGCTCTAATTCTCATGACCTGTTCTGATGACCGAGGACCCAGCCATTTCGCTAGGAGGTCAAGCTCTTCGTTGTAGGTAAGTCTCAGTCCATGTATGGCGTTTGTGAAGGTTGATTTCCATCCCCAGTAGTTGTCTGGTTTGTCGTCAAACTTGATCAACCCAGAGGTCACGAGTTCACGTCGAGCCATGTATATAGCAAAGTCATTCATACCTGTATGGTCAGGCACATATGGCTGTGGCGTCTGCGTCTTGCGCGGGGTTGCATGTGTTTGGGGTCCCCTCATGGGAGACAAACTGTGTGACTGGGTCTCGATTGGACGTTGGACAGCAGGCTGCTTCTTGCTACGTACTTCTGAGTAGCTAGTGTGGTGCTTGACAGAAGAAGGAGTGACGTTCAGACCATCCCCAGCCATGTGAGTAGGATAATGCATGCTGTCTTGGAGTGGAAGAGCTGAAGGAGCTCCATGAATCAGGTGATCAGGTGCAGTATTACCTTCAGGATGAAGCAACGACTGGTGACTAGAATGCATTCTAGAGTGGCACTCAACATAGTCGCTTGTTCTTTTCTCTCTAGAGTCACGTGGAATACCTGCAATGACCAGCGAACCTGCTTTAGAGTCCATTTCTGCTACTGCTGCTTCCAAAATCTCTGCTTCAGCTTCTGCAGCTGCAACTTCTCCTTCTTGCCTCAATGCAGTTAAAGCTGCCTCCATCCGCACCTCCTCTACTTTGAGCTGAGCCTTTTCGACCATGAGCTCGGTTTCTCTTTTAACAAAGGTGGAGCGGGCACGAGCTGCCTCAGCCTTGGCACGTGCTTTGGCTGCTACTAAACTAGCTGATTTGCTGGAACTAGTAGATGAAGCAACGACCGACCTGGTCACATGCGATTTAACAGATGCTGGCTGAGATGGAGCATCGTGCTTATCCTCCGTGTTTCCTTTGTTATCCATCTTATATATGCTGTAGTAAACCACTCACTTGGTATGAAGAGCACAAATCCGATGAAGCGAGGTAGTAGATGGAGAGCCGGAGTCTTTCTCCGCTGTAACAGCCGTGTTGAGCCCGCTGTGATGCTGTTTTTTCACTATTCTGTCCACTGCATGTGCGTGACTGCACCGAGTAACAGATAGCTAAACACTTGGCGTGGCGTTGAAAAGGTGAAAAGATGACTCAGACGTAGAAGTAAAATGACGCTTTACTGTTTGTCTTGTTAGTTGCTTTACAAAGCCCACTCTTTCTTGTGAAACTGAAATATGGATACAGAAAAAAGGTAAATTGCACTGTTAGCTTAAAACATAGAGCTACATGCTACAAACAATGAAATAGGATTTTTATCATTAATTAAAATATATGAAATAAGTAATCAATATGCACAAATTATGAATTATACAGATATGATATATAACAAACTCACAAACAAAGCTTCTCCAAGGCTCAACAACGGTGGATAAACCCGATTAAAGGTATGATGCTGCTCTGGAGCACATTTTCTAGTCACAACCTTATCCAAGATGGCCGATCTGACCTGTGCCTTACCCATGTGACTAGCAAACAATAGAATGGCAAAGAATTACAAAATAAAAGAGCACTTTTCAAAATAAAACTAGGAGTCACTGCTGAGCCACATCACAATTTCATTACCATTTTCCCTATATCTAGGACACGCATAATCTTGGTTTTTCTTTCAACCGTTTCTCCAATTTTTAGTGCAAGTACCTCACGGCTGTGTAATGAAAACACAGTGAGAACGTACACATCAACAAGGCTGGGGTTCAGGCAGAGCAAGAGAGAAACCAGGGTGTAACGAGACGAGAAAGGGAATAAGGTAGAGGGACTGGAGAGAGCAGAGAGGGAGAGCCATGGCAACTGTAATAAGTAACAAAGCCATGCAGAGCATATTAGCGCCTTCATTTGATGATGAGGTGTTCTGTTTGCATGCAAAATATCCAAACCTCGGCAGCAGAGGGGTCACTTTCTCTGAATAACTAGCATCCAATTCCACATTACAGGCATTCCTCACATCTGCCATCAAACCGTTTCCTCCTCTCTTTCTTCTCTTTAAACCCTCTGTTCTTTATTCAGACTTTACTCTGTATCAGAACAGTATCAGTCCTCATTAGGGCTTCACTAAAGACACTAGGCATCATTGATTTGCTGGTGATTTGTTATCTAAGTTGTTGTCATTCTGATGTGGCATTGATGGGTCCGGGGACCCTCCACGCCCAGTTCCCTCCACCTTCTCAGCAGCTAAATTATCCCTTAATGACTTTGTTTAGGAAATTATCTGCCTAAACAGCCATAATCAAATTGATCAGGGGCTGTGTTAGAGGACAAACTAACAACTCAGTGTAAATCCTGCTAAAGCGAGTGGAGCGTGGTAGGAAGTCCAGGAGTCCTGTTTTATTAATAGTTAGCACGAGATCGTTGCAGTGGGGGTTGTACGGCTCACACTGACGTTCCACTCAACCAGCTATCGTTTGCGTTTTCTCTCCACTTTCGTCACTTACCATCTGTATTAACTTGGCACTCAAATAAGACTGTTGGGATGGTGCCCGAAATCAAGCTCAATTCCTGAATGTGTTTGTCACATCACTGGAAACAATAGACTCAGCGGTGAAAGAACTGACACAATAATTTGCTACTGACAGTATAGTTTTTAAAGTTTTTTTTTTTTTTGAAACCCACAGAGCTCACACTGCGTGCCAACTCCGATATGACTTCAGTGCCATCAACTGCCATTTTAGTTTTGTACATGGAGTGCTATAGCACCCAGGGGTTGAATATTTTGAATTAGCAGAATGGCAGAATGTATATGTGACTTGCGCTACGTCTGGCTCAGTGGTAATGGCAGACCTACCATGCAGCTCGTGCCATGCAGCGAGGCTTCTGAATGGACTCAGCTGCAGCCATTTGTCATAATTACAGTGATGCTTTGGCTTGGAACTATTTGCATGCGCACACACAGAACACACACGTACACACTCACTCTAATACTTGTGTGTATCTACTTATTCTGCTGTCCCATGAAATTGTATAGCCCTGGGTGTCTAATTATACTAATCGAATGCGTACCGCCTGACATTTATTCATACATTATTAATAGCAGAAACAATGGAATCTGTGATTGGATATACTGACTTCCTGACTTCTCATCTTCTCTCTCTCTCTCTATTACTGTTTTTCACTTATCTCACACTCCATCTCTCTTCCGTGCTACCCTGTGACCTCCTTTCTTCTCTCTGTGACTCTTTCGCCTTCACCTCCTGTAATTTTGCTTGTGGGTGTTGGGTAATTAGCATGCCTCCCACTTTTATTCTGATGTCAGAACAAGGAATTTGAGAAATGCCCCATAAAGATAATGTGTCCTGATAAGGTTATGTCTGGGACTCCATTAAAGTGATGGGCTGCACAATGGCTGTTTGTATCCTTTGGGGGGAGAGAGAGATAGAGAGAGAGGATGTGTGAGGAGAAGAATGACAGAAGACAAGAAACAGGCTCAATATGCATGTACACTTCAGAGTGGGTTGGCTTCGTCCATTGCTGCAGTTTATTGTGTTTGCTCACACTTTGTCTTACTTTTTCTGCTCCAACCACCATTTAATTTCAATATAACATTAATGTAAATCCATTTATTATCAACAGTGGGTTTGTATTATATAAATTAATTAATTAAGTTTACAAATTACGCATATTACAATGCTAATACCCATACACATATTTTTGTATTTCTGTTTTTGGTCTGGGGCTGTTGAGTCAGTTCCATTATTTCCAATTAAGGGGATTCTTACAGCAATATAATGTAACTTGTTAAAGAAAAAACAACATACTTGCAATTCAAATTGTATCCATAAGAAATAAAAACACCTTTACTCAATTCAACACACTCCACAGTTTTCCTCTCACATAATCACAGTGGTTAAACTGAACAAACTTTGGATACTAAGATTGTGTTTTGTAATGGACATTACAGAGTCAGTACACTGTTAATGACTCCTATTTACTGGCCTGTTTTGCCTGTCGTCGAGCCATTATTATTACCACATCAAATGTCTGTTGCTCTGAATCTGGCTGCTTTGTTGCTGCGATTTCATACAACAGTTGTTTGTCTGTTCTGTTTCAGCATCACAGTGACTCAGCACACGATTGATGCCAATAAATGACTGTCTTACCGGTTTGACTCAGCCTCCACAGAGCCTTGACGTCAAACACTTTCAGCACCTTTCCTATGAACTGGAGCACCCAACATAAAGTGCTCAGACTTAGTTTTGCTCTTGTGCCTGAGTAGGTATAACAAAATATCATATTTACCAGCACAGCTCTCGAAGCCACAATGCAATTTGGCTGACTTGAGCTGAGGTTGAAGTGACATGAAGACCCTATGAGACAAATGCTGACACAGAACATGCATAGTGGATACTGTACAATCAGCAAGGTGTTTGTTTTTGCATTGTAGTATTCTTTGTGCATCTGTGACCACAGTAAAATGCTTAAATGATTTGCATAAACAAATTCAACCTTGAGTATTCAAATTAGAGATGTTGCAATTGTGTATGCCTGAATGAAATGTTTTGTGTTTGCAGTGCTGAGGATGTTAGGTCTCCGCTTGATTTTCAATGCAAATTGTTCAACAGCGTGATTCAAGTAGAGTTCGATTTTTTTTACAGTGAGTTTGAGAAATTTCCAAGACAACAAAGTTCCTTGCCAAGCTCATATGGAGAGGGTGAAATTAATAGATAATTACAGAGGAATCAGACCTCAAGATAATAACAGCTTGAATCGAAGTGTCTGCAGAGCATGCAGAGGTAGCGGTCGGCCCATGGTGCTTTCTGAGGTTTGTGGCTGGAGACAACAGCAATTCTGAGAGCTTTTCTCCTGTGAGGCACAGAGCCCGAGTCATTTACCAGATGGATCGTGTAGGGTAACTCAATTTGGGTATCATTTGGAGTTCCACATGAATCACATCTGAGACCCTGCATGTGCCCGGTGAAAATTACTGACGGCATCTGCGTCACCGGTCAGCATTTGATTTACGAAGTAGAACCACCACTTCACTCCCTCTCGCATGTGCTCTGGATAATGCTTCACATCTATAGCATTACCGAGCTTTTTACCCACTCTCTGCCTGTACAGATATTCCACTCTGTATCTCAGTCTTTGACTCGCCCAAGACGTCACCCCTCCCTCTGCTTCTTCTCCTGTGTCTCTATCTCATAGTCTTCAGCTTTGTCGTATAGGCCGTACGATGCTTGATGTGGTGATGTTGTGATCTGGCCGCACTCAGAGCTGACTGGACACTTCTCTCTCATTGGATGACTTAACCTCTCGCTCTGAGCTGCTATTTGTCTCCCTTGGCATCGGGGAGAGGAGATAGAGATGCCGTGGGAATACAAAGAGAGAGCTTCACTCTAGAAAAACCAGCCACTAGCCCATTAAGCTAGTTAGTTTGTCAGTCGGTGATTGAGTGAGTGAATGTTTCTCTGTCTGTGTATGTTTATGTATGTCTCTTTCCACTGCCTCATTTAGCAGCCACTCACTGTATTTTCTCCTTTTTCTGTCTTTTTTATTTTTTATTTCAGCAGACTACGGTTCTGTTGCTATGGCGACCATGGCCCCTCCTTCCTTCTTCCTGCTGTGTTGGCTCCTCCGAACTGCCAGCTCGTCGTTCCCAGAGGAACCGGGGCCCCTCAACTTCATCCCCACCGAAGGTACGGGCCCCCTCTGATTTTCTCGCCCTCCACCCTTCAACTCTCCGCTGTGACTCTCACGCAGGACGTGATGTGTGAGGTGCTCTAACGCGTAGGGTGTTGAATCGGGGGCAAGGGCACTGTGGTGGCTTAGGGTCACAATGTGGGCTGTAGAGGTCAGACAGGCTCTCACACGACGGGTGTTGACTGGTGTGCAGGTCAGGGGGTGTGGGGTCACGCTCAGGAATGAGAGCAGAGTGTAGGAGGGGGGCTCTCACTTTCATGACTTTCCCACACACACACCAGACCCTCGAGAGACAAAGCTCCTCACACACTCAGACTTTGAGTCTCCATAGCAGCTTGGCAGTCTCCAACTCAGACCAGACCTTGATTGATTGCAGTTCAATAGTATTGATTGATGGTTTCCCAGCTGAGTCCAGACCCTTCTTCATGTATCAATACCTCACAGTAGAGTGAGGAGGCTGTCAGGCTACAGAGAGCTATGCAGGAGCAACGGCAGCGGCTTGGCATATCCAGGTGTACGTTAGAACATGAAACACAAGCTCATCTGGACGGACAAGACAAATAGGTAGTAGAAAATAGAAAATAATGAACAGTGGATCCCAGAAGAGTGATGTAGGTAAGGAATTACAGTATCGAAGCAGGCAAAACACAGAGGCGGATAAGAAGAGGCAACAGATGAACTGACTATAGGGTGGGATATGAAAAATAATGATTGTAGGAGCGAGAGAAGATAAAGGAAATCTGTCTCGTTCACCTCAGTCAAGGTCACAGACTGATAGCAATGCAGTAATCCATCTGATTCATGGATAACTCTTATTTCTGCCTCTGTCTTCACTTTTATATTTACATCGTGTCACATACTGTAGAACATTGTGGTTTAAAGAATATTAGATGAACATTTTCTGCCACTTTTGTCGTTGATTTCTCTCACTCAAGTTTCCTCTTCCTCCATGTACAGGAACCACTGTCCTCTGAGACCTTCTTGTTAAGTTGTTATTGATGCTTTCAAAATGTCACCTGTCTCTGTGTCTCTCACTTTGAGCATTATCTGATTCAGTTGGCAGAACATGCATTGCCAAAGTTGTCAACAAAAAACAGCATGTAAATGAGCACTTCATCAAAAGTGAGTCTCAGTCAGTCAGCAAATCAGCAGTGACATGATACCGTATAGTTCAGACAGCTTTCATTCTCTGAAGATTATTTGTTTGTGCGCTGCTCTGTGTCCCTGTCTGCTTAATGTATCAGATATGCTGCAGTTTCAATTGCGGGTCTCAAACCCTGCCTCCACACATCACCCTGTCACTGCAGCCGAACTGTCAAAACAAACTAACGCAAACCCACTTTTATTTTGACTACTTTTGTCAAAGATGGATGTCAGTTTGGGATCAGTCACTGTGTGTTTCTGTCTCTCAGTGGTGAGAAGATACCCAGTGTTTCTGGGGCGACCCCACCGAACATGGCTGAGACAAGAGCCTCTACACGTCCAGAGGATCCTGCAAGTCAACCGTACCCTCTACATCGGAGCCAGGTAAGACGACACGCCAACACGCGCAGCTAAACAAACATATTTGCAATTCATTTCTGTCCATATGTTAGCATGAGCTTTGACAAATCTGGGTAATATGCATATTATGATAATTACTTGTACCACACACACATACAAATACAAATATAGCTCTGTCAGAGCAATTTTCAGGTTTAATTTCAGCTGGATTGTCTTTGTCATGCAACATTAGCCATATACATTGGACATTATTTTAGGACTTAGTTACAGCTGTCTAAGCCTCAGACTTAATTTCGTTTATTATAAACAAAATGCCATCAGCTTTGCTATAAGGAGCCAGGTTTTACCTCTTAAATATATTAAGTGTAGCAGGGCAGAATATGACAGTTGGTTGAACCAACACTTTGCGCAGCATTTAACAGGCTAACTGTTGCTAATGTTAGCATTCAGCTCAGCTGCAGTACACCCACATGCAGCATTCAGATTGTAAAACAAAATCAATGGCCAATGGATTTTCCTTTCGAAAAAACAGTGCTCTGACCATTATTAATCTCTCTTTAATATTCAGTTTCTTAATACACTCTGCTGCCTCCTCCATTTGCCTTTTGTCATCTACTCTACACAAAAGACCTGAATCATCAAATGAATTCAACAAGTAACAAAAACCTTTCAGAGTGACAGAGATGTTTGTTACTCCGGTTGAATAGACTTGCGCTCAGTTTAGAGTTGGATAAAGCCACCAAAAGGTCTGATGTTTATCGTTCACATTCTGCATGGTCAAGTGGACGGAATAAGAGGAACCAGTGAGATCAAAGTTTGTTTGATGCTTCATGAGCTGGCTGTGATTTTTGTAGAGATTTGTGGGCTAGAATGCAAACATTGACACCAGACGGGGACGGCCCGCTCAGCTGCACCAGGTTTACACTGTAAAACTTACATCTGCTGGTCCCCGGAGCCATTCGGGAGCCGTCCTGAGACAAACTGAGCTAACAAAAAACATGCACATTGAGATTTACTACCCGTGTTGTCCTAAAATTAATTTAGCTTGAAACATGCTTAAAAAAAATGAGACACAGTAGGTTTCCACATATGGCGCTGGTTATTTGCTGTAGTGGCAGCCTGAAAGAAGATTGAAGTGGTTTTCAATAAGAGACGCCACTGTGGTCCAGGAAATGACCCAGTCCCTGGCCTCCAGCTGGTCTAACCTCTCCAGTGAGGGTTGGTAATAAATATATCAAACCATGTAACATGGTTCCAGCCATTCTGTCTGCGCTGAGAGGGTCTGTAAACGCACACATGCACGCACACTGATAGTAAAACTGCCCACAGACAGATACTGCTACTGTAGGTTCGCTTTTAAAATACAACCAGAGGCATGAAGCTGTTTTTCTTTTTCTTTTTCAAAACGTTCATTTCAATTTACAGCTGCAAAAATTGTTACTGAATAGCTGAGGTGAACTGATATCAATGTCTCAGCCAGCCGGATGATAATGAAATGCGAGACTGACACACAGAAAAGCGAGGGCTGTTGGTGGCAGCGACAGATTCAGAGAAAGAGAGTTTTAAGAGCATATTTATATATTTCTTGTAAGTGTGGCTAATAGTGTTTGCAGCCTCCTGACAGAAAATCAGTCGCAAAAGAAAGAGATCCATGTGCAAATGCATGTGTGAGCTGGCGACAGCCCAGCAGGAAGGCAGATTTAAAATGTGTAATGTATAAATAAGTACCTGTGGTGGCAGGTATGACTGCCAAAACCTCCTGCAGAGTGCATGGCCTGATAAGACGCCTCACTCATCCCCAAATCCTGTCACCATTAGCATAGCTGCTCCTCAGACTGCAAGCACTGCTAAATCCCTGCCCCAAGCACCTGCTGAGAGCAGCTACCTCCCTGTCCTCTTCCCGTCATCACTAAATGAAAGCAAACTATGTATTTGGCTGGTGGCAGGCGGCATGCGGTCAGATCCAAATGGCTAATCCACACAAATATAAACCAATTGGAGAGTGTTTACCGATTGACAAGATGACCAGAGACACGCAGCCAAATCTTGATTAACTGTTTTTTGCAGCATGAGTGTGCATTTTGCATCAACTTGAAAGGGAAAGTGGACTGACCGGCAGGTGCTCAGTTTATTGGCTGGCATGTGCTGGCCACAGAGGTCACGGGGAGGTTACGCAGAGGTCACAGCCAGGTCAGATGACTCATGGCAGACGGACAGGGAGACGATCAACTGTGGCAAAGACCGGGAGGCTTTGTGGGGTAAAGCTGCCAGGCTGCTTAGCTGTAGTGAGGCTGAGAGAGAAAGTGTGCATGCAGACTAGGATATGTGTGTGAGAAGACACACAGGTGAACACATCCAAACTGACACATATTACACACGCTATACATTGGCACAGTAGCATATACACCATTGGATAAGCCTCATAGACACTGTTTGGGCAGCTTATGCAAAACAAAATGAATTTTGATTACATTTTGAGGGGTAAGTATCATTGGGCCTCATTCACCAATATCTTCTTAAGAACCTTCTTAGATTCTTTCTTAAGTTGTTCTTAAGAGGTTCCTTAAGAAAACCCTACGTCAGATTCATCAACGCGTTCGTAAGCCTCAGAATTGTTCGCAGCTGTGTTCCTACTTGATGAATGCCATCTCCTCGTAAGTTGAGGGCGTGTGCCAGGTGAGTCTAATTAACATATGATTAGCATAGGTAACAGCCCCATCAATGCCTGTAAAAGGGCATGAGACTGCAGGGCCGTGTGCACACAGAACCCACAGGCACTGAGCAGAGAAGGTGAAGTGAGAAAGAAAGTTGAAATGCGCAAATGAAAATCTGGGAGGGAGCACCAGACTCCAAACGTAAGAAGTTAACTTCACTTAAGTAGTGAAGTGGCGCTACTGCGGCAGGAATTAAACAAAGAAACAAACGAAAGGCTTATATTTAGTTTATATTTTATATTTATAATTAGTAGCGTCAGCCGTGGATGCAGCTCTTCGGTTGTTATCAGAGAGACCACACTCTCACATGTGCCACCATAAATATCATCATATTATCACATATGAAAAAAAAACAGTTGTGTGTAGTGTGAACACTTACAGTAGGTGCACTGTTGCAGCCCGCAATTAGGAAAAAAAAAATCATATCGGCAGCTGTATGCCCCCCCCCCCCCCCCCCGCCGCCCCCAAAGAAAAGGGGGAAAAAAATTATATGAATTAAGTGTCTATAATGTTTTTTAAGAGACTGAAATGATTCTTCAATTATTATTATTATTAATATATATGATTATTAAAAACATCATAAAAGATAAGAAAATAATTCTTATTCAAATCATATAATATCATACAACTGCAGAACAAAAGAAAACGCTATAATCGGTTATTTTTGCAGAAGTCTCAGCACCTAAAAGTGCGTAAGTATACTCCTGACTGTTCGTAGATTTTGTTCTTAGTTAAGAACAAATTCTGGATAAGAAAACATTCATGAATGCCACAATCTTCGTAAAAACTTCGTAAGTAGGACTTAAGAACAAATTTGTTCTTAAGAACGGTTCGTGAATGAGGCCCATTGTTCTCTGACAGTGAGTCAAAGCCTGATGCAAAACAAGACATTCAGTTCACTGCCAGAAATGAAAAACCAAGAAAATCCACATTTGAGAAGTTTGAATCTGTAAAGAATGTTTTGCCATTTTTCCTTAAAAATAAATTTAAATCATGACTATGTGATTTTAGCAACATTTCTAAATCATATCCTCTATGTTTTCATAAGTTATGTAACCCCACTCTGGTGTTTGTGATATGAGTCCTTTAGGCTCAAGTACATACAGATGTTGTTTTTTAAGTGCTGTGAGTTTAATGCCGAAAGAAGATCTTAAACTAAGAATCTTGAATTTTTTGGCAAGTGTGTTTTATTGAGTCAGAAAATGCTTGATGTGGTACAGGAAAACTAAGTCTACATTTTCAACAAAAGAAAACAAAGAGAAAACAACAAATAGCATCCAACATAAATATGCACACACAAAAAAATACATTCTTAATAAAGTCTCCTGCCCTTCTGCTTAGTACATTGTATATGAGGATGAAGGTTGCAATGTGAAATTAAACTAGAGGTGATACATAATACATAGACAAGCATTGTCCTTTATTGGTTGTTGTTTGGGTATCAAACAAGGGTCAGCCATCTTGTTAAACTGTCAAAACATCTGTCTGGATAGACTTAGTACAGGCAGTGTGCAGGAGTTTATTACCCACTGCTCACTTATAAAATAACTGCATACTCAGCAGTCAGAGTGAATACCTTGTCAAGAAAAGCGTGACACGGGTACTTAGATGGACACATGTTTACCGACACCCAGCTACCTGGTCAGACACAGTCATGCTACAAAGCACTCTCCCTCAGTCAGCGTTCATGTTGAGGTAACGAGGTGGTCAGCTCAAATCTTTCTATTTCAGTTTCACCCGGTGCAGTGGCTTCACCTGCTCGCTCTATTTGCAGGCTCAGAAAGGCTTAGCACTGCTCACAGTGAACCACAATCCTGCAGCTGGCAGCAAGACGGCGAGGAAAACTGAAAAAGAAATATAGGGAAATTTGGCGGCTTAAGAGGTCTTGACCCGACCTGAGTCTGCTTTTGTTTGGTTAGCCAGAACCAGAAGGTTCAAGAGCTGGTCAAGAAAGACATTTAGGAAATGTTGACAGTTTCTCTAGAGTCTGTGTTGACTTTGCATTATCCAGGTCAGAGAAGGTTGAAGGCATATATATAAAATAACAACTCAGGCACACGCACTTTCTACACCCATACACACACACAGGGCCAGACGGGGGCAGAGAAATAGGCGTTTTGATTTGTGGCTATAAGGACAGGGAATAGTGAGCTGAGGCGCCTTTTTAATGAGCTGAGGTTTTCGAAGCTGTGTGCACATAAAGAAAGAAGCCACCTAAAGAATCATGAAATCTTTACACAGCTCATGTGTTATGCTTTACCCTGAGTCCTAACCTTGTACCACAGGCAGCACACATTAAATCCACTAACACACATATAAACAAACAAAAGCATGCAAGCCACAGGCTCTGTATCATTCAAACAACCCGGAGCGGGCAAGAGAAGAGAGGAAGAGCGCAAAAGAGGGAGAGAGAAAAAGAGAGAAAGAGAAGCTGCAGCGTAAATAATTCCCCCTCCTCTGCGCTATCAGAGGCAACAGTGCTGGCTGTCAGCCACTCTGACTAGGAGGCCTGTTGCTATATTCATTATGTTAATGCTGAGACAACGCTGAAGCAGCCTGGATGAGATTACGCCTCACACTCTGGCCCACTCCACTGTTTGGAGAACGCTTAAACTCTGACCTGTTAAGCAGGGACGCACCAAACAAGTGTTTGGAGATTTCGCACTTCTTCGCCACTCAGCAGTCGTACTGGTCTGCGAGGTTGCGGGGGGGGAAAAAAAAAAGCAGCAATGCTTCTAACACAGCAACAAGAAGTGAGGATGAATAATTCAAGAGATGAGTAACCTGATGGCACTTGGCCCTACCTGTGCTCTCATCAAGCACACATTCTCGCAGCTCGCTCTGTCAAATACAAAAAGGAAAATAAATCCAAAACGCAGTGATACACACACTCAGGTGGCCCCAATACCCGAATGCGTAAACACTTCCACGTGGATGCCGACGCAATAACAACCAACACCTCTCTTAAAGAAAAAGCCAAGAACCAAGAACCAAGAAAGAAGGTGAATCGCAGATGGGAGGCAGAGCTGGATCAGAGATGGGATCAATACAGCTGCAATAACAAGGCTATGGCAGATTTACAGATTAGCCCATTCAGGGCCCGGTCCTTCTCTTAGATGAAGCCCGAGCTTCAGATCCGTCCCATCAGATAACGAGACCTTGATCAGTATGCAAACGTCAGCTGTTAGCTGCCTAGCCCAACTCTCATTTAGTGGGCATTTTAACAGGTTCGTCCAAGGTTACTGCAGAATTATCAGTAGAGTAGCAGTGTGAAAAAGCAGCATTCGAGAAGAAAAAAAAAAAAAAGAAATCATGAATACATGCATGGTGTTTTGGACCACGTGTAGGCAGGCAGTATGTGGGGGTGTGCAAACATCAGTGTAACAACTTGATTGAATCATCCATTAATTCAATTTCAGGCCTTTTGAATAAGACTGATAAGCCGAATTCGTGGGGCTGGCAGAAAATTCAATGCAGCAAGTCAAGTTTAATGAGCAGAGGCAAAAGGCGAGAGGGAAATACGAGACATCATTATGCAGCCGGGTTCCATTGCTCATATATATTGGGAGAAATGGAAGACATTGTAAAGCTGTTCCCTAATCTCTTTGGGTCTGATCAACTTTAAAGGAATAAATGTGTCTAATATGTTTGCATTACATTGCTGCACCCACCGCAGCAAGATTATACACATTGGAGAGAATTATTTAGATTCAATATACTGTGGAAATATTCATATGGAGAGTTTCTATTGAGTGTGTGGACTGGATTTCACTCAAAAAAAGAATCTGCATCGACTCGCACTATCCTGAGCTGTCAATAATATGCAAGCTGTACTCTTGCAGAGGAACTGGTATTCATGGTTTGCTCAGTGCAGTGTCTCACTCTAAGCCTTAAGATTTGGATAGTGTTGGGTTGTCTGATAGTCTCTCTCTCTCTCTCTCTCTCTCTCTCTCTCTCTCTCTCTCTCTCTCTCTCCTCAGGGATGACCTTTTCCGTGTGGAGTTGGACATCGTTGCAGGAGATGAGATGTTCTACAGTAAGGTGAGAACCTGCAGGACAAGACACACGAACACAGCATTTTCGCGTGACTGTGTTACTTACCATTACTGTAACAATAATAATTCATTAATTTTGTATAGCGCTTTTGCAGTGACCCAAAGACGCTTTACAGATGCAGTAAAATGCATAGTACATGAGGCACACAAAAAAAAAAAAACTTATGGGTAGGGGAGGTTAGTCTTCAGTCGGGATTTGAAGAGGGGAAGTGATGGAGAGTCTCTGATGGGCTGGGGAAGGGAGTTCCAGAGACTGTAGGGTGGAGGAACTAAATTTAGTCACCACTACAGAGAAGAGCATGTGTATCTAACCATTGTGTATGTGTGTTTTCTATGTGTTGTTTAATGTACAGAAAAGAACATGGGAGTCGAACAAGAACGACATCAGGATCTGCAGGATGAAGGGCAAACACGAGGTGAGACTGAGATGAACATCTCCATCCCTTCATGCTTGTCTTTTTTCAACTGCTTTCAAACTTTCTGTCTTTTTGTCTTTCAAATATTATTTACAACAAACAAACAATGTAATAGCAGTGTGAAAGCAGCACTTCACTCCTCTTTCAGCTGATTTTTTGCCGACCCTTTTCACCTGCAAGCAGCCATTTGTTAAAATTGCTTGTTAAAAACAATTACAGCAGCCTTAAAGAGCCTCATCACAAACTGCAGCAAAACATCACAGTTCTCTCGCTAAAGTGACAAAACGCTACACTGATTTATTGATTTCCTACAAACTAGTTTGAGTTGTTTCTCATCTCGTTGCATCATTTGATGTAAACTAGACTGAGCAGCGCCTTTCTTTTGCTTTCTTTTTTTTTTCAATCTGAAATGTAACACATTATCATTGCACAGTGGGGATAAAATCTGAGTGGAAATAATTTAAAATTGATCTGCTTCCTTTCAGCTGTCACATTTGTCTGTGAGAGCTGGTAAAGCCTCAAACGCTGAGAAATGACAGAACACACAGACGTCATGTACTGTAGAATGATAACGGACCTCGATATGTCGAAAAATATGTTGAGATTATAGTCTTGTCAATTACAGCTTTTGTCCCACACCACACAAGGTCGTTCTCTCACACACACCTTGATCATCATGAATTATGGCACATGTTCTACCTTTCTGCCTCGAGCTTTGGTTTCATTGTGCTAGCTGTCTGAGTGACATGCCTGCTGGAACAGCCTCAAGAAGAGAGGGGCAATGACCGTGTATTATCTCATTGTCCCTGCTCATCTGACCATCATCACAACACACACAAATATACGCACAGATACACACGCACCGATCAGAAGGACGGAACCACTCCTACCTACAGTATACACCAGTCGTTCCACCATCATGAGTTAGGAATTCGGTTTGTGCCCTCAGAAAATGCAGGTGGGCGTCAGGAAACTAAGGCAGCGAGGAAGAGATGGGGTGAAACGTCCAAGCAGCCACCAGCAGCCCACGCCTGAATACCTCCTATATCTCCAACACACACAGGCACACATCCCTAGATGCCGTCTGCCACACATAAACACCCGTATCCATTCTCAGTATCTGTGTGTGTGTGTGTGTGTGTGGAGTGGTGATGGTTGTGGTTGACGGGGAAAGCATTGGCTCTGTCCCCCGAAGGCAGAGAAAAAAATGACTTATTTAACACAGTGAGAGAACACCTGACATTAAATCTGTGTGAGACAGGGCCAGACAGAAACACAATGGAGAATAGAGGGACAGAGACAAAAAGCTAGGCTGAGAGGAGAGGAGAGGAGAGGAGAGGAGAGGAGAGGAGAGGAGAGGAGAGGAGAGGAGAGGAGAGGAGAGGAGAGGAGAGGAGAGGAGAGGAGAGGAGAGGAGAGGAGAGCTCCCTGTTGGCCAGCCCTGAGGAGAGCTGTGGGGCTGACTGAGATATGAAAGGTCTTCTTGCCCCTAATGACTGTGCTGCCTGGTAATGCTGTGAGTCACACGGCAATGTGAGGGAGATAAGAACACTGCCAGGTCGTCAGCTCTCTGGGCTCGGACGCATATGAATGGATGTGCTTGTGTGTGCATTATGCAAGTACACACAAGAACATCAACACACACACACACACACACACACACACAGAAGACCGACTGTGGTCAGTCGTTTTCTTCTTTTCCTTTTCTTTTCTTTTTTTGCTGAGTTTCACCAATAAAATACAACTAAAGATCTTACTGTATGTGTTCTCATAAGTTGAATTCGAAATAACAGTCGCTGAAAATAGTGAAAATTTTGAACTGCTTTATCTAACTTTATCTTTATCTATATCTTTATCATCTATATAATGAAATCATGTTCACAAACAACAGCACAAGTTACAGCCTCAGAAAAGTGTGGGGTTAAGTCAAGACCTCGGACACAATGTCAACAGAAAATGCAACGATAAAGTTACTCTGTGTTCAGTGTTTCTCACCACACAGCGTTGTGTGTAATGCATTCCCTTTATTATAAAACATTTATATTTTTACATTCCTATTTTTAAACTGAATTGTTTGCTTTCAGTCTCGCAGGTTGTTTGTTGCCTGTCATTGTGGACACATTATTTTTCTTTTTTGGTGCATCTTGTCAGCACCACATCAGAGCCACTTCTCGATCAGTGGAATAGTGTGAAGCAGTAGCATAAATCAGCTGGTTGTTGAGACCATGCACATACAGTATACCAATGCCAATGTATACAGTAGCCTACATGTGCCTCCTTTTGTGCATGCAGGAGATACAAAGAAACTACAGTAAGGGCCCACGCCACTGAAACATTATTACTTTATATAGCATACATAGCTTTATACAGATGTCAGTGTCTCTATAGCTATTACTGTATATATAGCTACGCTAGAGATTCAATTGAGTGACACAATGGAATAAGCCCCAGGTGGTGATCCTGTGATAGACTGAAACAAAAACTTTTTAGATTATTTTTGCAATGTCCTGGAAGCTGTAATCAATAACTTGCCTGTCAAAACACGGGTGTACTCTGTTTGATGGTATTATGAGACTACATTTTGCTTTATCAATAAATACACAAGTTGGACCAAAGTGTGCACTGTCCTCAGTCGTTCATATCTGATTATTTGGCTTTCTTACTACGTTAAAAGTTCACAATGTTGCTTTTAGATCTTCAAAAGGCATCATTTAAAGACATATTTTGATGTCACAATATCAAGATTACCTTCATGTATTGACCAGCTGCCGTGTGCTGTGTTTACTCTGGGGCCTTTGATTGCATCAGATTGCGACAGGTGTTGCTTTTGTTGCCCCCTGTTGTTGTTTTGGTTAAGATGTTGGGGCTCAACAGTGTGCTGACAGAATATTTAACAAAACTTAAAAAAAATTATTGCAATGTACAACATGCCATTCGTGCATACAGTACATGTAGGTGGGATCACCACCCCTCATATACATCATAGGAACTCTATGTTCATACATATTCATGATTTCAAGTTCCACTCTCTCCCACATGTATATGTGAGCACAATTAAAAAGAAAATCTCCACAAACACGTCAGTCAGGAAACCATTTTCCGTGTGCCTCCCTCGCCCTCTCCTCCCTTCTTTCTCTCCTCCACTTCACCTCCTGAAAATGTCCTGTTCTGCTTGGGGGATGGTTGTGTCAGATGTGATACATTCGCCACCTCGTAATTGGTTTTGTAATTAAATATTTCTGCTTGGTTGATCACAAAGGACATAGTATTCTCCTTAATTAGGCTGAAAATTCAATATCCTAATTCTTTAGCTCTTTTTTTCTTCTCCCATGTTGACCAATTGATAATTGATGAACGCAACAGTCAGCCTCGCTGTCACTCACTCGGCAAATTCCCATCATATCTTCTTTTGTCCTCGGCTCTGTGGTGCGTCTTTATCTCTCCTGTATATGCCATTGTCATTGTCTCTTGCTGTCATTGCCTCGCCCCTCTGTCGCCCGTTCCCTTTCTCTTCCTGCAGAAAGCAAAAGACTGTAAAGAGGTAGAGGGCGAGACATTCCCCGGAGGTGGCTCTGTGCCAGCACATCAGGCCATGGCAGTGTGGCATGTACACGCAAACAAAGGCAATTCCACATAGAACGCTCTTAAAGACCAACTGGGCATCGTTATAAGAAGCACTTACCGAAATTGTTTGATCAATACGCCGTTGATCTCGCTCTCTGAGGAGCTCTGGGTTTTCAAACGTGCAGACCAAATGCCTTCTCTGGGTTGGACTGTCAGAAGATTTGGTTTCACTGCCTTTTTTGGCTCGCACATTAATCAATTTTTTAATATCACATGTGGAATCACTTTCACTTCTTGTAGTTGTGGTCCTTATTTTGAATCTCACTGACACCTCATGTATTTAAAAGATTTAGTTTTGCCTTTTGTATGAAATCTCTGAGCAGATCTTTACATTGCACAGTTCAGTGGAGGTTTTGCAAGTTGTTTCCTCTGTGTGGGTTGTCCGACACTTGGGGCATGATTAATTTAAGTTTCACTGTGTTGCTTAAAAGCTATAATTTTGAGAAGATTACCACACTCACAACTCAAATTGGAGGTGCAACGCAGCCAAAAACATCAAATAGGGTCCAATAAAGTCTACGCACCCTTAGTGCCAATATAATGATATAATGATGACGCAGTTCTTGATTAGCACGGCAAATGATGCAAACACAAATAAACTCTGTCAGATTCCCAGATGTTGCAGCATTTTCTTCCCTTTAATCACAATTGATACTTTTTTCCATTACTCTGGTTTCCCACCAGCTGTCTGTATTGATTTGTCCTCAGTTTTTGTGATATGTTGTAATTGCAGGGTATGTGTGCATTCGGACCTGGGAATCTACAGCTCTAAATTGCATTTCCCACGTGTACTTGTCTGCACATTTGATGCCATTATGAAACAAGTTTTCGTCAAATATTTTGCCTAATGACGGTTTAGCAGCTAAAAATTAACCTGCATTGGACCTGAGCCATCCTGCTGAGCCTTTTTTTTAATATATATAATCCCGAAAAGGCGTTTTCTTTTGTTTTTTTTAACACTATCACAGGCATTAATCACCGTTTGGTCGGTCTGCCACAGTTTTCTCAGCAGGTTGTCAGGCCATCCATCCAGAGGTGACTCAGGTTAAGTGTTGTGGTCAAGGATTGAACGGCAGTGCGTGCGGGTGTGTTTGTAAATGCCTGTCGTGTGTATGTGTCCGCTGGGGAGTGGAGGTCAGCTGACATGGGCGATCTGTAGGTCCTGCTCCACTGCTGAGGCTGCCACATGGCTGACTGGCCTGGAGAAATTCTTCTGGTTTTCTATGTTTCCGTGTTTCCCTACATCGCTCTCCCTCTCTCTTCGACCCCCCCATATATCTATTATCTCACTTGCTTTTCCTCCCTCCCTCCCTCTGGTGTCTGATGTTTGTTTGTGGCCTGTGGTGTGTTCAGTCAGAATTACCATCAAACAGAGAAGAAGGGTTGCAGAGGGACGCGGATTAGCTTTAACATGCTGAGTAAGACCGCAGCACTCAGAACGGCACATTGCTGCTAATTTGGTACCGCTGTTAATTTATCCTCCACCCACATACACATAAACATACACAAGCTTTCTTCCCGTCATGGAGAGTCACTCTGTTTTCAGTCAAAATTATGCATCAGGGATTTTTCTGGAAATGACAGCCCCGTTGTTAATGAGTGAAGAAGAGGTCTCGCCAAATCTTGGTGTGTGTGAGTGTGCATTGGCTATACAGTACTACATGTGTGTGTGTGTTGTGTGAGTATGTGTGGGAGAGTTCTGGCTCAATGGCCGCACTTGGCAGTGCAGCAGTCTCTTCCCCCTGGTCGCTAACATCAGGGGACCAGCCAGGCATGTAATGGAAACTTTGGAGATTTAGAGGAGCAGCTTGCTAAATATGACCCCCTGATGCGCTTCCTTAGATGGCTCCTATTGTACGAACATTACTACAGCAGGTCATCAGGATTACTTTTTATATTTTATTAGATTGAGAAAGATGCTGTGGCTCCTAAATCAGGAAAATGAGCAGAAGATTTTACAACTCATGAACCTGTTTTGTATTTTGGTCTGACCTAGCACAAGAATGTTGATTGTAGCCGGAGGTAACACACCGCCTTCATTAGGTTTAAGGATGAAGCCTCATCGTCAGAGCAAACACTGAGCCCCGGCTTAGGCCAAATGAAAAGGCTGTTTATCATCCCAGTGTAAAGGTTGAGTTACGGACAATAGATGGAAAGCAGATGCGGACGATGGAGCCCCCTCAGTTTTAATGTTGTCTGACTGATGCAGGTTGTTTGGAGCAGATGTGTTGTAGCAACAGAGAATTTTGTTGTCAATCCTCTGGCTGTGGGTGATCGCTTTTATATGTCTACAAATACTTTTGGATATATACGTGCATTATGTGTTCAAGGAAAATCTCTGCGTCTGTACCGGAAATTACAAAAACGAGTAACGCACTTGCTCAATCAACATCTGCAGAGTCGAAGTCTGGCTAATATCTGCCTCAAGAGCAAAGAACTGATTAAAAACCTGCTGTCTGCAGAGCGTCTAGTTTCCAAAAACATGGTCCAACATGGCCTATAGTACTGTACATGCTTCTGCAACTTGTCTCTGGATCTTTCCACACCTTATCTCCTGATCATCTCTTAAATCTCCCTGTCCATTCATAACTAAATCCATATTTGCACTGGTGCACGTGCTCCTGTGTAACTCATCTGTGCTGCTTGCAGATAATTTTTTCAGAGCCCAGGCAGCTCTGCCACTGTCAGTAAGAGGAGCAGGAGCAGGAGGAGGTGGAGGAAGAGAAGGAGAGGGGCATCAGGCGTCTGGGTCTCCGAGTCTTGCCAGCCTGCACAGGTGGCGTTTTGTCTGGATTCTGCCCAGGGAGTGAGAGAGCAGAGAGAGAGCAGAGAGAGAGAGAGAGAGAGAGAAAGACAGAGGGGAGGGGCAGCAGTGGGGAGAAGAAGGAGGCACCATGATGTACAGCATTTGGATTTATATATAAATGTTTAATTCTGTGATTCACTGCTTTGTAATTCCCTTTTTTAATTGGTTTGTTTTTTTTAAAATATGGAAATCACAGTAAAACCCTAATCCTCCTAACTGAATTGAGCTTTAATAAAGAAAGATCCATACCTGAAAGTGCCAATTCTCTTCCTGGAACTGATGAATAAGGGTTAATGAAATGCGTGTGTGCAGCAGTGGATGAATTTTGACGGTGTCTGTCAAGTGCAAATGGCAATCAAAGCTCAATAGCTAAAACGTTACAAAGGTTCCAACCCTGTTTTTTATCCTGTAGCCATGAAATGTTTCATTTTATGTGTACAAGCACTGCCGGTTGCCCACATTTTGTGCAATGGCTTGGCTCTTTGAAGTATTTACTCTCCTCTCTGAGATGCTGGCAGTGAGACTGGGCTGTTATTAAGAGTGCTTCATCTGGCTTTGTGATTACAGCTCTGACCAAGCTGACAGACTGCAACCCCACCGACAAACAGCATGCAAATGATGCTCGCACATGAGCACGCATCTGTGCTGTGATACACAGATACACACGCGCACAAACACACACACACACACACAGATGTAAGCTACGCGCACACGAGCACACGCTGTTATGTGGGAGAGTGACACACATACATATATTGCGGCTGTCGCTCTTCAATTTGTCACATAGTGCTGCGCCATTAGAAATTTACACTTCACACTTTGACATACCCCCTGCATCCAACACGCACACACATACTTTACGCTCACACATGAAAACACTTCCCTCTTCGCTGTTTTTTTTTTTTTTTTTTGGTGTTGAAAAACGAGAGCCCTGCAGGGAGTGGAGTGGGAAGGGTAGAGGGCTAGAGGGATGTATAGGGTGGAGCATCTGGAATAACACTCACCCGTCTCCCATATCACTGCTGTCCCTCTGATCTCTTCGACACAGACGCGCGCACACACACGCACGCACACACATAGTCATTTGACATACCCGCAATCACGGCCACCACCACCAACCCCGCTTCTATTTCCGATGACATCAGTGCGGGGTGATGGTCTTGAAGTAGACCCCATCTGGTGTGTGTCTCTGTGTGTGTGTGTGTGAATGGTGGGGGTGGAGCTGGTGCCATCCTGGCTGGGAGACTGGTTTGGGGAGGGGGTTGCTGGCTGCTGTACTGTACATCACCAGTCACTCGACACTCACACGCGCAGGTGTTGGACCCGGCCCTTCAAAGATAAACTGCTGTCAGTACCTTCAGGTTTTTAAAGTCAAAGGTCGCGACTGGAAGGTTTAATACACGAGGGGGGAAATGTAAACACCTGCACACACAGATTCACTGCTGTGTTGACAGGGTTTTTGTTTGTTTACTATCACGTTACCGTTTGCTTCTTAAAGCCCTTGAGACAGCGGTTCCTTGCCTAGGGACAGAGACTCCCAGTAGAGTCCTAAGATAAATCTGAGGGATCACAAGAACAAAAACTCATATTACCCCACTGTATGTTTAGTTTTCTTGCTCTAAAATAGGCACTAGTAGCTGCTGCATCTCCACAGACTGTGAAATAATTAAATCAACCCCCCCCCCCCCCCCAGGCCAAACCTGTGGTGGGAGGCAGAAAAAGAAGAAATACGTAGCTGTATTGCCTCAATTTTCAATTGAAAAAAAAGACTGTTATTTGATTTAAAAATGTCATGAATGTTTTAATCATTCTTTGTCTTACTTTGCATCTCTAAGTCCATAGCTTAATCTCCAACCACAGGGCTCTCTAAGACCTTTATCTGAAGATTACTTTAAAAAGGCTCAAAGAAAATGTGAAAAAGGAAAAAATATTATACAATCTTGCAAATATGTGTGGTGTTGATAAAAAAAATCTTTGAAATATTTATCATAAAGTTGAAATACATTCCAAAGGGTTCCACAAAAACTAAAAGAAAAACAATAGCTGAAGTAATGGTCAAATTGTAAGTAAGCTATTCAAAAGTTAACATGATATTATGGACAAACAACTGCAAAAAAGTGAAAATAACACTGCTAGAGGTAATGATGAAATGTCAAAATAGTCCCTATAATGGATACATATAGTTAAATTTACAAGCTGTCAAAATAGCAAGCCAGGAGTAAATGGTTAGCTATAACTTCTTGGTGACTGGCTATGACTAAAAGTAGAGTATCTGAAACATGTGGTCGGAAAAGTAATGTATCGTTATTTCTATGAGCACAGTGATATTTTTGTGGAGGCATGGAATTAACTTAAATGTCATTTTTCTCTGTTTCACTAAACCAACATTTATTACCATCTGGCACTGTGGGTGAAAACGCTGCCATTAAGTCACGCGGCGCTTACACGACTTCTCATTTCAAAGACGGGGCACGGGAGAACGAAACTGTGACTCTGGCTTATTTAGTCATTAGACGGGCATCATGTAGTCTGACACCTCACGGTGGAGGAATTAGCCTTAAATCTGTTGCTTGTTTTAAAATCCTGAGGCTGGGTTAGATTACCATCTGTCAATCAACAGCAACTGTGTACGTGTGTTTCTGGTTGTGCATGTGTGAAGAGGGTAGACACTTAAAGTCTCTGCAGGCTACGTTTAGACTGTATCAATATGATTGACAGCGTTAATGGTGTGATAATTCTTCACATCAGGCAACTGAAAGCTTCATTTCACAGAGCGGGGCCGGATAATCAATCTGAAAAATAAACGGAGTTTTTCTTTTATTCACTCCATCATTTTTGTCTTTCTTCTTTTTGGTTTTATCACCCTCCTGCATATTAAACTCTGCCTCTCTTCATTTATGCTTTTCCTGCAGGATGAGTGCCGCAACTTCATGAAGGTGCTGCTCAGCAGGCAAGGAGGCCTGTTTGTGTGTGGGACCAATGCCTTCAATCCACTCTGTGCCAATTATACTGTAAGTAAACACTGAGCATGCTCACACCTGCACGTGACCGGTCCACGACGTGCATTACTCACCACTGGTTTGACGTCACTGACAAATGACTTATCTGTTTTTCCAGAAGAGAGGCCTCGTTTCCATAGTACAATTAGTAAGTCTGTTCAGGTGAAAATTTACAGCTTGATTAAAGTTGTTTGTTTAGCGCTGGAGGCAGTGTTGACTTCCTCTTCAGGAGTTATTTATCCTTGTTCCCTGGCAGCTCTAGTGCCTTGTTTTCCTGAGATACAACAGTTGTTATTTCTCAGTGGTTAAACTTTGTGGTCTGCCGAGCTTGTTATCATTGAGAGTCAGAGTCGACGGATAATCAAGAAGAACACAAAGACTGGAGAGGAGGAAGAGGAGGATATTCAGAGACAAGGGGTTGTGCAGACGTGACTTGTTTGCTTGGTGCGATTCCTTTTTGCTAGTGGTTAAGAAAACAAAGCTATTTTGCAGTTGGAGGTAGAATTTTAAGCGACAGCGCGCTACAAGTGTGAATGTTTGCTGACCTGATTCGTACATTTGTCAAACTGTGAAGATGTGTATCCATCCCAAACAGCAACTCACCTGAATCCTCCGCCGTGCAAAGCCGAGCGTGCTCCACTTCCCAAACTACTCCCTGTCTCGCTCAATTACAGCAACAATTTTAAACTTGTAGAAGAAAAACTACACATAAATATTAATCATCGGCTCGGCTGATTTCACATCATTCAGCGGGAATATTAAATGAGGGATAAAGGCAGTGGAGCTGTGGAGAGAGAAAGAGAACGGGGAGAAAAATCCTTTCACTATCAAAGGCTTTTTCAGATAAGTGTTATTTTCAGTCTCTCACATTTCAAACACAGTGGAGCACTGTGACGTACCTGGCCCATTATCTGTCAGCCACTAATGACATTCTACAACAGCGTATAACACACCTGTCTCTGCCTGATAGGCTGTCTTTTTCCTCTTGGGACTAGTTAGTGATGCTAGCTACTGTTTTATTTATAGCGGCGTTTTAATGAAATGACACCTATGAATTATTTCATTTTCGGCTGCTGCTGAAATAGTTTGCTCGAGGCCTCTTATTATGTGTGTGTTTGTGATAATGTTTGTGAGTGTGACAGAGAGGGTGAGAGGGAGAGATGCAGAGATTTCACTGCATGTACCCGTATGTGGAATGGATGTTTGAGTGAGAGCTGTGGGTGCGCGGACCTCTGTGTCTCTGTGTGTGAGTGTTTATCTGTTTTATTTATGTATGAGAAAGGAACGTGACTCTTGTTGCTGCTGTGCCTAATTGCCACCAGTGAATCATTAGTTTGCACTTATGGTAACGCTCCCTAATTGCCATTCTCTTGTGCCTTGTTTTCACAATGCTGCTGTAGACGCGTTTGTATTGTTTGGAGTATGTTGATTGATGTGTGCAACTGTGTGTGTTTATGTGTGTGTGCGTTGTTGCAGGGTGACACTCTGGAGATGGTAGGAGACACAGTGAGTGGGATGGCAAGATGCCCCTATGACCCCAAACATGCCAACGTAGCTCTGTTTGCAGGTAAGACGCGCCGTTCATACATTTAAGTAGTAGCAGTGATTAAAGCAGAAGTAAGCGATCCGGTCGTTTTGGCTAATGCTGCGTTCCAGACAGGCTTTTGAAACCGTAAGTTACAGCTTCAAGTCACGACTTATGACTTTGTAGCGTTCCAGGCAACCCGCAACTCGCGTTTCTCCGACCTGTTTTATCTGTGAAAGTCACTGTAACGGCCACTCGTAACTTCCGACCCGTGAACTCGTACCAGATCGAACTGGTACGACTTCACAGGTCGGAAAAACACGAGTTACGAGTTGCCATGGCTCTATTGGTCGTCGTCCCTACGTCACCACATTCACGCGCATCCCTTGGCTGTACACACAGCCCTTCATGCCGTTCTCTCTCCTCATTGGATAAAAATTGTAGGATACAAGAAAAGTTTTCTCCTCAGCTCAGAGCAGAGCAGAGGGACTGAGAGACCCGTGTTTTGGTCCAAACACCCTATGTAAGTGATTGCTGTCGGAAGATATAACTATTTAATACTTATAGTAACACAAAAATATCGCTTACTTCTGCTTTAATGTCATCAAAGAACATCATCGCTCCTCCATCAAAGATGTTTTGATGCTTCAATGTGTTCGATCAGTCAGCTAAACTGACTCACTGCGATTCCTCAGTTTTATTCATCTCTTGTGTTTGCTTCATCAGATTTAAACACTTCACTATAATCAAATCAACAGCGTTCTGTGGTTGAAACTGTAGGGAGCCATTACTGTTCAGCCATCAGCCCATTATCCCACATTAGGTAGCAGTTAAAAAAAAGAAAAAAGAAAAAAAAAAAAAAGCAGTTTCTGGCGTGGGGTTGGTGCAAAGTTGCAATTATGTTACTATAATTACATTGTTGACTGGCCATCCATATCACATTTATGATGCGAGTGTTTCTGAAAACATTAACATTGACTTTATTGTTTGCAGTTATGCTGCCTGTCCAACTCACTAGTGTGTATGTGCGTGTGTATCTGTGTGTGTGTATGTGTGTGCGTTTTGTGTCAGAGGGGAATCTGTTTACAGCCACAGTGACAGACTTCCTGGCCATCGATGCGGTGATCTATCGTAGCCTTGGGGACAGTCCCGCTCTGCGCACCGTCAAGCACGACTCCAAGTGGTTCAGAGGTACCCGAGTGTGTACTGTATGTGTGTGTGTTGTGTGTGCGCCTTGTACGCCTGTCAAGGTGTGTTTGCTTTTGTGTTTTACAAAGTGCAGACGCATTAGTGAAATTTTCTCAAGCACGTCTTCTCATAAGCATAGTGCCTGTTGTTGTTGTTGTTATTGTTGTCGTCAGAGACCGATGGGCCGAGTGTGCGTCAGCATCACTTAGCCGCACGCAGGATCGATACATGTGTCAGCAGCCGAGCGCTGACTCAGCAGTGCTGACAACTCTGTGTTCAGGTCACTGGACACTGGAGTTGTCAAACTCTCTACACCTTGACAGAGTTTGGACCATCCACATCTAGGCTGTCTCACACTCAAGCCTAACTATGGCAACAGGACAGTCAAAAACACACAGTGTCAGACATACAGGTTGTAGCTCGTCTCCGGTGTAATAGCAACAAAATGCATGGTGTGAAACTCATTTCTCCGAAACATCAGGGAGTCATAATACGGTTATTGTTTGGTGTGAAATCCCCTTTCACCATGTAATGAAATTAAGCACGGCCTGCGCCTCTTTCTCACTGCCCTCACGTTACCTCGGTGTCATGGGAGTGAGCGATGTCTTCACAAACGGAGACACTGTTTGCTGTACACTTTCTCATGCTCCATTAAAGTTTGTCAAACCTTTTCTTTCCACACACATCTCTCACTGTATGTACTCTCTCCGTTTTTCTCCCCTCTCTCTCTCTCTCCCATGATACAGAGCCATATTTTGTCAGCGCTGTGGAGTGGGGACCTCACATCTACTTCTTCTTCAGAGAGATAGCCATGGAGTTTAATTACCTGGAGAAGGTATAGAAGTCATTCTGATGAACGTCCTCTTTTCCCTCTGCACTTTTCAGTATTTACACAGAGGAAGTGCCGGTCCTTTCAAAGCAGCTTTCAAACGGACCGTGGAGTCTGTGAACATGTCGTTAAAATGCACCGCCATGAAGCGAGATGTCGGGCCTAATATCCCTCTGCTGCTATTATTTGAATGTCAATATCAACTCTTTTCCCCGCAGCTATTCTGACCTTTCATCTGCATATTTGTTTGTCTGCATATCAAATCCAACAAATCGCAGTCTGAGCAAACAACTCATGTCTGTATTAACCTGAGAAAAGCGACTGTATATTCCCTTCCCTTACCAGAGCTAGGTTTACCTCTTGAAAAAAAAGAAAAAAGGGGGGAAAAAAGAAAATCAGCAATAGAAAACCTGTGCCCTAATAAATTAGCAACTCACATTTGGGAAAAAATGTTTGCACAAGGTCTCTGGCTTTGACTTGTTTACAGAAAGCAGAGTAAATGGATACTTTAACAGCAGCACAGTGGTGTAGATGAGAGTCTTCAAAGAAACAATTTTGAGATGCTCTGACATTTTCATGAATAATTGATATTAAATTTACCATTATAAAACAATGATCTGTCAAAACAGGGTTTATGCATTGCAAATAGGATGCAAATGACTCTTAAGAGATCACCCTGGAGTTGAAAAGAGCTTTTAAACATAGCTTTTTGAAGATAAAACCCAAAGCTTGGGAAATATTTCCGAACCCCCCGCGCCTCTTCATTGGAGTTATATGTGAACTGTGGGATAGATATGCTTGTCAGTAGACTGCAAATGTATTTTGCACACTCATTTTCTATGCCAATGTCTGCGTCTCTGTGCCTGACCCCTCACAGGTGGTGGTGTCACGTGTGGCCCGGGTGTGTAAACGGGACCATGGCGGGTCTCAGCGCGTCCTGGAGAAGCAGTGGACGTCGTTTTTGAAAGCCCGCCTCAACTGCTCCGTCCCCGGTGATTCCCACTTCTACTTCAACCTGCTGCACTCCACCAGCCCCATCATCAGGATGCACGGCCGGGACATCATCCTGGGAGTGTTCTCCACACCGGCCAACAGGTACAACACAGACAGGACACCCTGAAAACACACTTTCTCTCTTCTATTCAGAAACATGTGCACGCAATAATGTAAGTATATGATAATAACATACATATGTCTGTGTATGAGATGTGCCCCACAGTCCTGCCAGATGAACTCAAGTACGCCTGCACAAACACTACCGCTGTATAATTCACCATTTATCTACTAGTCTTTCAAACTCTCTGCTCTCTTAGTAGTTTGCACAAATTGACTCAATATGATGATTTTTTTTTTCAAAATCGTAATTTCTATTTTAAAAATTACTGCTTCTCAAATTACTACCACTGCTATTTATTACTATTCCACAATCTTTCCACATACCCCCAAGCAACTGCAGATCCTGGTTGGGAATCACTGATTAAGATCAATACTCACCCTTCTGCCTTCAAATAAAAAGCTTTATTTGTGTGTATATGTGCATGCACGTGTGAGTGTGAGTGTGAGTGTGAGGGTTGAAATGAGAGAGAAATTTCAATCGATGTCGTCTCTCAGCGAGAAAAAGGGAAGAATGTTTTTTAAGAAATACACAGAGGCAGAGAGATGTATTTTGACATACTTCCCAGGGAGACGGGGCGGGGGGTGGGGGTTGACACCCAGTGTGTAGCCGCACTCATCGTCTCACCTTGAAACTTTTAGTGGACTACCGCCGTTTGTTCCTTCACCTGTGAAGTCAGAAAGAGCAAGGCCTCCTATAGGCCGAGCAAAGCTCTGGAGAAATGAAAGAGGCGTGTGTGGAGGTGCAGAGGTCAAGATTGTGCACCACGGAGTAATTTAAGACACATGGGAAGTTTTCATTGAGGACAAAAGGGTGATTTGTTGAAAGACAAGATTAAATTGAGAAAAGGTGATAGGACACATGCGGCCCTGGTAAATGGGGGATTTTATTGGAGACTGAGGGTATTTGCGGAGCCACAGACAACACAAACAGCAAAGCAGAGAAACTGAACAACAGAGAGAAGAAAGGAATGTAACAAAAAATTCACGTCAGCTACACAGTCCTAACTTTGCCTAAAACGAGGCTAAAAACTACCAGCGGGATAATTCCCTATTGTATCGAGTGGAAACAGTTTTTCATTTTTATTCCCGTGTCTCCTTTCTGATGCAGTAAGAGTAATCTGCTTACCGTGCTTTGTTTGAGGATACTGACACAGAAAGTGTTAGGATTTTTTTCAGCAATACAAAGAAAAATGTGCTTTTAATACTGAATATAGCCTTTGTTGAGACGTGTGCATGTTTGGAGAAACAGCCTCCACGTTTCCTCCGAGCTGCGCGCAGATGAACCGATACTTTATGGTTTAAAGCACTGCTACATCATATTGCGGTCTAAGTGTCTCAAATAGAAAAGAATCAGTATACAGTACTTCTCTGTGATGGCTCACCCACCTCACACTGCTTTAATGGTCCCGACACCACTTAGCGTGTCTGCTAGTGCCGGCACATTATGGTCAACATTTAGAAATGCTTACAACTGCCTGCTATTTAACTCTGCTCTAATCAATACAGTGTCTCACTTTATTGCAGCCGGCAGCGTAGCTATCACCTGTCACTGGCCCCTAGAATAAAAAGCCTCTCAGTGTTTTTAGGATATAGAAGTAAAGCTCTCTCTACTATAGTAGTTGCAGGACAGTGGCTCAAAGCAGAGGGCATCCCATTTCACAGTGTGAGACAGGAACGAGGGTGTGGGGGATGGCATAGAGGTGAGTAAAGAAGGGGGGGAGGCGGATGAGGAACTCAAGGATGAGGAAGTCAATAATGGACAACACGTGCATCCCTCGCTCTCTGAGATCCAAAACTGTTTCATCAGCTGCATCTTATCTACGTGTTTGGAAAGGCTACTCTGAGAGAGGGGGCCGCTGCCTGTAGAGACAGATGGAAGCTTCACACAGACGCACACACTTTCATACCCAACCACACATGTCTACAAACACGCTTACAATGGTTCCCAGATAACAGCATTTACAGCGCGCCACAGAGGAGAACCAGCTGAACACACACACACACACACACGGGCTCACACACACACACCCTGCCTGGGTAAACTGCTACTGCGTCGTATTCTAAATAACTTCCAGCCACGACAGAGAGAAAGGTAGTTTCAGATGGATGGATAAGGAGATGTGTGATGGAGGAAAATGAACACAAAGAGAAAAAGAGAATGTGTGAGGTGAGCTGCAAAACTCCCGCTAGCCCCATGTGGCCCACTGCGCCACACTGGCTAAGTGCTTGCCAGACAAATTGCTTTGGCTGGCAGCGTGCAGTGAAAACAGCATGAAGCAGGACCTGTGAGTGGAGGAGTAGCTATTCTTTCCTGCCATTTGGCCCCGGTGCTACATGTATGGCTCTGTACGTAGCATGAGGATGACAGGATGGAGTAAAGTGTTTTACCAAGATTCTCACCCTCAAATCTCTTACTCATATCCCCCCTGTGCCCACATACCCCCGGGGATCATTTTACAGCCACATACCAGCTCCTTAACTGTTATGGAGTTGCATTTTTGGGATCCCTCAGTCACTCTGCTCCCAGGGTCCAAAATTGCCTCCAGTTGCTAGTTCCTTTGTGCATCCACCTCTGAAGCCCCAGGCCCTTCCTCTTGAGGTGAAATGAAAGAAGAGCTCGAATTTCCTGCCGAGCACCTCCTGCACTCACACTTCTGATGCTCAAGTGGTCAAGAAGGCACAAGGAGTAACGGCGAGACCACTGGGGATAAGATGGATGGAAAATGTACTTTCTGCTTTATTTAGCAACGTAAATAATTGGAAATACTGTATGTCAGAAGACAATGAGCAGGATGTCAAATGGAAGTCTCAGAGCTGTCCTTCTGCTCCGGGCTGGTCTAAACACACAAATAACTGTTGTTATTCAGCTATTGTTGTGGCAGCTGAAAACATCAATTACCTCTGGAGTAGACTGACGTAGGCTCATCAGACTTAATGGAGTCATGCAGGAATGCAAGGAAAATAACCCACGCAAAGTAAAGTAAATCTAGTGCATCCTGAGAGTGGGAGGCCATGTTTGGTTTTGGCTGTTAAGAATCCCATGTGACAGGGTCAGACAGCAGGATGTCCTCGTGGGGAAAACACATCAGCGGTGGGGAAATAAGGAGGACAAGGAGCAGGAGGAGAACACGTTTAAAGTGCCAGGAGAAGTGCCGCACTGGGGAAGATGCACAGATGTGCGAGATAGTTCCCCCTGGCCCACAGAGGAATACATAGTTAGGAAGCTGCCTAGAGACACAGAAATGGGTATGTGGGTGAGGGCACACGTAGTTTACAGCTGCATGGGCCATGTCACGAGGAGTTGTAATAGAGATGTTGTCTCATCTGCATAGATTAGGATAGTCAGCTGAGGTAGAGAAGAAAAAAAATCCACAGGGAGCTGAGGACAAAAGGTCAATAAAAGTATGAAAAATTGGGTTACTTCAAGACAAAGAAACAGATCAAAGTTGAGGTTTTGCAGTAGGACAGATGAAAGAAATGGTGGATGATGATGGAATTATATTTAAAAAATCAAAATAAAAGGTAGATGTGAAGTGTGTGTGCAGTGGGTGTTGAATTCAAGGCCTAATAAGAAACGGTTTAACATGAAATTTGTTTTGCAATTTGTGCCGTGTTTCATATAAAATGGTTAAAGTTAGAAGTTTGAACTCACTCAAGTCAGACAGATAACAGACTGGAAACCAACTGTACATTGACTATATATATTAGGCATGGTGTGTGGCATATGATTCCCCCTTAAACTGCAACATGTCATTTTTATACTTAGATTGGTTTTGTTTTGTTTTCAACAACCATCAACTATTGGGCTAATTAGCAAGCTGTGGAGTTGCTGGTCGGCAGATTTCTTTACATTGAAACAGAGCCAAATGTTTCCTTCTGTTTTAATGCTACACTCAGCTAACTGTCCACTCATTTCAGCCTCATATAACCACAACATACGAGAGTGGCACTGATCTGCTCATTTAACTCTGGCAACAAGAGTCTTTTCCAAAAATGTCAAATCGATTCTATAAAATTTCAGTGGGCATAGCTCTAACACATTTTTAGGTTAATTACACTTAAGGTCATAAGTTTAGCCCAAGGCCGTGCCTTTAGCAAATTTCCTTCCATTGTGATGTCCAATCTATTTATCTGATAGTGTTGGGGAAAAAAAGTGTATCTAAAAGTTTGGTACAAATCAAACCAAGTAAAACTCAGTCAAACTAAACATTCAGATGTAGAGAAGAAGTAGAGAAACAGTTCAGTTGGCAAGATTGTGCTGTACATTTAACCAGACGGAGTGTGTGGGATTTGTGACCTTCAAATTAATTTACATTTTAAAAGATTTTTTTTTTTAGTATTAACTGTACAGTGTGGTGATTTTCAAGGCTCCACAGTTTATCAAACTTAAACCTCTAATTATAAGATTGACATTGAAACTCGGCCTGACTCCCACCTTCTTCTCTTCTTCCTCATCTACCAGTAAAAAGCATCATGTGTCCGTGAGGGCCGTGTTGTTCCAAGCTGTCAGTGAGCTTGTTAAAGAGTGAGGAAGTAGTTTGGAATCCACAGCAGCTCTCTCAAACGGACACCCTGCGTATCTAGCCTGGATAGCCTGTCACTCAACCACAGTCAAGGGGAGAGAGTGGAGGAAGGACAAATTCCAGTGGACACAGAGAGGACCGAGTCGACTTTGACAGTAAACAAAAGAAAGCAGTTTCAAGTGTGAAGGGTAACTGAGAAAATTATGGAAAATTAAATTTGTTTCCAAAAAAAAGGAAGAAAAAAAAAAGTCCATGACCAAAAGTCCATGACCAAGAAACAAAAGGAGGGGAGACTGCAAAGGAGAGAAAATGAGAATAATTGAAAGAATTCAGGGAGGAAAACAGGCTCGGGTCCTTTTGTCTTATGACTATTAGACAAAGATCACCACATGGGGCGAAGCCAGTGACCTGCAGCGAGAAAGAAAGAGAGAGTAGGGGGGTGGAGGGGCGGGCAAAGGTGGAGAAAGAGAGCCAAGCTGGCACTGGTGCCGAGCTGGCAGACGTGTCACATCTAACATCTGGTGCGTGCGGTCTTGAGAGAGAGAGAGAGAGACGCTGTATCAGCCGCAGCTCCGCCTGCAGCTTGGCCACACTGGCCGGGGTTGAGTCACAGCCCTGCCTATGAATGATAAGTACAGAGGGAGACGGCGTGACCTGATCAAATGCAGCATCAGGAGAGAACAGCTCCCCGCCGCATCCCAAAATCCAGCCTTCAGGCGTTGCCTTCCCAAAACAAACCCCTTCTGCGGCTTTCTCACAGAGCGACTCAAGAGAAACAGCACTTGGCCTGGTTCACAATCACGGGGGCACAGACACTCAAATCATCAGTTGGACATTTTGTTTTTGAGGGAAAAAAAACAGAAAAAGAAACAGATGGTGTGTGTGTGTGTGTGTGTGTGTGTGTGTGTGTGGGAGATTCATGTAGCAACAGCCAGCAGGTGACTCAGTCTCTCAGGTTTTTTTTTTTTTTTTTTTACTGAGGTATTAACACTTAGTCACTCGCTCTCACACCGCACACACACCATTAGTCATTAGATGAGGACACATTCGGAGCAGAGAGTTGAGTCTCGGAGCAGGAAGTACGGGATGTTGTTTTTTAAAACTCATTCCTTATCTCATCCTGACACTGTCCTGTTTATTTCTGTCTCTGTAGTTTCTGTAGCCATAACAGAAAAAAAAAGGTTCAGTTGAAGAGATACTCCAACGTCTCTACTTGTTGGGTCTGTGTGCATTTTGTTTGTGAGCGTGTGTGTGGGCTGCGGACACGTCGTCTTGGAGCAGATGTTCTGTTCCCCTGTTGCAGGGTTCACGAGTAGTTAACCTGCTTCGACAGTGCACTGGGCTTTTTCTTGGAACGACGTGTTGTTGAGTTCATTCATGAGAATCTTTCTTCCTTTGTGAAAGACGGAGAAAAAAAACACTGACTCATTTCCTATTTAGTTTTATATTCCAGGAATTCCAGCCAAGATCTTTTCATGGGTCTAATCTTGCCACTGCATCCGTTTCATATCTCTTCTTTGCTGACAGAAATGACAGCATCTATTTTATCTTGTCTTTCTTTCACTCTCAATAATAAGTTCCTTTTGTATTCAAGCATTGACTGTCAAAATAAGACCAGCCCAAATCCAATTTGTCATCTTCACCAGGTGTCTGTCCCTTTCTCACACTCACAATTGACTTGCTACTGTATATTTTAACTTCCTTGCTCGACTCTATTTTTCAGATATCATCTTCTCTGACTTATTGTCTCTTTTCCATCACTTATTTTTCTGTACCCCTGTCTTAAAGTAAAACCCACTTGACACAAAACTGACAATCATTTTCATGAGAGATCAAATTGTTTTATCAATCAACAGCCTCTCGACTCAATCTACCTGTCTCTCCGATCTCTTTCTCTGTAGTATCCCTGGTTCGGCGGTGTGCGCCTTTGACATGGAGCAGCTGGCAGCTGTGTTTGATGGGAGGTTCAAGGAGCAGAAATCACCGGAGTCTATCTGGACGCCTGTTCCAGATGAAGTCATCCCCAAGCCAAGGTGCAGATGGCTGTGATCAGTTTATGCACCTGTGTTCATGTTGTTAATTGGAAAACTAGAAGAAAATAGTAGAATGAACAACTTTGAAGCTGTGATTCTGCTGCAGACAGTGTGTTTTATAGATGTGCAGCTCGTGTCAAGGTAAAATAAGTCTGATCAAATACAGAGATAATGGGCTATGTAGGTAGATACTCACTGTATAAGAAATTACAGCCTGAAAAAACGTTGAAAGTTACATAGAGGTGCAAAATACATTTTTCACACATATACAGCTCATTCTCTGTCAGTCTTGAGCTCATTAAAATAGACATCACTTTCCAAAGCTTATATATACAAACATGAACAAAATGAACTTTTGACAAAAATCAGTCTCGTTCAAAAAAGAAAGAAAAAGAATAAGTCTGAATGTGAGACACTCAGACAGTCTAGACTGCTTAATTATGTAACTGCATCTTCACTGAGGCCTGAAGTAGGCCACAACCAGAACGCCATCCTGCCTCGCCTCCGCACTGTCTGCTAAACTTATGCTGAAACTTTTTTTTGTCTCCAGACCTGGTGGCTGTGCAGTTGAAGGATCCAGGTTTAATTCCTCCAACTCTTTCCCCGACGACATGCTCAACTTCGTCAAGACGCACCCGCTGATGGATGAAGCTGTCCCATCACTCGGACAAAGACCCTGGATAGTGAGAACCATGGTTAGGTGAGTGTAAACTCAGACAAGCAGTCAACTCTGTCTCTAAATTAGTTTAATTAACCAATAATTTGCTTCAGCAAATGCATTATAAAAGAATTGTATTTCCACTTTAGGTGTAATGTTTAATCAGCATAAGGAGAAACCATCTGATGAACGTATCTTACAGTATCTTTTTTTGTAATTGTAATATAACATCATTCATTAGTTTCAATATTCACTCACAGCCACTAAAGTATGATACATAGTTATGTTTCCACACTCAAGGCATTTGGTTAAGTTTGAGGAAAGATGTTCCATTCATAACATTGCCATAAGTATAACCTGTCCAAGTCAAAGTAACCCTCAGTAACCCTAACCCAACATATCTGTCTCTACTATCTAATTCTTTACAATACTAAAATGATCTACACCCAAATAAAACCTATTGCATTTGATCCAAGCAGCAATTACAAGGGGCTTGGTGTTTAGGAAATTTCTTCTCTACACAAAAAAGAGTTGGGGTTGTTTCATCACAACAATATTGCATACTAGAAAATCTGCTAATAAGCTGATTCTTCATTGTTTTTCTATGTTTTTGTTTAGTTTAGTTTTTTTTTGCCTTGAGGCTTAATGAGTTTATTCAACACCCCTTTAAGTCAGAAGAACTCATCATGTCAGAACTTAATCATTTCCGAGAGGATCTGAAAAAGTAAAGTGGGAATTTTTAGCAGACTAAACTTGAAATGAATAAGTCAGACATGATATTGAACTAATGATAAAACATTAGTTGATTACACTACTGTATGTATGCATTGGTAAATGACTGCAAACACACACAGTTGTATGTATGTAAACACACACACATGGCCTGTCTGTTCGTGCTGTGAGCTCCTTCTGTGGAAGTTATCCCAGTTTGGTGCTGAAGCCTGTGGTAACAGTAGAGCAGCTGTAGCACATCAAGTCTCACATACAGTAGTTGCATTCCTCTCTCTATCTCTCTATCTCTCTCTCTCGCTCCGTCTCTTGCTCTACAATCTACCGTATGGAGTCACCGCCACCAGGGGATTATAGAGACTAGATGTATGTGGAATATTAAACACCCGGCACAACATGGCATCTATTCTCGTCTATTGACTCGTACGCAAAGGGTTGTGTGTAGTTCAGCAGCACTCTGCTATTGTTCCAGGACGAGCCCATTTACTTGACTGATATTATTAATGACTCAACGTCTGCTGTAATTAGTTTATTATGTAAATTTGATGAGCAGTTTTTTCTCTCAGTGGAATTCATTTCATTTTACAGAGACTCAAGAGAAAATGGCATATTATTATTTAAATTCACAAGAGTCCGTATTTTGCACCTAAAACGATCAGCTATAATGCACTTAAATCATAAATTCACTTCCACGATGCTTTTAGCGCTTGTGGAAGAAAGGTCCCAAATGAGCCGCACAGCTGTGTGGCGCTAATGTAATGTTTTCTCTCTCTCTCTCTCTCTCTCTCTCTCTCCTGCAGGTACCAGCTGAATAAGATAGTGGTGGATACAGAAGCGGGGGCTTATAGAAATAGAACCGTCCTCTTCCTCGGGTCGAGCAGAGGGACCATCCTCAAGTTCCTTATCATGCCCAACCAGGACAACACTGTCACAAACAGCAACATCTTCCTGGAGGAACTGGAGGGATTCAACCCTGATAAGTAAGTGTTAAAGCTAAATAGAAGGACAAACACTGGAGGGACATTTCAAAGTTTATGAAACACACTTATTAGGTGTATTAATAAGAAGTAGAAAAGAAGATTGTTTCCACCCTCTAGCTATAAAACTTAGTATCAGACACAGAGGTAAACAGTTACCCTGGTTCTGTCTAAAGGGAACTAAATCACCTGCTAGCGCTTCTGAAGCTCACCAGTTCACGTTAAATCATGTTTGTTTAATCAGTAAATAAACTGAAGTGTCAAATTGTCATGTTGTCTTCATAGGAGGTTCATTATTTCATGGAAGCGCGCAGCTACTTCCTGGAGTGCTGTTATCACTTTGAGGTTGTCTGACATGTTAATTAGTGAGCTTTAAAGATGTTGCTAGGCAGATTCCTTTCTTCATCTTTAGACAGAGTCATGCTAGCTGAGTCCCCCAGTTTCCATTCAGCATGCTAGGCTAAGTTCACTGGCTGCTTTAGATTCATGTACATTAAGCTATTGCCTTTAAGACACAAACCTGTATGTTGACAGTTGATGTAAAACAGCACAGAGAGAGAGGACTCACAGCAGCAGTCTGGAAAGAGTTAAATGAATGACTGGGGTTGATGGATACACAGAGAAGGGAGCTGCTGGTGTGGTACGCCTAGAAAAAGGAAGAGAGTCGCAGAATGGAAAGAAAAACAAAACACACACACACACACACACACACATACACAACGTCCTGGGAACATGACGTGTCCTGAATTATGCAGAAAGCCTCACCTCTTCTCTGAGAGATGCACATAATTGTGCCGAAACGCTGCAACCCCATGCGGAGCATACAAATAGGGCAAACAGAAAAGAAAAGGATTACAGTCTAATATTCATTATCACATCTGAACATCTTCTAATGAGGTGGAGATGTACTGTAGGACGGCATTAGGCAGAAGACATCAGAAAGTAATGAAATGATGACAAAATCACATTATCCTCAATCTTCACCAAAATTACACTCTGTCGGGAAAAAATGACCCTTTATCTTCAGTCTGAAGCTGAATCACATTTAATATCTGGATCTTGACAAAAGATCGGATAGAATCTGGGCTGGTCCCTCTCTAATTAGCATTTTCGCATGACGCAGACAGCTTCGAGGATTCGTTGGATGCCCATCGGCACATAGGGAACGTCGCGCACAATGCCTTTTCAATCTTCATTTGTTCTTTGTTGAGATGCACTGTTCCACATGGCGGAGAGCTGCAGGGTGGGGGGTAGAAGATTGTCACACAGATGCAGACACATTTGGCCGGTGATTATCTTTCACCAGGGCTAATTAGAGCCATTTTGAAAGAAACTACATGTTTCCAAACACAAGCTTTCTGTCGTGGTAATTGTGCTCCCTGATATATATGCCATTTTTCTGCAGCGAGGAGGAGGATGGGATTATTTCTTGAACCAACTGCCTGGAAACACTGTCCTCCTAGTCCAATTCACTTGTTTTGCTTCTTATTTAGCAATAAACCTCCTTCCGTTCTTGTTCCCATCCAAAACATGCTCACCAATTTGTGTCCCAGCTTATTTGTTCCGCCTCACGCATGGTGAAATGAGGGATAGTGATGGCAAATGAAATGAAGGGACTGTGTGATGAATGAGCCGGTGCAGACCAGAGCCAGTGTGTGAGGGTTAATTTGGTGTGCATGGTGAGCCCACCAGGGGGTCAGTGGCACGCCTGCGATCACAGCAGTCACCCAGCTAATCAGGAGACGGAGCACAGACACATCAGGGGTTTTTTGTGTGTCCTTTTACGCTCCAGGCCTTCCCCCAACCTCACCTTACGTGCACAGACACAGCCAAGCCTTATGCACCACAATATAAACCTCAGGATACAGAGACGCAGAGCCACTAACCTTTAAGAGATCAGCACAGATAGAAGCCAGTGGTTTATGACTGCTGTGTTGTTGCCATAATGAACCAGGAAGTGACCTGAAGGAGACGCAGCACTAATAGAGCCTGGACTTTCTCCCGCTGACTGATCTCGAGCCAGTCCCTCTAATTTTATCCTCTTTGATTTCTCTTGCCTTTCCCCAGCATTTGTTAGGTTGCGTATTCTCCTTTTTCACTGGCTCTCCTTTTTCTTTCCCCTTCTTGATAGTGGCTGTGAAGAATGACTCACAGCTTGGCCTTAGCAGAATGATAGATTTATCTTAATGACTGTGGGCCCACCGCAATGTTATTACCATAAACCATCCACATACAACTGATGCATGAGTGCACATGTGCATAAAAAGGTATAAATCCTCTGTGCAGAGGCAGGTTGTGGCCGGCTATAGTAGCTCCAAGTGCCAATTAGATGTGATTCAGCTCCTGGCTGCTGTTTTTTTGATGGCCAGACCAGACGAGCCGACCCCTCAAACCTCTACAATCAGCTCAGCGTGTATTTGGCTTGACACCAGCAACACTGATGGACTCTTGTCACTTTTATTATGGCTTTCATTTATATAACTGTTTTGTCGTCTTTCACGCTGAGCCATGAGGAGGTCAGAGATTTAATGTGCCGCCTCAGTCTGGTAATTGAAGTTGCCTAATGCATTTTTTTTGTTTTGTGTATGCCTGCTTGGTTGTGTGTGTGTGTGTGTGTGTGTGTGTGTGTGTGTGTGTGTTGCAGGTGTGCCGAAGACTCTCCTCAGGCCAGGCAGCTGTTGTCCCTGACTTTAGACCGAGCGAGCCACACTCTCCTCCTCGCCTTTCCCTCCTGTGTGGTCAGAGTGCCGGTGGCTCGATGCCAGCTCTACTCCCGATGCATGAAGTAAGTCCGCACCAAATCCTGTGCAAGCAGGGACACAAAAGTGCAGCGGGGGCAGCATAATAAAAAGCCGGGTGACTACACAGGGAGCATCTTGCCTTCACACGTGTCCTTGAGGAAGACACAGTGGAGCGCTGCCAGCTCCAGACTCGCTGTTCTCTAGCTGACCTGAATTTTCTTGCAATGATAATAATCATAACAACTGTCACTGTGCCCTTGAGCAAGGTGATTAACTGTTAATTGCTGAAATGAACCAAAACACTATAAAATGTGCCAGCAAAGCGGAAGAAAATCTAATAAAAAGCTGTTGCTGTGATACACAGTCATTAAAAGTAATGCTGTATTATTGCCTCGGCCTGCAATTTAACTTTATCATAGATGCAAAGGAATTTTACTGTATCATGATAATTATAATTATAATGTTTTCTGACAATGTGATAAATAATAGCATAAATAAATGATAATAAATATTCATAAACATAATTAGAATAGTAAACATGGTCCAACTAGTGTAATAACATTACTAAATTGTTGTGATTTTACTCCAATGAGCAGTTAATTTATAATTCCCTATTCTTTCCTCATCCAGCAGTTATTAGATTACCACAAGCTCAGTTGCTCAGTTCACGGCATGAATGTTGTGAATGCGTTTAACTTTGAAGAGCAGCAAGTACCCTGAGTCTTCTAATCCTGTTTAAACATAGAAACACATAAATTCAAAGTGATATATTCTATATCATTCCTAGTGAATGATTCCTCATCTGCATACGCCCACACCAACACCGTAATACAGACTTACTTTCCCTGGCTGGCACACTTACCGAGCCTTGATGCCTTGTGGCTGTGGCATGTTAGGCTCCACTGACACCGTTAACACAAACTGGTACACACACACACACACACACACACACACACACACACACACACGTACATACCAGCATATCAGGCATGCAAGTGTGTTCAGTGAACCAGGTGAGTCAGACACGAGTGTAATCCAGAGGGCATTAAGCAACGCTTGCATGCTCTCTGAGGTGTGTAAAATGTGAGCATTTATGTGTTTAGATGCAAGTACAAGAGTTAATGTGCGAGTATGTTTAAGATTTCCTAATGACGCTTCAGCAGCGGAGGATTTTCAACCTTTGCAGAGTGTTTGTGAGAACTTTTGATCTTATATGTTTGCAGCTAATGGACTCATCCCTGTCTGACCAGCCTTCATCCTACAAGGTCACATAAATGTTTAATAATGCAACATCTTACAGTAAATGGTCTGCTCTCCAGTGCGCACAGAGCATACACTTACAGTGTGACCTTTTGACCTCATTTAACTCCACAAACAGTCTCATCATTAAAAACTCATGTTTTGCAGTCCACTGCTGAGCAAACAGACCATATATGTGCAGAGGCTTTGCGTACCGTACTACTGGTCTGCACTGACTAATCCCTTATGGGCTGCTTTTCCCATATATGCCTCAGCACTTTAAGATTGATGCTCTACCTGCCAGGTACAGCACTTTCTGTTCATGGCACTGGTTTGGACTGGTAATCTTCGACAGCTCATCTCATCATCTTTGTCAGAATAACATTATCATTGCGTGGTAGTGTAGTTGTGAGCAGTGTGAGTAACTCCAAAAGCCTCCCTGTAGCTGTCGTCAAGGACAATCTGATATCTCATGTTTTAGAAATTGACTACAAATAAAAGATGGTGTAAAAGTAATTTATTTAGGAACCATGTGCTTCAGATTCTTCCTGTATGCAGCATACATGTAATGAAACGGTTACTGTAATGCAAAAGTTTGTTGCTGTAAAAAATCAATCCCATATCCCATTGTCTGAATTTCCTAAAACCTTTCAGAGAAATTCATCTCCCAGGTGCTAGATTTTTGTTGCGAGTTGCAAGTTTAGAAATTATAAGTCGACCAGTTTTGTCTGATAGCTTTTTTCAATGTCAAGAATAAATCTACTTTTTCTCTCGAGTGCATTGTCTCACACCAAGTAGTTGATAAAATATTCACCGAGATGAATAACACTATCAAGAAAATTTCAAGGCTTCACGAGTTTGAAATAACAGAAAATCAGTGGCCTCCGCTGAGGTAGAAAATCAGTCTAAAAACATGACATACTTTGGAAAATTTAATAAATTGCAGGTGTTATGTGCCTCATGGCGAATGGTTTAAAATCTGCAGAAACCATCAGTTCGGTCCTTTAAACCACAGCCAAGATCGAGCGGAGCAGAATGCATGAGCTCCAGTTCAAGAGATAAGGTGAATTTTTGTGTTTCTCTGCAGGAACTGTATCGCCTCCAGGGATCCTTACTGTGGCTGGACCAGAGGAAGCACCTGCTCTTTCCTCAGACCTGGGACCAGGTATGACACCTCTGTGTTTGAACTAAACATCACCACTGTTTGCTCTGCTTTCTCCATTACACAGAGCCCTGCCCTGTGTCCCCACACCGCCAGTCCGCCAGTCTGCTTTATCCATCTGTCCATCTGAAGTGTTGTTTTACCACCTCTCTCTGTTCTTTCTCTGTAATCCGACACTTTTTTTGTTTGTTTGTTTGTTTTTTTTGTTTTGTTTTGATTTATTTCTACCTTTACCGTCGCTCTCAAGGTTATTTTTCCTGACAGCACGCTCGTAGAGACATCCCATAAATTATTTATTTGGTCTGGAAGTCCTTCTTTCTGTCTGCGACTGTTTGAGCCTCTGTGTAACATCTGTGCCCTCTAAGTAGCCTGCCACAGTCCGCTCTGTTTACCCTTATTGATTCAGAACGTCTGCAGCTGCTGTTAAACAATGTTCTCTCACTTTGCTTGTTATCAAGTCGCGGACATATAAAACTTTGTGGGTGTCTGTTGTGTAATGCTGTCTGGATTATGCACGTGTACCCAGACAGTGTGTTGTCTGAGTGTCTGCATCGATATCTGCTTGGATATCTGGAGCGTGTGTGTGTGTGTGTGTGTGTGTGTGTGTGTGTCTGACCCCGCTCGTCTCCTGCTACTGAAATGCAGCGGCCTGCTCTGACAGCTCACCTCACCGTCGCAGCTTGCTCCCTCCACTGAAATCAAATCTCTCTTTAGTCAGGCTGCTTACTGAATTAGGTTTTCAAAACACAGGTGCGGTGCCAGCAGAACAGACAACATGGGCCTTAAAGACCACCCCAGGCTGCCTGCTTATACTATTAAAGGCCTGTGTTGGTCTTGATTTGATTTACCAAGGGCGGTCAACTCGACAATCGATTTTGCATCGAGTTACTGTGGATTTCCTCTTTGTGGAATAATGCAACCTCCCCTTCCAAACTGACGCCAGAGGAGAACTCGGCAATTGGCGTTATATAACATCAAACTGCGATGTGGGCTGTTTCTGAAGGAAGAGAAGTTTTGTACTTTTTAATGAAAGAAGTTGTTGTGGTGGTTGTTTCACTGGAAGGAAAAAGATGGTTTAAGGTTTGGGTTTTACTGTAGCTCACTTTCATCTCTGTAGTTAAGGAACTGCTGAACAAGGTGATAAAAAACATTGTTGTGAGACTGTTATGGTGACAAAACAGTTTATTCATTATATTTAATGAAATAACCTCTTATTCATTATTTATTCATTACTGTTTTTCTGCCCGTACGCTGACTACACACACACTTTTACTATGATTGCAACATGTAGTGTTGCGACGTTATAGCTGACTCAATATATGGAGATTTGTTTTTTAATTAAACTGTGATTTCTGTTTCATTAAATAACTTTTGCCGCTCCATACTGTAGTCTCCCCACGTACCCCCTGGCTGTAGAAGTATCCCCCAGGGTGGAAGAACTCCAGGTCGGGCATCTGTAAACATTGTCCACAGCACTCAATATGCATAAACATATGGTCTTTATCACTTTATTACGAAGCCTGAAGGAGGGAGTGTTTGAAATAAAGAAAATACTCACACAACCTACACGCACACATACTGTAGAGCCCACAAGCAAAGTTAATGTATATAAAGTAAATGACCCACGGGCCGTGAGAGGCAGCCAGCTGAACACAACATTGTTCTTTATTAAGATGACAATCACTGTAGGTTCGCGGCACAGTTGGACTCATTTGTCACAATATTTTCTCAGCATTAAAAGCACAAATGTTGGCTGCACTGCCACCGGAGCCTTTAGCTAATTGCAGAATACTGATTTCTCAGTCTCTTGTCCCAATGAGCTCGATTCAGCATCCTCCGGCGGCGCGTGCTCTGGTTCTTCAAAGGCTGTTTGTGCGCCAAATGGTGTCTCAGTGTGGAACCATGAAAAACTTTAAATGATTGTTTACTTCTCTGAAGCAATTTTTCATGCTAATTCAAAGTGTCTTGACTGATTTATTTAAACAACACATCAAGACAAAGAAACATATGTCTGCATGTTTGATTAATGATATCCACCCACCAGGAAATTTAAAGAGCCCTTTTTTTCATGTCCGCTTCCCTTAAGGCTTGTAACCTTAACTGGGATCACATATATCTTAATCTCCCTTAAATTATTACACGGGCTTGCATCAGGTCAGGGCATCTCTGCTGCCAAGTGCTCACTGATACAACAGATCCTCACTAAGAGAAGTGTTTGGTTTCCAGCGTGAGTCATGTCTCAGTGGTTCCCTCTAACAATTCATACTCAAGGGATTGAATCAATTTATAGATCAGACGTTAAAGCGTTAAAGTCAAAGTAAATTAGCCCAGGGATGAAATGGTTTGAGCTTGCAACTCCTTAGTTAAGACAGAACGGGTTGTGTTAACACTACAGGCATTTCACAGATTAAACAAATTAGATGAAATGTGTTAATTAGCGAGCTCAGAGAGGAAGAACAATCGTTAAGATAAACTAATAAGTTTACCTGTTGCTTCAATGTTCATAGTACAGACATGTGAGTATTATCAATCTTTTTCTCTTATTCTCAGCAAGAAAGTTAATATGAATAGTTAGCAAATTGTTACATTATACCTATAGTCTCATGGTAATCTTATGTTACATGGATATAATATATAGCTATTGATCTTGTTGTCTGTTATCAAAAACAGTATAATCAAAAACTGCTGTTTCATGCCTTTCAAAGCTTTGTGTTATTGCAAAAGCTAAAACAATTATGTCTTGAATTTAACTACCAGTTCCCTGAACTGAATGAGACCCACAGTCATATACACTCTCAGACACACACACACACACACACCTACTCAGTCTGTCCATTGAAACTTTTCTTTTTTCTCTCTTAAATATTCAAAGCAGATGTGTTTTTCTTCGTAAGCACCTGGCCGTGTGCTGTTCTCATTTCCTCTCCGCTTCCACACTTCATCATATATTATATTGTCCTAAGACTTTCCAATGCCTCCCTGTTGTCCAAATAGGAAATGAGTTTTGAAGCACGGGGCTAAAGTTGTAGAAATAAGATATGTCATAATTTATCCAACGTTATAAGCCGGTTTGAGCGTTTGCTTTCATTGAGCATTTCATTTATTTGACAAACTATTTTTTAATAAGCGTATAAGTGGTTTTTTCGTGAAGCTGATATGATGATCTCCTGACATTGTTTTGAGAACCTCTTTGCTTTAAAGCAGCACATTAATGATGGGCTTGCAAATCCTTGAAGGCACAAGCTTTATATTTACACCACAAATATGTAATATTAAGACAAGTATGCTGACCTAGAAATATTTGCAATTTGGTGCATTAATTAGCTTAATTACCCTGCAGGCACAGATTGTTAACTACAAAATTTTATGACAATTACTCAAGATATCAGACTCAAAGGCCTCGTCTGTTCTTCTGCTGGGTTTTTTTTTCTTTCTCATATTCTCACATTAAAAGCAAAGACTTCAACAACCTCGATGTCAAAGGAGCTTGCAGAGATATCCGCTTCCTTGTTACTTGTCCTTTGCCGTAACATTGAGATAGTTTTCCTATATCAGAGTGGATCTGTGCTGTGTGTCAGTGGCCGGGTTGCTGTGCCTCTGATTAATGGCTGTGTCTCTTCTCCTCTGCAGACTGCCGTTCGAGCAAGATGTTGAACAGGGAAACGTGGCCCACTTGGGTGACTGTGACGGTAAGAGGAGTGATTCTCAGTGTGTCTGTGTGTGTGTGAGTTTGCCCACGAGTGTTAAAGCTAATCGCACTCTTGTCTTTGCCCAGATCCTTACATAACTTGTGTATCTTCTTCAGGGTAAACAACAATACAGTAAAAGAGAGGAAGAACCTGGTAGTTTTAGTTTATACAGAGGAAATCCACAAATAAAAAACAGAGACAAATCCCAGTGCTCTGTAGTATCTCACTTCTCCCAAGAGCAACCACCAAGATCCAACACCAAGACGGTCTGCTAGTCTCATTTTGTCTCTGTGCTGCCAGGAAAATCCCTGTGTTTTAACAAACTTTGTTCTCCTTGCTGTTTACTCTGTCCTCACTTGTATGCTATCTTTGCTTTGGTCTGGTAGGTTTTGTTGCATGTACATGGTGGTTAATTATATTCAACTCCAGCTTCAATTCCCCTTGATGTTTCTTTCTTCTTTTTTTCCCTACCCCATATCGTTATGAAAATAGAAGTGGTACACAGCAAAGCAAAATCTCTATTCTAGATACACAGAGGTTTTGGATACTCCCATGACACCCCCCTCGCTTTGATGTGAGCGCTAATTCCAATGCGTGCAAATTAATCCTTTGCTTCTGAAAGTTCCCTGAGTTCATGTGCCGTGCTCCCCGAGAAAAGAACAGATAAATATTGCATAATCGGAACCCGCGTACAACTCTAATCCTGTTTCAGATGGGTGCTCTGTTTGATGCTGCTCTCTCACTTCAGGTCCTCTGACCACCAAAGCACAGGGGGACGTCCTCTGTAACTGATGGCTGATGCTCTTATTCTTCACAGAGAAGTTAAGCTAGTTATTTGTCTTCATTAAGCTCTTGTCTAGCTCCCTATAGAACATATAGGGGGGTGGGCCGGGGACTATATTCAAGCTTCCTGCTCCTACACAGATAAACTCATGATTTTCCGAAAAGGTCTGTTTCTTTTCAAAGCAGGTCGTGCCCTGCATTTCTCTCCTAGTTTTGATTAGTTTTTTTTTTCTTCGAAATAGCATAAACTCGATGAAAAATGTGAGAAATTTCACCTCCACGAGGGAACACCACTTCAGCAGATAGACGCTGTTGTGTAGAGAGTTTGTAATTAAAAGTGCAACTTCTATGATCATTACTCTACTTCTGCACTACACCATGGGTGAGAGATGAACATAATTACTCATGCTCAGTGCTAATGGACTGTTATACAAACTCCAGTCTTGGATCTTCTCCTGTAATTGTTATATCCTGACCCCTGGTGCACATGGCCCGGGGTCAGAGAAAGTAACGGCACTCGTAAGTTATTTAAGTTTTCTACTCTCTGCACATCATAGATCATCCCAGCATTTTTTATTTCCAGAGGGTTTGTTGAAATGTCTATCATCAGTACTTCAGCAATTTAATATTTCACTTCTCTAAAGTCAGTGGATTCACTAGAGAATGGTTATATCTATATTTATATATATTAAAAAAGGTCAAATAAAGCAGCTGAAATATCCTGTGTTTTAGTCCCCAGCGAGTGAGGGAACCTCGTCACCTCACATACTCTATAAATATCAGACAGCTAGACATACTCGCGCTCTCTCTGTCATTTCCTGCACTGCTATGCCTCGCTACGTGCACCTGCAACAGTGTCATGTGGAATTTGAAACTGAGCAATGCAGCACTTCTCTGTGGCTTCTCCTTCTCCTTCCACTGTGGACACAAGCCAAATGAACACATGTATGTAAATGGGGTGAAAGAGTGAATGATCTGAATTATATTTACATGTCGAGCCACCACAAGGCCTGTGGCTCGGTGGATTGTTAGACACTTTTACAAACAAATCAGTCATTGCAGTGTAAGAGGAGAGTGAGTCAGTCCAGGTGATCATGTTGAAACAAAAATGAGTCCTTACTGAGATAAACACCCACTCGTTCCCACAGTAAAATCACAGTTTGAATGTCTTCAGTTTTTTGTGAGTCACTCATATCGAGGGGAAAAAAAGAAATGCATTTAGATAACGCTGGACAAATTCAATTTCCCTCCACCCAGGCAGCACACTGACCCTTTCTCTAAACTAAGAGGCGGTGTGCACTTCTTATTTTAGCCCAAACAGTTTCAGTTTTTGAATCATTCCACCAAAAAAAACCATTATTTCTCACTATTTATTTTTTTTCCTATATACAGTAGCTGATGTTGTGAAACGCCCTCTAACTGAGACATACATTATCAATCTTCCACAGCTCGTATGGGCCGTGCTCCAGGAACAGTGCATCCTACACTTGCCATAATGAATCTTGATGTTGTCTTTGATTAGAATTGAGCAGCAGAAGACCTAATAGATCTGTAGTACTTTTCTAAACTGGACACAAATTTGAAGCAGAATTTGGTTTTTCAGATTAGTAGACATCAGCTCTCTCAGTTCCACTGGGATAGAAGTGTGATGCTCCTCCGTATCCGTTCTTCTTGGACCGGTTTCAGATAGAGATGTACTGTCCAACTCTCTGGCCCTGCCTTTGAGGAATTTCATAGCTCTGAGGCATGTTTGTGCCTGCGTCTGATCCTGTCGTGAAATATGCCTAAGCTGAACTCTCTTGACAGAGGTGAGTTCTGTTGTCACCAGATGAACGAGAGCTGCTTGGCTGGCGTGAGCAACGTGAGCCGGCATCCATCTGACGGCTGCCACCGACGCTTTATCTCAGATATTGTGATGAACCTGGTTCTGCCACCTATCTTTTCATCATCTCCTTCCTTCCTTTTTTTCTTTTTTTCTTTGACACTTTCATTGTCGTCTGATATGGATGTTTTCCTCAGTGTTTCCTGTTCCTAGTTAACGCTAAGTCCATCTTTCTTTGTCTTCCTGAGAGACAGATTCTCTCAGCCATCTGCGAAACGCAATATTCAGTCAGAAGGAGACAGAGAGGCGCAGCTTCAATGGGCTTGTTATGACAAACTGTCACTGACACCGTTAAGACTTTGAAAAGTGCCGGCGCACCCTCTGTATATGTGTCTGTCAGCATCTTTCCCTGTGCTTCGCTTTTCACATGCCTTATTCCTCATGCAACAGAGGAGGCACAATGTACATTCGTGTACTTACAAACACACACAAGCACAAATTCTCAAAGGATTTCTGTGTGTTTGTAAGTACACACACCAACATGGGCTCCTCTGGGACTTGGATTGGTGAAACAGACAGAAGGCTTTTGCTTTGTGAATATTTCATATCTCTATATTGGACTCATTCCACCTGCCTGTATCTTGACCCAGCAGATGGGAGGTGAGATATGGTCTGGCCTATCTATCTCTCTATGGGGGAAATTCTGCGATCTCATTTTCACTCTCCCTTTGCTTACTCCTTCCCTCGAGGAGGAGTCTCTCTCGCTGTGGCTGCGTGTCAAACTACATTTTCCCACTCCAGCCTCCAGTCATGATCAGAATTCACACTATCTTCAGCAGTCAATTATCAGAATAAACTGTTTCTTTTTTATTGTGGCCTCATGAGAGCTCTTACGATCGTTTTTTATTCAGACTATTGTTAGCTGTGAGGCTACAGGTAAGGTTAGAGAGGCACCTCAACCAAAAGATCTCAGCCCTGAGGGTCAGGGACGTCTCTGGTGGATCACAAGATAAATCTGAGGGGTTATAAACCTGTTCTCTAATCTGTGCCTGTTTTCCATGGACCAGGGAGTTTTACCTCTTGTGGCTAATGAAACGATCTGAGTTTACAAGGCTGAATTCCTCTTTGGAAGAAACCTGTGACAAGGAGATGTAAAGAGATATTGTTATCGAATCGCAGACCAAAAAGGCTTTCGTCACCCAAATTTCACCCAAATTACCAAATGCCTCTCTGCCTTCGAGTGCCACTTGATATAGTATTTACTTTTATACGCCCTGATCTTTAAAAAATACTATTTTCTGTGGTACAAAGTAGTTTCAGTGGAATGTTTTCCAAAGAAAATTGGGGCATTGTCTGTGGCAAGTTCTGCTTTTCTTTGTCACCTTTTTAGATAAATAATAAATTGAACTCCTTGTTGCATCTGCGCCTCTTCTAGAGTTGCTTATTCTTTGAACAGGCTTTCATTTCCAAAGTGTGCTGTGAGGACCAGAAACCAAAATTTCAGTCACCTCGGGTGAGTTGCAATATCAGAGAGTGATATTTTAAAATCCTGCCAAATTAAGCCAAATCTGTCTTCAGGGTATTGAAAGTGAGAAAATATGTTTTTTGTAGTTTGGCTGAACCACTCCCTTGAGTTTAAGATGGTTAAATTCATCTTATTAAAGGGAAATTATGCTGGTTTTGTCTTTGAAGTTAGTCTGAAGAAAACTGGAAAACAAGTAATTTATTGTTTTAAAGTCTTTGCTCCTCTGCTGCTTCTCTTCCTCGTGCTTCATCCCTCTTCAGCCCCGGTCAGTGCTACACTGATTTCAGAGCAGCCTTGTCGTCAGACCTCAAAGGGAGATGGATGGACAGCCTTACTTAAAGCCCAGCTAACTGCCTCCCCTTTCTCCTTAGCCAGAGAGAAGCAGTTGCCGGGAGGAGAATCGATTTTCATCTCTCCTCTGGCTGATGGCAGTCGAATAGATATCAAGGGTGATTCTGCAAGGGGAGAGGAATGGAGCTGAGGAGTAAGAAGGGGATTGGGTTGGAGGGTGGGTTGGGGGAGGGGGCAGGGGGGCTGGGTAAATCAGATCAAGGAGTAGAGAGCACAGCAAAAAGAATGAGTAAGGTATTGAGAGATCACAGGAAGAAGGCAAACTTTGAGGATGGAAAGGGTGAAACGGTTCAGGGGATCAGAAGAGTGAAGTCATGAGGGTGGATAAGAAAAAAAGAAGTGGAGGGATGGGGAGAGGGGACAGAAAAAGTGAGGTCGCGGGAAGAGAGAAAGGCGAGGTGGCAAGGGGGTAATCACATAGGAAACTGAGAAGAGGGAAGGGGGAGTGGAGGGAGGTGCGGAGGAAGGGAGAGGAGCGGCTATTTTCATGGGAGCTGGGACGAGGTCTGTGTGACAAATGGTGTGAGAGTGCCACCGGCGTCTCCTGTGTCACAGCGATGTCACTGGCCTCCTCAGTGGGCTCGTGGCCAAGTTGTAACTCTGCCAAGGTGATGTAAGCCACCTGCCTCTTATCCTCATAACTTTTTTCTTTTTGTGTATCGCTGGATTGTTGATGCCCTTCTCCTCACCTCACACTATCTACATCTTTATTTTGTGGCATTCACTTTATCTTAATTTGTCCTAAAAATCGATTAAATGAGCATAATGTTCCTCACGCCGCTGCTAACTAAATGTCTTTTTGCCGTGTCAGAAGACCACAGTGTGACATCACTTTGGTTATGGGAAACTACAGGGAAGTCAAGTGTGCCTTGTGGTTATGCATGGTCCTCTCAGCATTTATTGGAAATAAAGATCACACACTCACACACGCACGCACACATGCACGCACACACAAGCGCACACACACACACACACCAAATATTAGTATGTAGAGACATGCTGTTCCTCTAAGCTCACTCTGATCAAAGCAGGGTTTGGAAGCACAAAGTCTAATTTAGACGATGTGTTGTGGGAGGGACGCTTTGATGAAAGAGATGAGGTCAGAGAAATATCTGGTTTCAATTATGTGTGTGTGTGCGTGTGTGTATGGGTCAGTGACAAACAAGGGTTGGCAAGATGAGCAATTCAGAAGTATCTTTTCAACATTATTTTAGAAAAACGTGCATCAGATTTGTTAAAAATGTTGTATTCTTGTTGGCTTTATGTCATTTGAACCTTTTTTTAACAAGACTGAAAGCCCTAAAAAGTCAAATGATGTAACCACAAAAGAATGAAAAATATTATACTTTATCCACTTACAGTGGATTTAGGTGTACTTATTAAAAAGAATACTTTCTTCTGAAAACATTATATTGAAATAGATTGTTTTTTCTTTGCTGTATTTAAATTTAAATGCATTTTTGAAGTGAACGCAGCTGTTCTGTCATTGAGTTGTGTTGTATTTCCACCTGCTCAGACCACATTTTATTGAAAACACAAGTGCAAAGACCAGTTTTTAAGGCTTTAGCGAGCAGATGTCCAAACAAAGATCTGGAAAAAAAAGAAAAAAAGAATCTTGAATGCTGCATGTTTTGACTTTGACAAATCTCAGAGGACGATTTTCAGTGTGATTAAAGCAGAATGATTTGACTCTTCACCATCATATAATCTACAGCTGCTTCGAGCAGCTGCTGTCATACAGCAGCAGGAATCTTGTGTTCGTTCCACCTGCAGAAATGATATGATGTAATACTCAGACTTTGGTCAAACTGTGTGGACCAGTTCATCAATTATTCAATTTTATGACACATCACCTGCATTTTCCTACTGAGATTTATCAATAATGTCTGGATGACCAAATCTCTACGTACAGTTTTCCTCTGGCTGGGCTGAGTTTAGTCCTCTCAGCTCATGAAACAAAAGGTGTAAACATACTTTGAACCCAACACACACCTGCCCTCAGAGATCAAAACTGGACAAGCAATACTGGTGCAACACTGGCTCTTTCATGTGTTTTAGCTGTATGGCACAGAGGGATGAGCAATATCAGGCTTTGGCAAATAATACATGTTAGTAGACAACATTCATTTCTTATTTTAGTTTCATCAGGAGAATGGTTGATATTAAATAAAAGGACTTTCTCCCTTTCATAGGAAAATTGTGTTTGGAAAGTGCCAAAACTTAGTTTGGACTGCTTTGGACATGTGGTTTTGGATTCTGCACCAGGACATTTCTTGGCCCATTAGGAAACTGTCAGCCCTGACGTGATTGGCCATTAGCGAAGCCCGCTCTGACTCCACCTGCTGATATTGTATTGCTCCAACTAATAATCCATAAATTCCTGCTTCATCCTCATTTCTAGTTTTGTGCTGTGCTGTCCCTCTAGTCTCTGGAAATTGCAAAAAAAATCTCGGTCACACCCGTTTATACCCAAAGCTCTTGATGTATGTGTGTGAGCAGTTGTGTGCCCTCTAAATTAGTAGACTCTTCACAGTGGACAACTCAGCCAGTGTGACAAACTGCAGCTGGATTTGTGCTGGATTTAGTTTTAATGATGTTTGAGCAGAACACACTCGGCTGACAGAAACCACCTAACTAACTCTGAACTGTCGAGGGGTTGAGTGTGTGTGTGTGACAGGAGTGAGCACGTGCGAATGTGCATGCGATAGGTAATATAAACCATCTCTGTAAACAGCTTAATGAGACAGATTTGGTTCAGGCGTCGACACCGAGCATAGGATGTCAGATCCACTTACGGCAGGTTATCGCGACGTGTCGATTGGCCGGCTTCACTTTTTCCAGGTTGTGACCCTTGCTGACAGGCGGCTCGGTTACAGCATAAACACGGCCTAAATGCTCTGTCAAACCTCAAGCGTCTCTGTTGTGATTTGCCGTGAGGGTCTCGAAATTCTTAAGGCAAAAGATGCCTGTATCCAAGAAAAACCATGCAGCGCCTCCGTGTCCCTGCTCCCTCGTTTTATTTTGCAGTTTGCAGGATGTTTTGGGAGAATGACTCAAATTGTGTTTGCACCGACAGTTGATCAGCTAAAGTCAACTCTGTTAAACCAGCCATCAAACAGGCAGAGGAGTGTGTGTGTGTGTGTGTGTGTGTGCGCGTGTGTGTGTTTGTGTGTGTGGGTGTACGTGGTGCTGTAGCTGCTGTAGTCCCATCCTGCTTCATCACTTCCCTCCGTTGTTCCAGCTCGACACATTTCTCAAATCTCTTTTTCTCTTTGTTGATAAAAAGCCGAGCAAGCCTCTCAATGAATGCATGCATCCAAACCCTCAACACGGCACGCTCACACACTCACACATACACATTCACACTCGCATACCCCTTCCTTCGCCACCCGTTTTTGCTGTGAACTCACTCAGGCGTAATGACATAGCTAGTGTTGCCACAGTGTAGCTACAGATGGAAGCAATTATGGTGCTGTGAAAATATTTCCTGAAGTAAGGCAGTGTTTTGACTGGTGGGACAGCGGGACGCAATCACTCGGTAATTGAGGTCCACTGAAACATCAATAAGGCGAAGCAAGATTGAAGATTTCTTGTTGTGCCGTCATGTTAGAGGGGATGACGGTCGGCCACGGACTCTGTCTTTCTCTCCGGTGGCTGTAATGCTTTGAGGAGCTTTGTGCAAGGGAAGGAAAAATTTGTTGCCAAATTTACGACTGTGGTCTCATCTAATTCCACTCTAATTACTGCGGCTTGGAGAGAAGCCTGAGTCGCGGCTGTGGAAGGAGAACCCATAAAGCAGACACAGTTCTTTGTATCTACATGGCAGCTACTTAAAGCACAGTCTGCTGATGATAAATGTGTTGCCCTGTAGTCTGAACCCCAACAGAGACACAGACAGAGAGGAAACACGAACGAAAGCAGGGGGTCAGTTCATTTTTTTTGTTTGAAGCGGTCTTCTCTTTCAGAAAGAGAGAGCGCTCTGTAACCTTGACGCCGCAGTCGTCCTGCCTCCTCCCCTGACTCCCTCTGCTGTCACTCCTGCGAGTCAGACACCAAGGGCACGCTGAGGGAGAGAGGGAGGGGAGTCGGAGAATAGACAAGTGGAGATAGAGGAAGTGTGGTGTGTAGCTGAGCATCCCCAGACACCAGACTGCGCCTGTAACTCACACATCTCTCCCACCCCGAGGACTTTCTGAGAGAACAGAGATGATCCCCTCAGTGAAACCGTTGGCTGATGAAATATGAAGACCTATGCGCCTTATAAGTATTGATGTACGTGTGCGCGCGTGTATGTACTTTGGCAAAGCAGAGGAGAAGAAAAGTGAAATAGTGTATGGCATGCGTGCACTTTTCAGCATAGAAATGGGGATTTATTATTTTATTTTAGTTTTTTTTAGTCAGCTCTAAGAAGATAAGAATAGCAGCCTCAGCCTCTGGAAAGCTTGGCGAGGTGCGAGGACTCCTGAAGGGCTTCAGCTTTTTCATCTGACTTCCTCCTCTGAGTCCTCCCTCTGCTCCTCACATCTCCTTCCCCCCAGCAGGCGCCTCAGAGAGAGCCTTGAAAAACACAGAGGGCCCGCTGACCTCTCAGCGAGCCAACGGGTCTTCACTGATAGATCTGTGTGCATGTGTGTGTGTGTGTGAGTGTGTGTACAGGGTTGCCATCTTTCAAGGACTGGTTGAAGTGAGATTTTGGGTGGTGAGGGCTGTATGCGTACAGACTACAGTAACTCATAGCTGTTGGTTTTACTGACTTTCTGCAAAAAAAAGAGAAAATACACTAAACTTTCAAGAGACTGGCATCAGTGAAAAACCAAAAGTCTGCCTCTTTTTATGTCCACACACATCTAAGAGCGGTTTGGGCCTGCAAATGGTCAGTGATTTAAACGACATTATGGTAAATGAAGCCCTTTAAAACCTTGATAGTTCAGATTATATTCATTTAAGAGAAAATACGAGAAGATTCAGAGCAAATTTAGATGAGCTGTAAGAAAGTCCCTCTGTGTAATTAAAGAAATGTATATAAAGTAAATTATACAACAGTTAGTTCCAACCTGATTGAGCAAGAGTCCATCCATAAGAGCTTTTACAGAGCACAATAGCAGTGTGACTTTTAACTATGCATCTATTAAATGTTAATTAGCATCACATTAATGGTTGTTCTAGATGCCTTTGATTGTCATAACATTTGCCAAAATTGATATATTTCCAGAGATAATCAATAATAATATTAGACAAGGGAACATAGGCTATATTAACTCAAAAATATGTAAATCCCAGATTGCAGTTAAGCATGTTCAGGTGGCTTCACTCAGATATTGTATCACACCACAAATGTAGTATTTAAAGTCTGTGTCTCTGAATCAGTGCATTTGTCAGGCCACATACACCCACACCAACACAACATTTCCACCAAGTTCTCACAGTTTGGGTTGTTTTGTGTGGGAGATTTCTGTATTTTTGTTTCCTTTTTTTCCCCTCTTACTGGTTTAAAGTGATTGTGGTTCTGCTGGAAAATGTCACGTATTTATGAACTTGTTTGGATTTTGAAACATTTTGCAACAAAAATGTGACAAGTTGTGGGAGGAGGTTTGCTGCTGTTGGCAGGTTATTGTCAGTCAAATCTGATCAAAGCACAACCACACATTTAAAGCTATTAAGCATAATAGTAATAAGTATGTTTGTTTATTATCATTCAGTCATGAACAGTTAAAGAGTCAATCCCAAAACAAACATTTTTCTGATAAATCCTTTGAGTAAAAATCGAAGAATTTTTTTATTGAAAAAATGTTGACTCCTTTAAAATCCAGTATTTATGTAAATGTTTTCTGTTTTGAAACTGTCACTAGCAGAGACATAATGTCTGCTGCTGAGTCATTCTCACTTTAAGTGCTAGAGCATCATCTCATCTGTCAGATGAGTATTGCACCCCGACTGGCCTCAGATCTAGTTGTGATAATAAAATCATCTCACACATGCACATGTTGAACTCAATTATGATGTGAGATTTAATGTGAGAATGTGAAGAATTTCTAAAGTTTTTAAAACTAAGTTCTTGAGGACTCAATATTAGTGCTGCTTTTTTTGTTTTTTGATTAATTAAAGCCGGAAACCATGACCTTGACAAACTGTACCTGTAAGGCACAAACAAAACTGCCTGGGTGTTTGATTATAGAGACTTCATCAAGTAGAACAACATAATGAAAACTTTCAAAACAAATTGTATTACATTTACATATTATAGTGCAGTAAATTGACTTTACTAATGTAGGAAAATTGAGTACAAGCTCATGGCTAAAATTAAACTATTGCAATTTTTTTGTCGCAGACTAAAAAAAGTTGAAATCAAGTGGCAAAATGACCACTGGATGGTTCAATGATGTTTTATTGTCACTGCTTCTGATTTCGGTGATGGTCATTGATGCAATAATATCACACATCACCGATGGGGGCTGTCAGGTAAAAATTTTTTGCAATGTCCCTGAAGTGTGAGGTGAGCATTAGTAAAACCTTGCACCTTGTATCTGTGTTCGCATCTGGATGAACATGTTGATCTTATGTGATCCAGATGCCAGCCTCAACCACAGGGGCTGTGTGCGTGTTTGTGTGTATTTGTGTGTGTCCATGTTTGTGTGTGTGTGTGTGTGTGTGTGTGTGTGTGTGTGTGTGTGTGTGTGTGTGTGTGTACATAAGCGTGTAAGACCGTGGGAAGACGGAGGGGAACAAGATGGATGGCCACATTAAACTTTGTGTGACAGGACCTAGAGCCATTTTACACACGGCTACACACAAACATACACACCACCAGCTGAAGCCATCGGCCCTTAAACACCAGGCACTGGCATTTAAGGAATTTGGCTGAACTTACACAAACACACAAACTCTCACACGCACACACACACACACACACACAGCTGATGATGAATAAGTGCCCGGGGCAGGTCTGTGTCTTGTGCTGAGTAATAGTTGTCCTGTAAAGTGCAGGCCTAGGACCTGGAGGCGCTGTGTAATGCCTCAGCAGAGAGTCCTGCAGCGTGACTTCAGATTACTGTAACTGCTCCCCACTCACACCACTGGGGGTTGTTTTTGTGTCTATCATTCAGACAGAAATCGACCACGGTGAGATCTCCTTACTCCCTGTATCAAACAGCACGTTTCCTTCTTTCTGCAACACATCAATAACGCTACACTACTTTTTTCACACTCCCTCTCTTGCTCTTTTTCTCCATCAGTCACACACTCTTTCCGTCTCAATCTCTTATCCCCTCTCTTCATGTTCCTCCTCCTTCTAACGCTTCCTTCCTCTCTGCTCTTTCTGCCTCTGTCACTTCTCCCATCCTATTGCTTTCACCCCCGAGTTTCTTGCAAAACCTCAGTATTGATCACCTCAAAACTCCCTTTCATCCAGGTCATCTGACAGCCGCTGTGATTCTGAGTGATTGCTCGGCCCGAGGATGTGTCCTGACAGCACGTCCAACCTGCGAGGCCTTGGCCCATGTCACAGCGGAGACATTTCATTAAAGGCAGCCTGTAAATTAAGAGAACGGGGGTGGGGGATGTGAACAAATAGAGGAAGGGCAGATTCAATCAGCCACCAGATGGCGTGCAGCCTTGACATGAGGCCCGATGGTTTAATCATTCTGTTAAAACTCCATAAATTTGAATCGGGAGCGAGTCCAACACTACAGTGCCGGGGGTGTTAACATAAAAATAAATTGGCATGTGTTTTCAGCGGGTGGGCGTATAGTATAGCTCCGTGCAATGCTCTGATGTGATATGCGGATGTAGCATGTGAGAGAGATTAAGGTGAAATTGCCTGGTTCATGATTTGGGAAAGAGAGATATGAACCCCCCCGGGGCGGAACGTAAGACTAATGCTATGCGGACCTGCGCTCCAATTTACCGCCCGTGACATGTTTGTGAATATTTATTATTGCTCTCCACAATCTGCTTTTGGCTACGCACCTAAAACGAGAATATCAATTACCAAATGCAAACAGCAGCCAACACCGTCACCCATAAGTCATGGGATATACTGCGGAGGAAAAAGAATACAAACTACATCCTACTGAGAAACCCACACATGTACATTTGCACACACAGACTCTACTGCACAAAAAAAGTCTCTGGAAAACAATTTTATTTCTCCACGGTGTCCACTTTGGCTCAGTTGCTTTTTTTGGACTGGATGTGGCTGAAACTGCTCACAGGCTCGCCTTTGTTACGCAGCCTTTCACTGAAGGTTGACCAGATTGGGAAAAAACAAGAGCTTCTGATGTAATTGGACCCACAAATTCAATAAGGAACATTCCTGATAGCAACACATGCGCAAAGGCTGAGAACAGACTCCTGTAGCTTTTGATTACACAGCAGTGGGAGGAAGTCTGCCACACCTTCAATGAGTTTAGCACATAGCATTTCCCAAATCTAGACTTACCTCAGTTACCCCAAGCAGAGGCTTTACTGTGAGCGTGTAAAGGGAGAAAGAAATTGAAAGAAGGATGGAGGGTGAGAGTTAAAAATTAAGATACACTAGGCAGCCGGGGGGGAGAGAGTGAGACGTGGAAGACAGGAATGTATACAAGAGAGTCGTGCAGGTATGTAATTATGCAGCCATCATTGCAAACTTTGACTCTGAGCCAGCCCTCGCTAATAGACGCAGCTGAATCTATTAACAGCAGTATTTTTTTTTGTTTTGGTGTAGATTTTATGGAATTTTGATTGCAAACACATGGCCGGTGCACATAAATGTTTTAACATATTGATCATCCAGGTGCGAGACAGGCAAGACTGACTGGCCCTCAGGAGCCGAGGTTTCGGGGGTGGTTTTGAATTTTTTATATATTTATCTTTATTTTACCAGGGAGCCGGGCAGAGCTCTCCTGCAGCTTCCCTCAGCCGTGCTCACGCTGTCAGGGAGGGACTGTAAATGGTTTTACAATCATCCCAAAAGTAAGCTTGGTTTACGAGCAAGCGAGTAAGGAGCAGTAAGGAGCTCTGCAGCGTTTGGGCCTCTCTTTTAAAAGGCTTTAACTCTCTCTCAGTTTCTTGCCATCCACATTGGTGTTTGCCTCACAACCCCCAACAGGAGGTATACTCTCTGTTTATGTGTGATTGAGAGACAGATGCAATAGGAGAAATAGTGCCAGCTCAAAGAAAATGTGGAGGTTAGAAAAAAAAACCAACAGAGGGAGGATGTGCTAAAAACAGGAAACAAAGTAGTGCCTGCAGTCTTTCAACAGAGGCATAGGAGGGAAGGATAATGAGCAAAAATCACTCAGCCATGGGTACAGCAGGCAGTGCATGTTGCCCCTTATTAACATACACACATATTCATACATCTAAACACACTCATTCACATGACCACGCACATGCTTTGCCACGTGCATCGTCGGCGTCGGTGCGTGCGTAAACACATTAACATGCAGAGAAATGGAGGATTCGGAAGATGAAAGCCCCTCAGATCAGTGGCTGTACGCTGACACAGTCGTAACCCATCAGGCTCAGAAGTGTGTGCTCGTGGCACCGACAGGTCCATCGGGATGCTGTGGAGTCTCTTTGTTCTGGTTTGATGTGAACTGTTTCTAATACATGTATTCCTGCTCTCAAACTGCATAAAAGTTCCCCTGCCCAGCTTTTGATTAAGGAACTTATCGGACTGTAGGCAGCCTCAAATAGTTACCAAATTAATTCCCTAACATCTGAAACAGTGAACACCCCCAGACGGTGATCAAATGCTGTGTCAGAAGCAAGGAGGTGAAGCATGCTCCTCGGTGCCATTCGGTTGTTCTGGCAATCATTTTATTTAAGAGTATTTCAGGTTTATTACAACCTGGGTCTTATTTTGGTAGTTTTGGTCATGATCATAATTCATACAGGTACATGTTTTTGTTGGGATTTTTGTTCTTTCCTACCTGAAAATCCTTCGCCCACTCAGATTTATTGTACAACTCCTTCGGGGCTCCTGACCTGCAGGTGGGCAACCACTGGTTTATATACACAGGCTTAACCATTTGTCTTGTTTCTTGGCCTGTCAGGCTTTATTGTAGTGTTCCCAGATTTCAGCCATTACTGTGATGAATACAGCACTCTCATACCAAACCAGGAGTGATGGCCAAAACTATGAAAATTAGACCCGAGCTGTAATAAACTGTGATTATCTTTCGGATGCATGTGTAGAATCAAGATCATCATCACTGAAGGTGGGTTGAAAGAGATCCTCTTCCCCCCCTCCCCATCATCCCACGCTCCATCTTTATCTTGCGCACACATGTTCACGAGGCCGCTGTCGAAAGCGCCGCCAAACTGTGAGCACGGCCCAAGCAGATACACAGAGTCATCTGCCAGTGCTCTAATCAGGGGAAATGTTTAACAACTGCCACGGAGCAAGCAGGGCTTTTCATTAATTTCTCTAACTCACCGGCAGAATGGAGCGAGGGAGGGACGAGAGCGGGAGACATGTGGGAAAAGTTGGAGGAAGCCACACAAGTCACTCCGATTAACACGACCACAGCTGTCACGTTGGGCGACTAACAGAAACATCACTTTGTAGCTTTAATATTGAATCTGATCGCTCAGGAACAACCTTGATTTTATTTGAGAGTGTGCAAGTAAAAGTTTCTTTACATCTCTTATGAATTTTTAAGCCATTACTCTCATCATGCTGCCACCCCTGGTGATCAAAGCAGTGGTGGGTAAGAGAGAGAGAGATACGGAGAGAGGATTAATGGCTAACAAGAGGATTGGAGGGAGGGAGAGAGGGAGGGAGGGAGGGAGGGAAGATACGGGATGTGAAGGAGACGATGACTCTGGGTTAGAAACAAAGGAAATCAAATACCAAAGGAAAATTGAAACTGTGTGCGAGAGCTGTTGTGCTTTGAATTTGACAGTTAACTGGAGTGGATGTACATACAGTATAAGTATATACACAAATATCCCATCAGTGTTGCTTTCAACAACAGAGCCGTTCCATCTTCTGTGGTACAAACTAGGTCTCTTCTCTCCTACGAACCCTCTTCGTCTTCATCTCTCCACCTCTTCAATCCCCACTTATCCCCTCCTCTCCACCTTCTTATCTCACCACCTTTTGTTTCAGCTCACCTCTTCTCACGTCTCATGTCCTCCTTCTTTCCCTCAACCTACATAAAATCCCTCATCTCACCTCTCCTCTCCTCCTCTCTCCTCTTCTCTCCTCCTCTCCTCCTCTCCTCCTCTCTCCTCCTCCTCCTCCTCTCATTGTTACGCTGTAATTGGAGCTGGAAGCCTCAAGACAAGCGGCTCAGTGTGCGTCAGGCTGACAGGCAGCCCCGTTGGCTTCTATTAAGCTTTAATAAGTTGGAGGATTGGAAGAGAGAGAGAAGGAGCTGAAGGGAGGAGAAAGTGTGCATGCTGCTGCCTCTACTGTCACCCCTCGCTAGGATGCCGAGAAACCTGTCTGCTGTCACACACACACACACACACACACACACACACACACACACACTACCCAAATCTTTGAACATCCCCCCCGCTCATTTTCATCCATTTTTCTTTTACAGCATATCACTATTGGTTAAAGATTTTGTCCACATGCTCTTTATCGAATGGAGGCTGTCCTGTGTGTGGGATAAAAGAAATTGACAAAATAATTACTGTAACATGTGTGTCTGCATGTATGTTAAAGAGACAGGGAGTTGAGGCGAAGTCTCGGCTTCTCTTAGCGTTACAGTGCTAACACGCAACACACACTTGTCAAGCCCTCCTCCTCCTGCATGAAGATGACAGCAATATTATTGCACCGTGCAGAATTTAATCTGAAGTGCCACGCAGCAACTCTGGACCACAGCTGAGGTAAATGTTGGAGAAATATCCACAGCCTCTGCTGCTGAGTACGGCAAGAGTAATTCCAGCTGTGATGTGTGTGAGAGAGGGGAGATTTGTGGTTTCTCCCTCACTGTTATGTTCCTGCCTTGTTCTGAATTTTTCTGTGGTTGCAGAGCTTCCGTTTTGTTTACAAAGTCATCAAGGCTGCGGTTTATTGAAAAAAAACAAAAAAACATCCAACCATGGATCAATTCATTACCTGACTTTTCAAATCCATCCAGAGTGTGTGTGTGTGTGTGTGTGGAAACTATAAACGAATATTCTCGCACTGTAACCTCCAAATGCCTTTCTTTGTGTCGCATCTGCTGCCCCCAAGAACGCCCTTTTTACTGAGGAGAGGAGCGATAATGTAATTGGAGCTGGCAGTCATTCCAAACTGAATATTGGCCTGAAACATGGAAATAAATACAGCGGGAGTCAGGGCTATGTTTAGGCTGCTGTTGCTGCAACAAAGATGCCAGCAATGTGTTCAAGGAGAAAAGAACTTCCAGTGAGCAAATGCCAAATTCAATATAAACACAGAAGAACATGGGTGCTTAAATGAATACACAAAGACTACAAGGACGTCTGTGCTGGTTAGCCTGTGTAACCACAAGCTGGCTGCGTGACAGTTTGAGAGAATGTACAGTATAGTGAGGCAAAGATGTGTAGCGTGATCTGAATTATGAGCTGCCATCTGTGTTAGGAGCAGTTCTGAGATATTGGTTTTAATAAATGATAAATCTAAATAAACATTAATAATGAGTTTAATAAACACTAGAATTCAGGAGAAACAATCCTACTTAACACCAAGATATTAGCTAGAAATATATTATTCCAAGATAAATATTCAGAGGCAGCCATAAACTAAATTGGAGGATGAGCAAAGAACAAGTTCAAATTAAATGATGGAAATTGAGGTTGAGGCCTTAAGGAAACAAAAAAGTTAAAACAAACACAGATTACGTTTTGTTAAATACGACTGGACGCAGGCCCGTTTATTGAGGAGGATTTGCTTGACCTGTAGGAGCCATATAATTAACAGGCTGTAAGTAAGGCCTTTGTCCACATGTATCACTGTGCTTATTGGATTGGCAATAAAGGACTAATTAATGCTGAAAAGGACATTGATTGACCAACAGGTCCAGTTGATTAACATCAGGATTCAGTCAATGGAAACTGCAAACTTGTTGAGCGTAACATGGACTTGTATTGATAAAATTGATGATCTATTGTCAGAGCCATTAGTGACAATATATCAATTGATAGTCCAATGTAATTCTAGTTTTTCTGTTTGTTACTCTTTAGAGTGCAGTTATGCTTTAAGGCCACAGCACTGAAGCTACAATTACAGCTTGACATTTAACATTACTGTCTGAATAAAAACAAACACAATATTTTTAGTAACCACATATTTCAGACGTCCACTGGCTCCTAAAGGTTTGATCCTGATTTAGCGAATTCCTTGACTTTTCCTCAAGAGCACTTTTGTTTTTTAGTGAAATTTCTCAACAGCTGTAATCTGGCTTGTCATGTTTTTTTTTCTATTAAGCACCATAGTTCTTTTGTTGGTGACCAAAATGGCTACTTGTTGTGTGTGTTCTTCCTGCTCTGTCTCTCTATGCACTGTAAAGTCCTTGTTCTTGACTTGTTTAGTCTGTCTGAGTCTTTGTGCCTTGGCCACCAAACCACTGGATATGCTTTTTTTCTACAGCCGAGCATTTTTTTTTCTTTCAACCAAAGCACAGTTGACACCTTATGCTGAAAGGAAGAGAAGTAGCTGTGTCATTGTATTTGGAGAGCATTGTTATTGTAGAGCTTTGAAAGTGTCTCCTTTATTGTATTCACCAATGCAAACCAGATTTTGGTTCTATCCTGTTGGGATTAGTGAAATCAAATACACCCAAACAGAAAACTGCACAACATTAGATCGATGAATAGAGTGAGTAGAACCAGTTACTGTGTTTTTGGGTGAACTTCCCTTTTAACGTGTTGAAGAGCACCTCCGGCTCAACACAGCAGTTAAGCAGCCTCTCACATGGTTTGAGATGCCATTCCCAGACTTTAATGTCAATGTGTAGAGTAACACATTATTATACTACTAAGCCACAGGCCACATTAATTAACCACCAGGCTGTCTCATACTGAAATGTTTGCACCACAACCAGTCCCATTTGTCCCCATTAAAAATGAATTTGTCAGACAATAAAAGTATGTTTGTTTAAAAGGAAATGTTGTAGTTCTCTGTATGTTCGCTCTTCCTCTCGTTTTTTGTCCTGCTCCTTTTATGTGCCATGTGCAAGTGAGTAAGTGGCTTTCAATGTATTTTAATGACATCCATTTATTTTCTGTGAGAAAGGATTTATTTTGCTGTCCTTGTGGAGACAGTCCTCCCTCTGCCTCTATTGGTGTTGTAATTTAACAACTATTACTATGTTTGTCTAAGGCCCCAAATGTTCAAGTTCGCTTAAGGCAACTTTTCTCTCTCTCTTTCTCTTTCTCTCTCTACTTCACTCTCTCTCTCTCTTTCTGTAACAACCTCCCCTTTCCTTCATCTGCTTTTCTCCAATCTGCTTCCCTTGGCACAATTTCATTGTATTCGTTGGTGTTGGTCCCGGGAGCTCACACAGCAAAGAACAACTTTTCTTCTGGCATTTTCCTAATTGATCCGTGGCAGCCCGTGCTGCGGTCTAGTTGAATTCATATCTTCAATAATTCATAAACAGCTCTCTCCAAGGGAGTTCATGACATGTTCTTATACCAAAGAAATACAGAAATTTGTGGTGTTCTGTGCTGATACCATGCCCGTTTACCACTCCTTGCAATTGGAGTTATTTGGGTTAAAAAGAAGGCGCATGTTTAAGTCACTGCCTGCAAGTTCAGGTGTTGGTGCACAACAACAAATTGTGATGGCATGAAATCTTTGAATTATTCCTCATTATTATTGCAGAACTTGGCATCTTTCCCTATAAAGCTAATGTTGTGAAACATGTTAGGGTTGAGAGCTATTCTCAATCAGGAAGACAGTTATTACAGCTATTAAAATCACCATCCACTTTATGTAATGAAGGCAATTAGCCAGAGCTACCTTAGCTGGGAAGCCTATAAGCATTCCCACCCACAGAGTGGAGAGAGAAAATAGGCCATTTTGTCTTGCCATTTGTTAACTCCCACATTTGAAACAGGAAATAATCATGCTATTTAGATGGTTGCACCAGCTGACTGATGACCTTCTTTTTGTCTATGATTTTATCTCTCTTTGCAGGAATGCTGCTGCAGGAGAGCTTCATCGAGGAGCCAGACGGGCTGGTGTCTGTGAACCTGCTGGTGGTGTCTGCCGTTTCAGCCTTCGCAACTGGAGCCGTCCTCTCAGGCCTCACCGTCTGCTGGATCATGAGTCACCGCCACCGCCACTCCCGCAGCTCCGGAGCCAACGGCGCTCGCCGCAAAAGTGACAAAGAGCAGAGCATGCTGGGCCAGGGCCGCAGCGGGTCAGTGATGAGTGTAACAAGAACCAGCGGTGGTGAGAGGCGCCGTTCACAGGCGGACAACCCCTTCGTCACACCCAACGGCTGGCCTAAAGGAGAGATGGACCCAGGATTGCTGCCTACCCCAGAGCAGACCCCGTTGCAGCAGAAACGGGCCATGCGTCTCCCGGACACCGAATGGGACCAGAGCCAGACCTTCCTCACCGCTGTTGGGACACCCTGCCCCAACAACTCTGTCATCTACCTGAGCTCCAAGTTCCTGCATGGAGGTGGAGGGGGTGGAGGAATGGTCCGGATAGAGGACCCAGGAGAGGTGGTGCTGCCCCCGCACACAGAGCGCCAGCGCTACCTGATCCTCGCCACCCAGAGAGGGGAGCATGGTGGCAGCCGTCCCAGCGGCACCCTGAGGAACTCAGCGGGAGAATACATCTACCCCGCCACACCACAGGACTCCCCCGACCGACGGAGGGTGGTTTCCGCTCCCACTCCCCACGCGGACTATGGGGAGCCTCGCTGGAGTCATGAGGCGCTCAACTACAACAGCAACAATGGAGCGCCCTATCACTCCCAGCGTCAGGGCCTCATCAGGCCAGACATGCATGGGGCTCGAGGGCTGGGAGAACTGGCTGATTTCAGCCATCTCCTAGGCAAGAACATGGGAGAGCGCACCCCCAGTGGCCAGTGAGGTGAAGTGTGTGAGCCCTGACACCAGACTCTCTCTGAAAACCCATTCCCTCCAACAGTAAACTGGAATAAATCAACCCCTCAGAGTCACTGTCCCGGTCCGACCTTACCCTTTCTGTCCTCTCTCACTGTCATTCAATGTTCAATGACGTCATTCAGCTGACTGAAGAGAGAGACAGAGAGAAAAGAAACAAAGAGAGAGTTGAAAAGAGGAGAAGTCTCCTCACATCTCCGTTCCTCTGCTCTTAATCTGAGGTGCACCCCTCTGCTCTGTTAGTGGTGCGACCCACAGAGCGTGACTTTGACACCAGGACAAACACTAAGGTACAGGGAGGGGTGCAGAGGAATCTTCTAAAAAGGACAGCGTGGAGATTAAAAAAAAAAAAAAAAAAAAAAAAGACAACTTCGCTTGCAGCGCCAAATGTGAAAGGTCTCCCTCCACCATTTTGTTCACTGTTTTGACACCATGGATCTTCTTTGAGTGTGAAACTTTGTTTCTGCTTTTGTTCGTTTGTTTTTCTGTGCCAGAGGCATCCAGCAGACAACAATGTGCTTTACTTTGGATTTCAGATGAGACTAAAACTGTTGTAGCCAGAGGGCAGTTTCTCTCGATGGATCATGCAGTGTGTGTGTGTGTGTGTGTGTGTGTGTGTGTGTGTGTGTGTGTGTGTATGTGTGTGAGAGAGAGAGATTGTGTGAATGTGTGTGGCCACAACAACCCCAACCAGTGTCCTGTCTTAACTGTGAAGAAAAACTATATAATGAAGTACCCGCGAGGAGAAAGTTGATGTTAAGATTATTTTCCCTTTTTATAAATAATCAGAGAGAGATATAAATGGATTTTATTATGTGTCTCTCTTATATGTTTACCAATCAGAGGTCTATTGGTTGACCAGTGTCTAGTGAAGGGCTGAGACTCCCATAATAACCTCAGACGCAGCACTGGACAGAGCCATAATGAAGCGATAGAGAGCAATAATAAGCAAGAAACATAATAATGATGATGAAAAAAGCCAATTTAATTTGATTTTTTTTTATATATAATATCACTGATTTCTCAGCAAAGAAAACTAAAGCTTAGAGACTCCAGAAAGAGAGCTGTGAAAAGGAACAATATATCCATCCATTCTTCTCTCCCTCGCTGCCTCTCAGTATGCTCCGGTCTTTCTGACCTGACCTGAGGCCTCCCTGGGCTCCGCAGTCCATTTGAAGGGGGGAATGTGAGCTGTGGCTGTCTGGCTGTCTGACTGAGGCTGTGAGGCCTGGCCGCTTGGGACCTCCATTCAGCCTCTTCTGCCCGACACTGAGCCTCTTTGTGCCCCAGAAGCAGGAGGAGACTGCTGCAACAAATAGCCGTTAAGAGTCAGGGACCTAGCCCAGCATTGCAGCATAGCAGAATATCAATGAGGAGGAGGACAGCAGCTCCATCCGTCATGCGAGGTGTACCAACCAGGCCCGGGCATCTCTCATGCTTCACCTACTTGCCAGGGCAGGGAGGAGCTGAGGGCTGAAGCTGGGGCCAAGGCCGGGGTTGGGGCACAGCTAACTGTCACAATGGTCATCCCTTGTGGCTTTATCCCTTTCTGCCTTTCAGTGTGTTTCCCAACAAAAGCAGGATAAAGAAAACAGATGGGCATGGGTAGACTTGGGTGTGGAGTTACTCTTTCACTCTGTTGTCTTTTATGTTTTCTTCTTTTTAACGGTTCTAATTCTTCTTGATTCAGATGTAGATCCAGAGATAGTCTTAGTTCATCTGGGTCATGGTGGTGTTTTTGTGCTTGTCTGTCTGTCGGCGTCTGTGTGTGTGTGTGTGTGTGTGTGAGAGAGAGTCTCTTAGGGCTTGTATCCATTAATGTCTTGCTCATATTGAGTGCATAAAACAGCTTTGATCACATATACTCTCATTTTCACCCCTCCTTTTTCCCCCCAACCCCATTCTTTTCTGTGTTGAGCCATTAATGTTGTGCAGCAACCTTTTGCCTGACATTCACAAATGTGTGCTAACGGTGTCAGAACCCTGCGTGGGAGCAGTACATGCTATACAATATACTTAAACCATTATACAGTACACAAAGACGAGCAGATAAAATGGAGATGATGGGCTGTGCTGAAGGGAATTCAGGGTCAGATGGCAGACACTACCCACATAATAAAACACAGTGTACAAAACCTAGAGCTCAGTATTGATTAAAACTTTTGTAAAACTAGTGCCAATATACTATGATGCCTTTCAGTTTTTGACATCATAATTAAAAATATGTTCAGAGGATGCATTATTTATTTTCCATTTAAAAACAACGTGTTGCTTTATTGGGTCTTTAGGCTCATTGTTGTGGTTTTCAGATCCATTATTGAATTGTTTAAGTTCACTCTCACAGCTGTCATCTGTGGCATCTTAAGTCATGGCATAAAGCTGTTTTCAAGAAATATGCTGGAAAAAAAGATCAATGCTACTAACCTGGCAGGAAGAAGAGTCAAGGTTAAGAGACAGCTACTGAGCATTAAGCAGCTAAACATCCAGATATTTTCCTCAGGAGTTAAAAGGAAAGTATAGTTCGACTGGATGTGTAAACAGATAAATTAATGCGAACACATGAGCTTTATGTCGTGTTAATGTGTCAGTGTTGTCTTAACAACTTACGTCACCAAGTGACCACCATTCATGAGCTATTGCTATTGCTTTATGTGAAAATACTAAGGCTGGGTGTTGTCCTAAATGTGTAAATATGAAAATACTTAAAAGTACATTATTTTGAGAAATTCAATCATGTTTTTCTACAAAATATTTTATCCATTTACCAAAAACCAAAGCAATTAATTACCTGAACACTGTCAAAACACAGTGTAAACTTTCTGTGAATTTAAATTTTAATGTAAATATGTAAATGCAGAACTGTCTTATCAAAAAATAAGTAAACAAGCTCATAACACAGATCAGGTATATGATGCCAGCTGACACTTTTGCCACTGAGATTTGATACCCAGCCCTAAAAACCCAGACAGCCAAGAGTCTGAGGTGGTGCATGAGACGAGCCAGAGATTTATGAAAGCAAGGACAGAGTAGGAGGTCAGGCGGATGAACATGATGTTACTGCATTACCGCCTCTCCACATTAGTACAGTGTATTCTTTATACATTCCACCCTGAAACAGGTCATTAGTATTGAGGATAGTGAGCTTTCCACCAGCCCGGCCCCTCATCTCTGCCTCTCTTTATCTCCCTCCTCGTCTACCGTGTCTGCTGCGGCCTGAGTTCTGTGTGCCTGTCTGTCTGCCAGTGTATGTGTATGTGTGTGTGTGTGTGTGTGTGTGTGTGTGTGTATGAATGAGGCCTCTCTGTCTCGGCCGGTGTGCCCACCCAGCCGTGTCCTCGCTCTGCATCTCCTCTGGTGTTTCACTAAACATGCTTGATTAGGCAAAGTACATTCCCAGCCCTCTAATGGCCTGATGAGCCCCTGAGAAGATTACTACAGACACATCAGCCCTGAGAGGGAGGTGCACATTCAACCAGCTCTTTACCCCTCCGCTAACCACCAGCCACGCACGCACACACACATGCATGCATGCATACACACAATCTCTGCAGGGCCCTTTAACTAAATGTGGGATGCAATTGAATTAAGATCAGAAATACTGTAGAGCTCACGCTTGAAATAGGCCGACAATGACTGGTTCTGGGAAAGGTACTGTACATGATGTTATCTTCCTGACTGCATAATTTGATTACCTTTGTTCAACATTACAGGGCAGCTAAAGAACTCAGATGTAACCTCATGCAGGTCGGTCTGTTTATTAGAGCCATCATCCTCCCCCGTCTTTACATTCTTCATGTCATTCCCACTCCTCCTCTCACAACAGCTGCACCTCTTCTTCTTCTTCTTTCAAGCCCCTTTTATTACCAGCTGACTCACACTATCTCACTTCACACTCAAAACACACACACTCTCAAGTAATATCTCTACCCAGGCTGTGCTTTCGTCCTGTTCGTCACTGTTAAAGGTTAGGTAGTTAATTAAATGAGTTGGTGACAGAAACAGAAATCAAACTAATTTACAAAATCCTGCTTTATTTCACACCCAATCCTTAATGTGTTACAATTTTGTTAGACATTTTCGAAGCTTCTCATAAGGTAAATTGCTTTCCCCTTCCTTGGAAATGATTTTGTTTGGCTTTTTCTTTTTTTCTAGCACACATTGCCTCTGGTCCTGCACACACACATTTTCCCTCTTTATCTCATCCCTGCACATATTGTCACGCACACACTTGAAATTCCCACCCAGCCCTCATGGCCCAGTCTGTGTGTGTACATGTATGTCATTATTTATCAGGTTGCGTCTGTGTATGAAGAGACCATGCCTTTCTGTTTTGGGGTTGTTTATGCCATGTGGCCCAGTGATGAGATGCCCCCCAGCCAATAACTGCCATCTTGCCCTGCGGTGCTCCTGCGCTGCACTGTACTGTCTGTGCTCTACGCCCTAGAAAGAGACCAGAAACGGAGGCTAACTTGTATTAAATCCACCATCACAGTGAGGAGCAGTGACATGAAACTGCTTCTTTCCGAGCCAACGCACGAGAGGAAAAAGCACAAAAAGGCGAAAACAAAATCAACATTTGCATTTTTGTAAAATTGTAGATGTATTTAGTCAGCACTGATCATTTTTGTCAAGTTTGTTTTTTCTATCGTTTGTTTCTGTGGTAGATATTTGGTTTGAAATTATATGGGATATTATTGTATATGATTTCAATTTCAATTCTCTGGTGTGCCGGATTTGATGATGACAATGAAGACGAACTTGATGACTATCATTATTGTTATTATATTGACAGTGACAATGAAGCAGTACTGTGATCTGAGCTGTTGTGTCCTGTTTGGATGCTGCAACTGATAGGAGAAAGTGGAAGAGGAGGGGACGAATGAACCCAAACAGACTATGGTTCAGAAAAAGACTTCTCTCCAGTAGAGTGGAGTCTCCTGCTACTGTGAAGGACCCGCCGTCCTGTGGCTCTCACCAGAGGCTGGCCCCCCACCACCGCCCCGGGTACCTCGGGGCCCAGTGTCATCAGATGACAACACATGTTCCTACTACGTGTACATAACCTTAATGCTTACATGTAATTAAAGTGCAGTAGCTGCATGACGACACAGCCTCTGTGTGTGTACAGAAGTAGCGACGTGTGAATTTGTACAGTACATGCAAGTGTGTGTGCTTGTGTCCGCGAAGAAATCTGTTTGTCGTCACGCAAAAAAAGCAACACGTGCATGCACCTTCCAACAACTGCACAGAACACACATACATTAGACACAAACACACATACACAAACACACCCCAGCAGTTGTTCACCATTCTCCACATTGTCCTGAGCTCTGCCTGTCACTCCGCATGGAGACTTTGCTCTATGTCAACTTTCTTATTCTAATAAACCACTCAGACATTGAACTCCATGTTGTGTTCATTGATTACAGTGTTTGACTTCACTGTTTGATTTTAATTTATAATTTGATATTAGCATTTTGAAAAATTTGTAGCACATGAAATTAAATGTACTACCTGGTACTGTTATTGTGTCAGTGAGTTGCAAAGTGGTAGAATAACTACTTGGATAAAAGTTTATGTAAAGGTCCTTCATTAGTTACATTGGGCATTTTCAGCAAAATGTAGCCTACTCAAATGTGTTTATTATACAGTGTAAATAAGGATGCAGGGTGGTAAATCAAAGTAACCAGTAGGCTAACTTTAATCAATTCAATTAGAGAGTGTGTGTGTGTGTGTGTGTGTGTGTGTGTGTGTGTGTGTGTGTGTGTGTGTGTGTGTGTGTGTGTGTGTGTGTGTGTTGAAGGTTGAAATATGAAATGAATGCAGTTACACTAGTTCATATGAATATTAGGCTATAATTTGTTCGCTGGGTTTTGAATTACAGGGGGGTCTAAATCGTGTCTCACCCCCTTGGATCCCCCACAAAAGACGTGAAAAAAACAAAACAGCTTGGTTGTAGAATTAGTTAAAGATCTCTCTCACTTGTAATTATAAACATTACAATGTATAAATTCCATATTCTTGCCAGTGATAAATCAATATGTTTTTTCAGACACCCCTAAAGTGGACCGTACCATGTCTTCGCTTTTACTGGTTGAACGTCTCCTTACGTCAATTACAGCTTGTTGCTGTGCGTCGCGGACACACCTGTAGGTTCATGTAGGTAAAAAGCTTACAATTTTCCATTATAGTTTTCTCTAGGTTACAATGAGTTAATCATCTACGGATGAACAACAGTTTTTGGTTTCTAGCTTAGCTCAGCATGACGTTACAGTTGACCAGTGTTGGCTAGCTAGCTGACGATGATGGGCACCCCTAGTTTCATTCAGGAATTCATTTGTTTTTTACCTGGTTGGGTAGTTGAACAATCACAAATCCCATCTATATTAGAGTGATTTAGTACATTTACCAATGTGCTGAGTATTTCCATTTTATGTTACTTTTTACTTCCACCCCAGCACATCTCAGAGGGAAAAGTTCTAACGTTACTCTACAGCGATCAGGCGTAACATTTTGACCACCTGCCTAATATTGTGTAGGTCCCCAAATTGCTGCCAAATACGCAACAAACAGTGATGTACTGTGTATTCTGACGTTAAAATCAGCATGAACTTCTTCAGTAATTTGAGCAACAGTAGCTCATCTCTTGGATCGGATCACGCAGGCCTACCCTGTCGCCACTCGCCAGTTCACCACTGTTCCTTCCTTGGACCACTTTGATAGATCCTGACCACTGCAGACCAGGAACACACCACAAGAGCTGCAGTTTTTGAGATGCTCTGACCCAGTCGTCCAGCCATCAAGGAATCAAGGACAATATCGTTGTTTACCAAGGAGCTCATACAGTTCAGATCATCACCATCATGTGAGAACAAGACGGGTCACCATCCAAGATATTGAACACCATGTTGGACCTTGGCCTGCAGTCCTCCATTCCTGGGAAGTGGACCATGATTTTAGCCCATATGACAGGAGTTGAGAGTCAACTGAGACCAAGCGAAGTCAACAGTGCTTGAACTCTTTACCACTATGGAGTCAGAACTGATTGGAGTCATTTAAACTTATGGTGGAGTCTTCAAGGAGAAAGGCAAGCAAGAAGATCATAGAAGAAGGTAGGCCCTCTGTTATATTATTTAGGCTACACGTTATGACCTAAACTAATTGAAGGATCCAGTATATTATTGTCTTGTGTGTGAGTTGTTGTGGAAGTTCTTGATATTGGTAGTTTTTATACTGTATTATCTCATCTAGGCTACTGTATATCAGGATATTTGACATGGAAATATCCTGTGTGATACAGGTTATTGTGTGTTTGTATGTGTGTGAACGACATTGATAGGAATATTTTAATCATAGACGGTTTAGTTAGTTTGTTTATTGTCATATACATTCAAGGTACTGTGTACAATTCAATGCAATGAAAAGCAGTAGGGCCAGACACCCCTTCAACCCTCAACACAATAAAAAAAACTAGGCTATTTATAAATAAATAGTTAGACAACATTCAATAAAAAATTGCACTTAGCACTGAGAGCTACTGTTAAGCAGCCTGGTGGCCTGCGGATAGAAGCTATCCTTGAGGCTGCTGCGTGCCTTGATGCCTCTCAGACTCTTGCCTGAAGGGAGGTACTGTAGGCAAACAGGCTGTGTGCTGGGTGGTGAGAGTCCTTTAGGATACCTAGAGCCTTGTTGTTGCAGCGGGTGGTGGAGATATCTGTTACCTCTGGCAGTGGTGAATCAATGATTTTTGAAGCAGTTTTTACTGTCCTTTTGATGAGCTTATGGTCCTGAGCTGTGATATTGCCAAACTAGACTAGGATGCCTCCTGTAAGGATGCAGTTGGCCAATATGTTGATATTGTATTATTGTGTGTTGGTGTTTATATTGTCCTTTAGGTTGTTATAATGGGCTGTCGTCTGCCAGTGTAAATCCTAGGTGTTACCAAAAGATAGCACCCTGAGCACCCATAATTCAACACCTGGACTGTGTGTTAAATGGAGAGCAAGGGGCTCAATATTTTGTCTTTATCCGGGCACTCAAACTCAAAAACAGTACAAAATTAAACCATGTTGTTAATATATTTGGCTGCAAGATGTCAACTGAGGAAAAAAAAAACATATAAAGGTTCACACATATTCACATTTAGAAAACCTGTTATCCTGTTATATAAGCTGGTCAGTGAGCTGGTGCTGTAGTGCAGTACCATCGGTCTTCACTAGAAGGTGCAGTTTCTTCATAAGAAGATAATTACCTAAAAATGCCACATGGCAGCAGCAAAACTTCTATATTCAGTAAAACAGTCACAGGAAAAAGTATGAATCAGTGGGAGGTACTGTCATTTACCTGTCAGTTCACATTGCCCCATGTCGACGGACATTTACATCACCCTCTTTCTTGACCCTCCTCACCGTACTCCTGCTCCCACTCCTCCCCATCCAGCTCTTCATCTCTCTGGGGAGCCTATCAGGCCATTTCACATCTGTTGAGTGGTGGAGGACCATGAGGACCTGTCAGGGGCTCTCATTCGCTGGTGTTTTATAGTACTGAAGCCCTTCGGTGCTGCAGTACTGGAGTGATAGAAAGAATGGAGGGAGGGGAGGGGGAAGGTGGTGGTGGCCACTGTGTCCCGCTCTGTCTGTGCTTCCAATTCCCCAGGATTGGCTGTGTTGTTTATTCTTCTCTGTAGATTTAAGGAGACTGCCTGTGCCATTTTCTAGATAATTTACAGCTTGTTTACATCTGCTCTGTGTCCTATCTATCTATCTATCTATCTATCTATCTATCTATCTATCTATCTATCTATCTATCTATCTATCTATCTATCTATCTATCTATCTATCTATCTATCTATCTATCTATCTATCTATCTATCTATCTATCTATCTATCCTCCTACCCTCTCTCTCTCTCTCTCTCTCTCTCTCTTTCTCATTATGATGAATCTGATTAATGAAGAGGCTGAAACAGTGCCAGTGGGTACTCTCCTTGATTTGACTCCCTACTCCACAGCTGAGCTCCACATTATGCCAGCTCTCATCCATCTCACCATCTCAATATTGGACTTCACATACCCACATTTATTCAGCTAGGTATCCTTTTTCCACTCTTCTTATACTTACTTGCTCTTTATAATCTACAGCCACGATGTTGCTTTACATCAACACATTATTACAGTGACCGTAATAACTTACTGACGTCAAGCAGGTAATATTACCCAGGTTGCTCCAGTCTTAGTTGAACCTGTTAGGATGGCAGCATATTACAGCACTTGTGCTGCATGTTTCGTTGGCATCATGTTGGAGAAACTCTGCACTTAGGACTTAGTTTAGCTTAGCCTGTATGTTCATGGTCAACTCCATGCCACTAGGGGGCAGCAAAGACACCTGTACTGCAGTGAATAATTGGTGATGTCATGATTTTGTTTTGTATTATATATGTTGAATGAGCAATATTGCACAATGTTGGCAGGATGAGTGTAGAGCCCACCACACACTTTATTGTTTCATCTGGTAGGACAATAAAGCTTGTCTTATTTACTTCCTTACGTCAGATATTTTTTCATCTGAAATTCTACAGAGATTTTTGCAACATCCTTTAAGATGTTGGAGAAATATCTAAATGAAAATGAAGCTTTTGGATGTAACTTTTGTACAAACCTAACTAGAATAATACAGTTTTATTTTCATTGTATTTATTTTTTTTAAAATCATGTCAAAATAACAAGAATAAAGTTTATTGATTTGTTATGTAATTTAAGAAGATGCTCAGAGAGTTTCCTTTAGCACTGTGTGCTCTTGGAGATGTTGACTGGACGTTGTGAGCCAGATGTTTCTGAGCAGCAGCTGGATCTCAGTCTGCCACCACAGGGTCGTCTACTGACTGTGGAAGACCTGTGTTAACGAGCTGCTGAGACAAAGTCAACTCCTGGTTTGTCAAACCAATGTGAAGAATTTACATTATAGGAGCCATTTTAGCCTTTACAGTAATTCTGAGGGTGCATGTTGAGTGGAAACACTAAAGAGGAAGCAGGGCAGATATCAGCAGCTTCTTTGATGACACAAACTGAAGCTGAAATGTTTTGTTTTTCACAGTTTGTGCATAGCAACCACCTGCTGACAGCAACTACTGTACCTGTAAAACTCTAGAAACTAAGAGGTGAGTTCTGCAACGGCCACATGCACAGAGGAGCATTAAGTTACAGGGAATTAGATCAATTCACAGCACAGCTTGTTATCTGTTGTCTGTGCATGTTGAAAATACAGCACCGGGGTTTAGACAGACTTTCATCACCATGACAACACCGCAAATCCTCTCAGGAAGAAGGTTCAGGTGTGCATATCATACTGTAGGGCTATAGTGCTATTCTCTTACTGACTTTTTATCACAACCTCTTGCCTTAACAGTTAGCCTTAACCTTTTTACGTTAACCCACTTGATGTTTTTTTGTGTACTTGGCTTTGTTGCGTGACATGTGCTCCACTGATCATTTTCAAAAGCTAAAAAGAAAAAAGTAAGTGAAGTTCAAACAATTTATGGGAACTGAGAAGCATATGTGTGTCATTTTTCAAGTTTCCCTCTGTGTCTGGGTCAGAATAAGGTTACGTTCAGATGAAGGTGAAGGGAAACAAACCTTAACACGACACCAGCAGCATCACACCTTTGTCACCACTTCATGAGTGTGACAAATTATTAGTAGGCTAATAAGTTATTCCAAAAGAGCTTAATATGAAACATCTGACTTCAAGTAATATGTGACTTTTGAACATTTACAAGATCAGATTTGAACTTGCATCAAATATAAAACCACTAGAAAATAAAACTCAGCTCTTTGCTTCAGGCTGCAATCTGCATTGCAGCCTGAAGCAAAGAGGCTGCCATGCATGGAAATGAATGGATAGATGAATGTCATTAGTTCTGTAGGTATGTCATAAACCAAAAAAGATTGAATTGACTAGATTCTTGACTTGAAGATGGCTCTAAATAAAAACTCAGGGCATCATCATAGTGATTGGATTTCATCCCAAGAGGAAGATGAGTGTTGAGTGCCAAATTTAATGTTCATCCAGTAAGATTTTACTCATCACTAAACCGTCAAGGTGCACCACTCAAGGAAAAATCTGGATAATCAAAGTCAACAGGCTTTACATTTACATGTAGGGTTGCAAGGGGCTGGAGCCAATCCCATCTGACATAAAGGGTGGGCGGGGTACAGGACAGGCTGCCAGTCTATCACAGGGCTGACTCATTGAGACAAACAACTTCACACTCTCACACTGACACCCATGGGCAATTCAGAGTCGCCAATCGACCTGACGTGGTGAGAAGCCTGGGATAACCTATCCAGGGAGAACATACAAGATGTTAGCATTTAGACCCAAATGTTGCATAGACAAGACACCCCAAGAGCAGTGTCTCTGACATACAGTTTTCAATCTGCTACTTGGCCAACAAATATAACACACTGTTTGTAGTGAAGAGAGAAAAAATATTGCCGGTGCTTTGCAACAACGGTCTTGACCATCAGGGGGCACTGCAAGCCTAGTGAGCTGAAACCACTCAAATCCATAAGGTTCGATTTAATTATTCCCTTTTAGTCCCTTTCTCTCCTCCAGCTTTATAGCCAGTCTGACTCAATGACAGATCAAATCAAACCAATTTAATGCACCTTTTCACCAGTTTTAAGACTGTTTCACACTTAATTCTGAAATTCATTGAATAATTCACAGTGAATGTCTGGAATGTATAATAACCAACTGAGAATCACAAGAGAGGAGAAAAAGCATAGTAATAAGAGGGGAGGGGGAATGTGGGGGCAAATTCAACAGAGAGGGAGGGAGGAGGGTTAAACTCAGAGGAGCTGGGTGTGATAGGCAGGTCCACAAAATCTACTTTGGAAGCTTGAGTGGGAGCAGAGAGCCCCCAGGTGGACATATAGAGACATACAAAACAGTGTTTATGGCTCCTTATTTCTTATCTCATATCAAAAGGAGCAGCTGTTTCTGCATGAATTGGAAGTCTTGTAGAAATGTTGAGTGTTTTACCAACAGGAAGTTCCTCAGTTTTGAGGACACCTCGGGGATGTTACACTTGAGTTGCATGCATTACAAGCAAACCTTATGTAATTACTGATTCTTATTTAGGTCTCCACTGGGAAAATCCCAGGCAGTCAGTCAGGCCACATAGTGATAGTGATCCCTGTGAGGACAACTACCCAACTGCCGTTACAGGCCGTCTGAGTCTTAAAGGGGTTTCAAACTGGTTCCTCCAGCTAAGGAACAACCACCCTGGTCCACATGAGACCATACTTGCATTGTAATTCAGATGTGATGAGGCATGGTGATGGTTTTATAAGCAGTGGCTCTGTAAATAGACATCACATCTTGTTGTTGGTGTGTAAATCTATGACAGCTCTGCATTCTTTGTTATTTTTTCTGTGCAGCAACGAACAACATTGTATTTAGAGGTGCAGGAGGGGCTGAGTAAATAGGTCAGTTCAGCTCAGTTCACTGCAGCAAGTAAGCTCCACAGTTAACCTTGGCTGACCACATGTTTAATTCACTTTACTGTAACTGCTGAGTTGTGTATCAACACAGAAAACCACTGCCTACTTTCAAGTGTTGTGCAGCTTAACAAATCCTCTCGCTAGATCCTTTACATCTAATTATTTGTCATCTTAACGCATCTATGCACTGTTATTTTTGACTGATTTTCTAAATTGAGTTTGACTGCTATACGTTATGAGCCGTAACCCCCAGCAGTCACACACGGTACAGTACGCACATCCGTGAGTCACAGAGAGCACGTATAGGCCCTAATTGCAGTCAGCAGCGTTTGTGACTGTGTAGGTGTAATTGGAAAATCAGCAGGGTGCGCGAGCAAATGTGTCGTTCTAATTGGCAAGTCAGCAGGGTGTACAGCTGCATCCTGTGCAGACAGCTACGGCAACACGCATCTTCATGAACGTGGTAACCACTGAGGTCTGGATGATGTGTGTTTTTCGTCTCTTTCCCTCACACCATTGCAAAGAAATGCTCAAAAAAAAAAGTTTTATTACCCCAGGGTGCACTATACGTGAGCTGTAAACACAACAAGCTATCCTTACGGTGCGTTATAAGGGGATTGTATGCCCTGTGTGCTTGGGCTGGTCATACTTCCACAGTATTTCAGCATGAAGTAATACCTAAGGGGAAATGACATAACACTGAGTTAGAGTAAGGTAGTATCTGGTGGGCTTGTACAGTCATATTGTGAAGTTGCATTTCGATAAGTTGAAGGTCCACAAAGAGAAAGAGGAACAGAAAACGAGAAAAGCAAACCAAGTAACAAGAATTAAGTTTTTGACAGCTTTCACATGCTCCACCACCCCAGCCAGCTGACCCATAAAAAACCCCACTTACCACCAGGAAGACCCAGGCGTTCACCTCATCCTTCCAGGAAGCAGCACGAGGCATTTCATCTTTTGGAGAGATGACAGCCATCAGACTGTGTGAAATTGCAATAACCTCAGCTAATTACTAGTTGGGCTGAAATATCCCAAACTGCTCGGAATCAGAAATTACTTTATTGATAGGGAAATTCTTTTGGTACAACCTAGTTGTTTTCACACCCAGTTTCGTTGTATTTTCATCGCCTCTATATCTTGAGATAAATAGTCTAACCAAACAAGTGTGCATGTTTTTTCCCCTGTGCATTTGGTTCATAATCTGGCGTGAAGTGCCTATTTCCACCCTTTAGATGTCATCTTCCTCTGGAGAGAGAATATATTCAGTGATAGGAAGAAATGACATCTTTATACTTGAGTAGACAACTAGCTATTAAATATAATACAGTACGTGAATTTTTTTCTGTGTTATTGCTATATAATAATCCTATTATAGTCACATTACATTATAATACACTGTTTCCAACCATTATACATATCATTCAGTTGTATTAGATATTGATAATGATGATAATGGTTATGAGATAATGATTGCCATTTTGCTTCTAAATGCACTTACAAATTGTCTGCACCCTCTATCAGTTTCCGACTGTGTGATCCTATTTACAAGAGTTTGATCATTTTTATAAAGAGCAGTCTCTGCCCAGACAACCGGATAAAATAAGCAGTTTTTGACAGAAGAGATATTTTTGCATATCAAAGTGTCTGTGGCAGCAACACAGTCCCAGAGACTCCAGTCTGACAGGCTATGCTGCATAGAGCAAAATTGCCCAATTATCCTACAATCTGACATTATATCATTAAAAGACAGCAGTGTTCAGGGTGAAAAAGAAAAAGGTTGTTGGGGGAAAGAGTCATATTTTCAAGTTTCTCTTTTTTCCTTAGTGAGTAAAATAATTGTTTTAATCCTCTGGTGAAATAACAGCGTGGCTTTTACACACATTTGCAGTAATTGGGATTAAAGGAAAACATACCTGATATCCTGCATGAGCTAGCATCTTTTCATTCATTCATTCATTCCCATCATTACCAAACTTATATACTGTATATAGGACAATGTTTTATTTATTTATTTATTTATTTGTGATTGAATTGTTACATGACTGTTTCTGGCGGCTTACGTGGAAAGACTGCGGGACACATAAAAGGTGGTCAGCTTGTAGATGTCAGAGTTTATCGGGGCAGTAGAGCAGAATACTGTTTCATTGATGAGGTCCTTTGTCCCATTTTGGTTCCTTCTGCTCTCTGCTGTCCTTTTCAGTGCAATCTCCACTTTTTGCCTCAATCTCTTTCCCAATTTACCACTAAACTGTCCTCCTTTTTTTCCTTTGCTCCTGCACACAAAGGTGTTTACCTGCTTTATGTGTTGCCTCACCAACCAGCTGCGCAGGTTGGTGAGGCAACCAGGCGTGTCCATGGAAACACAGTTCAGGGGTCAGTGCGTTGCCGATGTACTTCACTGTGACGAGAAGAAAAAAACAGTAAATTGACGTGTCGTGACCAGACTAGTGAATCCTGGGTTTACGTGCTGTGCTGATTCCTCTTCATGTTACAGCATACATACATTTATATACAAACATTAAAGTAGCACACACAAACGTATCAATATATTCTGTCCCTGCGCTGTTTTTGTGTTTATAATCCAAATTTTCATGCGTTAAAATATTATTTAATTTTATATTATTAATGCATTAAAATATGGGCATCTTAGTTTATTGTCATTTTTACCTGTCGTTTGTATAGTACCAATTTCTTAACAACGTGAGGAGTCCACTGTGCATCACACTACACATAAACACAGTCACACACACACAAACACACTCTCATCACATGCACTGCTCTCAGCAATCACTCAGAGGCTTATCAATGAGTGTATATGTTGTGGTTAGAAATTTGTGTCAGTGTGTCAGTCCCGGTCCTGGTGATTAGCTGTGGTACTGATGTGCAGTAACACAATGAGGGTTGGATTAATTGAAAACTGAGCCTCCTCTGAGCCATTATAGATCATTCACTGTGATACGTCTTATCTTGTGCCTGGTCTTACCACAGTCCGCTAACCGCAGCAAGACTGAAAGTGAGACCAACAGGACTGACACACAGCACTCTCTGTCTCTGACCCGGTCAACACGGCCACTTCACACACCTGAATGTCACGGACTCATTTCTAGAGCACCAGTTGTTTAGGGACAGACGGAGTGTGAGTCCATAGTTTGGTTCAGGCTCCAGTGCAGAAGATGTAAGAGGCTTAGGAGGAACATGTCAGCTAAATGGATGTAATGCAGAATATTTCACATTACGTTTTTAACAAAGTGAAGAAAAAACATGAAGTTGTTAAGGACTCATGAATTAATGTCTTTGCTCTGTTTGCAGCCAGATGTTTTCATGTCTGTGAGCAAAGATACAGTAACTCTGAGTCTGCATGTGACGATTAAAGCACACATCATAATCACTGTGTGTGTGTGTGTGTGTGTGTGTGTGTGTGTGTGTGTGTGTGTGTGTGTGTGTGTGTGTGTGTGTGTGTGTGTGTGTGTGTGTGTGTGTGTGTGAGAGTTCAGTTGAGTTTTCAGGCAGTTTGAAGGCTTGGACTTTTCTCTGTTTAAAGCCCCTGTACAGACTTTTCATTTAGTGTTGATTTTGGCCCCTGTGGACGAAAGCGGCGGAATGGAGACTGCATTTTCCACTGTCATGAAGACGGCCGGCGCGTGTAGATTTGTTTTGGAAACGTCGGAAAGAAGACGGGACTTGTTTTTTTGTTTTTTTTAGCAGCGTAATGTATCTATTCGTATCGTTTCGTCAGTGGTCCGACCCGACCATGCCTTCCAGAGGTATAGAATTAGACTACTTAGAAATAGCGTATCTTCACACTGATGAGCTCATTTGCTGTTGTAGGTAACAGAGACACATCAGCAGAAACCAGAGACTTTTGCGTATCCAGTTATAAGCTCCGTACAGGGGCTTTAACAGAAATACTTTGACATTTTGGTTAGTGCTCTGACAAGGCTAAATGTAAAGGGACCAGCATCAGCCTGTTAGCTTACCTTGCCATAAAAGACAGGAGTCAGGGGTAAACAGCCCGCCTGACTGTGCCCATGTCACCAAGTCTGCCTACTAGCATCTCCAAAGCTGACTGATAAACCATAACCAATGAGTTGGAGCTATACATTGTAGTTTTAAAAAGGTTTTTGAATTGTTATTTTAATGGATACTTTGGCTTCAGAGAGTATTCAGATTCATTCAGACACTTATGTTGAAGATTTAAATTTAAATGGATTATTAACATTAATGAGAAATTAGAATATAATCCACTCTCACACTCACACTTGTAGTGATGTCAGAGTCATTCAACTTTTTTACGTTTGTGTTGAGGTACTAGTGTAATTATAGGGAAGGACTGTGGAGACCATCACAATCATCTCAACAGCGCACAAATCAACCAGGCCTTGATAGTCAAGGGGCTGAATGTGGGTCACGTTTCATCAAAGGCATAGGACAGTTCGCTTGGAGTTTACTAAATGGCAATGAGCATAAGGCATAGATTTGAATTAAACACTTTGTTCAGAACAGTGATCACTTAATAACAATCCCTACAGTAATGCATGAAGTTGGTAGCATCGTGTTTTGTTGGTGGGTGTGGAGAAAAACCAAAAATGGCAGATAATGTCCATGGTGTCTGCAGCTTTCTGTGTACACAAGTCAGTATGACCTGAGGTCAACCTAGTGGGGAATTAATCTATTGTATTTGTGCTCCATTTAAAGGTTCACAGGGGCAATTATATAAAGTCTATATTTTTGTTCACACCTACGTTTGAGCTTCTATTCTGTGTCCCTCATTGTGCATGTCCACTACACTATATGGAGTTTTCATCTGACATCATCAGTCTATTCACTCCTCCATTCATCACTGCTTTGTGCATCATACAATTAACAGGATGAGAAAGCCCATACTGTATGTAAGATGAATAGGGAAATTACACTCCACGAGATACATGACAGCTTTGTGGAGATGTCTCTTTCTTTACATCCTGCATCACACCCACAATTCCTGTTTCTTTACATTAGTGTATACCTCTAGTTTCACATACTGTACTGCAACATCACAAAAGGTAATCTAACACCCAGCCCTTTGCTACAGTAGCTGCTCAGATAGATAATGAATAGAACGACACTGTTGCACTGTTGCCTGCATAAATGGTCACCTCTCACAATCCTTGAGAATGCAAAGCAGTCTTTTTCCTGCCGAATATCAACATTTAAAATACAGTAGCATACAGCCTGAGTGACTCAGAGAGCTCTATATATAGCCTTCAAATAGATTAATTTAATTGATTACAGCCACTGGTAATTTCGTTACCTTTAAGTGTAATTTTACAATTATCCCCTGGTTGCCAACTTGCCTCTGTTCTTGCACACCCAGTTAAGAGCAGCTGTGTAAACCAAAACATCACCTAATTTCCGCTGGTTTCCTCCAAATACGGTGCAAGACCGACTTTTTCCTGTAACCACACCCACATCACACTGCATGAGAACAATTGGTCTCCATGACAATAGATTAGCAGCTATGTGCGTTTGTGTGCATGCGTGTGGGTGTATGTTTCTCCCTTGAACTTTGTGTTCAGTGATATAAGTCTCTTCATTTTCTAGCAACCCTATGAGAAAGGAGGGATTTTATCACTACCTTCTTTTGTGATGGTTGTCAGGGAACATGAAAGGAGCCAAGCAGTACCCCATTTTCCATTTCTAATTTGTTTATGTACAGAGACTTTTTTTTCTGTACTGAACAGTATGGTAAATACCAGCCGTCCTTCTGTCCAGCTCTCACATTACCATAATAATTACACCACAACATTTAAAGGAGTAACAAAAAGTATGTGCATACATGTGAAAAACGGTGTGTTTACTGTACTACTTATAACATTATAAGCCACAAATACCTCTTACATCTTTCTCTCTCTAGCTCTTTTTCTGTGTGTCCACATAATCCATTTACTGCTTTTATCTACAGATTGCACAACTGATCACAAGTTGCAATCACAAGATGTGGAACAATCACAAAGTCTGTGAAACAGGACAGGAAAACAGGAATATCTTTGTTGTCTTGTTTGTGTCCTAATTTCTCAGGCTGACGTGCTGCACCACTTTCTTTTTTTTTTTTTTGCAAATTCACTTTATTCTCACAAACAGTTAAATTGGATGTCCCATGTTTTTAGGTGCATGTGGACACATAAGTTGACAAAAAGAAAATGGAAATAAAACAGACGTGTTAAATGAATTAATTCTTAAAATCCTGATCTGGGTCAGATGGACTATCCTGGGACAAAGTGTGATCTATTATTCACAACTTCTGGCACAATTTGCATCAGGTCAGACTAATTAGGGATTGTTTACTGATAGTTGGTTATGTAAGGAGAGATTTTAACACTCTTAGGAGAAGTAAGTTATTCCTGCATTACATTATATGTACTAACAGATGCAGAGGCAAGACATACCATACCACATATACATAGCCGAGTACGTACGATTCAATTATAGCACGCAGCAAGTTAAGCTAATTCAGTTTGATAAATTGTCTTAAATGGCATTTAGTGTAATTCCCAGAAACTGATACGATTCTATGAGAAATTTACTTATTAAGTATTTAAAATGGTTCCTTGGGCCTTTTGCAATTTGGCCTTCTGTGTAATTAACATCATTCTCATTTTATTTCCCAAAGTAGTGTTAGCTGCTTTTTGAGGCTCAAATGGAAATTCTAATGTGTGTAAACGTCACACAGCAGTTTTTATGCCGGCAGTAACAATGAAAGACCTTTTCTTTTTCAAAGATAACCTACAAATGAGAAAAACAATAAAGTGTCACCGTGATCTCATCTAATGACACTCTATATTGAATCTGGCCAGAGATTAGATTAAAGCTCCTGGGAATGTCTCTGAATATTATTGAGGGGGTTATGAGCAGGAAATAATAAATCCAAGGCTAAATTTCTCCTGCAATCCAATTCATTCAATTGACAATCAACCACACTGTATAGTAAAAAAAAAAAAAGATCCCTGCGGCTGTACCTATTTCTTTGTGATGGTTTCCAGCGCAATGATGCTGCTACAAATGCTTTCGTTGCTACATTCACAACTGCTTTGCGAGACGTACATTTATACAATAATAAGTATTACCTTCAGAAGCAACAACAACCAACAAGCTCTGAATGCAGTTTTTTAAGCCATAAGTCATCTGTTAAAATTGCTGGAGAGCTCCTGCTCTCCAAAACCTGCTCTCTGAGAGGATATTGAGACTCCAGGTTATTCTAGCAGCAATAACAGGCGTGCTGAATGCCTCACTGCTGTTAAATGTGTCGCCTTTGTGCATCAATGTAGATACAATATGTTGCTGCACAGGATGCAGAGGGTGTGGCTGAGACTGGGTGGTGGAGCTCTGCAGTGATTTTCCTCTTAGCCCTGCGATGTAAGTAGACCCCCCCTCCCTCCCTCCCTGTTCCCCTCTCCCCTTTCTTCACCTTTCACTTCCTGTCTTTATTGTTTGGTATTTTCTCACACATCTCTTACCCGAGTGTCTAACCTATCCATTATATTCAGGTCACGTATGCACAGGTATATTTGAACCTAAAGAATATTTTGTTTCTCAACAGATTATAATATAAAATATTGGCAAGAAGGGCCTTTTTGACTTAATATTTTAATATATAATTTATCAGATAATAGTTATTACAGTACATGCTTTGCCGGTCTTTTATGATGATGTCAATCAATAAATGAATAGCACTCTTATATAGGTCCCTCTCATATAGGTCAATGCAATTTAAAATGATTTACAGGTTAATAACAAGGCAGCTCAAGAATGTTAAAATAATTAACGGAAACATACACATCAGAAAGAAATGATAGGCACGTGCATTGCATAGCATCTCTGACACTGTGTGTGCGTGTGCATGGATGAATAACATATTTTAAAGCACAGTGGACAAATTCACTGTAAAATGGAGTTCATTTACCTTAATTTATGCATAAAAGCCGCAACTTCTTTCTGTTTTGCAGAGATAAGCCTACAGAACTTAAAATACTTATTCAGTCACACTTTAAAAATGTGTCAATCACTCTGCACTTGGTTCCCGTTCTCCTTTTTTTTTTTTTAGGGGTGGGACTAACCTTTGGTTTACATTCAGAACAGCATCTGTGCCCGTAAGGTTTTACTGCACATATTTTCTCCTTCATCTCCTATAGAGAAGACAGGAATTAGGCTGCTTCCACGATTAACTTGTTTTGTAGACTGAAGGTTTTGAACAATCATGCAAAGTGTCACACATCAACTCATGCTACCAGTACCTGTTTGGGTTTGAGTTAAGTGGCAAAATCAAATGTTAAGATCATTGTATGACAAAGATGCCACAGGGCACAAAGCAACCTGTAAATCCCTGCACCAAGCTCTCTCCACTAGAGCAGTTGCATAACAGGAGCTACTTTAATTGTGTGAGTTCAACTGATTAATCTGGCTTAGAGAGAATATTAATGCCTGAGTTCCCAAACACACATGAACAGAATTATAATGTTCTCATTATAACCACTGAGCTTTATGAGCTCTCATTTACATTTCATGCAGAAAGCAGCTGTGCCGAAGGGCCGGGCTCATGTCTATTAGGTAAGGAGTACGAGGAGTCTGAGGTGCTTCCACACTTCTAATCACCAGGGGTCGTAGTTTCACAGTGGGTGATTATTCAAAACAATCCTCCCCACATGACTCTAATAAACCCTGAGAGGGAAGAAGGGGACATGCTGTATACAAACAAAAGACTGTCTCTCCTGCTGAGCGTCTCTCCTAAGACTGTTTTAAACTGATCGGAGTAACCAAACAAAATAATCTAATAACCTACGGCACCTCTGAAGCCCGGAGAGACAAGATGTTTGTTCATTCAGTTGTTTGTCTGCTCTGGAGGAAAAGCAATGAAAAAGCATGAGAGCTTCTATTGTAATTTAAACGATGAAGTATATTATAAAAAATGACACAGAAATGCAAACCTCTTACAAAGTTACAGATGAATCAGGTCATTTTAGTTCACCATTTAGACATTCTGAACAAATACATCAGATTTCCCTCTGTTGTATTCTCGACAGTGCAGCTCTTCAAAAGGTGTTTGCTGGAACCAAGTGTGTCACCAAATCAATAAGGACCAAAATCCTAATTACTGAATATAAATAAACAGCATTTCTTGATAGCTAATGCCTGTAGTAACTGTATTAAAATAACAGTTTGGTCTGAGTGTTTACCAGGACATCTGGGTCATATATTTTGCTTTTGTATTTATGACCTTGGTGCCTTGAATTATCATCATACAAGCAAAATATGATTGCATGATTATATTCATATTTAGCAGATAGGGAGGAAAACGTGTGCTTTGGATAGGGCTCTATCTCTCAGTCTCTGTCTGTACAGAGGCAGGCAGTTTGGGAGTGTGAGCTAGGAATGGAGAAAGAGATAGATGGGGCCCCAGGTCGACCCTAAACAGCACTTAAGTAATATATGGTTTTTCAAACACTCCGATTGCCAGAGGCAAAGGGCACAGAACAGCCTCAAGTGTATTTGACGCATGTTTGACATTAGAAACTCTACTCTTTTTGATCACTCAGCCATTACAGACATCAAAGGCTTATGTTTTCTAAATGTAAGACAGTCAGAGTATTGTGGCTGCTCCTTCAGCTTCTTCTTGAAAGGTTTGACCGTCATCATACACACTCAGTCTTCTTCATCAGAGCAGCTGTCGAGGGAATTTTTTCCCCCTTTTTTTCCCAAGATACATACAAGCATGCCTGTGTGTCACAAGGATAAGTTAGTACACATGTGGGAACACACATACATGCATACATGAGCACAAATTCCAGGTGTGTCTGAAAACCAATAATCAGAGTTGGTCATTAATCAGTGTTAGTGTAGTTGAATCCAGTACAAGCCACTTCTCTTTTCAGCAACAGGCTGCAGTTGAAAAACAATCCCCTTGATGTAAACAAGCATGTGTTTTCTTTTTTCTGACTCCACCTCTGTTAAAGATAAACAGCCACTCTCTGAAAGCCAATCTCGCATGAGAGGAGAACATGGCTGTGTGTGAGTGTGTGTGCATGTGAGTATGTGTGCCCATGTAGTGTGTACGTGGATCCTGCCACGCGCCTGCTGTGTGAGTCTTTGCATGCACATATGTGTGCATTTGTGGGTGTTACCTCACCTTCAGGGCAGATGATTCATTACAGACAAGCCACGGGGTCGGGGGCCCTGCACGGCTGTTGTCATGGAAGCAAGTGCTGGAAACAGCAGATCTCCTTTCAGTATCATCTTCTGATTGTTGGGACATGGACTGGCTTACTGTTTCTTTCACTCTGTTTCTCCTTATTGTCACTGTGCAGTGCACTGCTGTGCTTATCTTTCTTGCTCAGATGATTTCTTGTTTTTGTACTTGTTTTTTTTTATCTATATGGGGGAAAAAAACAATGAACACAATCAGTGGTGTGCAGTGTCTTTTACAGGCCCCCCCCCAACCCAAAATCACCCTATGCATATCAACAAAGTATTTGTGATAAACTGACAATGATACTGTCCAATGCAGAATCATGTAATTATTTAGTAAGCCGTCTCAAAGGTCTCAGACTTAGGCCTACTGCAGGCCTTGCACTAAGAACCCAACACTTTGATTAACAAAAAGGACATGTTGACCAAGGTGATTAGTCAGACCAGTGCCAGTCCTAACCTTTCTGGGGCCCTGAGAAAAATTCTGGTAAAGGGCCCCCCTTCCTGACCTATGAGCCATGTAAAACATGTGCCATTGCCACATAGTCCACACCTGACACCCAGAACTCCCACTACAATCCTGCCTCCTTTAGTTTGCTTCATCTGTCAGTTCAATAATAACTACAAATATGGGGACCCATATCCACACTTAGCCCCAGCCCACTCCCACAGGCCCAACAGCAGCCCACACCACACCATAGGCACTGAGCCCAGCGGCGCTTGCGGTGCTTCCCTCCTACTCATCACGGTAGTCCACAAGGCTCCCATTGCCAGTATGGGCCCGACGCTCACTCGGACTGTATTTTCGTTTCTTCGCTGGTATGTGTGTAAGCGCTGGGCCGGATTAACTGTATGGGCAACGGGGCACTTGTCCAGGGGCACAGGACCTGTACAGGGACCTGGCTCCTGGGCAGAGTCGAAAGATTATGTTCGATTATGTTGAAAACACAGTCAAATGTCCACCAGACATGTTTTTTCGGCTCCCAGTGTTCACTTTTTATACAGACCCTATGAAGTTTGTCGTTCACAGCGCTCAGCAGGGAAAATCTTGGTGGTGACCCTTTTTTTTTTCTCTCAGAGCTTTTTGGGTAGAACCGTAGCAGCGCACATTCAGTGCGACACACTTAAGGTTTTTTCATGTGCGTCTGCGGCGCACAGCTCCGTGGACCTGCTCCAGCGTTGTGCCTGTGTCTCGTCTACTCATTCCTATGGAGCTCTGCCCCGTTTGAAAGGAGAAGGAAGCCCGTATGTGGAAAGACATTGAAACTCTGAAATGTAGAATGTGTGTTATAGAAGAGAAACACACACAAGGCCTGATTTGTTAGTATAGAAATATATGCTCTTGATCATGACAGCGACTTTGTGATAATTTCTTGGGGTGGGCCCTTGAGCCTTGTTGCCCAGGGCACAGAAATGTATTTATCCGGCCCTGTGTATCCGCCATTTCTCCTGGTTTGATGGCGTTCAGTCGCTATATTTTATGCAAGCCCACGGTGTCGCACAACCAACTTCACCTGCGCTCTGTCTTTGGCTGGGGGGAAAACACGGCTCCCACCCAGAAACGTCCCGACTACACCAAAACATCAAAACACAGGCAGAGAGGTAGAGCTCTGTAGACACTGTCACCACCACACGAGTAGAAGCCCATATGTGATGATTTAGCAGTATTATTATTATTATTTATTTTGTATAAGTCTATATTTTGTTTTTTAGGAAAATCCTACAGATTCTACCTTTAAATTAAAAGCTGAATGCAAACTGATCCCAAATCGCTAATTGAGCAGAGCACCGTTCTGAAATATGAACATCTTTTTGCATTGTCAGTTTGGTCATTGATATGATCATATAGAGATTTTTGCATTAACTAGAAGCAGACTGTTGAAGTGGAGACACAATAAGTCATGTTCATGTTCACATGCACTTATCTTCTTTTTTCTGAGAATCTGTAATGAATTTCCATATAGCATGCACACAGACTCACACACACACACACACACATACATTTATGTGTCTCTGTAACTGTATGCGTGACTGTAACATGGCTATATGATTCATCCATTGACCTTCAGTCTGGCATCGCTCTACTCTTTTCTGCTATAGAAACTGAGGCTAGTAAACTGTTTGTGGATAAAATTCAGAGTAGGGAGGGAAAAATGTGTAAAGCAACTATGGGTTGCACTCGATTATATAAACATTGTGTAACACTCATGAGCCTTCAAAGTACTTTTATGGATGGTATGTGATGGCCTCAGACTCTGGACACACATAAAGGCATGTCCAGACATGCAAGGATATTGTGTGTTCAGTTATTTATCTTCAGTTAACATATGTTTTCATTCATTTACTTGTATGCAAGAAAGAATGATGACTCCGGTCTTGCAAATATGCACTGTAACCATAGAAATGTGGCGAGGATTAGCACTTAATTAGCAACGATGGAAGGGATGGGAAAAAATAACAGCAGATGGGGGGGGGGGGGTGAGGTAATGAATGGCCAGGCCTCTCACAACTGCCTTTGGTCCCTTCATGTTTGCTCAAAGAAGACAGTGGAAATGAAGGGACTTATTTATAATCAAATCTGGAGTCAGCAGTAGACAATCCTGTGACTGTGCCAGTTGTTATAAAATAGAAACACTGAATTAGCAGTAGTTTTGCCTGTGTGTCACACCGAATTTCATCACAGCCTCATATATCAACCCCAACAGATGAATATGAGTGCCAGTAGATTCCTGTCCCCAGTCCAGATGCATTCTTATTTAATATTCCTCTAAGATCTGTTTTTTTTTTGTTTTGTTTTTTTATCTCACAGACATAATCTCTGCTATAATCTCCTCTGGGTCCCAGTATTATCTATTAGGCTGTCTAAATTGATGTTTATGTCTCTATCCTTTTATCAAACCCATGTCGCAGCTCTGCAAAATGCCTGTAGTTGCTCCTTCCCATCATGACTGTCAGATGCAATATTATCTAGATGAAGTCAGAGTAATATCGACAGACGACAGGACCAACACTGCGTGCGGAAGCAGCGCGGACAGATACACCATGGTAAATGTCATATTTAATTGGATGTCTATCATTTAAATAATACCCGTCAAGACCAAATAAACAGCATGATGCCTGATGACAGGATGTGAAGCTAATGCACACCTGAGGGCAGTAAATTCAGTCATATCTGGTATCAGCAGCTGCTGACGGAGGACAAATACCAAGAAGTGAAGGGCAGATCCAGTTTGCTGTTTGTTTGTTCAGCTCATTAGAGGCAAGCTACCGATGTCACATGCAGTTTACAGGCATGACTCCAGCTGATGAGGTTTTAGGCAAGGAGCAAACTGAAGCAGCAGCATGAGTGCAGTTAAAGGTTAATTTAAACGAGAGAATGAGGGCATGTCGATTTGACCACCACTGTAGTCAGGACTAAAATACATCAACAACTGACAGATGGATTTCTGTGGGTTATTTTTAGAAACATTCATTGTCTCCAGAGGATGAATTCCACCCATATTTGCGCCCCCTTTCTTTTTCCCCTCTGGTGCCACCATGAGGTCAACAGTTCAGTTCAGTTCATTTTCTGTGAAAAGCCTCCATGATCGTGAGGAATTTGGTACAGACGTTCATGTCCACCATGACTGAATGAATTGTAATGATTTGACTGATTCCATCGTTTGTTAGTAAGATGGTGACCATGCTAAACAGCAGCTTATTAGTGTTGTCATTGCGTGCCTGTTTGTATCGTGATGTGACTTGCCTGTAGTGTAGACTCTTGGTTGTCATCAGCTGCACGAACGAGACGGCCACAAACGTAATCGGTCCACCACTGAAGTGACATTAACAAGCCCTGTAACCCGAGACCTCAGAGATTGCCGCTCAGACATCAGCAGCAGTAATTATAGTGTATAGCCACATTTTAAATACAGTGTAGAAATGGGAGCCAGACGTATTTCTTGAACATGTAAACAACCTCCAACAATAGTCTCGTTTGAGGAGCACTGGTGGGTTTTCTAGCTGCATCACAGAGTTAGTAAGATGTTGGTATTCACTGCTGAGGAAGACTGTGATACCAGAAACACCATGAAAGTGTGGGTCTGGACCTTAAATTAAAAAGAAATTGTCACATCAATAAATTAAAAAAATAATCGCCCATTTGAGGCAGGCACTTTTAAATTTTGCACAAGAGAAATCCTCAGAGCAGCTCCTAAATAAACCTTATGAAAATATTATTGTCACCTGCTAGTCACAAGGTCAATACTGTGTCTTCATACATCTGCATCTGGTGAAGGACTTCCCTCTGGTTGCGGCAGGGACAGGAATGATATGGCTTAGTGTAACAGGAGATGAAGGAAGAGGCACCCTAGAGTTTGGCACACTGACCTATTGATGTGAACCCGGTGCAGGTGAAAGATAGGTACAAACCAGATTACAGCCACACAGAGAGATGAAGTGGGAGAGATTAGAGGGCATTTGAAAGAGGAGAAGAGAGAGGGTTTAGCAGGATGAGGGAGAGGAGAGAAGAGAGGATTATGGAAGCCAGAGCTTGGATCCTAAAATAATCCTCTCAGTATACTGGGCTTTATGTGCTGTGGGACAGAGGCCAGTGTGAGCTATTAAATTGTCACTGCATTCATGCTCCGCACTTTGAACGTGCAGAAAACACTTCCAGCTGTCAATATGTCCGCTTTAGGGAATGGAGGCGTTTTGATTTCTTCTTTAGTGTACTGTATGTCTGTCCCAGCATACATAGAGTACACACACACACACACACACACGTACGCGCATACAGTGACAGGCGGGTTTATTCCATCTGTCTTAATCTGGAAATCTGGTTGGGAGCTACGTGCCTGTATGTGAGGCTCTAAGCGCCTCCCTCTTTCCATGCTCCATGTTCTAATTTGGGTATTGCCATGGTTACGTAAGATTCAGGGTTAGGAGGTCAGTGATGTTGCAGGCGAACACCGGATGGATGTGTGACTGCTTCATGGCGACAGAAGGACATGCTCAGGGACATAATGTATCCCGAGAAAGACGGCAGCAGACGCGGAAGGAAACCATCAGACTGACAAAACCGCTTAAATGGGAGGAAAAGGAAGTTTACAGCCACTGAATATGAAAAAGCAAAACACTCTTACAGCACTTTTCCCAGCATTGTGTTTTTAAACTGTGCATTCAGGAAAAGCAATACATTATTTGCATTTATGCTCAGTGTTTGTATGTTTGTTTGTTTTTGTTTTTTTTGCACAATTTATAGAAAGTTTAGAAAAGTGTAGATTAAACACCCACAAACACAAGGGAACAATAGAGAGAGATTGGGCCATTGCGCAGACTGCGTAAGAGTGTGATGATCTGTGACTTAGGAATGATTCAGGACAAAAGCGTTCGCAGCAGAAAAAGACAGAAACACAGGGAGAGACTCACCACGCATGCACAGCACAAAGACAAGTAAGGGAGGGGTGTGAAAGTTGTGTGTTGCTCCACTAACCTACTTAACCATAATCTCTCCCTTCTCCTCATTTCATAACTGTGCCTAAGTTACATGATACATTCGTCATCTTACCCACGCCTGCAAATCAATTGATTTCATCGCCAGTGTTTTTAATGGGTTTGGTCTGTGTTGTGAAGGGTGTGTCTGCACACACACATTTAAAGGAGAGACAACGGGAATAAAGATGAACCTGATGATCACAGCCGGACAGATATACAGATAGAGAGAGAGAGAGAGAGAGCGAGAGAGAGAGAGAGAGAGAAAGAGAGAGCAAAGCACAGCACAGCAGAGCCTGTGGTAACATTTAATTCCTCTACCAAGATTAGTGTTTGTTAATCCGGTGATATAATACAGAGTTAGTAACTAAGGGAAAGCTGAGGACACAACAGCAATTTAATTCACAAAAAAACAAATCACCACAGCAAATTTAGCTGATATTACTTAATAAGGGAAGACTGTATTTCTGACCAGAGCATTGGTCTGTTGAAATTGATTCTCATTTCATGTTTGTCTGAATGCACAAAAGCAGGCCTGTACCTTTAACATGACATAATATTAAACTCAAACAGCGCTTTCATTGTCTGTGCACATTCATTATCTGTGCTACAGTACATGGTAAAGTAATATATTGTGAGATATAACAGACCAAAGGTAATAAAAGTAATTAAGATACAGAGGTGTTATGGTTATCATTACCCTGACCACTTTATAAAATCAAATACAACCATATATAGGCTCATTGATTGTTAAATAAATGTGTGTATGCCTTTTGTCTCACATTCATTTCTGCATGTAACAAAAATCTGTTTTAGGCACAGGGATATGCTTGTGTGCTTGCACTTGCATAAATGCATTTTTTTTTATTAAAATATAATAATAAAAATAAACAGCACAGAAAAGAAAAGAAAGTTTATTGATAAAATGGTTGGTTTATAGGTTTGTGGATGAAATGCTCTCAAATGGTTCTTTAATGTAAACATACAATCAGATTTGTTTTCAAGTGGGAGCTCTTCTCTGATTTTTTTTTTTTAATAGTATTTAAAAGTAAAAATAAACCCAATTTTTGAAAAAGATTTTTTTTTTTTTTTTTTTTAAACATTCCCTGCTGCTTATTAAAGTCAAGAGGGGTCTGCTAAGAATTAAAACTGTGCGCCTGTTATTAAATAGTTCCCACGCTGGGTGGCTCGCCGTCTGAACTGACACACTGCCACACTTTCCCACGCACGCGAGAGCCTCCTTAAAGCGCGCGGAGGGTGGTGCGCGCGCGCGTCAGCTCACGGGGCACGAGGCGGGCGGACCGCGGGGTGAGGATCATGTGTAGTCCACGCGCCGAAAGAAACCAGGTTACAGCGAGCGACAGAGCAGGAAAGAGCTAGGAGGAGCAGAGCCGCCGGTTCATTATTTTACAGGTGGTTTATCGCAACAGCCCGTCTGAGACTGCGCGGAGTGGACAGAGAGTAAATAATACAGAACAAGCTTGCCTTCTTTAAAAAATATTTTTTAAGGTCGGCGTTTGCGAAGAAGAGGTAGAAAAACCTCTATGAGGATTTGCTGTTACAGTTTTCAGCTGCTCCGGTTTGGAGCAAATAAGTGCGCGTCGCTCTCATTGCCTCTTGGCTTCGTCTCCACCTGGAGTTGTATGACTGGAAGAGTTGGTTAGACTTCACCGCCGCCATGAGAGGTGAGTTAATGGCAATAATCACATTTGTTTTAACGTATTTTTGACGTCCAAGCGCGTCTGCTGTTTTAAAATGCAAACTTTTCAGCTGCGTTTGCTGTAATGAAGGGACTTTCAAACAGAGTGCGTAGTGCGTAGTCTGAATGTGCGCACTGAAATAAACACTAGACTGCATTGCCTGCATTAGTGGGAAATATTAATCTTTTCCCAGCCTTTAAAATATAATAAACACGTCAACCTGTGGACCTTGAACATTGTTTACAGAATGTTTAATCTAAATAGACACATGACAGGATTAAAAAAGTGGATTTTTTTTTTCAATTATAGCACAAATTAAACTACCATACATTTTTATTCATGTGTGTGTTCAGGTTATTTGTAATCTGCAAGGCTTCTCTCTGCATTTATTTGTTTTTCGCCTGTGAAGGGAGGAATGCGTTGCAGCTGCGGTTACTTTATTTCGCCGGTGAGCGATCCCACTTATGTAAGAGTCTGGTAAGGGAGGGAGTGAGCGGAGTGATTCACGGGCTGTCAGCCCGCACGAAAATCTGTTGGCAGGAAGTCCTAACGTTTGAAAAGTAGTCAGTTCCCATGGATTTTTACTGCAGATTTTATTCTCTAGTAGGCTTTTTTTAATATCACAGTTTATATCACTTTTGTGTGACAAAAATACGAGTTTGAAAAATTTCATTGGGGACGTTTCCGAAGTTATTCTCTGTGGCGCACATTGTTTTAAAGTTGTCTGAAGCAATGATGGTTTGTTTCATGGTGTTGTTCAGTCAATTCATCTTCCAGCGTGTTTTTGTTTTCAGCATCGGCATTATGGCGGCCGGAGGGGGGGTGAGGGGAAGGGGGGAGGTGCTCCATTGACCTAGTTCTGTCATTGAGGATTACAGCCAGTGTGTGTGCGTGGATGGGTGGAGGGGCATGGTCTGTCGTCATTACTGATGAGACAATGTTGATCATTTAAATGAGTTGACAGTGGCTAATGTTTCCCTGTGAGTTGCTGGAGATATTTGCTAAACAGGAAAATCCTGATCTCTGTGCATAACAAGATGCATGCTGCTATTTATTACTTAATTACTACTGCTGTGACAGATGCATATTTATTAAGAGTTTATTGATGTGTAGCTCCACTCACAATAATTAAGAGACAAAATTACTTGTTTTTGTTGTATCATGAAGTCATGCACCGCTGTGACAAGCAGGATATGGGCACAGCAAGCCCACATTTAACCATGAAAGCACAGCAGGGGTCAGTTAAGCTCAGTTTCCTCTGTCAGCTAAGGTTACTTACATCAACCAGAGTGTATGTCACTCCAGTGAAGCGCAGCTTGTCAGTTACATTTTGAGAAAAACGCACATGGTTTACAATGTCATCGCCAGTTGTCAGCTGTGTTTATTGTAAAAATGGGAAAAAGTAAAATAGGCTGGACTGTGAAAAGCACAAGCAGTGTTTAAACTCTTGGGTCACTATTACACTATAAGGTGTGCTGCAACACAATCTTTTATACTGTTGCTATTTGCTGCTGCTGCTGCTGCACAAATGTACATTTCCCCACTGTGGGACAAATGAAGGAATCTTAACTTAACTTAATAAAGCTCCGTCTGATTCCAGCAGTGTGCACTTGTGAAGACTATATAAGACTGTATGGAGCTTAGTTAGCATCAGGATCAAAGGTACAGTTGCAGTAAAGATAAAAAGGCCACACTGTTCTCTCTTAGGACACTGCTGTGCTGAGCTCAGGCTCAAAGCCACTATCTGTTGAGTGTTCAGCCTTGGGGAAGTTCACAGTGAGTTACAGTATGTGTCATGGTGCCCTTTCTCTCTGTCAACTGCATGCTAAGATTCCACCTCTCTTATCTAACTCTTCAGCCAGCCTGCATGTCAGTATGCAAGCAACATGTCAAAATACCCATGCTGCCATAGCTCTTTATTAAAATCTTTTGACGATTTAATTTTGCAGGATAAAAGGTAAACAGCAGTTACTTGAAAAAAATACATAGCTTTCCAAGATTTGTTTAAGCTTAGCGGTATCATAAGGCGAAGCTGTTTTGATAGTTCATATCTATTTTCCAAGTATGTATAAGGATAAGTGACAGCTAGAGACGTAAAGAGATTTTGAGTCAAGGCGTCTGTGATTCCTTCAGCAAGGTCCTAAATTTGTTCCTGTGGGTTTGAGCAGCGAGCAGAATTACATGCTGTGAACTGAGTTCCTTAGCGTGGTTTTTGGCTTGACGCTGCACATACAGCATGATCAAACTCATGCACTTTATCTTTTCTGATCAGTGGAGGAGGGCTTCACACAGGTACACAGTGCAAGGCCGCATCTGTTGGCAGGTAGAGCACTGCTGCTCAGTGTGGGAATATTCATTACGGGGAAATGTGGAAAGGTGTAAGTCTGTAGAAGAGTTGACATTATTTATGGGCTGAGAAAATTATAGTCACCATACAGGTACACATCAAGTCACCCAATTACCATATTTGTGTAGTTTATCACTGGAATAATCACCTTGTCACTGTGCTGGCAACCTCCTATTTAGGGTGTGTGCAAATAGAAATAGAAGAGAACATGCACCAAAGACATAATGATAGTCACAAGGAAATACACACCACATTAAATTAATCTATTAAATGAAAGTGTATGTTTAAAGAATTACACTTTCTGTAGCCATGTGTGTCCCTCATTTGCCACTTTGTGCATAGTGTACATATTATGACATTGCTGGCTCCTGCAAATATAGCTGAAACATTTCAGAGCACAAAAAACACAGATCCTATTCAGTTTTAATCTACTGCATTGCAAAATATGACAACATGGCCTTGCATTAAGAGCAATGGACGTGGTTTACAAGGATACCGTTCATTCCACTACTGCATCTGCTTTGTAATTACATGAATCGGCACTGAGTTAAGGGTTAATGTCAGGCCATATTATGTGATCGGTGTTCAGTAGGTAGGTCAGTGGGAGGAGTGGAAGAGAAAAAACAGTCATTACTGTCCACATACTATAGCTGTATAGAAAACAGGTGGTAGTAGAGGCCATGCATTGGGAGATATGCATAGAGAGAGTCACAGGCAGAGGACATGGCTGTCCATTTAATACATAATACTGCCAAACTGCCAAATCTGATCACACAAAGCCTTACAGTATATTACACAATACCATATATCTCATTCCTCCCATTGAGGCCCCAGAAGCCCTCTCCAATGTAGGTTAAGTATACAGTAGCTATGTGAGGTAGATGTAAAGCGCAAGATAAATAGGACCTTGGACTCTGTTTGATTAGCTGGGATGAGAGAGCAAAGTCTTACAGCACTGATGAGGAAAAGTGCTGACGAACAGTCGCACTGACACACCAACACACTCACACAGAGAGGACTTTAAAATCAGTTAACACTAAATGTGAGATGATAATCATTATGCAGATGTATTCATCCTCTATTTGGCAGCTCTACTGCTCAAGAAAAATACTTCAAATTGATGTTTTGTCAAAAGCCTGCTTATCATTCACTGAGTATTTATTTCAATTCAACTTCAATTATACAGCTATTGTAAAGTTTCTATTCTCCAAAGCTTAGTTTATAATTCCAAATTTTCAGCTTTCTAAAAAAGCGGGGATTGTTTGGTTTAAACAAATATGCTTTTTCAAGCCTTAACAGAAAACAGAGGTGATGTTTTGCTTGTTTGCGTAAGAGCAGCATGTTCCGTAGACGACAAGACAGGTTCAGGAAAATACACCAAATGAACTCGGATTACAGTAAATGAGCCAAATTTTGCACTCATTTTGCAGTGAAAGCCAGAAAATAGTGCTCACAGACTAGACTGTTGTCACTATCTGAAGCCAGTATAATTTACAATAAACAGTGTGTATGGTTAAGTTCAATGTTATGATTTGCGCAACATTTATTTGCTAATAGACCAGAACGACAGGAGGAATCTCTGGGCAGCCAACTGCAGCAGAGTAAAAATAGATTTATGGTTGAGCTCAAACACAGCTGAAATTTCACTCAAATACTTGACATGCTGCAACAAGCTGAGAGCTACTATTAGCTTCGTCTGCTCGTCCTTCTGCAGCCTACTGTACTAGAGGTTTTTTGAAAATATTTCCAGATGTTGAGCAAGTTGTAAATATTTTCCAGTGTGGCAGTTTGACCCTGTCAGTTTCAACTGGCCATCCATCTCTTAGTAATCAAACCTCACCTTGGTTTGATTTCAAAGGCAAGCGGAGGCCTCCACCCTCCCTTTACTTACAGTCTGAGTCACATTCGGTTCCACCTTAAAACTTGCAAGAAACCAGATTGTGTTCCTTGTGAGCGCTGCCTGCCACCACAAGCGCCTCCCCCCACTTCACTGAATGGGAAACTGTGTCAGTGGAGCAGCTCCTGCTTCCCGGGCCTTGACTGCGCCGCTCAGCTGACTGGCAGGTGAGGCGGCGAGTCACAGACAAAGCCCTCGCGCTCGGCAGCCAATGAGAGCACAAGAGGGCGAGGGAGGATCGTCACAGCGGTTGCCAAGACAACCACCTTTGAATGAGTGTGTTCGTGGAATGCGGCCAGACGGCGGTTATATAACAGGCTGAAGGGCGGGGGTGAGGCTCCGGAGGGGGAGCGATAAAGGGAGCAATGGAGAAAGAGATTTTTTTTCCATTGCCCTTTATTTATTTATATCCCTCAGTTTCATTTCGTTGTCTAGCAGGAATTCTACCCGACCAAGACACTCGCACACGTCACCTGCCCTACACAGAAAGTCTGTTTTCAAAGGCAATATTTAGACATATGTAGATTTTTTTTCTGTAGTCATGATTTTCAGGGCAATGCCAGTCACTATCGTCTTTTGTTTTCCCTCTGTGTGACGCAAGTCCCTCTCCACACTGAGTGACTCATGTGATTAGTTGTGAGCACTTTATAGAAAAAAAGGCTTTAGGAAACAGCAATTTTCTGCGAAGAGCTGTGAAGGCCGGTTAAAGCCTTTGCAGCGATTTACAGGTTACCTAATACCCTGTGTGATCCAACAAAAGTGGTTTAGAGATTGTTTAGCACACCCTGCAGCCCAAGCCAAATCAAATCTTGCAGACGGTCCTCATGGTAACAGCGGGTTGCGGTTGTTTTTTGGGTTACAGTTGTATGGCTTAGACGGTTCAGCACAGCAGTATGTCTTTGTTAACCTGCTGACATTTTGTTCATCCTGGATGAGGTGTGGCAGAGCGAGCGAGAGGGAGAGGGAGACGCGAAACTTTATAACCCCGGGCCTCAGCTAATGCAATTGACCTGCTATTCTGGGCTTGAGGAGGCCCAGCTACTTAGATAAACAACATAATGAAAAGAACAGGCTGTTCCTGAGTAAGAAGGCTCAGGCTGCCACAAACACAACACAAGGTGTATAATGTACACAGTTTTCTTTGTGCTATTATTGACACATTTCTCCAAACTGCTTTCACATTATCACAAATGTATCAGTATTATTAACTCCATTTTAAAGCTTATACTTGCACAGATGACATTTGACTCACGAAATTAACTGCATTCTTGTATCTCCTGCACCATATTATATGCCATGTATGACTGTTTCTAATACAGTTTGCGTTAAAGAAACAGCTCTTTCTTCGCAGTGCTTTTGGACAATGGGTTTTCTATTTATGTTCATATGGCTAGTTAACAGATGTCCTCACATGCTGTGCATCAGTGCAGGGCTGTGGGGCTAATGATTCACTAATGATTGTTCTTATTACTGGTGAATTATTTTATTTTACTTAATTTTTTTAAGCCAACAATTCTTCAAATTTGAGAATATTTCTTTCAGAATAATGTTGAAGAGAGAAAAGCACCACATTTTTAAATGGGAGAAGCTGGAACCAATTAATATTTTCGAAATAACAAATGAAAACGAAAGAAAAGTGTTATTATTAAATGACAGCCATTAGTATTTAACAATATTCTCTTCCATTAAAAAAATATAATATATGTTAGGTAACTAACTGCATAATTTAAAAAAAACACTTGTTTTGTATTATGTAATAAATTTATTTCATTTTTTTTTTTTATCATTCTTCTCTCTCTCCAGCTCAAATAGAAGTGATACCTTGTAAAATATGTGGGGACAAATCATCAGGGATTCACTATGGTGTCATCACCTGTGAAGGCTGCAAGGTGAGTTGTCAAACCAACATTAAACCAAAGCTTTAACATACTCAGTCATCTGCAACCTGCAGTAGATATAGTGTTGCTCACATTGTCTGTCTCTTTGCCTGCAGGGTTTCTTCCGTCGCAGCCAACAGAACAACGCAATATACTCCTGCTCACGACAGAGGAACTGTCTAATTGACCGGACCAACCGTAACCGCTGTCAGCACTGCAGGTTGCAGAAATGTCTCGCTCTGGGCATGAGCCGTGATGGTGAGTTCTACCGCACTATCTAGATCTAATTAACTCCGTTTCCACCTCTGCTTTTTGCCTGTCAGAACGAATGAGTCATGTGTAACCTTGTTTGACACTGAGCCCCTGCCTTCTTGAATGTTTCATTTTTGTCCTTACATCATCTCGTTGCAGCGGTTAAATTTGGCAGAATGTCAAAAAAACAGCGCGACAGCCTGTATGCAGAGGTTCAGAAGCATCAACAGTCCCAAGAGTGTGCAGGCATCGGTGCCCATGAGGAGAACAGTGACATGGCCGACCTCGGCCGCCCCTACAGAAGAGGCTCCAACACTGCGCTCAGCGATCTGGATGACATCACCACGCTGCCAGAGGGCCTGCTTTTCGACCTGCCGTTGACCCCAGAGGATGCTGGTGGAGAGTACTGTAACCTGGACATGCTGGGGGGCAGCGGAGGCAGCAGCTCGTCCTCCCAGAGTTCACCAGAACAGACCAACTTGGATTTTGTAGACAGCAACCACAGCATCAAGCACGAGTACCAGCTATTGCATGACTCTGGACTCTTCTCACATGCTATCCTGAACCCGCTGCCCGGGGGCTGCTCCCTTCTTGAGATAGGTAGGAAAGCTCAAACCATAAATCACTTTACAGTAACAACAGCTATGACGGTGGAAAGATTTCACTTGTCATTTGCTCCAGGAAATGCACCATAAAGCCATTTAGTATTGTTGTCATGAAATAAGTCAAGAAGTGAATTTTACTGAGAAATGACAAATGTTTTCCCCTGTTTAGAGCGTATAACCCAGAGTGTGGTCAAGTCCCATATTGAGACGAGCCAGTACAGCACAGAAGAGCTAAAGAGAATGGCGTGGACCCTGTATAGCCCCGAAGAGACGCGCTCATACCAGACCAAGGTAAATGCAACATTTTAATATCCACCTGCAAGCATTTGATGGCACATCCTCATTTACACACAGAAAATCGCTTATTATTGACCTTGCTGTTTGAATATAGTGTCAGCAAAATGTGTCATGAATTTCAGTCTTAATCTATTGACAAATAACTTTTTATTTTGTCACCTAAGTTTGGCTTGACATGGCTGCTGTTGACATAACAAAGTCTGATAGAGGATTGTTGTCAGTTTTTAACCTTGTATGGAAATCAACAATGAAATCCTGGAACGTAGTTACTTAAAACAAATGGAGAAGTGCTCCCACTTTCCCTATACTTAATTCTAAACAATGAGATTTGTAAATCCCTTCTGTCTTACTTGCCAAGGCCATAGTCAAACATGCTGTAGGCCAAGACGTCCTTAACTGAAATCAGATCACACAACTAGACAATCCTTGATATCTAAATAGGAGTCAACAATCAACCATTGAATACAGTTTGTGCGATGCTTCTCAGGTGTTGCAATTCTCACAAAAGCCTTTCTGCTTTCTTTTTCAGTCAGCTGAGGTGATGTGGCAACAATGTGCAATCCACATCACCAACGCCATCCAGTATGTGGTAGAGTTCGCCAAGCGCATCTCTGGATTCATGGACCTGTGTCAGAACGATCAGATTATCCTCCTCAAAGCAGGTCAGAGCATGACACCAATATCCACACTCCCTGCGTTGTTCCCCACATTGTGTTTAGCAACATAACAGTCAGGAGCTGTTTTTAAAAAGAGATGTGCTGCCACTAGCAAGACAGACAGCCTGCTGTGTGTACGTTTATGAGTTTGCACACTAGCTGTGACAAAGATAACTGTTGTCATATGAAAAGCATGCCCCCCTCAAGTGGTAGCCGAGTTCACCGAGTTCAAATATCACATGCGCGGAGAGTGACTTGAAGGGGTGCACAGTTCTGTTTTGAAAAAGAGGCTGACCTTGTTACATACATTAGCCTCGGGCCTGATCTACTTTATGTATTGGAACTAAATTAAGTTAAAGTTAACAGTGACAACTGAGACAATAAATCAGTCCAAACATTCGCAGCAATCTTATTCTTCCTCATTTTTGTGGGGATGGACGAAACAAGGGCACATACGCTGAATTCTTTTTCACATGGTGTTTATCAGCCTAATTAGATAATAGAGCCAGAAATATCTCAAAAGTTGTGAACACCAGAAGGGGACTTTAATTGTGCAGGTGAAAATTCCCCTTCACAGTTTACCCTTGAAGATATTTATAATTATCTTGTCATTAAAGTCTGGTTTTCTCTGCATGATGGAGACAGGGCAGGTCCAACCAGCACTACACATAAAGGAGGTCTTCCTCCTGCCACTTGATGGAAGAAGTAGCTACGTTGTTGTCATATTTTTGTGTAGCTGTCTTTATTATTTAGGGCAAAACAGAAGTCTTTACAAAGTAGGTTGCACATTGGGATAGAAAATTAGGTCATATTTTACTGTTCCTGTACATTGTGTGTTACACATAAAAGCCAGTTCTCAGTTACACAATGTGTTGGTGATCGCAGCCTATTTGAATATCTAGTAAGGATTTTTTTTTAAAGTTTAGAGACTCTCACGGCATCAGACCCACAACTATTTAGACATGTATATGTTGCTAAGCTTTTTTTTTTTTTTTGCATTTCTCCACAGGCTGCATGGATGTTCTTCTGATCCGCATGTGTAGGGCTTACAATCCCATCAACAACACATTGCTCTTTGATGGAAAGTTTGCCACTGCTCAGCTTTTCAAAGCTCTCGGTGAGTAACATGTTCACTGTTGTTGTTTCTCTCGTGGGAATCAAATGTATCAACATGAAAACATGCTGAACAGTGGATTTGAGCATGAATTTTTGTTTCTGTCAGTATCATCAGAGTTTCTGTTTTTGATGATCTTACTCTTTCTTTTTCTTCTACCTAGGCTGTGACGACCTTGTGAATGCAGTGTTTGACTTGGCCAAAAGCCTGAGCCGTATACAGATGTCAGAGGAAGAGATGGCTCTTTTCAGTGCTGCTGTGCTGCTCTCACCAGGTATTTGTCAAACTAGATAAACTCATCTCAAGTTCTTTCTCAGCCGTGCCACAGATTCTTTCTCGTTGTAGTCTGCAAGCAATACTGAAGGTTTATGGCACTTGTTTGACACTCGTCAGATGACTGTCAGACCTGGATGATATGTTGTCAACTAACATCAATAGCAGGGCTAATTGCCACTGCAATTAGACAGCATAGTAGTTTGCTACCGATAGGTATTGGGAATGATAAACCCTCATGACAAGGACAGAGTGACATAAGTAGACCTCATCATCCCTGTGCTTTCAAACTGGTTTATTAACATTTTATGGACAATTTGACCCCATTTAATAAGTCACATTTCAGAGACTATTGGAGACATAGATACTGCTTCAGTGCCAGCAAGAGTTTGGCCATTTTCCAAAGCATGAATATACCAATGTGTCAACATATAACAAGTCAAACAACAGTTAGGGTTAGGGTGTGATATTTGGCATCAAATAGCTCACTCCTCAAGAAGAAAGATTAATATCTCTGTAAATTAATTACCATTGCCTAAAGAAAATAAAGGGATTAAGTTAAGCAAATAAATCATCTTCCAAAAGTTCATAGGACAACAAATGCATTTTGCTATTATTCTGCACCTAGACATAACATGTAAATCTTACCAGGTGCAGTTTAACACTGGCGGCATGACAATCTTGATGATAACATTTTGTCATGCTTATTTCCTCCAGACCGACCCTGGCTCACAGACGTCCAGAAGATACAGAAGTTGCAGGACAAAGTCTACGTGGCTCTGCAGCGCTGCCTACAAAAAGAGGGCGCGTCAGAAGACAAACTAGCTAAGGTACAGCTGCTGCTGCACTGCTATGCCAGTTTGGTGAAAATAACTGTTATAATGATTCATTTACACATTGTATTAATTCATTGATTTATCCATTTTTTAATGCCTTCTTTTTTATGTCTTATCTAGATGGTGTCGAAGCTTCCTGTCATGAAGTCAATTTGCAACCTTCATATCGACAAACTGGAGTTTTTCCGTCTTGTTCACCCTGAGACAGCGTACACGTTCCCCCCCCTGTATAGGGAGGTTTTCGGCAGTGAAATCACCTTCCCAGACTCCACGGAGGGCTAGCGCCACGTAGCTAAATAGCTTGATTCAAATAGAAACACTGAGGTTTAGGGAGGGGGAGATTTTAAAAAAAGTGGCAACCAGCTGAGGCAAAATCTACCAGCAGCTCAATGACAATCCTGCACGCTACACTTTAGGACACACTCCTCTCACCTCTGAACTCCCAACCTTGTGGAGTAGCTTACGCTGCCTCGCGAGGCAGTCCTTTCAGCTCCAATGTAACACCACAGGATCTCCTTCTGGGTGCTCAGTGCATGTTACCTCGTTTTTTAGGGAGTCAAAGACAAGAAAAACGTAGAAGCCTACATTAAAGATATTTTTCTATGAGGAGACCTTAAACCTCTCAAGCTGAATTCCTTTATAATATAAATTTGACATTTATCGTTCTCACAGTTCCTGTAAGCTATTTTTGAATGTACCCCCTTTTCCCTTTACCGTGCAGCACAGCCCTAGGCTTGATATAGAATGTACATACTAAAAATCCTCACCCACTTTGTGGAGGTTTGCAGTAAAGATGCCTGTTTCAGTTGTCATTCGAATCACAGTTTTTTGTTTCATTTACCTTTTTTTTTTTTGGTAGTGCCCATATTTTGCAGTTTTGTAACATGAACAAACTGTTTAAAGGGACCATGATCAAACTCACAAGCAGACAGGGTTTTTTAAACTGTGTGAATCATGCGCTAACATTCAGTGTCTGCCGCCATGCACCTACAAATGCTTGCGTACAGAGCACAAAACATGGCACTTATGTTGATCTTTTTATTAGCACACCCTCAGACACTAATGTGAGCTCTTTATTATTTTTTTAATGCAATCAATGACCTCAGTCCTAATACCTTTTTCCCTTTGCAAATGCCACTTGGAGAGTGAGAGAATGATAGAGGTGTTTTGAAAGTATTTTCAGATTTTTTACATGATAATATACATGTATATATGTATATATTATCGTGTAAGATGAGAGGAGCTGTTGTGAATTTATACAGAGAGTGGAGCGGGAGGAGGGTAATGTTTGTGCTCAGGTCTCTCAAACAGATACTGCCTGTCCATACTTTGGGGTTCTGGGATGGAAAGATTGTCATTGAAAAGATAATCTAGTGGATAATTAGCACTTATGAATCCTTGTTAGAATCCAAACTGAACTCTTGGCACAATATTTTACGGGTTCGCACTCAAACTGCCATCTGTGACTCTTAAGGTCAAACCAGTCAGAAATGTTTGATACACCCTCCTACTGTAAACAAGTTGCTGGGCAGCCGACCACTGTGCGGTTATGTGCTCTGGTGGAGGAGCCTCTGGAAATGTGACGATTAACTACACCGACACCTATATAGTTAAATAAGGGGCAGAGAATACAGAGCGGACAGGTGGGCGGACATCAGTTAGAGAGATTCACTGTCTCTTCTCAGCTCTCGCTGCTTCGGGGTCGGGCAGATTGTGCTATCACAGACAGCCAAGATGTTCTGATTGGAGAATTCAATCCTCTGTTCCTTATTTCCTACTCCCTTACTACCTCACCCTCTTCAAACACTACATGGCACGGGAAAGGGTTGACAGAGCCATCAGCTACCCCCCTGAGTTAGGATTTCTGCGTTCATACTAGAGAGCTTTAAAATATATATATATATATATATTTATATATAACAATTAGTGGTACATTTGAAGGCCAGTGATGACCAAACAATCCTTAAAATAATGCTCTTAAATCTTGAGAGAAGACAAACACAACCTGTAATGCTGGATCTACTTATACTGAGGACACCCTCTCCAACTGCTTCTCTGTCATATGAGAACAGTACAAGCCTTAAGGCCCAGGAAGCCCCACATAGATACAGATCTATCTGAAGTCAAGTCTCTGGAGGTGCAGGAGGGTGTGTACAGCTGCAACCTTTATCGTCAAAGTAGGGCGACATATTGTGTTTCTGTAAAACTACATTGTCTTATCAGTATACTGAAGACGCTACAATAGAAAAAAAAAGTTTTAACCTGAGAAATCACTGCTGTTAATGCTTTCTAAAGCATGTAAGACAATCATGTGGCCGATGTTGGATATCTAGCTTTATTTTATATTTCAGCCAGGTTTGCTTTGCACTGCTGGGACAGTGCTTTTCCCCATACACCAAGTTATCTCACACAGTATGAAGGCTCATTACCCTTTTTACTGTGTACACAAGCCTGTGGCACGGTGGGATTGTGTAATAATGTCTTTCCCATTATTCTCAGTGTGTGGGGCCTTTTGCTGCCATGTATTAATAGTTAATATTTCCATGAGCACTCCAGCATAGTCAACCTCAGAGCACAGCAAAAAAATGTTTATTTAGAATATAACGTACCAAATACACAGCCAATTACTACACAGGTCAGCTAGCAGCTGACATGGCCAGACGACACTTACAGATTGTGACAAAGTGCAATACTTTGTGTGTTAAAGTTAGAGAATGTTAGACATGCTGATTTCACAAGAGTCAGCGTACTTTATAGTTGTTGCAGGCCTAAAGTCTGTCCAGGGGACAGTCCTGGAGATCTGCACTTACATTTCCGTTTAGAGTTACTCAGGGAGATAGCTGGGCTCTCTGTCCTACAGTGTCTGCAGTTAGTCTAGCTCGCAAGACACCTTGCACCAACATAGAAGACCTTAAAACCTTGATCACTGTGTACAGTACATGTTCTCGTGAATGTTTGATTACAGAAGTATCAAAGATTTTACCCCTGTCTAATATCATTGTTGCGACTTTTTTCAAGTTTGAGTACTAGATGAAATAGGATGTTTAAAAAAAAGTAAATATAGTAAAATAAATATAAAAGATGGATTATAATCTCTGAATCTTGTGTTGGTTTTGTTGTGATCTTTTTGTTTCTTAATTTTTATCCTTATATGTACTGTTTGGGTTTTTTGTTTTTTTTTTCTTATCAGTTTAGTGTCCTTTTTGTCTTGGAGAGATGTAATTCTATTTTTTTTAAAGAGCATTTTTAAAGATGTCTCCCTAAAAGTTTCTCTTTTGTCATGATCCTTCTGTTTATGATATTTTCACTCTATTTTAAGATTATTAATATTAAATCATTATAGATTTTAATAAGAAATAATTTATGATATGTCATGGATATAAAGCCCAAGAGGTTTTAACACAGTAAAGTGTTATTGCACAATGGTGATACTATGTGGATTTAAGAATGTAATAAAAGTCTTTTTACAATAAAGAGTAAACGTTGTTCTGGTTTTTATCTAGTTTTTAACTGAAATTGATTTGCATGGATGAATCGGCTTGACTAGAGAGAAACATTTTTCATATAAGATCATATTTATCACATTTACACTATGTTTAGTACATTTAATGATCAGATGCATTCAGAAAGTATTCAGACCCAATTTCACACTGTTACTGTATGGTGCCACTTTATGCTAAATTAATTTTAAAAAAAATTTTTTTTTACCATCTTCACTCAGTAATGATGGCATTTATGAATGGAACTATCTGCATAGCTCAAAGACTGTGCTGGGACCATAGACCATATATAAAAAGGTTGGGACACAGATCTGGAGGAGGGTACTGGAAATGTCTGCTGCATTAAAGTTCCTCAGAGCCCAGTGACCTCCATAATTCTTAGATGAAAGAATTTTGGAACAAAACTAAAGTTGACTGCTGGCCAAACTGAGCAATCAGGGAAGAAGGGCCTTGGCAAAAGAGATGACCAAGAACCCGTTGGCCACTCTGGCTGAGATTCAGAGATCTTGAGATGAGAAACTTCCACTGCAGCTCTCAGGTCTAAGCAATTCGTCCAGAGAACCAGACATGATGTGTATAACTGTTCACAGGATCTTTAGAGAATTAACATACAAAGATATGCTTGGAAAAAGTTTTTAATCTGACATTAAAGGACAATTTTAGGTAAAGGGGTCGTTTCAAGCATAGAATTGCACTTTGAGTCAAATGAATTCAGTTAGCTACTGTGTTGCCTAACAATGGGCCTATTTCAGTGGTCTCTCTGATTACATTCACAGCACCATGCCGATATTACACACTTGGATTATACAGTATTAGCAGTACTGAAAGAGCCTCTATATCAAAATAAAACATTTGCAGTTTGCACTTATTCACTCTGCCAATGTCAGCCCTGTATTAAAAAAAAAAAAAAAAAAAAAAGGTCAGTTAAGATGTGTATTGGGAACATATTGTGTATCACCAACATAATGGTAGATAATGCATTAACCATCGTTCCCATGCTGGGGTCCATAAACCCCACCGGGTCCTTAAATAGGTTTTTGTTCCTAGTAAGGAAATTCAATTTGTTTACAGCCAACGGGAGATGGTAAAACTATCTGATCAGGTCCCAGACTCCATTCTCCCATCTCATCCCCAGTCCAAAAAAATACATTTCCCTTGCCATAATATTATTTTGTTTTAGTTGTATGCTGCCATATAACTTTTCCACTACACAAAGACACAATACTATTGACTTTGACTTTGATCCATAAAAAAAATGAAATTCAGGCCTCCTAAAGATATGGTTGAACAAAGATGGGACATTTAGCAGTTTTCAAGTCCTGGCTGGCCTACCATCCAGATAAGGCAACAATGTTGTGAAACTGCCCCTGAAGGGACCACAAAATGCTGCAGGCTTGCTGTATGTCAGATGATGGTATGTGTTGAACTAATTCAAGCTTAGCTTGAGGATATCAACAATCAAAACTCAAGTTAAAATGTCAGCTGTCAAAAATAATTTTACAGCCATTTTGATATACAGGTTCTTAAAATGGGGTTTAAGTGCATTTATATAACAATTTGAAAGACAAAACAAAAATGACACAAGTGAGTACAGAAATAAATGATGAAATACCTAAATAAATGCAAAATATTTTACATTTGGATATGAAAAATGCTATTTCTGTATTTACTTGTTTATTTATTACAGTAATTAATTCATTTGTTTGTTATTATTATTATTATTTGTTTTTTATTTATTTCTGTATTCTACATTTCTGCATTTATTCATTTCTGTAAGCCTATTTATATGTCCGTATGGTATGGCAATTAAGTCTGTTTATTATAACGTTAGTTTTATTTATTACTTTGTATAGCCTACTTTTTGTCCTTCCTGGTTCAACAGTGTGAACATGAGGCTTCTGCAGCAGCAGACAGGACAGGCGGCTGTGTGTGTGGATGTGTGTGCCTGGTCCCTCCAGCAGGGCGCAGTGTGCAGCAGCCTAAACGTCCCACTGACTGAATCTGTTGTGTTAACTCGGGGAAACTGATTTCTTCAAAGTGGCTGGTGCAGAATCGTCCCTCTGTTTATCGTACCAATCTGCCCCAGATCGTTCGCTCTACACGGGTTTATAGTCCGTAGGACAACACTGTCGATACTGGGGGGTTATTATTGTTATTCTTCGGCACACCTCGCCCCCCACCTACCCCCTCCTCGGTGTCTGTGGTGACAGTGGGGGAGAATCCTCCTCGACGTGGACGTGGTCAGTTGGCGTGTCCCGACTCGGAGTGACGGCGGTGCAGTCCTATGATTCCTCCTAAACATTTCTCCACTGGTCCAATTCCTCACCAACTACAACGCAAACTTTAGTTATTTTTGTGACCTATTTTTTAAAACTTCGGCGTCGGAAGTTGAAGAAAGTCCGGCTTCAAGATGTCTGTAGCGGGCTTCAAGAAGCAGTTTTATAAAGCCAGCCAGGTTTGCACAACTTTCTTTTTCTCTCTCTTTTTTAGCTAGCAACTGTCATGTATGGGTTAGCAGCTAGCCTCTGTTAGCACCAGCGGCTAACTGCTAATGATTGGCTTATGTTGACAAAAGCTGTGTTGAGATATTGTGTTATTGTGTGTTAAAGACAGTCGGCTGGAGTTTAAAGTGCTTTGTGCCAGCGTGTAAAATGTCATTGTTATTTTTAGTTGGCACTCCGTGTCCTTTTTACAGCTAGCCCCTAAAGTTAACAGGCATCCTTTCGACGTGTTTTGCATTAATTTGAGTTGAACTAGTGTTAACCAACTTTAGCCAATGATAATTAAAGTTATCAATGCTATAACCATTTACGGGCATTTCATATTTTTCTGTGCTATACATTTTTACCTTATCCAGCGGTGCACCAGTTCAGATTCAGTAAGTGCACATCCTGTGGTAAACAGCTCTGTTTGCCCCAGGGACTCTCTGGGTGAGTCAGTGAAAAACTATACACAAATAAGTAGTACAATATGACTCCAACGTACGGGGGCAACTTTCCCAGAAAGACTCTCCTTTTCCATGGCTGCTGCAGTGAAACCTGAAAAGTTAGGTTTGTGTAATGGTCCTAAGGAGTAAGGAGTTTTTTTTAATAGGTCCAAGTGTTTTAGTCTTTTGTTTAATGAGACAGATCAATAGCAGCTGAGGGGAACAGCTACAGTAACGTCCCATTGCATTATGGAGGTCACTGGAGGTATAAAAGTCACATAGTCTGAACATTGGTATGAATGTTTTTAATTTCTGCCAGCTCTCACAGAGAGTCATGGGCGGGGACGGTTAAAGAGATTTTTGAGTCTCTTTTTTCTTTCCAACCCCTGCTGATCTAAGCAGGAAAGACATTTGGTTTCTGCCCCGGCTTCCTGTCAGGAACAGACACAGATCCCCATTGGTTTGGTTGTGAGGAAAAATAACATGATTTTTTGCAAGCTGTCATGTTAGGCCTGTTGGTACTGAGTGTGGTGAAATGAATAGTAAAGGTGACTTAGGGTAGAGTAGAGAGCTTGAGTGGATTAATTCAGGAGAAAGTGACCCAGAGGGATGATGAGAGGAAGGAGGAGAAGAGTGTGCTTTCCCTTTATTTCACTGCAATGCAGCTCCTTTTCTTGCCAAAACTCCATGCGAGTCAATAACACTTGACATAGCTCAGATTTTCTACGCTGGAGCCGTGCAGGAAGTTGGCTGTGGAGATTATATTTGTGTCTTGTAGCACGCACATCCCTGTTTCCTCTCTTTCACTGACCCGTTATGTGTTTTTCTGAGAATAGCACAAAATCTTGTCACCTGAAATGTCTCACTAAGAGGACAGCAAAAAGGACACATAAAAAGATCTAGGTGTGACAGCAGGTAGGGATTCAATCATGAAGAGATATGATACATTTAGACAGTATCCAAGAGGCTTTTATAACTGTTAAGTTTGTCAATGAATTTTACGCACTGATATAGTAATAAGTCTTCTTTTATTCAGTGTTTCAGTTTAACACCAAAAATAATCCAAGTCATTGTTAAACAATAGAAACACCTGCATCAGAGATGCCCAGATGGGTCACCAGAAATTGATGGATCCTACTAGACAACTCAAGTGAAGAATTGGGATAGTAAAATTGTGATATCAAGTAGTTATTTTTATTGTACAGTATTTTTGTTTTGTTTTTTAACTTGAGGACGCATCAAATATGTATTTTCCTCTAAAAATATACAGTATCTTACAAAAATACTTTTTTAGTATACATGCATTTATTGGACCAAAGCATAGGTTTACTACCATTCCACAATTTGCAAGCCTCACACTTTACTCTTTCTGGCCCAAAATGCTTTTCATATTGGACCTTAGAACAGAGTTAAGTCAGGAGAGATTGGTTGACAGAAAAACCTAAAAGCTAGATTAGAGTCTGGTACAGACATGGAGGAGTAAGCTGCTTTATGGGAATGATAATCGGTCTTCAGTGTAATCCCCATTTTGGTTATTATTACTCTTAATCAAGATCAAGTCATAATGCAGGTGCAGGTGAAGGGATGATGGCGTTGGGGTTAGAAGCTTTAGACTTACATCATGCTGCTGGTGCAGCTAATGGGGTCAGTTAAGATGAAGGAGGAGCAGTATGATGATATGTGCTGTGTGTGGTGTTATGAGCTTATTCTTTGTCAAAGGTTGGTCCACATTGTTTACACAATGACATTCATCTCTTTTAATAACTCAGGGTGTAATGCACTTCTGTGGCTGAGCAAGGGGACTTTACACCAACATTGTGTATTCAGGGAGAGATTTAATTTAATGAGTGTTTCATTTACTGGTTCAACCAAAACCAGGAATTATATTATATTCTTATTGAATTGAATTGAATTGAATTGAATTGAATTGAATTGAATTGAATTGAATTGTATTTATTTTGAACATGTAAGTAAAAATAAGGAATGTGTTTGTTTTTAATAACATAAGCAAGAACAAAAATAGAAAACAAAAACATTGATAACAAAAGCATATTTGAAAAGGAGTGAGAGGAAGCAAAGCTTATTTAATCCCACTCCTTCTCCATTAATCATTTATCCAGCTTCCCTAATATTAAATGGTTATAAATAGTTTGCAGATGTTTTTAATTGACTTTAAGGCTATTTATGAGCATATGTTTGGTATATCATGGTATCATTAATTCCCTTAGAGTGAATTTTATTTTAAATCTATCACTCACCCTTAGTGCTGGTAAGTGTCAGGCTCCTGTCTGTTAAATTAGTTAAATGATCATTGAAGGTTTACAATTTAACCAAGAGGGAGTTCAAGTTTAAAATTGAAATGCTTAGTGGAGGAAAAGTAGTGAAAAGCCCAAGACCCAATTAAGAAGAATAGAGAAGACAAAAAAGCTCCACTGATGTAATGAGAATGCCAGCCAGCTTCTTCTGTGTCACCAGTAAGGCTGGTAATACCGTAATAGCTAACACACCTTCCTGTTCCTTTTTAGTTTCCAATCACAACAACATAATTTCCTTTTTGAAGTGAGGTTTGCTCACATACTGCGGTGACAGAGCTATTTTTTTTATAACCATCTTTGATCTAAAAAAAAATCCTTGACCTAGATTGTAGGTGTCAAACCAGAATGTAATTTATGTTTCCTCCCACAATGTTATTCAATTGTATTCCAGAAAAAAACATGTCATTTCTTGCTTTTGTATGCTGCATTTAACATTTCTCATTACATAAGACACCTTAAACAAAAGGACCCATCACACATGCTGCAGCTAAGACAAATCTGATATGAGACAAGCGGTTTTACCCACTGACTGTTGCCAACCAGCTAATTTCCATATGTAGCATTACAAACAAAACAATATGAATCTACCATAGGCTGCTACTTACCCTCTTGTTATGCACTTGGTATCTAAGCTTCTGCACAAGACAATCCTCCTCTTAGCGTGCTATCTTAGTCATCTGCAGCCAAACAAGAGCCAAGGAGCATGCTTTGTGTTAGTGCACTACCATTTAGCTAATACCCAGTCATTATCATGAAAAGGATGCGTGTAGACTGATCTCTGTGTGTCGATCTATGTGTTGTTCACACCAACACTTCCAAATGATAACCTGTAGTGGATGTTTTTGGGCTCACTCCTTAGTCTGTGTTCATGTAAATAAAGTATTACACATATCTGAGAACCTAATGTTTTGACTACCAAAGGAAAGGGTAACATTATGAAGTAAAGCCTGAGCAAAAAAAAAAAAAAGATAAGATAGCATAAAAATTTTGGACTGCAGACTGCAATCTTATCTTTCCTTGGAGGAAGGGAGTCAAATGCTGACTAGGCTCGGAGTTGAGGCTGAATCTTCACTTATGTCCTGAATCCCCTCAAGGCCCCAAGTCATGTGCTTTCCGTATAGAGCAGAGATTCAGCAGTGTAACTGGGAAGATACAGAAACTAGATGGTTCAGCAAAAGTATGTCAGAGTTACCTCAATGCCTTTCATCTTCTTAGAATTTTCTATTCTCTTAATCTCTGAGCAATAGATGAGAAAACCCTTTACGGATATTCAATCTGTGTCCTGGTATGAAACTTCATGTCACCAACCATAAAACTCTTTACGTGAACATTTCTGTCAGATCCAGGAAGTCCTGGTAATTCCTATAATCACAGCATGGTCACCGACTGTAATTTGAGTCATAAAGGAAATGAGTAGTCAAACTGCTGTTGCTCTATCACAGATAATTGAAATTGACTAAGGAAAGGAGTGAAGAGAAAATGGCAGCATAATCTCTTAATCGAAGAACTGGATATATGTGATAAATGTCATGCACCACCTGAAAATACCATGTTGTCAATGTGCAGATGTGTCAGTATTAGGCCAAATTACATTTGTCTGAAAACTGGGTCAACCTGCCAAAAGAGTCCCTCCCTGATGACATACTCATAATCTCACCTCATTTACTGTAGAGTTTTGCAGAATAGATTTCAGAGCTAACAAATGGAGGCCAAATGTATTTAAGGGTCTCTCATGGTGTTTCATTTACTGTTCAGGCAGCTTGAATTGCTCCCTCTGTTAATACTGTAGGGCAAAAATAATTAAAGATTAACACCAGGCCTGTTACAACTTTACTTAAAACTTACAACAAGACGGATTCATGTTGTGATGTGACAAAATCTTCTACTTCCACTTCCTCAAAGGGGTCTGTGAATAATTTTCAGTGGAACCATGACGCAAACCTCATAAAAGCACCAATTAGTCTCTGTGGTTTGCTCTTGTCTCAGTAGAACAGGCTACGAGGCCCTCTGCATCAAGGTGTGGTGTTACATGCCTTTTTTATTGTCTTAGCTGAGGTGATAGAAATAGTTTTTCTGCCACCTCCAGAGAAACTCTGATGTGAAAGCATGTAGCTCACAGAGCAGCAAGCAAGATCTTCATTATCTTAAATCGCACAGATGCAGAGTCTCATTACAAAACCAGAGTAGCAGTTTCATTCAATTTGCCATTCACTGTGACTGACTTTTGTCTAAAAAAGCACAACTGCTCATAAATCAAGGAATTAGCCAGAAAGTATGTGGTAGTGCGCACTGTACATATACAGAAAACTATCTTGGATTTTTTTTTTAGGCTTTTGTCTGTGGCCTAAAAACATGCTGTGAGATCTCACTTGGAAATACATGTGCTTTCAATCAACATGTTTTAGTCTGCTTAAGTTGTAGCATATTGTCTGTATTGAAACAGATACGATGGCGTTAGCTGGTCCTACATTTTTTCCTCCGGCAAAGCGTAAACAGAAGGAGTTGTGTAACTGTTCATGCTGCTCTTCGTTTCTTCTGTTTTGCTTATCTGTTATTTGTCTCTCTAAATTCCGTCTTTAAAGTCTGCTGGGTAGTCTGGGTAATGGTTGGATTTGTACACAGCACAAGATGCTGCACTACTCGCACACATTTTTCTAAAAGAAGACATGTCTATGCGTATTCTACAGAGAAGCATGTGAATGTGTGAAATGAGTTAGACACAAGCTTTGACTTGTTTCCCACTTAAATGAAAACCTTATGAGCAGTATTCAATAATCTGCACTCCTCTCTCCCTCACCCCTCTTCTATCGTCTCTCTCTCCCTCTAGATGGTAAGTGAGAAAGTTGGAGGTGCAGAAGGAACTAAACTCGATGATGACTTCAGAGACTTGGAACGGGTAAGAAAGGCATCTTTCAGTGGAAACGGCTTTAATCAGCCCGGAGTTTGTTTGTTTTTTCCCCCTAAACAGTACATGAACTTGTTTTTGTTTAGTTTAGTTTTTTTGTTAGACATCAGTTCTTGCTGTTTGCACTTCATTTTAAGTGTTAATAAAGAATTTTCAAAACTGCGTGGATGACATTCAGAATTTGTGACCATTTATTTCCGTAAAAGTTTTAAAATCAAAATGCTTTTTATTTGAACGGCATAGGAACATTTTGATGCTTGACAAACTTTAAAGCAAACGCCAGAATTCGCTCGTTCCAGTCAAACATTCCAATATGAATGTTTTTTGGTTTTCCTGGTCGTCTAATATCTTAGTGAATTAATATTTTGGGGGTTTGGACTGACATAACAACCAAATTTGAAGATTTACCATTGCACACACAGTGCCCAGTATCAGGTGCATGTGGCCATGATATTCTGTGGGTATTTAAACTTGGATTTTTGTCTGGACCACAAACATGGGGCCAGCCCTGTAATTACAAATGCCACTGACTGACCGGTTTACTGACTGACTGATGGTGATGGTATTTCCACCACTGGTTAGCAGAGTGCTGAGCTGCAGTCTACGAGGCCACTCTGGTTACCCAGCTGGCTTGGCAACCTCAGGGAAGTTCTTCCAGCACACTAAGGCTAACATTCATTACATGTATCATTACTAAATAAGGTAGAGGCATAAATAAAAATGGGACACCATACGTAGAGAGCACCAGATAAGAGAGAAGTTATCAGTATCCATTCATGACCAAAACTTAGTTCCAGAGTTCAAAAGAAAGGAAAGCGAAACTCTTGTAGTTCCCAGACAGAGGTTGTGAGCTGTGTGGGAGAGGAAATAAGATCCAGTCTGTCTCAGGCCAGGTGCCTCACCTGGTACACCGTGTGCCTTTTAACTTTCACCCACTGACCCAGCAGCATGGATTGGAGTTGAGCTTGGCACTTTGCTACATGTCATCTTCTTTCCCCCCAATTTTCCTGTCTCTCTTTCACTATGACTGTGATAAAGGCAAAATCCACAGAAATAAATGTACAAAAAGAAAGATATTATGTCTGAGTAGGAGGTTTTTTTTGGGGGGGGGTTTTCATGCCTTTATTCGATAGGACAGTTGAGAGTGTGACAGGAAATGGGAGGCAGAGATGGGGGAATGACATGCAGGATAGGGCCGTCCGACACGGGATTCGAAACCGGGGGCCGCCTGCAGTGAGGACTATAGCCTCAACACATGGGGCAGGTGCTCTACCAACTGAGCTAAACACCGCCCCAGATATTATGTCTCTTTGAGGGATCATTTTAAAAGTAAAAAATGAAGATGAAGCACGGCAATGTTTTTTGTCAGTCAACTATTTTTAAAGGGGAGAAAAGATGGACTGACATAACGTTTCCAAACTTTTTTTTGAGGTGTTTAGGTATAGACGTAGTCTTTTTAAAAATTATTTTAGCTTTGTGCAAGAACCTATGAACAAACGTGCAAGTAATGCTTAACAGAACCTTAAACAGAATATTTTTTTTCCTCTGTCACTTTTATGTTAGCTCTTTGGCAGTACAGTAGCTCTGTTACATACCTGTGATGTATATGTACTTGTGTTTTGTAGAAAGTAGATGTGACCAGTAAAGCAGTTGTGGATGTAATCTCCAAAACGTCAGAGTATCTTCAGCCCAACCCAGGTGAGAACATAATGTGTTTGTTTACATGAATGTATGGAAACTGTTTAAACTCTTTCATTAACATCTGTTCCATCTCCCACTCCCAGCGTCCAGGGCCAAGCTGTCCATGTTGAACACCATGTCTAAGATCCGTGGTCAGGTGAAGAACCCAGGATATCCTCAGGCTGAGGGGCTGCTAGGGGAGTGTATGAGCAAGTATGGACGTGAACTGGGAGAGGACACTAACTTTGGTAAGTTATGTGTGTGTGTTGTGGTTTAGATAATAAATTCCTGGCAGACAGATGTGTGTGTAATTCTTTAGTTATGATGTGTGCATGGTTGTGCTCACTCACTCAGTGTTTAATGAAATACTTTTTTTGACTATTTTAAATATTGTATTTCTATCTATGTGAGAGTGGGGTTTTAGCAGCCACTGTTTCTGTACTTATGGTGTGTGTAAATACTGCGAACTGTAAATCTATGAATGTAACTGAGCCTTTAATCTGTCTGTGCGGTTCAGGCGGAGCACTAGTAGACGCCGGAGAGTCCATGAAGAGATTGGCAGAAGTCAAAGACTCCTTAGATATCGACGTCAAACAGAACTTCATAGATCCGTTGCAAGGGCTCTGTGACAAGGACCTCAGGGAGATACAGGTTTCTGACCCACTAACAAGCTATTTCATGACAGGGAATAAACTGAATGTCAGTCTGTTGATTATTTGCAGTATTAAAAGGCACCAGTCAATCCTTCTACCTTTATAAATATTGATTAGTACTAAACTGTGGCTGTGATCCTTTCAGCACCACCTTAAGAAGCTTGAAGGCCGTCGTCTGGACTACGACTACAAGAAAAAGCGACAGGGAAAGATCCCAGATGAGGAGGTTCGACAGGCCCTGGAGAAGTTTCATGAGTCAAAGGAAGTGGCCGAGACCAGCATGTACAACCTACTGGAGACTGATGTGAGGACCTACTTCCTCTCTTTCTGTTCAGTGTGTGGTGTTAGCGTTTGTCCTCCAAAGCATAAATTTATCCGCAAAGAGTTCTCACTACATACAAGGTCAGGCATTTCTCTGCCATTATCCATTTCATCAGCAATAAAGATCATTCATTCATTTTTTATGCGGCACTCAGGTATTTTTGACATTTACTCTCAACACTGTTTAAAAGGAATATTTACATCTTGTAAAATATACAGTGAAAACAATTACCGGTATATACGTAATAAATGTAAAGATCATATCAAATGGAAAACAATGTATCCCCAGTATCTACAACATTTCAAAGCGTTTCTACAGTTATTTCTGCAGCGTCCTTGTTAGAGATATTGACTCTATCATGTCTAACATTTTATCAGTGGCTTCAGTGTAGAGCATGCCAGAACTTCAAACTCTGGCTGTGAAAGGCTGATTTCCCCCACCACACACCCACAGGACAAACACACGGCTATAGTTACGCCTGTAGAGGTTGATGTAACACACCAGTTCAAAAACAAATAACACTGGCTCTGCACTGATTTATGACAAAATTATGACTAATAATTCACTAATAATCACTATTTGGGTTCAGCAGTCTGAGCATTTGCGTGAGATAAACACACCAGCAGGTAAACATACCTGTAGTGTCGTCTCGGACCATACACTCCAATTTCAATTAGTCATGTAACAAAACCTTGGTCATGATAAAATGGTTATCATGTTCAGTTTGTGTCGAAACCAGTTTGGAGAAGCTGATTTATCTTTATGATCATGGTGCTGTTAAACTGTGTTGCATTATACAGAGAGGTGTTTGTGTCATGTACCCTGCTTGCTTTGTTTTAAAGGGGTGGTTAAAATAATAGAAACACCCATCAGCATAACACAGTGTTGTGTTACTGTTCATTTCATCTACTTGATCTGTTTGTTTTTGTTGTGATACAGCACAGCAGTCAAGGGTGTAGTTTTATTATTGAGGACATGAGGACAAGTTGAGAGTGTGAATACGACCACTGCAGTTGGAGGAAGTCTGTCTCTTCCATATTTCCTCTTTCATATTATTTCCTGTGGCTGTTTAAATACTAGATATGTGGAAACCTACATGTGACAGATGATGTTGACCTTGGAAACAGTAGTTTGGCCAAATAATTTAAACTAAACAATGAGTTGTGATTACATTGACGAACATACATTTATTGCCCATGAGCTGTTTGATAAGGTATCTAGAATGTGCAGTAAATCCCCCATGCATTAGCAATGAGGTTATTACGAACTGTTTGAACTGTAGCGTTTATTACTCAGATATTATACTGTTTATCCTTTGGACTGTGTAAAACAGTAACAGTACAGTAACTGAGTGTGGTGTGTGTGTATGTGTTGTAGATTGAGCAGGTGAGCCAGCTCTCATCTCTGGTGGAGTCCCAGCTGCAGTACCACAGACAGGCGGTGCAGGTGCTGGAGGAGCTTTCTGACAAACTCAGAGACAGGTGCAGTAACAAAAACCTGACACAAATAACAACAAACTGTACGCTGCATCTGGTTGCACTGCTTTCTGCTTATCAGTCTCTCCACACACTAAATTGAATTTATCATGACCGTTTAAGAATGTCCTTTAATTTATCCTTCTGAACAGGATGAATGATGCTCAGACTCGACCAAGACGTGAATACACACCCAAACCCAAACCCATCTTTGACTTTGGAGACAACAACCACTCGAACGGCGGATACCCAACCTCAATGGCTCCTCCTCCTTCATGTAATTCAGGTAAGAAAGAACTGACAGGCTTTTAAAAAAAAAACAAATATTCAAAAGGTTCTGAGCGGAGATCAGTGTCAATATATTGTAATTTTATCATGAACACTTGAGTGAAATACATTTGAAGCAACTATGAATGACAGAATGATGAAGTGGCTGACTCAGACGAACAGACGGTGTCTTGACAAAGCAAAGAACAACAAAAACACTGTCATTATTTTGTGTTCCTCCAAACACACTGCCTTACATCACTGTCAAAGCCACACAAAAGAGCTCTGGAAGAGAGCTGCCATACCAGAAATCAACAACCACCGAACATCCAGCTATTTTTTACACAGAAAATGCACCCAGCCAAAGTATCATGCCTTCTTTCCTAGAAAATATGACAGCCTCTGAAGTCCAAAAACTCTGCCACCATGGCCAACGCGATCACGTGAATACCATTGCCACTGAACACAAATATGTCAAGAACATTCAGCGCACAATTGTTTGTCTTTTCTCCAGTGTGTTTGTGAGGCTTGGTGGCATGCACTGAATGTTTGACTCTCAAATACACTCAGTCGTTGACCATGAGAAAATGGATGTGTGTGTCAGCTTCAGGGGGAGGAATGAGTGTGCGAGTGAGTATTTATGCGTGTGTGTGTCCTGTCCTGTCCTGTCCTGTCGTCTGAATGGCCTTTCTCCAACTGACCTTGTTCCTCTTTCCCGTGACATCATCAGAGCCCTCTTTTCACTTGGCCAGATTGTCCTTTCGGAAACCCACATTGTGTGAGTCAAAGATTGTGTGTGGGCCATTTTTCAGTGTCACCGTTTTCAGCTGTGGTCTTGAAACGGTTCTCTGTGTTTGTACAGCCTCTCATGTGATATGTATGAAGTGTTGTATAAGTCGCTTCTCACAAGTTCGGCACACAGTTGTGGTCTATGATGCATGTGTAGTTTAACAGCGTTATACGTGCTTTTGTGTGAAATTAACATCCTGTTCTTAAGATACTGAAACCTGCCCTGCCCAAGTACACCCTAGTACAGCTCTGCAACTGTTGGTTCAGTTTACATTTGAGTAACACCTATTGATTTAAGATATGTTGAAAGAACAATCAGGATTCTGTTAATTCAAATGTCAATCGTAGTACAGATCAAACACAGCCAATAACTCGCTGTTTCACATTCAAAACAGTAGAGATAGATAAGTATCAGCCTTTAAATGATGAAACTACATAATGTTCATATTGCAAAATACATTTATATGAGTGACATTTTGTTGTGTAGTGATTTATGTCCTCTAACATGAATTTATGTATTGTAGTTCACTGTTTTAATATTTAACAATAATTTATAACTAATATCACCATTAATATTATTTTAAGAATCAGTATTACTCAGTTTGTCCACAGAGGACAGCTGCAGATCTCTCTCTGTGACCAGTGTTACTTATTTAGGAGCAGTGTCAACCGCTAACTGCACCATCGTTTTTAGACTGGTGGCCTGGGCAGTGTGCAATTTCAGAGCTATTAACCAACTAAAGCACTAGTGCTAGAATTATGATTAAATACACATTTTACTTACAGTGGTTGTCAGTCAAAATCAATGTACATAAGTGTTAGAAACAGTACTATGAGCTGTTTTAGCTTGAATAACAGAGTTAAGATTTGTGAGTTTTAAGTCTGGCTCTTAGAATGTGAACATCTTCAAATGTGAATGTTTTCATTTAGAAGCAGAAGTGGTGCTGATCTTAGTGAACACGCAGCACAACTTCTGTGTTGATGGTCTTTTGAATAGCTAGAATAAACAAATGCCTTTTGCACCCAAAGTCCCTCTCGTAATATAACCTTCCTCTGGAGAGATGTTTGTTATTGTGGTACAGCTGCTACAAATTGGTCATATTTCATTAAATGTTTAAATATTTTTTGCTGGTCTTCCAAACTGACATGGCAGGGAATAACACACACACAGAGAATGAAGGCCAAAGCTTTCCCCGTCTCGAGCCTACCCAGCAGTCTGTGGGGTAAACTTGATACAATGAGAAAATTGTTTGGCGAGAAAAACAGGCTAGTTTGTCTGTGCATGGAGCTCCACTCTCCTCTGCCGATCTCTGTGAGGTCACAGAGAAAACGGGTAGATGGAGGAAACCACAGACAGGGAGGGAGGAGAACAGTGATACAGAAACCTGTTGTCATAGGATACTGTGGTTTTTGGTTAACATTTAAACCCAGAGTTTGTTTGCACTGCTGCTCTGTTGCAGCTTTTTTAACTCAACCACACATTAATGTTTTACTAACGTGTATAGAAAAAAGTGAAGAACAATACACGCTTCACCTTTTTCCATAACTGGAACTGCCGTGGCCTGTTGCAGTGTGAGAGCATCCTGACCTGAAGTTTTCCTGCCATTCTGTCCATCATCTTCATCTCTTCTCTCCTTACCTATGCTTTTTCAGCCCCCGAGCAGCCGAGCTGTAAGGCGCTGTACGACTTTGATCCAGAGAACGAGGGAGAGCTGGGCTTCCGCGAGGGCGACATCATCACCCTGACCAATCAGATCGACGAGAACTGGTACGAGGGCATGCTGAACGGCCAGTCGGGATTCTTCCCTCTCAACTATGTCGAGGTTCTCGTTCCACTGCCACACTAATACAAAGAGAGCGAGGGAGCTGAGAGGAGGCTGATGGAGAGGAGAAAGCAAGTAGAGTTAGTAGAGAGGGAGGAGAGTGAAGCCAAGGGATGGTCCGCAGAAGATTCATTTTGACCTTCAGCTCCAGTGTCATCCTCACAGACAAGCACTTTTTTGTCATCTAGAGTTCTGGGGAAGATGGTAACATTTCAAATCCAGACCGTAATATATCAACCTGTTCCACCCAAAGGTGAAAGGACCTAGACTAAGATGGACACAAAACGTTGTTACCCGCTTTCTGACAGTCAGAAACATTTCTTGAGGACTAACTCATGAAACTTTTTTAAGCAATATTTTTTTTTCTTTAACCACAAATTACTGATATAGTAAAGAGAATTGCCAGAGATGGTGCATTTATCATGTCATCCTCATTATCTGTGTGACTGCAGTCTGTACAGAGCTCAGGTTGGTCAGCTGTTGGACAGTCAGTTTTCAGGCTGGAGAGGCTGACTCCATCCTCACAGTAATGTCAAGTATGTTGACTGAATTTTTTTTTAAACTCATTTCAAAACTGAAAACTTTCTGTGCCACTCAAAAGAACTGGAGCTCATCTCTGATGCCCCCTGCTGGTGTGACTGAGACTTACTTTCACTCAAACTAAACCTCAACAACACTTGACCCGAAATATAATTTTAGTGGATCCTGAAAATGAAATCTGCTCCACATTTTTAATAATATAAAATGAGCCAAAATTGATCTCACATGTGATTTAGACCATTTTCAGGTTTTGGCCTATTTGTTATTGCTGTTTTTGTAAGCTGTGACGAATATAGCTTCAGAAGCCAACAGTAGGTTCCTTTCTTATTGTTTCAGTATTTGATTTGTATTAGTCTCAGATTTGAACAGTAAATTTAGTAGTAGAAGTGCTTACAGAATGAGTGAGAAAAACGTAATTGCACCTTGGTCCTCAAATGATATTGTTGTGTGTGTGACAGACTTAACTCTACCGTTATACAAAGACCCAAAGTTAAAGCAGACATTGCACCTTTTTGTCACTTAAGGCAGGCGTGTAGAAATGCGTAATGATTAGTCGTTTAATGGTTGTGTGCTGGTCTGTTTAATAGAAGAGACAGAGCCAAAAAGTCTTTATAAAATGCAATAGCAACATATTGCTAGACAAGCCTATTTGTTAAACTGCTAAATATCCTAACAGCCATATATTCATTTAGTTCTGAGCGTGTTTGTCTTACTATGTTAAGCCCTTTACTTTATTTTCTAAGTCTTTAGGCACCTGTAAACGCCTCACGACTAGACGACGCTGCTGGCAGCGTCTCCGTCTTTCCTCGAACGTCACTAACTGTCCTATTGTTTATGTCTGCCCTCGTGTCTTTGAGAATGTGAAACTTGTCTGTGCTTTGAAGCTTGGTCTGACCCTGTGATCCTGATCATTCACAATGGCTCTGATTGGATTTCTTTCTTAGTATTTAATGGGTTGATGTTGACTGGCGTTTAATCTACTGAGACAAGGCTGGCTTCTTGTTTTGGATTGGGCCACAGTCCACACATGTAGGTGGAGTTTAATCCAGAATACACTGGACAGCATGAGGGAAAGACCTGGAGCGAAAGGGAAACCGTCAAGGGAAAATGACTTATTTGGAGAACCCTTGGTACCAAACATTTATCCTTACCAAACAAGTATCGTCAGTCCCATTGTCTTGTAGAAAAAAATACATTTTTATTGTGAATGACAAATATGTGCTATTTGACTGTTTGCAGGATCGTTCTGCTACATTTCCCCTCAAATATGTGTGTTTGTTCTTCACTCTATGCTGGCAAACACGTCCCCCAATCCCAAGTTTGGTCCTTGTCTTTACATGTTTACATCCTTGATCTTACTACATTTCATTACTCGTATCAAGTTCAGGGCAAAGTTAAAGGACTGTCGGAGGTGCTGTTTGGATCACACTGACATCAAAACACAGGTCCTTTGTTTTTAGTGCCTTTGGAAAAAGAAAGGAGGGAAAGAAACGCAACTAATACAGCAACCAAAACCTAACTTAGCTAATTGAGAACAATGGTCATGAATTTCTTTCCTTTTTTTCTATTTTTGGGTTTATTTCTAGCCATTGGTATTTTTCCTGTGTAAAGATTAAATGCATGTGTGCACGTTTCCACACATTTATGACACTACAGCAGTTTTCCTGAACATGTTGTGTTTAGATAATGTGACGTTCATCAGCAAACCACCAGTGGAAACTGTTCTTATGTAGACTTTAATCCATGTTTTTTTTTAAATATGTCCCATTGATTTCTTGTTTTAAAAGGCTATGCATTTGTTTAATCAGTCTTAAATGCTCTTTTGAACAGCGTTAAATCATTCTGGCTCTCCATAGTATTATTTTTTTATATACAAGACCTTTAAATTAATCTTTGCATGTAGTCCTCTATCACACCTTGTAAATGTTATGTCTTAGAGTTAAGTGGCCTTTTTACTTTCGGTATGAGTACAGAATTTAACCGCAATATTTTGTCTTTTATTATCAAAGTATTTGTATGTGCTTCTTTCTCGTCTCCCACCTCCCCCATTCTTACAATAAATAAAAAAGAAAAAATGTGTTATCTCTGTGTTTGACTAACACCAAGGTCAAAGTATGACTGGAAAATGATAAAAACCACGAAATAACAAAGACAAAGCAGCAATATTCCTCACACAATAAAGGAAGAGACAGTTGTTTAAATAGTTCCAGTGTGTATATTGTAATGCTTTGTGGATCATCCAATCAGCAGGCTTAAGGCATACATCTTCATACATGTACATCACACAGTCCACAGTTAGTTATAAATACAGTACAGGTAAAGAGGAAGCAAATATGTGTCCTAACAACAGGACTCTTGTATTGTGTAACCTGATGGGGAGACAGTAGAGGGTCACATTCACAACACGGCTCACAGACACACGGGTTCATAAAAAAATTGTTTGGCAAAATGGATTTACTTGCACCACGTTTCAACCTTTCACTTTGACTTAAGGAACACAAACATTCACAAAACCTATTGCAGAGTAGTTTAAGTCAAACCAAGACACTGTTGCCTACATGTACTTTGTAGGCAACGTTCAGTTGTATGCAAAAAGCACTAATGTTTTCTGACGTTTTCTTTTCCAATCACTGCTCCTTGTTTAGTCTATGAAGGCAATTAAAACAACTTAACATTGTACATATCTGGCAAGATCTGCTCACACCACAGGATACTGGCACAGATAGGCACATAGGTCCAAGTGTAAAAGATAAAGAAGCCAGTTCTTACCTGGTCCATGAAACAGTTCAATTTAGTGTCCTTGAAACAATATTTAACTTTAGCAAAACATTGGTTTTCAACACTAATTACTGTAGTTTCACATTGTATATTTCTCTAAATACAAGCTCCTGGGGTGACTAGTATCACAGATTTAGCACCTTCACCTCCTAGTAAGTCATTGAAGTGTGTCTCAACTCAGGACAAAGCTGTGTTAAATTAAGAAATGAGAGAATTCAAGGCAACTACATGTTGTTTTTTTCAAGCAGGTTTTTACATTGTACGTACGTCACACCGGAGCGGTGTTTGAAATGGATCAACTGGAGATGGAGGGCGGCCACATGCACACACTCATGCAGAGCACATCCACTCAGAGCATGTTGCCCAGCTGACTGTAGACATGCTCCAGGATCTGAGAGTAGGCCTGGTCTTTGGGGGCGTGGCAGCTCAGAGAGCCCTGAGAAGTAAGAGCTGAGTTTAGTTTATTCGTTTCATTCATTGAAAAAATAAATTAAAAACAGTTTAACACAAAAAATAATGCAACTCCTGAATGAACGGGGGCAGAAAGAAGCAAACTCATGTAGTCTAACCCTTTTACCCAGGAAATCCTTTTGCAAATTAAATAATGTAGAGGATAAACTGGTGAGGTAAGCTGCAGGGTCAAAGGACCCAAGACACATCATGTTTTTGTGGTTTCAAGTCCTCTGTAAGTCTTCCTACCTTGATCTTGTCCAACATGGTCGTGTCAGGGCACCAGCACTGGCCGAACTGGACGAGGTCGGGAGCTGCCCTGTAGTAGTCAACCAGCAGCATCTTTGGAGCAAACACAAATGGCATTCACATAAAAAAACAAGAACACATATGCTGATATCTCTGTGGTATTTACATAAGTCTGATACTGCAGTCTCATCTCATACCATCTCATTAAGGACGTCACTGGTGAGGAAGTTGTCCTGTACGTAGGTGACCTCTACAGCCACTGGGATACCGTAGTCGTTTGGCCGTTGCTGCAGGAAGGCAGATGACACAGAGATTAAACACAAACTGAGAGATGACTACATAAAAAAGATATGAAATCAGATTCATCATCAGATAATCATTAGTTATTTCTGTGTCTTTACCTCAGGTGGTGGTACCACCCAGAATGGAGTTATTGTGGAAGCCACACCTTGATTACCATGGTAATACGGTCCTGTTAAAAAAAAAAAGTATAAATACAACACACACAAAAAAAGGTCAGAGTTACAGTAAAAGCTAAGTGATGTCAAACCTGCCTGATGATCAGAGAGCCAAGGTTTTACCCAGCCAACATGTTCATGGTCGTGATGTTGCCTTCAAATGCTATGGCAAATATTGTAAATAGAAGCTGTTTCTGATTTAGAGCAAATGTCCCTTTAAGGCCTGAGTAACTATTTGACTGCATTAGAGGGATGTTTAGAGGCAGCCAGATGTCTTTTAACTGCTCCACTAAAAAACACATAAAAATCACAATATTTTCCAGGATCTCCTTGACATCCATCCACCCAACAACTGTTTATACCACTCATCTTTGTGGGGTGGGGTTATTGTAATAGCTATGTGCTGCTATGCTTGCCTGTTTTACTGTAATACTGTTATGCTCTGTCCACATGTTTTCTTTGCAATGTTTCCTGGTTAAATAAAGGTTGATGATGATGATGATCATTATGATCATGTATATATTGTAGATTTATGTTCTGTATCTCCTGCTTTATAATCTATACTGCAGGATACATAGCAATAGCAGGACTTTGAGCACTGATGACTCGGACTTGGATTCTCACATTTATGTAGAAGCAAACTTTTTTTGTGAGGTATAGTGCATGGCATAAAGATGGTGCGTTCATTTAAACCCTCTTTGAAATAGTGACTTGTCATTTGTGTTTATATGGACCTCAGCTCTTTGATTTTGCAGTGAAGCCTGTCCTGAAACTCAACTCTTCTTCGATGACTTTGGAATTGGATTCAAACACCAGGGTGGTGAGACTTGGCTCTCAGACACTTGACTACGATACTGGTATATAGCATTACTTAGCAGATACTATTTGATTCCTTGCATTTGATATACAAAGTGCCTCCTTTTCAACTGTTTTCTCAGATTCCAGTGGAAGATGCATTCAAAGAGAATTCCCTGCTCAGATCAACACTACTGTATGTATAAAGGCACACACTGACCGCAGATGATGCCCAGGCAGGGCTGGAAGCCATTGTTTGAGCCCTGCAGCCTCAGCTGGTGGTCCATCTGGGAGTCGATGTCCTGCAGCGACGGCAGAGCCGGACCTCGTGGGTGACTGTGGTACCAGCCCACCAACGACAGCCCGCGCATGAACAGGTTCTGACAGATCTGGTGGAGACATGGAAACATGGAAACATGACAGGAGAGAGAACTTACAGTAATGCTTTTGTTTCATCTGAAGGTAATACATATATAAGCCAAGAGAGTGGTGACTATGGGCTGTGCAGCTGACAAAATACAGTTTTTTCTCAATTGCTAAGACACATTTCTTGAAACCTTCCATCCCTTTCTCTAAACTGTAAACACAAAACGCAATTTTCAAACGACATTCACCAAACCTCTGACTCTTCCTCCAAAACCAAACTATTGCCTCAAAACAGTTCAAACAGTGCTCAAAACCAAACACTGTTGTCAGGCCAGACAAAATGAAAAACACCACTGAACAGTCATTACACACAACATAGAAAAAAGGAAAACACAATGATCAGATCATAAAACTGTAGAAATCATCTTCATGTTCACAACGGGAAAATGCATTTGCAAAACAGGCTCCTTGAACTGGCTTATGTTGGTTTCTTCACATCATTAGCCACAAGTGTGATCAATTTTGAGTTGCTGCGTTTACGTAAGTTTAGACACCTGTGCTTTACAGTAATTGAGCTTCACTTTTGCTACCTGTGCTTACTATTATGCAACACAAGTGCATCACAGTGCAAAATGTGCTGTAGTGGGTGAGAATATGTTTGCAAGTTGTGTCTAACTAGGTCAAAAGTGCTTAGGTTCTACCAAAAGGGTGACCAATTCAATAAATGGGTTCAGGGCACTGATCATTTGGTTCAGACAATAGTGTTTAGTGTTTTAGCAATTGAGAAAAACTGAAACTCAACGTAAAACACTTAAAAATAATAAAATAATAATAATTAAAAAAAAAACTTGTAATTTGTGCTATTGCCAGAAATGAACTAGTATTACATTATAAGCATTCAACCCTCAAGGTTTGTACACTCAGCACTACAATCACTATTCTTATTTCCCTGTGATGGAAATTCAAGAGTTGGTTCTTTGGTTTCTGGCTTTTGGAAATAGAGATGCATGTTGACAGGTGCTCGCCGCCCGAGTGTCCCATGGTGCAGGATGAGCTCGTGAATTTTTAAAATGGGTGTCATTCACCTGCATGTTTTCTGAAGGCATGAATGCTGAATTCAGTGCAGACTTGTGATCCACTGTCCATGTGTTACTGTACCTCCTCCTCGACAGCAGAAGCAGCGTCTCTGTCTGCCAGCCTGGTCCGACAAGGGAAAGCCCTCAAGACGGTCAGCACTGAAACACAAGGGAAACGCACAGACGATGAAGACCGCCTCCATTCTGATCCACTAATGTAACATTTCGCTCCAAAGTCCCACTCACATTGTGTATTAGTATCCCACCGTCCTCCGAGGTATCCCACCACCTCACTGGTGGTCAGGTGACAGTGGAAGTCCTGTAAAGGACAAAGAGCAGTCATCTTGGTCTTTCTGAAATGCTCATCCGTGTTAATGAACTTGCTCTAGCTGTGACGGTTGCTCACCATTAGCAGCAGTACATTACTGGACACGGCTACATTGAAAGGCTGGAATCTGTTGATGGCTGAGAAGGCTGACAGCTCCACGAGTGTGTGTGGATCTCTGAGGATACAAATTAGAGTCTGATTCACCTCGTGCACCTCGACACAATGATCGCATGAAATTACACCGATCAGTCTGAATAATAGAGAGTACCTGGCAGCATCCCTGGTGCCCAAGGTGCAATATCTGACAGGAATTCTCTCTCTGTCGGTTCTTCGTGAAACCATCACATCTGTAACAGTGAAGAAGGTTTTCTGTTCAGATTGGGGAAGAGAAGAGAGGAGAAGAGAGGAGAAGAGAAGAGAAGAGAAGAGAAGAGAAGAGAAGAGAAGAGAAGAGAAGAGAAGAGAAGAGAAGACAGGGATCGTACCATGTAATCCAGGTTTGTTGTTCTTGTTCTTCTCATCTGCTTGAACAGCCGTCTTACCCTCCTCTTCATCCTCGTCATCATCCTCCTCACTCACCAGGCTCTGACATCACAAAAAATAAACATTTAACAAACATTTTAGATACAGTATAGAAAGACAAAAGAACAAGAGCAGGATATTTTTCTTCACTCCAGTCCAAACAGACGTGACTTTATATAATGGACATTTTCAATGTATGGTATTTTCAAAGATGAAAGAAAACTAGGTCAAGAGGACAAAGGTTCAGGAGACGTGACTTCATTGTAAAGGGTTAGGGTTCAAAGGTTCAGAGTATATCTTGACTTTTCTGTAATGGACTGCAGGCCGTGAGATTATATCGTTTTCTTCCACTGTGAGCCAATAAATCTAAAAGTAGACATTATTTCCAAATGAACAAAGTAGTTATTTCCCCGTTTAATGATTTCATCAACCCTCTTTCAAAATCAGCTTGTTTTTTTGTTTTTTTCTCTTCAACTCTTCCCTTCTTCTCTTTGCATGTTGAAAGTCAGGCAGGACTGTAACCAGCGTCTAGTTTCTGTATTGATCCATGATTAGTTATCTGATTGGCTGCTGTGCTACAAGGTCAGTGGGTTTCATCTTCATTCAGCACCACTGTCCTTCCCTTGGATCTGACTGATCTTTGTTTTGAGTTTCACTGGAGCCCCCATTGATCGAAAACTTGGGTTGTGATGTCTGACCTCTCACTTAATCGAACTTGATTTAGCTGTATATTGCTTCAGATGTTTCCTCTCTCACCAAGTCTGCGCTGGGTTGGTACTTGTGCAGCCAAGTGGTTTTGTACTGGACCAGCTTCTGACCCCGGTAGCGAACAGACGCCCAGCCACAGCCGGACTTCTTGGCCGGGTTGACCAGACGTTTGCAGTGAGTGGCCCAGGCACTGGGAGAGTTGAAGATCTGGCCCGTCTCCACCCATCGGATTTTCCCATCATTCAACAGGTCTCCGACAAAGTTCTTACCCTGAGGAGGGAGAGAAAGACGGACGGTGCATGTGGGTTTACTCCGTTAAGGCAGCTGTCTGCTCTATTTCATTTCCTGTGTATCAGAGAGACACAAGCCTGGTGCGACCTCACACAATACGACACAACACTGACATAAATAATAAACAACAACACTCATACTGTCTACTCCTGTTATTACCAGGTAGTGGATGGCCAGCACTCCGTCCCCTGGCTCCACCAGGCCGTCCTTCAGCAGCACTCTCAGGGTGATCCCCCTCCGGGTCAACAAGGAGCCCCGGCCAGAGCTGGACCGCAGGTCTGCCTCCTCCCCTCCGCTCAGCTCTTCCTCATCCTCCTCTCCGCCGTCCTCCACCACCTGTGGAGAGCTAGGTGGCTCCGAGCCTGAGGACACACACACACACACACACATAGGTTCACACATTTAGGATCATCCATCATGTCTGCTGGGGGTGATAGGTGGGTGCACTGTTAATGCTGAAAAAAAAGAAAAAAGAAAGCCATCATTTCAAATCTTTTATGATGCACCAACTTGATGTTTTCTCCTGCCAGAGGTCATGTTAGTCAGAGAATTCAATATCAGCCAAAGCACCTGCACGCCACTTAAACATCTGTGTATTAAAGTTAAACCAGGAATAAAGCCAGTGTAAAAGTCCATTATTTTAATTATAATGACTTTTTGATGAAAGCTCCACTGTAATGGCAGCCAGCATCATTCATAACTGCTGCATGCTAAAACATGATAGCAATCCCATCGTGGTGAAATGAATCTCATGGGGCCAAAATAGCCAAAAGATAATCTAAATTGGCATTTCATTAATTACGGCTATAGCTATGCTTGGTTGGCCTTTGTTTCCACCTCCCATTAGGGCATGGCTCTCTCCCTCCACCAGAAAGAGGCCTACTCCTCCTCTGTTAATTTTTCCCCCAGAATTACAATTAAACCCCTCTTCCATTATTCTCACCCATGTCTCTGAAAGCGTCGGAGAGCGCCTTTAAATCCAACTCGGTCAAAAGCTGCTCCTTTTCGGGGGCACTTGAGGCTGTGCGGGGCTGAGCTACGGGCAGATTTCACAGATACACTTCGCCACACTAGCTCCGGCTATTATTCAAAAACATAAAATGAAGGCGTCTGTGGCTCTGCAGTGTAGTTTCCTTGTTGTGTTGCTTTAATGTCAGTTCCCCTCCCCTTTCTTTCTCCCTCTCCCCGTCCTTGTCACTCTCTCCCTGTGTTCTTATGAACGGGTTTTGTCTGGCCGTGCCATGCCGGTCTTATCCGTGCTCCCTTATTAGCCTTTAAAAAACACCACACAGCCATTGTTAAGGAGGAAGAATCGTGTGCGGTTGAGGAAAGATGCGTTCAATGTCCTTTAAAAAATGTAAACAATAGCGACAATTTTCCGGAAAAAAAAATGAAGTGTCGCCAACCGCTATTTGGCATTTAGGCAGATTAAAAGTACATCCTGAAGATTACAGCGCGCAAGTGTGTGAGAATCACTATCAAGTAGCCAAAGGTAGAGGTCTATGATGTGTTTTAATACAACCTTGTCCCATTGTAGACTATGTTACACTGTGATTTTCTTCACTACACCGAGATGTTCCTTCTTTATCTCCGGAGAGAGGCACATGTACCGGGGAGTGGCCTGCGGGGGGCAGCAAACCCCGAGCTGTCTGCTTCCTTTAACCGGGTCCAATTGCCCCCACCTGGTGGTAACACAGGATCATGCTCTCACAGGGACTGAGCAACTGTGTTGCTATGAACCCAAACACCTGTCACTACCATAGTCAGTACAGAGACCTAACTTAAGTTATTGTACAATTGTGATGAACGCAACATTGTTTGTCAATGAAACAACATTTATTTACTGTTATAAACCAATAATAAACAAAGTAAAAAAAATATTAATGGGCTACACTAGAAGACAAAGAAGATAACGAGCCAAAGCAAGATAGTTTTTAAAAAATATCTTAATTTTCCAACCTTTAAAAAAGGACTGATGGTGGACGGTCCGCCATGGCTCCCACACAGAGCGGGAGACTGTAGATCGTTGCTAAGCAACCGTGTAAACTATGTGAAGGAGTAAATAAAGCCAGCGGGAAATGTACATCAGCAGCTATGGTACTGCAGGTATAACGTTAGCTTTTTAACAAATAGTTTATGGAGCAGATATTTATTCACTGTAACTTGAGTTCGGCAAAGTTAAAGCAGCAGTAGCACAACAACAACAATGTCGACATCGGAGGCGCCAGCGAATCTCGGCAAAGTGCTCGGTTTTCTCCGGGAATGGGACCGAGGAGACAGGACGGTCCGCTGCCGCATGTTGAACACCTTTACCCGACAACACAACGGGAAGAGCTGCTACGAGCTGGAGTGTGAGTTTGCTCAGGTGCCCAGTCTCTTTCTGGCTCGACTCACCACCTGGATGAGACTCACGTATCCTTTATTCACCTGAGACTGTGTAGAGTCAGTGTCGTGGTCCACAGACCGTGCTGATACATTGTTAAAAAAAAACAAAAAAAAAAACAAGACTAGCCTACTACAAAGATCTCATTATAGTGTTGTAAATGTAGCCTACGACTAATGGGAATTATGGTTATTTGTAATGCTCCATTTATATCATCTACAAATTGTTGATATCACACAATGAAAGTATTTTGTCACGGATTTGTTCTCTATGTTGTATCATAGTGGATAATATAGGCTAGTGTTAGATTTAAGTCTATAAATAAGACTTTTGACAAAAAGAAAAAGAGAATTGGGGGAATGGTCCACAGTAGACATTGGATTACCGTATGCAGTTTTGGAAGTTGGATGAATGCAAAGCTAAAATAAACAAAAAATATGTGTGCACTGCAGTTCTGCTTGTTTACTGCTCTGCACTGACTACACTTAAGTCCTTCACTGAATATTCAGGTACATGTTTGGGACACTCTTGGGACTCCAGTTAAAAGCAATCAGAGTTTTCCTGTCTGCATCAGGCCAGTGAGTGAGATGAGATACTGCATCATAAACTATAAAATATTCCATCTGTGATCCAAAACGCATTTTTGAGAGTTGCCACTTTAGTTTGCTGTGGGTTGTTTTGTTTTTGTCAGTGATCAGTACCTGATGGAGTTTCTGGAGGATGGGGGGGCTCTCACTCTCCTGGACATCTTGAGCCACACTCAGAGCAAAGAGGAGGACAAGGCAGAAGCCCTCCATCTTCTGCTCACTCTCTCCAATGCAGGACTGAAGTTCAAAGAGATGATCTGTGAAAGCCATGGTAAATTTACTTTATTCATACCAGTATCTTTGATATATGATTTGGATCATTGTAATTTGTGTAGCCATCATATCAGCTCTGACATTTCTGTCTTTTTAAAATTATTTTGCAGGTGTCAAAGTCATAGCAGAGCGCCTGGCTGAGTCAAACACAGAGGAAACCCAAGGGACAGCTCGGGCCCTGCTGGAGTCCCTGTACTTAGGAAATCCTAAATACCAAAATCAAATCTACAGAAGCCTCATCACCCTCATGGCTTGTAACTCTCCTAAAGCCCAGCAGCTGGTCCTGCACAGCTTACGCCATGTTCAGGTAAAACTGTAAAAAAGAAAAGAGTGCATAAAGCAAATACAAGCTTGTACTTTGACTGACCGCTCATCCTTGCTCTTTCACACAGTGAGACTGTGGACACATTTTTTCAATGCATTAACATCACAACCATGCAAGATGCAGAAACTTAACAGGTGTGTAGTTTAGATTAAAAATGAGGGCTACAGTAAGTGGTGTGGTCATTTCCATGAGTGTACCAAAGCAATTAGCAATTTGTTAAAAGGAAGAAGACACTGCTTTTATGATACACAGAGGTGTCTAGATGATGTGGAGTTTAAACAAGTGGTTTTGAGAATTACAGTTCTTGTCTGAGAAATATACCAAAATGACAGAGACTTTGGACATATAAGAAGATAAGAAGACCTACAAAATGTTATTCTCTCCTTTAGTCCAAAATGAAAACGGCCCATCACAGCATTGTAGAGCCACTGCTGAATATGCTCCAATCCCTGCACCTGGAGGTTAAGGATGAAGGTAAGCAGAGAATGCATTTACTGTAAATCCTCATGTTTGCTGTGGTCTCCCTCTTTGACCTCACCTGTCGCTCCTCCATCTTTGTGTATCTGTCTGGCAGCTATGAATCTCATCTTAGACCTCAAGGGTTATGATGTGAGACCATTGCTGCTCAGTGGCCTGGTAGCTCTGCTGAAGCCTCTTACAGAAGAAGTAGATCCACATGAGATCACACAAGGTGACACTTTGATCTGGATGTTTGTTTTTTTGTTTTGTGTAGCAGGTTCAAGATAATTCCTTCCAAAGCAAAATCAATTACCTGTAGGAAATGTTACTGACATCTTGCCTAGTTTTTTCTTGATTTGTCAAACAGACATTCATTCATGCATTTTGTGAGAGACCTAATTTGTGACATGTTTTGTTGACATGTACAAACCCAGAGGCTGAGATTATTAAGGTGACTGGATCACTCCCTGTGTTTGTGCAACAAGCTGCTGCAGCTAAAGCTATACGGTACGGTCATATTTAAAATGTCAGGAAACATGTTCATTTTGAACAGTGACATGTAAAAAATCCTATTAGAATAAATAGCTGTTTATTATTTTATTACATTTTCTATTATTTTAAGTAGTTTATATTAATAGAAAACCTAAAAATTGTCCCAAGTGCTATTGATTGTTTTATGAACACGTCAAAGAAAATGTTCTGTTATGACAGACACAAAGTTTTCTGATTCTGGTTCTGATTTTAGTTTTTGTCCTACAGTAGTGAGATATTTTTGGGATGTTGAATTTGTTAAAGGTTGCTGACTGAGGAAGATCAAGAGGTCTCTCGTGAGCTTGTCTGTCTTGGGGTGATCCAGCACCTCCTCTACGCTATGGGCAACAGAGAACACACTGATGCACAAATACAGGCCAGCCTGGCCTTGGAGGTACATACTGTACATGTTTACATCTACTGTGCACTGTTATAATTTCTACAAAGTCTGGTGTAGTAATTTTTGTTTTAACTGTAATTACTTGTAATAAAATAGTGAGTTTGTAAAGCAGCAAACATCAAGATTTTTCATACAATTAAATACAGCTTACTAATTTATGTTCCAATAAAGCCCATTGTTGTCTTCTTTCATAAAATAAAACCAAATGTCTCACAGAATGTACAAACCACATCATTGTTCCTAAAGGGGAGGGGGAGCAGAAAACCTACACACATATTCACATACTGTATATTCATGCACGGTGGTAACCCTGGATATTTGTCATCTTTTCTTTCTAGCACTTTGTTCAATCATTCCCAGTCATAGAGGAACGTGTGCAGAAAGTCATGGGCACTACATTGTTTACAGCCTTCATGGTAAGTCTTAATTACTGACTGAAGGACTACACAGTCAGTGTGAAAGCTGCTGCATTGAAGCACTAACAAATCCAGTCAACCTATTTCTACAGCAGCAAGCCGGGAGCTTGTATACAAATCTGGATGAAACACAAGCAGAAATCCTGCTCACCAACAATGTGGACATAACTGAAGGTAATGACTGCAGAGAGTTTAACTGGAGAGTGTTCAAGAGTGTTTCTGACTTTTTAAGCTCAGTTTGCTGACTTTTCTTTTCTTTTCTTGTCAACACTTGATCAATAGTTTTGGATGGTACGAAGGATGAGAAGAGGAACACTTGAACAATTATAATCATGAAGACAAATAAAAATGTCCAACACTTTCGTAAATGTTTGTGCTTATATGTCAATATAAGTCGCTCTTTGCTGCCTGCTCTTATTGAATCATGAAAAAAAAGTTATTCATTTGAATCTAACTTCATAAAAACACATTACTTTACTTTTGTCCAGATTCAATAACATATTAAAAAATGTGCTGAGATCCGTGGTTTTGATATATTATAAGAATAAACCTTTTCAATACACGGTATACTAGTGTTTAAAATGATTAGTAGTAGTAATTGATGCGAAATCATTCATTTTGCAACAAAAACACAGCCATTTAAGTAACTTTCACTTTGACCCGCCCACCGGAAATTACATTTTTCCTACGTCATCTGTTTCCCTGCAGCCGATTGGACGAGCAGCGGCTGTTCCCGTCCTGAACGTGGCGGGAGTCGAAGTGAATCCGTGAAGTAAACAAGAAATCAAATAAGTGTGTTCATACGGTGTGTGGTCATGAGCAGGTTACGTTCAGCGATGCGCAAAGGCAAAAGAGCCGCACTGGAAATGGTTGAAACTCCTAAACCACAGCGCAAGAGGACAAAGACAAGAGTGAAGGAAGGTATAGCTGCCATGTTCCTGTTACTTCACGTGTGTTACCTAAGAGACAGACACTATGGGTTTGTCCACATGAAAATCAACCAGCACATTGTATATATGTTGTCTCTGCAAACATCCTGTGACTTGCATGAGATTGTTGTTATTAGTGAGGAGTTGGCTACTACAGTCTCATCCAACAGCCAGACCTCTACAATGTGGGTGCATGTTTCACATTCCTTTTACAGACTGAACTATGTCTTTACGGGGGAAAAGCCTTACTTCACTGTACAGCATCTTAAAAGTAGGCCATTATCTCCCTAGCTATATGGTTAACCCTAACCCTTGTGATATAGATTTACTGCCTCCCTGTGATTTACAGAATATAATATATAGGCTATAATATGTTATATAATAAATCACAGTAAACCACAAATGATGACTGAAGGGTGTGGCAAGAGGCAGCATAAATTGAAAACAATGTAAAGACGTTGTGGACTGAATAAAACCACACAGTGCTTCTTAGGGGATCACATAGGTTTGCTGCTTTTCCTGCTATCCAGGGAGATTTACATTGGGTTTAAGCTTTAGAGATGATTTAAAACACCTTATTAAAGCTGTTGTTAAACTCAATAACTGACCCTGAATCATGTGTTACATCATACTTATCGTCTACATATGATAATGTAAGAGTTAAATTTCCATGCACCAAAAAACTTGGATGATGGTTTAATTTTTATGTTTATAAGTTTTACAATTGTCTCTCTAAAGTCTCTTCAAAAGAAGACAAGATGCTTTATCCAATTAGTATTTATTCTTACTTTTACATCAATACATGATGCATGTTTTTTTCTTTCTAGGCAATGATTGATGAATATTTCCATAGAGAACATCTGTTTTACAGTTTTTTGATTTTTGAACTGTATACACTGCAGTCTGGTCTGAGTTTGTGTAAATATTTTGGATCTTGTTATACCATGTGGTCCTTATATATTTATGTCCCTGACATGATAATTCATTAATTCCTAAACTGTTACATACAAGACAGTTCCAGTAATGGCTATTTGTTACCTTGTCTATTCTCTTTATATACTTCTTCCTCTCAGCAGCATATGGTAAAACATTTAAACCATCCTGGGATATTTGATAAATATTTCAATACTTGAGCATTAGTGTAATTGACAGTATTTTTGCTCTTTTAGAGGAAACCACGGATACTGCTTCACCGTCCACATATCACACTTTCTCTGATCCTGCTGATGTTGTGCAGCTGCGCTCTCAGCTCCTAAAGTGGTACGACCAAGAGAAGAGGGAGCTGCCATGGAGGACTCTGGTAAATAGAAATATTAGTTTTGATAATTTTCTTAGAGACCAATATCGGAACCACAGTGAGTTTATTTTGTTTATTTTTAGGATCCCCATTAGCTGATGCTGTGACATTCTTCCTGGGGTTCCCAATGCAATTAAAGCCAAGACTTACATTATGTTGACATACAGTATGTGCCTGTATACATATTTAGATACACACACTCATGCACATCCCATACATCCCAATGTGCTACAGATCAATGTAACACACACTTACGCACATGAATGTCCATGTCACTGCATTATACATGACACTTGCAGGGATGATTTTACCAAATTGTCTTTTCTTATTTGGTTTCAGCAGAAATTCTTACATCAACGTATTATGTGATGAGTATGATTGATGAAATGCATATTCATCATTCAAGGCTAAATCTCAAATGCCCTAATACTGCAAAAGATGTATGTTGATGTTGCTCGTATGAAGTTGTATTTCTCTTTGAATAAACGCATTAGGCAGCACATAAACAATTACCATGAAGTAATGAAACTGAGTGGCTCTGTGTGTTGCTCTGACAGGCTGTGACAGAACCAGACCTTGACATCAGGACGTACGCAGGTACAAAAACGTTTCCTTGTCAGGATTTGATGTGTTTTACTGCTGCTGAGCCATTTCTCAGCCCAGTTTCCTCTTTGTCTCAGTGTGGGTTTCAGAGATCATGCTTCAACAGACTCAAGTTGCGACAGTAAAAGACTACTACAACAAATGGATGAAGGTAGTTGCCTCTGACATATTAAGTACTTTGGATTCCCTGTGACTTATAAAATCTTTGTGTGTAATTTGGACTCTCTCGTTCTTCTTGTTGTTCCAGCGGTGGCCCACTGTGCAGGATCTCTCATCTGCTACACTTGAGGTGATTTTAAAGGCAGCTGTGGAAACTATGGTGGTGATGTCATTGTTTTCCATTTGGTTTATTTAACTTTATTTATTTGTAGGAGGTGAACCAGATGTGGGCGGGGCTCGGGTACTATTCCCGGGGGAAAAGGCTACATGAAGGAGCTAAAAGGGTTTGTGGTGCACTTTGTAACATTTGTTAATTTGTACCATGCACCTTTGTGTCACCCTGAGACCTTCACTGCTTTTCCTCATTGTACCAGAAGCTTTGTTTTATTATTGGTGTGGTCATTGTGTGATAATTATGTGACTGTTTTCTTTAAGGTCGTGACAGAGCTGAAGGGTCAGATGCCTCGGACAGTCGACAGCCTGCTGAAACAGTTACCTGGTGTCGGACGCTACACTGCTGCAGCTATAGGCTCAATAGCACTGGGGCAGGTTGGTCATCACACTCACTCACTCACACTCCTTTATACGCCTTGTGCATGTTTTCAAGAGACAGATTAAAATGTCATAACCACGATGACACACATCACACCTGTTGCCTAGGTTACCGGAGCTGTGGATGGCAACGTGATTCGCGTGCTGTGTCGTCTCAGGGCCATCGGAGCTGACAGCACGAGTCCTGCAGTAACGGAGGCACTGTGGTGAGTTACAACTCCAAACTAATATCCTCGATGCCAGTTCTTACTCTGACATCTCTGAATGTTTCTGTGATGTTGTTCGTTTCTCCTTTTAGGGGTTTGCTGTTGTTGGTTTGGTGCTTCTATAAATTCACACACACCTCTCCGCTGGTTAATTATACTGTAGTGTCTGCCATAAACAAACTTTCACCAGCACTGCTCTGTTCAGAATCAGTTCACTGGCAGCTTTGTTTTTTTTGTCTCAGAGGATCCAGGCAACTGTTGTTCAGTATTCCTGGAGCTTAGATTTTGTTTTTTGGAAGACAGTGAAGGAAACTCTGTTTTAATGATTGATGAATATTCCCTAAAAGCATTAAATCTTTTGTTTTATATGATCATGGATTTTAAAAAAGGAAATATTCCGTACCTCTGTTCTGTCAGTTCATCTAAGTGGCATTGAAGTAGTTTTTCATTTGACACATTTTACAGTGATATATTGGTGAGGTAAATATGGTCTGATTCTAGCTGTTAATGTTTTTTCTCCTTGTATTTCAGGGGTCTAGCTAACACACTGGTGGACCCAGAGAGACCTGGGGACTTTAACCAGGCTATGATGGAGCTGGGGGCACAAGTCTGCACCCCTAAAGCACCAGTGTGCAGCCAGTGTCCTGTACAGTCCCACTGCCGCTCCTATCGCAAGGTAAAGACTATCTCAATCTATCTCTAGCTATCTGATAAGAAATTGTTACTGTATGGTGTGTGCTTTGCTCTGTATTGTCAACACAAAAGAAGTCATATAAGACATCACAGCATGGATAATTCCACAACGTGTAAATGTGCAGGTTCATGTCAAACAAGAACAAAACTCCAGGAAGCTTTTGTCGAAGCCGGAGAAGAAAACCTCATCCCTGCCTGATATAGAAGACTGTGGTGAGTTCTCTCCCTCCTTCAGACCTTCATGTTGTCATGATATTACATCATTTCTGACTTTCCTCCTCTCCCTCAGTGACCAGTGGGTCTTGTCCGTTGTGTCCCTCGGAGCCTTGGGACGATGAGTTGGGCGTTCAGAACTTCCCCAGAAAGCCGGCGAAGAAGCCGCCGCGGGTGGAGCGAACTCTGACCTGCGTGGTGACCAGACCCGGAGCGGAGGGAGAGGGCGAGTACCTGCTCACTCAGAGGCCCAACAAAGGTCAGTGTGTTCGTGTCGGTCAAGAGTGTGCTGTAAGGCGAATGAGTTTATGACCTGATAATAAGACACCATTGGTGTATTTCAACATTTTATCAGGGATTTTCTTTTTTACATGACAGATCTTTGCGGTCAAAGGTCGTGGTGACCTCACAAAATCATACTTCTGGCAATAATAAGACAAAGAGTTCATACTCTTATAATGACACAGTGTAATAACAAACAAAAAAAAAAAAACACAGAAATGTGACTAAAAAAACAACAACAAAAAAAACACAGAATCAAACCCAGGCTGCTGTGCTGAGCCACCGTGGTGCCCCTATTGATTTGATACCAGTAAATGAAAAAAAACAAGACTTGTTTTTTTCATTTACTGGTGTTATAATTACATTGAATAACCAATTAAACAGCACAATCTGTTAAATGAACAGCTTTTTGTGTGTTTAACGAGTGTTTGTGTGTGTGTCAGGTTTGTTGGCAGGCTTGTGGGAGTTTCCATGTCTCCTGCTGGAACCGGAGAACTCTGAGATGAAACAGAAGAGGGCGCTGTGTGCAGAGATCAGCAGGGTACTGGGATCTCCTCTGAGCGAGAGCCGCTGCCAGTACGTGGGAGAGGTGAGCAGCAGCAGCAGCAGCACACTTTTCTATTTAACCATGCTGATGAAGTCATTTTATGTAGAAAGTGTGACAGCCCTGTGATGGAGCACTGCTTACTACCACTTTGCAGGTGGTTCACATCTTCTCCCACATCCACCAGACGTATGTGGTTCACAGCGTGCGTCTGAAGGACAGTGACACACAGGCGCAGACTGAGAACGCACAGTGGCTCAGCAGATCTGCCCTGCAGGAAGCTGCTGTGTCCACGGGAGTGAAAAAGGTTTGTGTTTTGTTTGCACAGTTGTGTGTGTGTGTGTGTGTGTGTTGAATCCCTGCTGTGTAATTGAGGTTGGCTGCACCTGAGTTGAACTTGATTTGTCCCAAACAGAAAAAATGGTTTTGCAACAGCAGTACACTTACTGTCTGTTCCTCCAAACTATACAGACGTGTCAGGGGGCAAGAGAGATGAATTGAAATGAAAATTAAAGTTACAGCAGCAACAGGTGTGTGACATGTAACGTGTGATGTGTGTAGTTTCCTTCTTGTATTACAGGATTTTAGTGATTTTTAAGTTCAAATTCTCTGGTAGCGTTGCATCATACATGAATCACAGTTAGGTGTTGAGTTTGTTACGGACAGCCAGAAAGAAAAGCAACAAGTGAGTGAAAGTCCACGTGTTAATGGGATCGATATATCAACTCTCCTGCAGATTGTGAAGCTTCATGACTCTGTGGACAGTCACGCAGAACAAACCTCCAAGGTAACCACCCTTAGACCCTTTATGCATCCCACAGTATAAACCATCACAAATATCCACCGTCTTCTATAACCCTGTGAACAGAAGAACAGATTGCATGTGTCACTTGTCTGTGTTTGTATGATTTAGGATGGAAAGAAGCAAAAAAACAAGAAACCGCAGACCTCAAAAAAACCCAAACTGGGAGCAGCTAACAGTGGAGGCAGACAGCTGTCCCTCAGCTCCTTCTTCAAGGCAGTGAAAGAGGAATCTTGAAGGAGAAGTGTGTGTGTAAAGCAAAGTTCTGCATGGGGCCGCTCCACGCACACAAACTCCTGTGTTCTTTTGGTGCTATGATCCCATCACTGGAATTTAAATGTAAAATACCATCAAATTATTTTAAAGAGAGCCCCTTTTTAAATTGTCATAAACATAGACTGATTCCTCATTTGATATATTTTTGTAGGGGAATATGTATCAGTGGTCTACATTGATTGACCATTGCAGAAAATGTTTTTACCACTATATTTTATCATTTTGTGGACCTTTACAGTATACATCATGATACTGTGTTACCTGACTGACTGACTGACTGACTGACTGACTGACTGACTGACTTCATATTACAGCTGTGTGTAAGATGATTGTGTTTCCACAATAAACATTATAACTGTGGGAGGGAAAGCTGTTTAATTTGAATAACAGCGTAGTTCAGAGCAAGACTCGAGACTAACACCAAGCTTAACCAGCTTCTAATCAAAACAGATTTTTATTATCCATGTTTATATTTTTTTTGTAGTATGAATGTATAAAATAAATGCTATTTCATTTTAAAATGACAATCTTGTTATTAAAAAAAGAAAAGAAAAAAGGTCTCCTCTTGTTTTTGTGCATGATCAGGTTTTTATGACCATAATGGTCAACACAGATTGATTTGAGTCTTTTATGTTGGTCTGTGTCTTGTATTTCGTTTTCTTCTCTGGCGTTCGGTACATGAGTGTTTTTATGGTTGTGTTTGTGGGGATGCCACCTGGAAGGGGGGTGGGGGGCGATGCTGATCAGGTTTTTATATCAAGAAAATTTAAGTAGTAAATAGTAATAGTAGTAAATGTACAAACATCTGTACATCTGTGCTTAAAACAAACAAACAAAAAAGATACACATACACAAGATGATAAATAAAAGTAGGTTACCATTATGTGGGAGGGGAACAGCGCCCTCTACTGAGCTGAACCAGTAACCAACCGACCCACACAGAAAAATATGCACAAACCCGGGGCTTCGGGCGAAGAAAGAACAGGAAGTGGCTCAAATCTTCCTGTTCTTTTCCTTCACTGCACTGACAGTGAAGAGTCCTTCAGGTGGAAGGAGAAAACTCCACATTGTGTCTGTGTGTGTCTGATCGCTTTCAGTCCGTCTTCAGTCCCCGCTGCCAGGAGGAGGATCTGGATGCGACCAAAGTGCAGGACGTTGCTGCAACTTGAACTTTAGTCCAGCAGCTCCACACAGACTCCAGAGGTCCTGCAGGCTGCGTTGTCTCTGAGGTTGTAGTGCTCAAAGATTGTTTGCACGGTCAGAAGATGTGAATGAGGTTTTGTCTGTAGTTGCTTCAGATTTCAGACTGTTTCCCTCTTTTAATCAGTGCATTATTTTTATCTTTTCAGATGGCTTCAGTGTGGGAAAGTGTCCTGTCTGTGCACCAGAGGATAGTGGACAATGGAGGTGTGGTGATCTGGTGATTTTTTTTTCATTTAAATATACTTTTCTGCAACATAGCAGTGACTATGATGTCCCCAGTCTGTAGCGTGTGTGTGTGTGTTGAGTGTGTGGGAGTTGGGAGCTGCAGATGTGCTTGTCTTCACAGTGACTGCTTTGTGGCTTGTCCCATGGTTTGCCACCACCACGCCACTTTTCAAGCCCCATTATCTTGTTACAGTCATTTGTGCCTGTGGGTGCATGTGAGTGGGTGGGACACAGACCCACACTCATGACAAGCCCTTCAACTGTCAGTAGAAAACTGTGCTTTTTCAACTGCATTTTTGAATATATTTTTCCAGCTTTATAAAAAAAAAAGAAAAAAAGAGTTGAACTGGAACAAGACAAACTGTAAATCTTTGCATTTCCTGTGCAGACAAAAACAAAAACAGTTCTTGAATCACTGGTGAAAGCTTTTTGAGGAAATCAAAGCATCTTGTAAAAATCCAAATCCTTGCTCCAGCATGTATCCCTTTACTTTACTTACTCATGTGTGACTAAAGCCTGAAAGTCCCTGACACAGAGCTCTTGTTATGTTGCAGACAAGAGGACTGACCCATGGCTGCTGGTCTACTCCCCCGTCCCCGTGTCACTCATCTTTCTGGTTTACCTCTGTGTGGTCTGGGTTGGGCCTCGCCTGATGAAACACAGGGAACCCGTTGACCTCAAAGTCGTTTTGATTGTTTACAACTTCGCCATGGTTGGCCTGTCTGCCTACATGTTCCACGAGGTGCATGAGTGCTGCCTTTTGTTGTTGTCTAACAAGTAAACCAAATCAATCCTGAGCATGAACATGACCTTAAAATATTGTCTTTTGTGTGTTATAAGTAGTAATGTTGTATGTGCACCAATTCCTGAAATTGTTGTTTTTTTGTAATTGTAGTTCCTGGTCACATCATGGCTCTCCAACTACAGCCTGCTCTGTCAGCCTGTAGATTACAGCACCAACCCGCTGGCAGTAAGGGTAAGCAATGCATTTCTCTCACATAAGACAAAGACAAAATGACAGTTGCCTTAACTGCATTGATAATAATAATGTATAAAACTCTCACATCCAGATGGCCAGAGTCTGCTGGTGGTTTTTCTTCTCCAAGGTCATAGAGCTCTCTGACACGGTAAATATTTATTGAAACACTTTCAGTATCTGTAGAATTCAGTCAGCTGAGTGAGAATACAGAGTTACAACTGTGTTCCTCTGTGTCTGTGAGCAGCTCTTCTTCATCCTGAGGAAGAAGAACAGTCAGCTGACTTTCCTTCACGTCTACCACCACGGCACCATGATCTTCAACTGGTGGGCCGGGGTCAAGTATGTGGCCGGAGGACAGTGTAAGTCCATTGCAGGAGTGATTGCAGGAAAAAGCTTTAATCGCATCGATATATTTAAAGTCAGATGATGTTCTTTTTTGTTGTCTTCAACAATCCACATGAAAACAAAACAAAAACTTCAGCAGGAACCATGTGTGAGGTTATTTGCCATAGATAGATGAAGAGAGTTGGAAACTACTAACACTTTAAATTTGTGCTGGCATTATCTCATCTTTAAACATGATTATTTTCATACCAAAAATATAATTTGTTCAGTTTTCCTCCTGGATGTGAAGTACATTTCCTTCTTGGTTTAAGAGACCACTGTATCATTTTATTATTCAAATAAATGTGTAATCAATGTCAGTGATATGCTATATACTGTATAGTTTTGAGGTACATGAAAACAATGATTAATCTGAACAGTGTGGGATTGGTTCTTTTACATGTTATACTTTACATACAATTTACTAAGGACTTTTACTTGTAGTTGGGCATTTTTCTTTTGTATTATTGGTATTTTAATTTTTGTTAAACCCCTCAAAACCTTTGGAGCCACAGAAACTTGTATCACTCTTGCAATACTAGAGTTGAAGGAAACTGGACTTCTTTTCAGCCCTTGAAGATGTTTCAACTTTCACCTGAAAGGCTTCTTCAGTTCATTTTGGAAAGAAGTTCAGTTGCCGTCAACTGTAGCACTTAACGACCACCATGACCTAATGTTGAAGACCTGCACAGACACCTATAACTATGCTTTGTCTATTTTTGATGGGTTTACTTAGGTTTTGGTATAAAGATTGATTTAACAGATTCTTGATAAGTTTTTTTTATTTTTTGCTCTCTTCATATCCTGCAGCGTTCTTCATCGGCCTGGTCAACACCTTCGTGCACATAGTGATGTACTCTTACTACGCCCTGGCTGCGATCGGCCCTCACATGCAGAAGTACCTGTGGTGGAAACGATACCTCACGTCTCTGCAGCTGGTGAGTAGCTGCTGCCCGGTGGGACACAAACTGTCCATTTAGTGTATTTAGGGAGTGCACCACATGCAAAAACATACTTTCCTGAGTCAGGGCTTCTCTGTGGCATTCACATTTTACCTTTATCAAAAAAAAAAATGCAGTTGGCCACATTCGGTTGGAGATTTCAATTAAATTGCGATTAATTCTGCAGCCTAATTGGAAATGAACACAAATCTGATGTGATCTTTGTATTGTGCTGCCTCTCCAGGTGCAGTTTGTGATGTTCCTCGTGCACACGGGCTACAACCTGTTCACAGAGTGTGACTTCCCGGACTACATGAACATGGTGGTGTTTGGTTACTGCGTCACCCTCATCATCCTCTTCAGTAACTTCTATTATCAGAGCTACCTCAGCAAGAAGAAGCAGAAATAAGACAGTGGCGAGGCGAAGACACACAATTGAACACACTGAGGCTTTAATGAGAGGAGCTGAGGCGAGAGTGTGACAAAGGGTTTTGGGTTTTTTTTTTGCACAGTGAGTCAAAGTGTCCTGTGTCTGCAGTACTCACCAGTGTCCACTAGAGGGCACAACAAGTCCACAGTGTGAAGACTTTTCTCAAGGTCCTCATCACCCGTTTGTTCTACGGTCGAACTTGGACGTTGTATATTTTGCAGACATGTACAACTATTTTGAACGACCTCAGTCCTCTCTGCATTATTTTTAATGTAAAAATGACAAACATGATTGCTGTAAACAAACTGTACATTTTATACATACAATAATAAAGTAGGTTGGTCTCTCTGCATTATTGCAGAATTCAATTCATCAGCCCAAACCCTCCTCAGTAAATAAATCCAAAAGCAAAGAAAAACAAAAACACTTAACCACAAAATACAGAAATGCTAACATTTTTTTCCCACTGCTAAAACAACACAGCAAAATGATATATTCTTTTCTACACTTCAGTCTAAAGTAGAGTGAAAGATGTAGATTAGAGAGGAAAAACACAAGAGGAGGGAGGTTTCAGTTCAAGTCCATTCAGAAGTTTTGTAGTGACTGAAATTTAAGATGAATAAACTGCATGTGTTAGCTCAGTGTGATGGTGAGCCTGAGTCTGAGCACCGGGTCAGATTCTCTGTACGTGATGATTCTTGGTCATTAATTGTGACTCTGGATCAAAGAGGGAAAGCTAATGTCTCCTATGGACATCAATGGGAAGACACTTTAAAAAGTCTGAATTTTTCATTAAAAAAACAAAAAACTGACTTGTGTCATTTCCTCATTTAAGATGAACTTTTTTTCCTCTTCTTTTTTTTCAGTTCATCAATTTACCCAAATCTGACAGGTGTCAAAATTATTAAAAGGACCCTGCAGCAATTCAGCGTTGTCCTTTCTTTACATTAAGGGACTTGCAAGAGACAGATTAAAAATAGAACAGACAAAACTGATCCAGTGAAGGTTGAGATCTTCTGACTTACAAAAAAAAGGATCCCACAATTCTCACTGCAAACCTGCAGCATCTTTAGGAAGAGGGTAAATACCAACATATTTCAAAGTAAATTCTCCAAGCTCATAACAGAGGATTTCTGTTATAAATCTGTATCGAGCCCAATCCTAAATACTGGTAACCCCAATGACATCATGGTGATGATGTCATCAGGGTTATTTTCCTCTGCGTTTAGAGAGCTTCCCTCACAAGCACAGATGTGTTTTACAGACTGTTAACTGCTTTCTCCTCAGGACAAGTGCACTGATGGTAATGTGTAGAATCAGTGGAGTTCCTTAAATGTTTATTTTCTCAAAATCTTCCTTAAATCTTTGCTTATTTACTTATGAATTACGGGATGGTTTTACATCTGAAAACAATCCACTTGTGACCTGGAAAAATCCCTTTTTTGGTTTAACTGCTGATATTTCTTTTTTTCTTTTGCTTTTCTTTTTTTTTTGAGTGTACACAAGCCGTAAGGGTTTGGATTCAAACTTGACCATCCAGATAGTGTAAGGTAAGTCCGTATGTTTTTATCCTCTTGGTTTTCATCCATCTGACACCAGGGTTGGGCAGAAGAGTCTATAAATAATGGCGGTTTTGGTGCGTGACCTTTATTATGCTGACGAAAAAATACAAAATGAACAAGAGACTAAGCGATCCGGGTGAGTGGAGATGCATGTGGAGGGAGTTAGACTGTGGAGTGAGTGGGTGTGGTGAAGCGTGCCCCGCTCTAGTGCTGCTCTACGTCTCTGTGTAGACGGAGGACATGTGGCTCAGGCTGCGGTCGAAGCTGCCCACCTGGAAGAAAATGCTCTCCTCTGGGCTGGAAGAGAACTGGCACCCTGCGTTTCCTTGCAGCTCCTGAGTCAAGCCGAAGCCTGGAATAGACATCATAAGTGCACTTGGTTGAATATTTTCGATGATCTTTTATGATCTTTATGAATCCGGCACACAGGCCCGAGATAAAAACGTCCGCTCACCTGCAGAGCCAGTGTTGCTATTCGACATGTGGAAGCCATTGTGCTGATGGGAAGTGTAGGCGTGAGAATCTCCCGGGATGTGGACACCGCCGACCGTCTGCTCCATCCTGTAGGAGTCTCCGAAATGGAAGCAGCTCTGAAAGCTGCCTTGGTATTCTAGGAAATGAGGGAGGATGTTGAGGAGTGGGGGAGAGAGAGGGGAGAAAAATAGAAGCCAGACTTGATCAACTGCCACCAACGTCTATGGGTGATTGTTTCCAAGGTCAGTAAGCGTCCGCTCCATCCGGCTGCAGCTGAATGTGGATCTGAAATTATGACAACGCTATATTTGTGCTGGTGCTAACTGTGCCAGCCCCATAGTATGTAACATTTATCCCCATCGTCTCAGTTTGTACTCAGAATCGACCGCAGGAGTCACGATAATGGGAAAGCAGCCTTTCCTGGAGCGCTTTTACGCAACTCCCCGACCACAGCGCGGTTACAGAGACGTCCATGTGTAGATCTTTACAGGGAAAACAGTGTTTAAGGCATTAGGAAAAAGGCTCTGGAGTGACAGCTGAGCCTGCCAATGTCAGGGCGCTGAGAGACAGCTGAATACATGAGCCAGCATTTTGTTGGCTAATTCAGTGCAGGGAAAAGGCTTCCGGCATGTGGTTTTCCCCACTCTGTTTCTACGGCTCTAATCTCTTTGTGTCCTAAAAATGCTCTGACGGAGCCACAGGGCAGTAACGCCGCTGTAAGAGACAACTTCCTCTCACCGAGGCCTTTCATGTGGCTTTGGTGGTACAGTACAAGTTTGAAAAAAGGACAGTGGGGTGTTCAGGTCTAAAGTGTTTTCAAGTGTTGTGGCAATGCAAGTTCTCTCTTCTAAGGGCGTTTTTGCTGATTCACCTGTCACAGGATTTGAGGACAGTTGAATTCAAACGCCGACGAACATTTTCAAATTCAATCCAAAACAGATTTCCTCAGACAAGTTAGATCCAGACGGATGTGTCTGGGTCTGTCTTACCGTCGCTGGCAGGCTGATGGTGGTGATAGTGAGAGTAGGGCTTTTGGTGAGGGTGAACATGCTGTTTCTCCAGCGGAGGAGGAGGAGGGGGAGGGGGAGGAGGTGGCGTCCCTGTTCCCTTCATCCCAGGAGACAGGAGGGGACCCGACACCCTGGAGGAGAAACGGAGACGGAGAGGGAGGGTGAGATGATACAGTTTAAAAATTCTCAGACTATCGGTGAAGAAGAAGCAGAAGGAGAAGAAAAAAAACAGTCCAAGCGTGTGGAACCTTGGGCTCCCCACACATAATCGTCCTCCTACCACATATTATGAACTTAAATCAACAAACAGCAGAGTGTGCATTCAAGTGAAACCACCCTCCCCTCCTGCTCTCTCTCACACACACGCACACAGCCCACCATTGCAGGGCTTTGTGGCCTGAAGAGAAGAAAGCACAATCATGTTTACATTCACAACGTCTGAGAGAAGGAATATTCAGATTACATGTTTGTGACTTTGTGGATTTGAACAGCCTGGAGAACAACTGAGGTTTTCATGTTGCCCTATTTTTTGTGTGCATATCAATCACCTTGCGGATGGTTTTGGGTATCACTTGGACATTCGAGACAGCTGTGGGCAAATCACGTGGCCGGGAAATAATCTTCAACTTGACAACACTGTCCCAGAGAAGGGTGATGTCTAAATGGAGCAAATTGTCTTTAAACTTCCTCCGTTTCAACTTTGAAAGAGCCTCAGTGTGTGCAGGGGGAAAAAACCGCAGTCTGGAGATCAAAGGCGTCATAGCAAATGGTGAAATACTACAATCGTAGCAGCTGATAGTAATTCTGCCACTTAGCGTCACAGCTGAACCGGTTCACGCTCAAAAAAGCCACAGAGGGAAACGTGTACGCTCTAGCGGCAGTCCATGCTGAGCTTGTGCAGAAGCTCTCATCAGCATCTCGCAGCAAGTTCTGCCTAACATCACATCATCTAACAGGAAAAGTATGCTGCTATCATGATGGATGTTTTGTAGAATTACATCATGAATTTTCTAAATAAACTTTGTAGAAACATTAGCAGAACTGCCAAACCTCTCTCAGATATACCTTACTGTATTTTAAATGAGGTAAATAAGCTTCCTGAGTCACAGTGAAGCAAAGGTCAGAACTGCAGCCTTACTGGATCGCATGGAGTAACGTTTCCGTCAACACTTAAAACACAGTAAAAGTCTGAATTTAATCACTATGAACTAAGAGTGTGACCTTTTAGAAATACTCCTATTCTAGTTCATGCCAAGAGTTGAATGAGAAAATTGATACCACTCACATGTCTGTACAACCAATGTGAGACCAGAGCCAGGAGACAGTTAGTTTAGTTTAACACCGGCTGTAAACAGGAGGAAACCGCCTGGCTCTGCCCAAAAATTAAAAAAAACAAATCAAAATCAGCAGCCACTTAAGATCTCATTTATTCAGTCAAAAATAAAAATAAAATAACACGTAAAACTGACATGTTGTATGGAAGTACTGTGTATTAATCAGATATTGTATTTACTTAAGTCAAAGCCAGCTGTTGCTGTTTCTCTCCATAGTTTCATATTTATTGTGGAGTGTGGCATCAATCTTCTTCTCAAGCTATGAGCAGACATACAGTATCTGTCAAAATGTCAAACTGCTCCTTTAACTTACAGACCACGGCAGCACAAGCTCAAGCAGGCAGAGAGATATTTTCAATGTGTGTCTTGTTAAGCCTTCATAAGATCATAGTGATAACTTTACCCAGAAATAAGAACCACGTCTGGTATTTATTCAGACACTTAAATGTTAAATGTGAAATTTAACAAGAAACTCAAAATGACCAACAATTTAATGACTTAACGTTGCACATTTGACATTAACTTAATGAAACGGCAATCTGGTGAAAAATCCAGACTGATAGCCAACAGGGCTGCTTTTAAAAACAGTGCTGGCCAATCACTGCCCCCCCCTCCCAAAATATTCAGCAGCTACTTAGTACCTTCTCATGACTGCATATCAGGAATGCCAACACATAAACTGCTGCTGTGTTACTATGTGGAAGCATATGGTTTGCACTAAGCGCTATATGAATGTGATGACAGAGTGTTGCTGGAGGCGGCCGAGCCCTCAGATGACTGCTCGCTGCTGGCCTGGCTGGAGCCTGCTGTATGACCTACTGCTCCATGCATGAGGTGCAACCCACCCCGGCACTCGGTAGCTCAAAGTGGCTTCATGTATGGCACATGTGTAGAGCAGGGAGCGGCCGACAAAGGGAGATAGTAAATGATGTCAAATGAAAATGAAGAACGCTGCAAAACCTATGCTAAATTTAATTTACATTATGCTTACACGTCGTGCATACACGATCTTCAGGCCCCTTGGGTTGTTGCTTGTATCAGAGGAGATCAACATACATCTCTGTATCATGTACTCTTTAATAGCCTCAGTAAAGAGATCATGTTTTTGCTTCTGTGTGTCTGAATCTTATGCCATGAAAATTGTGATAGATCTCGAGCCAGTGAACATAAGAGTATATATATTGGCAGTAATCTGGGAATTCCATCGTAAGTGGTGTGAAGTAACTATGTAACTCCACTTTACTGGGTTTTTCACCTTTCTATTCCAATTCAGGGGGAAATACAGTACTTTTTACTATTCACTTGACAACTATAAGAGGTTACATTAGAAGTTTTACATACAAACAAATGAGCAGCTATTAAAATGCGGTGATTTTCTTAACAATAAGATATCAAATAGCACAATGCAGTACAGATTTTAGCTATACTTACTTTTTATGTTTTTCGTACATTTTGCAGTCAATAGTTATGTATTTGTTTCCCAAATAAAACTAAGAACAGACAAATGATAATCAAGTAATATCCTCATATTATATTGCAACTCGCTTAAGTTAAAGATCTGAGCACTTTCTGCATTGTTAATAGCTTTGATACAAACTAAAGCAGGGACTTTCCAAACTCCAAGGGTCTACAGGATTAGCCAATCAAAACAACTTAAAGCTGAGGTGATAGCTCCAGTGCCTTTGGAGGTTACAACAAATTAGGGGGTGTGTGGGTGAGGGGTGGGGTTCCACTCTGAGACCCTTCATGTCATTTTGAAAATGTTCATGCAGGTATCAGATTTAAGTGCTTAACTGTGACTCTCTAAGTGACTTTACTTGAACTCCGTGTCCGACAGAACTGAGGAAGCTTGTGTGACACCTCGTGTTAGTCCGGCTCCGGAGAAGCTAGCCGTTAGAAGCGAGCGTGGCTAATCCGTGGGCTGGCACCGGCCCAGTGCGTGGCCATGTGTTCCTGCAGAGAGCAGCATTCCCCCAGGAGCTGCTGTCAGCACAACCTCAGGAAACAGTTATACTGTTCATATTTTTACGAGCTGCCTCTATGTGCAGCTAAAGTGAATCATAAGCTAATCACTGCCAGCTGCCCCCGGCCCTGCTCTCGCTAGTCCTCTAGCTGGCTAGCTACTCAAGCTTAAGGTATGATGGGAATCTTTCATATGCTACATTAATCTCCCCTCTGATATTCATCTTCACTGACCATCCTGCTCTACTCCAGTTTGTCCAGACAGCCCACCCACTCCTGCTCTGCTACAGTCAGAGTGATTTGACCATTGACCTGTTGATTCCTGCAGGTAGATTCAGAGGGGATTTTGAGGTGCGGCTATCCGTTTTTCTAAATACAGAGAAGGTCAAAAGTTTAGAGAACAGGGAGAGAAATGTAAAATATTCACTACCACTATGATGTCAACTTTATCCTGCAGTATATTGTGTCGGGGAGGAATCTTAATGTGAGGTGGTTTCAAAGGGAATGAGGGGATACATGTTTTATGAGACCTCACCCTTTGCGTACTCTTGTGGACAATAGCTCAATGACTTCGACTTGAGTGATTCAGTGAATTTTTCTGTGAGCTGATGTTCATGGCTAAACTCCAGCCCAACAACAACAAAGGAGATGAAAAGGCCGCTCCGACCTGGACCGTCTGCTGCTGCTGCTGCTGCTCCCAAACCATACAAGTCCAGACAAAATGACTCGCATTCAGGTATGTGGGCATCAATGTCTCCACTGAAGTGGAGCTCGGATCCAGGAACGCCACGGCTGAGAAAGTGCCTTCGCAGTCTTGGCCGACTGTATTGAAAAGCATGATGGGATGTGGAAAGAAAACCTGAAGATTCATGAGCAGTCCTGCCCTGCTCCTCGTTCGTCTTCCTTCACCTGCAGCTAACTGTCCCACTAGGGAGCAGGGATCAGACCCTGTCCTGTACAGATCCTATATTCTCCACAAACACCCTCCGCCTGCCCTCTCATCTCCCCCCTCTGTAGCCGGCCGTTAAGCCCCGCTGATGGATGACAGGGGCTTCTTTGGCGCAGGTCGGTGGGAACACTTCTGGTTCTGGTTAGCAGGCTAAAGCTGTGCTTGAGAGACAGACTGCAGCATCCTGGCTAAAGCTAAGCTAAAGCTAAGCCAGCCCTGCAGGCCCCAGTGTGAAGAGCACAGCCAGGGCTCATGATATTTTTGGGGCCCTGGAAACTCTCTCTTAGTCCCAGAAAGATAACTGCCCCAAACAAAAAAGGATCCATCCTTAATCACCAGCCTACTTGGAGGAATTTCGACAGTAAATCATCCAAAATTTTCCTTTTGAGTTAACTGTTTGCGCAGACGGGTTAATTGAGGACTACGCGTTATTAACTGAAGACCACCAAATTATTGAGTGACCACACGCTGCCTCAAAAATGTTTTTGTTTGGGTTGTGAGATTGACGCTCATTTTCCGGATCGCTGGAGAATGATAATGGCTGGAAGACAGACAGTGTGGAGTTACGAGCCGTGAACGTCTCCCTTCAGGGCAGGAACTCTTAATGTAGCTCTGTGCCGCCACTCGTAATTCAATTAACCTGTGTCAATCACTGCCAAGGTATCAAACCGGCTCAGTATTTATAATATTTGCAGAGGGGCTCTTATATCAATACTCAGGTAAAGGCAGTAGAGTCTCCCTGCTGCAATTATATAACCACATATGGCCGAAGCACTGAATGACAACATTTACCACCCATCTCTCTGTGAGCACAGGCCACCACAGTCGAACAGCCGTCTCTATTAGAGAGGCCATTACACACACACACACGCACTCCGATCGCACTGATCACCAGATGTATTTTAACTGGCATATTTTAATATTAGCTTCAGAAAAATGACACTGGTATTTACTAAGTAAAAGGACTCTAAATGGCCCATTTGAGCCAGAGTAAACACATTTAGCTATGAGGTCAGAGGCTGCCACACTAGAGGCAGGTTAGTTTGATAATTTTGTCAAAATGTTTAATGTCCTGCTAAACCGTTTGGGAAAAACAAGTGTGGCGCTGATATTGACTTTGGCAGCAGCCTGTATACTCAAGGCTTTAAACATGTAAATCAAATGCTCCATCTTCAGGCAAATGTAAGTAGACGTTTTATGCCCAGCTAGTTGTACTGTAGGTCCTGCAACAACTCGCTTTTTGACTCACCCCGCCCTCCTTATATATACGGTACGATGAACAGATAGAGCAGTGCAGTATGTGTGTGCGTGCATTCATGAGCCCTTTCGGGTCAAACATCTTGATTCGATGAAATCTGTAAATTTGGAAATTGCTGCAATTTCAGTGCAGTGTTGTCACAAGTATGAAGGGGCTTAAGGTAGGGAAGCAAAGATATACATGAACAAGGGAGATGACTGGCTTAATGGGCACTTAAGTTACATATGAGGAAAAAGGGATTCTCAGTGTGCTACACACACACAGAGTTCAGATGTTCCTCATCAAGCACCCAGAGGAACAGACCCACGTCTCACTTCCAATATGTCCCCCTGCCTGTGTAACCGCCGTTACAGCATCCCCTACTCAGGTCCTTTTCACTTTCCATTTCTCTCCCCACACAGGTAATTGTGCATGCTGCTGAGAAAGAGGCACTGAAACCGCACGGTAATTTCAACAGCGTTCTCCTGCTTTCAAGGCCTGAAACAACACATCACCTTCCAGATGCTTCCAGGCCGACCTGACGTCTGCGAGCGGGCGCTCGGACGTTTACATCCACACGGCTCGACCGCGCCGGGCCCTGCCGCACTGTTTGTGCTGGAAGTCGAGCGGTCTGCTGTGCCTCACACCCCAATCACATGCAATCATGTGTGTTTCCTGGATTACTATATGTAAACTCCTCTCACTCACACACATTCCCACAAACAGAGACACACATGAGTACAAACGCATGCGCGGCTCTTAGAGTAAGAAAGCCATCAAACCTTATTGTGTCATACGCCTGTGGTGTATATACTTGAATAAAACGTGTATATACATGCACAGACACCCAAAGAGCAGACCGCAGAGTTAAAGAAAAGCATGTTTACGTAACATGATCACTTTTGTAACACAGGGTTTATGATGCATGATTCCATCCACTCTTTCTCAATGTTATTAAACTGTAAAAGACTGTTTTCCTTCACTACCTCCCTGGTTTTCGGCACATTGTTTAGTACAGTACACACTGTGCCTGCTGACGACACTCGGGCTCTGTAACTCTGCTCTGCTGGCTCTCTGGGGAAATCATCGGCACTAATAGGAACCATTCTGTGCCTCTCACGCACACACACATGCACACACAACATGCACACACACACACACACACACTTCGTAGAAACAACCAAGACGCACGAAAAGAGCTGTCCATCCCTGCTGCAGTGTCGTCGAGCAAGGCAGTCGCACGCCCGTGAGCTGCACATTTTCTACACACTCTTTTATCGTTGGCATCTGATATAAGAACAGCCTTGTAAAAATGTGTGTTCAGTTGAGTTAATTAATGTAATCTCGTCACAGTCAATTGAGCGCAAATGCATTTTCTTCTTTGCCAAGATGTAGCAATACTGGCAACACTTACTAAATATTACAAAGTATCCCCAGATGTACTTATTTTCTGAATTATCTAGAGATGCATCGTCTTCTGAGATGGTATAATCTAATTCAGTTTGTTTTATGAGCCATAAACAGATCCAGTGTCTAATGCTGCACAATATATAATGGTCTATACAACGAGAGCGCCTACGGTAGATTTGTGTTATATGACTTGTTTCGTAACACTTTTGTTTTTCTGTTGATTCTTGATCTTTGAGGGTGAAACACCTCGCAACACAAACATCAGAGGATGACACCATCGCGCTGCTTTGACAGTTTACCGTCATTTAAGTTTGAATCATGTCCAGCCAAGCGGTTTGGTCATCACGCTGATGCTATCGTATCCAGTAGAGATGGGGGACCTTATGAACACTGATCAGAAATAGAGCTGGTGATGTGTCCTGTTGACCCTGTGGTGACCAGCACAGCCCCTCTTCCCCCGAGGCATGTCTTAGGGGTTGTAGAGTTGAGTTTGTTTCCAGTAACGCAGCCAAATGGGTTTGTCAGCACGACCAAGAGGCTTAACCTAACATGAGCTAAGTGGGTTCACCCTGCGGTTCGTCCTGGATTCAGGACAAAGAATAGGTGAAAAACAACGGAAACAAATGCTGAAGAGTGTGATCATAATGATAACATCGGGATGATGCTTAGTAGAGGGAGAACGTTTGTGTTTCGCTGAGGTTTTTGACCTTGTGTGTATTTGTGAGGATCCACATTCAGACTGGTGTATGAGAGAGTTCATGTGCTTCATGATTCATCTTTGTCCACTGAGTCTTTACTCATGATCTTACCTCACATATCTGAATCTACTGCCGAACAACTGTGACAAAGCCTTACATGACTGTTCGCAGAGTTTTCCACTAACTAATCAGGAAATTTACCAGATTTCATGTTTATTTTACTGCCCCGGTGACACATTTCTAATTTTCCCACCCTTACTAATAACATGAAGTTTTCTTAGTGTGGGCTAAGTATGACACAACATCTGAATCCATCCATCCAACGCGTCCATGACGGACTCACCCGTCTCTCGTGCCATCCATGGCAGTCAGCGGGGACAGGTGATGAGGGCTGCCGAGGTCCCTCTCCAGTCTGTGTTGCCGTGACGGCAGGTCAGTGGCAGAGCCGGGGTTGGGGTTGGGGGAGAGCAGCTCCACTGAGGCACTGTGATGGGGGGTGCTGGAGCCAGTGTACAGGCCTGAAATACAAACAAAGCTAATTCAGTAAATGTGCCAAATAAACCCAAGGGCCCTGGGTTCCATCTTTGCTTTGAGCGAATTAGAAGCTCTTTCATGGCAACAGGGTTTTGTTTTGACAACCCTCATCCAATCAGAGAGCTTTGTAAAATAAAATGTTCTGTGTTTGCGCTGTCTGTAATTTAGGGTACATTGTTTGCGCTGCCACAGGGATTGGCCTTGTTTGTCCTTTAAGCTGTTTGCTCTTATTACACAATAATAAACTAAAATGTTGCATATGTTTGAACAGCATCTTTGAACAAGGACATTTAAAAGAGGGAATAAGGTTACCGGATAGCCTCTGTTTTGTATGTGTTGGTGTGCCATGGTTATTATTATTAAAGTACATGCAGACGTATATATAACTGAGCGTTTAGAATATGTTTCAGAGTGTGCCCAACTACTGTAAGCATTCAGGTAACTCTACGACTCTATCCCATTATGTCCGATATGTTTTTCACTATTCAATCACTGATTTTTAAATTACATGTGATTAATGTTTTGTTGACGCTTCAGTCTGTAGGGGGCCATTATTTTCTACTGATGCTGGCTGCTTTTTTGCCAGCTTTTTCTACTGTTTCAAGCTGCGAATTATAATCCTTTTTTCCCCTAAAATGCCCTGAAAACCAGGGCTGCAACTAATGATTGTCATTAGTGATTCATGTTTTATTTGTTTTAAGTTTTTAAAGAAATATGCTCGTCCCATAGCTGCCAAAGCCCAAATGGACATTGTTTTGTCCAAACAACATTTCAAAAACAAAATGTATTGATTTTCTAACGATTTAACAGAAAAAAAAGTCATAAATCTGAACATTAGAGCAGTTTGAACTAGTGAATTTACCACTTTGGCTCTACTTGGACATTTCCTTCTATGAGTATGCTGCAATGTTTCTGATCCGTCAGCCCCATACTTTGAATTTTCCAGTGGTTTAGTTCCATTAACATTTAAAAATGTTGTTCCAGAGGGAAATAATAGTACAACTCAAAGAACTAGATGTCACCATGAGAAACTGAACTGGGGAGTAAGTTGTTCTCACAACACAGTAAATCTCTCCTCTCCATCTTTCTGTTGCGTTTATCACCTGATTTCTTTCCCAGCATGCACGAGCGCTCTGACTGTCTGGTGCCGTTAACCAGCAACAAGAGGGAAAGACAGGAAGAGATGAAAGGAGGAGAGGAGATCGGTGCTTCTGGTTTTGCTGTTTCCAGGTCCAGCTGTTTTCAAATGGAAGCATGCCGAGGCCCTGATCTGACAGCACTCTGAAATGGTTACAAACTTGATTCATTACCCCCCAAATCATCAGTCACAGACCTTAAATGTTTTCCCCTTTAGCCCCAACATCTGCTACCAGAGCGGCAAAACAGTCGACAAATAATGGCTGTGATTGCCTCAATTTCATCGCTAGTTCCTTGCAGAGTGAGACAGAGAGGAGCTGATGGAAGTCCTTAAGAGTTAGTGGAGGATTATGCTCTGCCGTGTAAAGGCTGCTGGGTGAGATCAGACAGAAAGGTATGTGTGAGAAGGACACGGAGAGGTATATAAGCCACTCAGCATAACTGCAGGAACGTGTAAACCCGCGCACTAAAACTAGGATGAGTCCTTCCTCTGGTTAATCAGGGAACACTCTAATTATGCTCAATAAAACAGAATGGGGCTTCTCATAAGTCTCACTGCAGCCGTGTGAATAAGAGCAGGCTTATAACCAGCGAACAGGAAAACAAGTTCAGCTCTGACTGGAAGCATGAGTCATTTTCTGCTCCACAAGTGTTAATGATGGGATAGCTGCCCACTTTGTTCCACCTCTCCCATGCATCCTATTGGCCCCAGAACAAAGCGAAACTCATGTAAATGCAGATCCTGAATGCCAACCTGCGACATCTTTGCTGGCCTCGCATAACACCGCATCCTCGAGCGCTTTGGCATCGGCTCGTGAGAGAGCTCCTCGGGGCTTTAAACCATTTAAAACAAGAGAGCAAGCAACATCCACTCAGACACAGAGGGAGGCCGAGGGTAAAAAGCCAAGACTCAGAGGCCCGGTTCGACATTCAAAGACAAGTTGAGCGTTCACAGTCGTCAAACGGTGCGCAGAGTTCCAGCAACAATAACAGAAAGCAACAGGGAGGCTGGACAGGCTACAGGAAGAAAACAAGGACAGATGTGTCCATAAACTGAAGAAGCTGCGGGGCATCTTTCTTGTCTTTAAGATTGTTATAATCTATTTATCTCTCTCTTGTTCCCAATCCAGTGCCGTGTTGACTTTTGGTGACGGTCGAATTCATCAATTAGAAAAATGGACGTTTTAAAGGCCACATGTGATGAAGTAAAAGTTTCCGCTTGAAGCTGTTGCTAATGGTTTTTGCAGTCTTTGCATGACAAGATGACAGGTTAAGATGATATGGTTATGAAATACAAACCAAACAAACAAAAGTGCTAGGTTGTAACACTTAAAACTTAAATAGCCCGGTACGGTCCAGCCACTAAAATGTTAATATAAAATGTGTATAAGCAATTACAGATAAATTATAGTGGTGTAATTTGTTTATATTTGACCAAAGGCGTCGTAAGTATGATTTTTACTGCCTGAAAGTACAAAATGACCATAATACATCTGCAGGAATGTTGACATGGCTGTTGATTACCACCAATGACTCTGTGATTGCTTTGCCAGGTGTCGTGATTTCTGGCGGTCAGACCTCACTTGCTGGCTTGTTCTTCTGTTTTGGAACAAATACTCCCTGGCCATTGGTTTTTGGAGAAACAACCAGACTCTTGCTCTCACATTCTGAATTGCTCAACCATAAAGAATAACGCTACTACTGGTGTCGTATGACATGTTGTGTTCAAGTCTAAAAGCCAGCGATTAGGAAGTATTGTTAGAACATTTTTCGGTTGAATTTGTGTAGTAATCAACTTACGCCCTGGCACAAACGTTACATGTGGAAGGTGCACTGAGATAGAGGGAGACTTGAAACCTATGTTTTTGTTACTCACAGAGGAGCAGTATTGGATTACTTAAAGTTATAAAATGTAACTTTTCCACATTAAAATTGTCTAAAAACAATTCGACCTATGTCATGTGTTTTTTTTGCAGTGTGTACTCACATTATCCCAGATGTTCCCAGCAATTCTCAAACCTGAGAAATGTGTGACTTATTCATGGTCATGGTCCGTTTCATTTGGTCGCCTGTGAATGACGTCATATCCCCCTATGTGCATGCGTCACTTTTGCTGTTGCCCGCCAGAAGCTCAACATTGACTTTTATCCAGTTTTAAGACACATTTTTAAGATTCAACTGTGTATTTTAACCAGATGAAGTATTTCAGTCAGGTTCTCAAGTTACTAGAGAAAAAAAAAGCGCTGTTGAACAACTCAACTCCCAGCCGCTTGCTCTGAAAAGTCCTGTGCTCGTTGAACTGCGTTGGTGAATCAGTGCTTTTTAATGTCACTGCTTTATTCTACTAGTTTTAATCCCCTCGTCTGTTAGTTCAGAACTAAAGGACAATTCTGTGGATAATTCAGCGTCTGGTGAAAACTCCCTCAAGATAAGGATCAGACGTTATAAAAGGATCAATTGATAGAAAGGTTAGCATCCATCTACAGTTTAAGTCCTTAGCAGTGGGAAAGACTTATTTTCAATGTGAAACTGCTTTATTCAATCTTTTACCAGTTATAATCACAGGGTCTGTTTAACTTGGAGAGGAGGAGACCTACGTGGATAATTTGGCTCCAGGTAAAAACCTCTTAAATTAACAACAGTGAAGTTATCCAAACTGGGAGGAGCTGAATACATTGGTGGTGAAAGCACCAACTTCCACGGTCCAACGCAACTTCACAACATCAACCTCTTTGGTCATTAACAATAATAATAATAATGATAATACATTTTATTTGGAGGCGCCTTTCAAGTCACCCACGGTCACCTTACAAAAAAGAAATGAAAGCATAAAAAGATCATTGTTTGACTGAGATGCCTAAGGGCTGAAGTTATATATTGTGTCTTTAATGCTTCCCTGAGGTTGCATCATCAGGGTGTTGGATGACTTCTGCGTACCTGTGAAGATGTCTTGGCCCAGCCCGGGAGAGCGACCATCCTTGCCGTTGTAGAGGTGCTGCGAGGATGTGGAGCTCTGAAGGTGCTGCATGGACAAGCAGTCACTCAGGACGTCCTGCTCCAGGTGAGGGCAGGGCCGAAGCTGTCAGTAACAAAGGTTAGAAAATGTGAAATTAATTCATTTTAAGAAATTATGTTGGGTAATTCAAATTCAAAAACCTTTATTAATCCACAGGGGGTCATTAAAAGCACATAGGCAGCAGCAGCAGCAGCATCAATATAGTGGTTGTGCAAGGTTACACAACCACAGAGCAAAACACGGCTTCAAGTTTTGTCTATTTGTAGCTTGGACCCTGTGTGGTGTGTGCGCTTTCTCTTTCTGCAATAATGTGATTGTCGTGTTAATTTGAAACAGTAACTCAGCAAATGAGAATACATTGTCAGTCAGGGGGAACCAGAGGAGAGATCATAAGCTCCTCTTTGAGTCATTCGCTGGCCTTGGACATTATGAGTAAGTGATCCCTGTACCAACTCGGAGCCAATGCGAGATTGCTTCTGTTTCTCTCGCTGCCAACAGTAATGGGGGCAACTGAAGACACATTTCAGCTTCGGAGTCGATCACACGCCACGCAGAAGAAACCTAAACCTGAGGAAACTTGTGTCCGCTGGAGAAATGGGACATCTGCCTTATGGATCAGTGGAACAGCTGACCTCCTGTTGTATACATCAGTGGATTTCACTGTAATAAAACATTACAGCTGCCGAGGAACACACCAGGACTGTACTAACAACCGCATCTCGCTCTGTCCTCGGGAGACTCACCTTCAAAGATTCAGAAAAGCCAAAACAGGGATCAGGACAGAACGATAGCTAATAATCTGAAGTGTGCAGAAAAGAAGTCATTTTAAAGAGTGTGAAATGAAACATGATCAGCCAGTATTACAGTAAGACACTGACTGGAGACAAGGGGAATCTACCAGTAAGGTATCTGGCATCTGCTTTAGCCCCAGTGTTGGATGAGCACTCATGGAAAAACAATAGCAGTGGACTCGATCTGCTCAGTATAGTACATTTACTACTCATCTGTGAGTTAAAGGTTAAGCCTGGTTTCCTACTGTCGACAAATCCCATGAACTCAAGACCAAAACCAAAAATAAGTCAATCCCAAGTATAGCTCACCCCAGTGAGCTTTAATTCACCATTGTTGTCCACAAACTGATACAGCTGCAACGTTACGCTTACTAATATGTTCCTTATTTATAGTGAACAACTAAGCAACTATGCTAACATTATTTGGTCATTCGGGTATTACTGGCAGAACATTATGTATGTATAATGAACATATTAAATTGTCTCTTTTACCCCTCACTCTAGTTGTCCTACCTTCTTAACTCTAGCAAGCTAATGTTACCTCTGTCCACTGGTTCACTTAGCTATGTAACACTAACTTGTCAAAACTAATTCCTTTGTGAGAAACTATTTATTTGGCTTTGCTGTGTTATTATTCATCTATTTTACAAAGAAAACATATCCAGTTTTAATTCAGTAATGTGTAAAACACTTGTGAGTTTGAACTCCAGAACATCGAGTTCATCTGGCTCTGAAGTTCAGTTCATCATAAAATCAAAGTATGAACTAATTGCAGATGAAGTTTTATTTTCATCATCATGCTGTGATATCAATTATCTTGCCTAATACATATTTTTCAGCGGGGTGTATAATAGTAAGAAGTGATAACTTTATGATGCCAAGAGGCATAAAAACCTGGCGCTGCTGCTCCGAGCAGTTTGGATCTGAGCAAGTCAAGTGTGTCGCTGAAAGAAAACGCTCCAGTTACACATGACTACGCTCAGTGCCGTCAGCCGAGCGTTTCTCTCTCTGTCATCATTCCAACACTTTCAGTGAGTGTGTCTTTCTCCCTATGTCTGCCTGTCTGTCCATATATCCACTAATCCAGCTTTTGTTATTCCATGAAAATCAATTCCACATTTTGATTTTGCGGCCGTGCACTGTGGGTGGAAACATTCTACGCCATTATCACGACAATCTACTTTACCCCTTCGGTTTTAATTCCCATTGACTTCCCATCGACAGCGGTGAATCAAGTGGACAGATAACAACTTAATCCGTGCGTGACTTCCATCTTCTAAGAACTTCTGCCCTCTTGGCCACTGACATCACAAATAATGGCACTTGTCAACACGCTGGCATCATCCAGATTATGATTTCACAAGTTATGATTGGAAGCTGTGCGTCAGTAAATGTGTACGTGTCCTCCTGGGAAAGCGTTATGAATGCCCTGCAAAACATTCATCACGCGTAATTGGGGCTCTGTTTTCCCCACAGCGACACTCCTAACAGTTTTTCTCCAGGCCTGCTCCAAGAGTGGAGTCAGAGCATTTGTTTGACATTTGTCCATAACATCTGGCCACTGGGGTATTCTACACTACAGCTTATTAACAATGCTACAAGTACACATGTGTTTCCCTTTACGATGCTAAGCAAAGGAACACATCATCCAGCCTGCCACTATCCAGCCCCTTCCACAACAATGAGCCCTTTCTCTCTGTTATTTACCCGCTTCCAGTCAGGGGAAAGAATGGGCTTTTGACCATGAACACGATGAAATGTGGTCAAACCCGATCTATTGTTGGGGAAACGATTCACAGAGACACCCCTCTAGTCCGCCCCCAGCTTCCCAACCCCTAAATTAAAGCAACTAGTTAGATCTGTGGATAATACAGATCAGACCAGGGCGGATTACATAAAGTGGTCTGTTTGTAAAAACCTGCAGCCCTACCGTATTGACTTGAATCAGTCCATCCTGGAAGATTACCAAGAAAAAGATACACAGTAGCTCTAGAGCAGAGTATACTGTAGCAGCTGTGTTGTAGCCTACACAGGCAAAGCCATCCATACATACTGTAGAGTTATTTTTGTTAAAAAAAAAAAACAGATAATGTTCAGTTTAAAAAAATAAAACTTGACTCAATTTTACTCGACTTAAGTTTAGGTCTTTCATTTGCTTTTAAACAACATAATCATATGGTGATTTTAATTATTTTATAGCCTCATGCCCTTTTCTTACTACTTGACAACCCCAAGTGTTTTCATGGCTCTCCTCTTAAATATCTTACCTTTCTACGCACCTGTTGCTCTTTGGCTGAGTGGATCTTGACGTGTTTGCGCAGGGAGCTGGGATCGGTGTAACGCTTGGTACAGCCAGGGATCTGACATGCATATGGTTTCTACGAGAGGAGAGAACATTTCACATCAGTAATTAGAAGTGAAATACACTTGAGTTAGCTTTACTGTCAGAAAAAAAACAAACAGCAACAGAGGGGGGAAAAAAAGCAGGGCAGCTATTTAAAGAAGACGGCACAGGAACTGAAAAATTAAGGAGCGAAATCAATACACAGTGAGTTTGAAATGTGTTGAATTAAAGGCAAAGATAAGGTCCTACCTTTCGGGCTGAGAAACACACATAATTCGAAGTAAAAGGAAGAGCAGAAAAAGGATGAAAAGAAAAGACAAAAAATCAGTTGTAAAACACTTTAATATCAAATTTATCTTGGCACAACAGAGCTGCGGCGAATGATCATTCAGCTGCTGTGGTGTGTTGAACGTTTCGTCACTGCTCAGTAATGAAACCTCACTCTCCTGGTGCTGACAACATTAATGCAGCATGATTAATAATAATAAGATCTACATGTAAATAATACTTCAGTTGTTTGTGTTACACTTTCTGAATTTTTTTTATTTTATTTTTTTATTGCGTGACGTGAGAATGGACCTGTTATTTGAAATAATGTTTAGTGGTACTCTATACCATCAGTCTGTAGGTGAGTGTGCGCGCTGACATAAGTATTGGCCATAAAGAGAGAGTTGTAAGCGCATTAGTGTAACAGAAATGACATCTGTAAAACGACTACAATGTCACGGTGTTTCCTCATCATTTCACATTCCTCTCATTAACCAAGCAAATATAGTATAGAGCTCGCTGATTGAGGGATTTTTTTCCCCTCACGGCAATTTTCTTTTTTCATCCGCGATATATAAGTTGCCCATTAAAGTGTAAGGGGATACGCGTCTTTATTAGCTCTGCCTCCATACCTCAACCTTCTCTGTAAATAATCCATTGTTATTCCAAGGTGCTTACAGTGCCACTCATCTCCGCCATGTTTGTTTTGCCAAGCAATGTACCCAATACGTTGCCGAACCCTCGGTTTAAAAAAAAAGAAAGAAAGAAAGAAATCAAGCATGACTTCTGTGTAGAATAAATATCATTAAAGCTTGAGAATGTTTTTCCCCCCTAAGTGTTTTTGGCAGACCGAGCAGCTGGGCAGGCGCAGCAAAGGCCTTAGCAGGGTGTTAATGTGAAGCCATAAGCATCAGGGTCCCACATTAGCTGTATCATTTGTCCTACTGTGGAAAGAGTGGGTGCTGGAAGAAAATCCCAAACTGATAGAAAAACACACATCTGCATTCAAATTTCTACTTGGATAAAAACTCTAAATGATTAACTGCTACGTGCACTGGTGGCTGGCCAAAACAGGAACAGAGCAGGGGGGGGGGTCTAGATATACATATATAATGTACAATACGAAAATTTATCTATTTTTTGATTTAACATTAGAACAATGTTGCACAGTTTACTAATTTAAAAAAAATTGTGTCTGAATCCACCAGATTAACCTGAGTTAAAAGTGACAGATACGATTATCACTGAAAACAAATCAACAGGAGTGATACAATACTTTTTGAGACATTTAGAAACAGAATTTTTTTTTTTCCTTAATTTTTCAGTAATTAATATTCAAATTTGTATCTTGTTGTGTCAGACAAATAACAATTAAGATCCCATCTCTGTCTCTCCCATTTGTTCCTTTTAGTTAAGTTTATTATTGTCCAAATTGAGGATGCTGTGTTGCTCCGGGTTGTAAAGCCCTCCTTAGTGTGTAATTTTAAGTGAGTTACGTTTTATTCAACACGACTGGATGTGGCTCTGTAGCATCAGAGGAAAAAAGAATTTGCCCTGAATTTTGGACATAAACACAGATTTCATCTAACGATTATATTTATAGCCTCTATGCCTAATAGAATCTAATAGAAAATCCTCGATTTATATTCACAGTTTAAAGCTGGGGTGATTTGTCTTCATTGCGTTTTCAGTACAAGTAACGTACAGTGAATAAATATTATGTGGAGCTGTTTGAATTGGAGCAGTGTGGTACAAAATGTAAATCCTAATGCAGAGGAGAAAAGTGAAACGTTCCCTGTAATGTAGGAGGAAACAAATACCTCAACTGCACTTTAGTACATAATTTGAACAAAACAACTTATTTACTCCCTGACTGTGCTGGCGTGTTCACAGCGATAAAGTGAGCGATGGTGCGGTAACTGAGACATGACGAGTGGCAGCAATGGCTGACTCAAGCTTTCCTTCCCTCTGCACAGGTCAGACAAACAGGCAAAGCTCTGTGTGAGCTCGCAGCTCCTATCCAAGTGCGTTATGGCCTGAGCTGCAACTGGGCCTAATGGAACTGATCATTTAATGATCTGTGGCATGTCGCTGCCAGTGCAGGGAGAGTGAGAGTGCCACACTGACTGACAGCAAATTAAAGTCTAACACTGTCAAGACATGGAAATAGGCACTGAGGCTTGGACGGCAGGGGCAGTTTTTCATGTTGGCACAGAAGTGGAGCATGGGCAAAGCTACACACTCAAACATATCCAGATCGGACAGTGAATGCCACTCATCCCACAACTTTATTTTTCCTTAAAATTTGCATATAATCTAATCCTTTAATTGGTTTTATAGGCGGTAAAATGCAGCCTGTATCTGAAAACTGCAAACACCTAAGCGTGTATAATTTCACGCAGCCATCCTTTCCACTACGCTCTGACCACCCAGACTATTTTAACTGTTGGCCAGAGACATGTTAAACATTAATCTACTCTGGTGAAACATTGGGAGGTGAGACAGAGCAGAGACTGAGTTGCTGACCGTGTCCAGGTGAGTGCGCTGATGCTTGGCGCGGTCGCTGGAGTTGCTGAAAGCTTTCTGGCAGCCGGGGTGCTGGCACAGGTACGGCTTCTCTCCTGTGTGGCTCCTCAGGTGGATCTTCAGGTTCTCCAGACGTGAAAACGCTTTGTTGCAGCCCTCGAACTGTGGAAGACACACACACACACACACAGAGATGACACAGGAATGCATACACACAAAGATGCACGCAAAAAAAAAAAACAGACAGGTTTGTACAAAACCACACAAGGAAACAAACAAACACCCACATACATACACATACACACAGAAAAAAGACATCAATCAGTGTAAAGCTGGCAAACTCTTGGTACAATGTGGGCTCTGTATATGTGTCTGTGTGTGACTCAGAAAGAAGTTGTCCCACTCTTTCCCTCAGTGCCTTGATCACTCGCACAGCTGGAGGAGTTCACTCTACACCACACACTCACCAGCTATGGAAAAGTGAGAGATGCTTAGGAACGCGGGTGGTATGATCGCAAGCTTTTTTTTTCTTTTCTTTTTTCCATGGCTCTTGAATTACGCAGCCAATTCAAGGACGTTTGTTTAAAACCACGTCCACTTGAAAGGCAGCGGCGTGCACGACACTGCACCTGCTTCGAGGCTGCTATTTAAATTGGAGGGGGAAACTGCAGCGTGCAGCCGTTAATGGACTGTAATGCATAGCATAAGATAAGTGTTCTGCTGCGTACAGCACATTAGACTGACAAGTGACAGTGACTGTAAACAAGCTCATATCCGACCCAGCTTGGCCCATTTGATCCCAACCACTCAGCCAATGAACACCACAGATTTGTTAACATGTGAATGATTTATGAGGCCTCTCGTATATCCACTCCTGCTCTTGAGCAGAAAACGCGGCTGATTGGTTGATGAGACGCTCCTACATGTCAAGACCTCCTACAGGGGCTGCTGTGTAAAGAGTCACAAAGTGCAGGGGTGTCGCTCGCTGTTACTTATATCTACCTAATGTTGATCTCATTTAGGTTTTCAGCAGCACCTTGAAATCAATATACAGAGACTTGACTGTCAGAGGGTAGAGGAGCGGCTCATGCCGGGGCACTTGTCCTTCTACGACATCTTGAGATGATACCAGACAGGTAGAGGGTAGTACTGAGTAATATGGAGACAAAATGAGGCAATGGAGATGGATGGATGAAAAATAATTAGCAGCACAACAAGTGTTGGGAAAACAGATTAAAAACAACTTTTGGCCCTTTATAGAAATAACAGAACCAATTTGAACATTGAACACACTTATGCTCATTTCTGTTTCCATCACATCTGAGTAACTGTGAAGATCAGACAACAAGACTGATGATAGATTACAACACCTGAAAGACAATTTTCACACCAGGAGACAGCAACAACAACAGAGTGATCACGCTGCTGCGGATCCTGTTAGATGTAATGAGTTCAAGTAAAGCAGACATGCAGAGGTGGAGACGTCTGATAGTTTCAACTCTTTTTTTCTAACCAGTCAGGAAGCCGACTCAAAACCCAACTTTGTTGTTAACATTAATAAACATCAAGAAATGTCCTCCCCTGCTTCCAACATCAGTAGTGGCAGGGTCTATTAGTTCCTCATTTTGTGAATTGCGCTGCACACGAGTTGTAGTTGCTGCGTTTGTTGTAGTTGTGTTCGGCCAATTTGTCCATGAACCATGAGAAAATACTAACCCCCCCTCTGCTCTGACTATAAACTCTGAAGTGCCGCCTTAAATGCCAAACCACATCTTCTCGGCTCATAATCCTTACCCAAAACCAATTTCTTTCAAAGTGCCAAACTGACCTGGGTGCAAATAAAACTGTTGCGGAGGCTCTGAGGTCTCTACTGTCCATTGTCCCCTGACCTTTAGTGAAGCCTGCTAACAACAGGTCGGGTTACAACTAAGGAGAGAGTGACACCATTCTTCTAATGGGCCTTCAGCCTCATCTGGGCTCAATGCTCATCCCTGGCCTCCTTCATTCACTCACACAGCACAGGCAGGGCCTTCTATTCTCTGAGGCTCCATTTAATATAGGCGAAACCTAAGCCTGTCATGGTAGAGCTGTGTTAGGTGACCAGGCTGATCTGTGTGTGTGTGTGTGTGTGGCTTAGTCTTAATCTGCTCGCTTATAACCACGCAACACACAGCTCCTCATGAAGTTTGTAGGAGCTTTGAGTTTGGAAGCAATGGCTTTACAGTAGATCAATGCTTTTTTTTCTCCTAACTGTCAAATTTTCTTTACAAGTTTGTGAAATAGATGTGACTGAAACCAAACTAACTGCATCAAACAACATAATATGTAGATGTATCGATGCTAATACAATACTACAGTTCCAGTAACAAATATAAAAAAAATTAAAAATAAAAATATCTCAGTTAGAGAAATGGAAACATGTTTCTCTACAAAACTACTTTTTTTTTGGACAAATAAAATAAGCCAAAAACACGAGCATGTGTTACTGTCAGCACAAAGCCGTCATTAAAGTACAATTACAGTGTGAAATGAAGAAAGTTGTGATTTATATTGAGAAATATCTGATTAAAGTCGATAAGATCAAGAATCTGACTGAACATTTCGATGCCAACTTTTAGAGCTTGACAGTCTCCAATACTCAAACATTTCCAAAGCATTCATTAGCCGAATGTTAGAGTTCAAATTAATTAGTGGCAACTCACTCAGATATTTTTTGGATAAAGCTGATGCGTGGTGCGGTTAAAGTTAAGGCAATCAACTTGTCCCAGAGTGCCTATGTTAGATGAATAAAACGCATGCAAGCTAAAATGCGCCCGACTAAGACAGCAGCACGGACTTGCATTAAGGAGGACGGGAGACAAGGAAAAGTACCATGAGAGGATTCCTCAACAACCAGGCTTCGGCATGCAACCATGGAAAATATCTTTATGATTTCATGTTGCGCAGTGTGAAACAGAGGAAACGTATTATTCTTCAGTCATGCCAATCAAATGTTTCAGCTGGAAACAAGAGAGGCAGCCAGGGTGGGAAAGTTTAATAAAAATCTCAGTGCAGAGGAACATCCACACGGCCACGCCGGTCATGACAGACACGGTCCATGCTGACTGCTGAAATACGGCGCCGAGCATTTGAGTTGGGAAAACAAACAGAGCTATTATTGACTTGCCAAAAGTGTGTATTTATGTATAAGGGAATAATCACTCTTTCATTGCTTTCTTTTCTGCAGTACAAATTTGAGGCTAAATTATAGTTAGGGGTCCGTGGAGGAAACCGTGTTAATCGTGTAGAGCGTATTATTACTCAGGGAGCAGGACTAGCAGGGAGACAGCGGAGTATGAGGTTTTCCTGCCTGATGGGAAAACCAATAGGCAATGCCACCTCTAGGCATGGACATTACCCAAAAACCCTGCATGAAAAAAATTTATGCTACAGTAAGATGTTTCAACGCGGCCAATCATCTGGTTAAAATGACTCCATTCAGTGAGTTCAGTGATTGTCAACTTCATTTTGCGTACTTGGGGCCCACAGTGCGGTAAAATACTCTAGTTCTACTGGTATTGACGGGTGAGAAGTGTTTTCACAGTGTTGATGTGGGCGGTATGCGGTCCTATTTCGGTTGAGGCACGATCCCTGTCGCAATTACACTATACCCCAGGTCAAAGATTTGATTCCCACTACAGTGAACTACGTTACAAATATGACGATAAAAGTCAATAGAAATAATAAATACAAGTTAAAAAGGACATGTGTCAGTATGTTGCTTCAAATGTAAACTGTTTGGAAAGTAATGAGCACCTAGGTTAAAGTGGTATAAACACAGATCTGTGGCTCTGGCTGAAGCCTCCGACACAGGATCGATTTTACCTTTGATATTATCTATGAAAACAGTTTAGATGGCGCTAATCACATTAATTGCTTTAAACATGTTTAGTTTTCCGCTCCGTCTAAGGTAAACCGACAGATCACCACACGAGTGGAGCGCCACTGGCAGCGCGGAGGGGATTTGAGCCCCATTTGACACCATTTCACTCTTGAATGGGCTTGGTGGTGGTGGTGGTTGGTGGGGGGGGTCAGTAGCTCAGTAAACATTGGGAATGACAGCGGGGTCTTGACTTGGTTGAAGGGGGCAAGAGCGGGTTGAAAGGGTGGACAGGCAGCTGATCACAACAGACAGATTATGGGCGCAGCGTGCAGGCTGGTGGAGGCGCAGGTCCGCCTGAGGCCTTCATGGGAAATGACTCCTGACTGGCAGGGAGAAGGCCAAACAGTGTCGGGGCTAAAAGGCAGCAGTGTGCAGCTCTCCTCACATGCGGCGGCTCATTAGCAACCTGTAGGAGCCGCAGATGATGCGAACAAACCAGCCGTTATGGAGGGGTGTTGGGGGAAAATACGGCTGCTGACATGTCGGACAGGAATCTGATTAGAAGCTTTAACAGACGGCGTTAAGAAGAGCGATGGACAGAATCAGAAGTAAGGTGGAGGTTCTTCTCTTGGAAAACTATATCAGACTGTCGCTTATACAGCCAAGGTCATCACTGACAGGACTATAGGTTTTTTTTCTGAAAGAATGAGTTCCAGGATTTTCTCTCTTGACAGCAGAGGTTTTTTTTTAGGGTTGCTACAGATGCGAGGGAATCCTTTGATATCTCCTTCAGCGCTAATATATCTCTCAGGCCCCGGGCAATAATGGTAGAACAGGCCCCTGACTAATGATGCGGAGATGGGATTCAACTGTTCGGCTGCTAACTAGCATGAAATTCACTATTACTCATGTTTAGAGGCCCCCCCATAAAAGAAAAAAAAACTTCTCAGAGCCTAACAGCCTCAACAGGCTTTCCGCTGTGATTAGTTTTGCCTAATACATCCAGGCTCCTTCACTGCCAAGCCTGACAGACACGATGAAGGGCAAAGAGAGTTTTGGTGGCAAAAGGAAACACTGCCAAATAAAACATGTTATAAAGTGCCAATGCTCAAAAGCAGCCTGTATAACTTTATGAGTATGAAAAAAAAAAGAAGAAAAAAAAAAGCGGTCGCTGGAATGAGTCGGTTTATCACAAGGTGTCTTTCTCTGCCCTGACCAACGAGGAAAACCACCAACACTTCAGGATCTGTTCGGAGGGGAGGCTGTGGAGCAGAGTGCCCCGGCTGTGGATGGGAGGAACATGTGCATTTAATCTGCCTGCTTCCAAATGCCCTGTGGCAACCACAGCAAAGAGCAGAAAAACGTAAATGGATGAAATTATATCCATATGATTCAACGAGACAGCTAAGGAGAGACAGGTTTCTCATGCGCTTCGTCAGGATACAAAATTAAACACAGCTTGGCTAAAACATTTGCATTACATAGTTTACACATATCATTTCCACTGTGAAGCGGGACCCTTTTAGCAGCCAGCCTCATCTGCTGCGAATAGGGCTTTAATTTTAATCAAAGATAGCGGCTGAGCTTTTTTTTTTTTTTTTTGTCTTTGCTTTTTTCAAAACAGAAATGAATTTACAGACACTTGCTTTGTTTTCGCTTGACACATCTCTTCTCCCCTGTGTGCTGCCTAATTCCTGGGAGGGTGTGATTTATGAACGATGAGATATGAGAGCGCATGGCAAAATGACTAAAAGCGAGGGAGTGTTGTCCAGATGCGAATGAACAAGCGAGCTCAGCCGATAAATTGGTGGGAGGAAGTAGTCATGTAAATGACTAAAGAAATTGTTCTTAACAGCCATTTTGCACTCATGCCTGAATAGTTTGGGGGGGCCAGATTAAAAACTATGTGGATGGCACAACAGGAAGCATTCCTATGATGACTAAATGAGGCCGCGCACATAATGAGCCGGTCCAGCTGTTTTGTTCCTCTCACAGACTGTTTTGCTGGAGATTGAGGAGGAAGTGCCGTGATGGCTCTGAACCCCTGCTCCTGCGGTGGAGGCCTGGCAACTGTGTGCGAGCCTGGCTGCACAACAACGTGCTGAGGCTTCATGGAAGCACTTAACCTGTTGTGATTCAGAGGCCTTCATTCAAACGTCTACCAGCTCCGCAGCCCTGCATCAGATTAGAGAGCTAAGATGTGATTTCCTCTTAAACCAGGCGGCCTGGGGTTTACCGGTTCACCAGGTTGAAAGGAGAAAAAAAAAAGGAAAATCGGGTCAAGTTCTCAGAGAGATGAAGCGGACCGTCAGGGAAGAGGATATGTCTTTTGTGTTATCATGCAGCATTAGCGGAGAACCAAACTGAGCCGATTCTTCTTTTGCCCCGAGCATATTAAATTTTCCTTCTGGGCAAAAGCTCAGGGTGTCAAATCCGTTTCATACAGACATACTTTATGCTCAACTGTATGAACAGAGGTTAGCTGTTGGGCTCCCTGAGAGACAGGCTCTGCTTGTAACAAACACCGGATCGTGTTTCTGATCGCATCCACATCAATGCTAAGGACAGAGGACAGAGCTTTGTGCGATGATTTCTTTTTGTTTTTACTGAGAAATATTTGCGTATCAGTTTCATCACTGATGAAAAATAATTTCTGTTTCCTTCACGCTGTATGTACAGTTTAAAGTTTAAAAGTTTAGCAGGTCTGGGTTTTGGACTGTCCTGCATCCTGATGGGAGGAAAAAACACAAAGACGTCACATTGGAGAAGAGTCTTACCGTCACACAGTGTTATGAACAAGGTGGGTTTATTACCTTACCTATAATTTAACCTTAACCCAAGCTTTTACATGAATCCAACACGGTTCAGTTTCAAAGTTGAAATGTTGACCATGTAAATCATCTTATTTATGCCAAGAAACATGAGGATGTTTGCTCCACTGCAAAAATGAGAAATTCTTTAGTGTTGTTGACTGGAAGACAAAGAAGATTTATGGAATAAATAACCACTGAATATTTTCTGTCTTAGCTCTTCGCTCTGGTGAGGAGACGTGATCCTGTGACCTCTCGCCCAGTGAGACTTCTATAGGAGCCATCCCACTTTGTCTTGTGACAGTTGTGTTTTATTCTCACTCGCAATCCTAACCATTTATAATGGCTAATTAGAGTGCAACACAAACCTTCCAGTGCCGCAGCCATTAGTAACCATCGAGGCATTAATTATAAACCCATTCACGAAATCCGAACCTGGCATGAAAAAGACAGACTACGGGGTTACACAATGAAAATCCTAAACATGATCTGTGTTCCGAGCCGGCGCCTGGACTGATGTTACTGGCAAGTCAATATGGGATCCCGCTTGACGGGCTCATGAGCTACGGCGTCCTCTGACAACCGGGCTTCAATCTGTCCAGCACCTTTCACTCACACCTGCCTCCGCTCTCACTCTCGCTTTCTCTCTCTGTCTCTCTCATCTCTCTTTTTACCCCCTTCTGCCAATAAGGGCCGTCTCTCGCCCCAGCCTGACAATGGGGTGTTATATACCTCAACAAACTCTGTGGCTCAGGCGGTATTGCGGCCAACTCGGCAACAGCCAGCGAGGACAATAACTTGATATTTAATTGATCAACTTTATTGCTCTTTTGTTAGACCGTTAGACAAATACTGCGCCGTCCAATGTGATGATTGGCCGGAGCTGTGAGGTGATATTTTTATTGGATCACCGTCATCATCCATCATTTTCTCTTTCCACCGTGACTTCTCCGCTGAGTCTGCCTACCGCTTTAACGTTTGTATTTCAGGCATTTATTTGACTTTCTCCTCCACAGCTGCTGTTCTTCTTCGTGGGGTCCAAAAGTCTAATAACCTTAAATCTGCACCGGCCATCTCTACATGTCGGCAACTCTATAATCGCAAGAAAGTTAAGAGTCTAGAGTCGAGCTCTCTCCTTTTTTTACAGCAACTGCCGTAATCTCCCAGAGTGAAAACTGTCCAAAAAAAAAGAAAATGTGCTACACTGCTTGCTCAAAATGCAACATGTCTGTGATTGCATTCCATTCTGGTCTATTGAGGCTGCTGGTAATGGAGAAATTGGCATCTTTGGTTATTGCCACAGGTCTGGAAAGATGCCTTGGCTCCGACAACAACTCCTGACATTAACCACTCATGTACTAGAAAGAAAACACACACATACTCACTCACTCACACACACACACACAGACCACCAAACCACAGCATCAGGCCAGAAAACCAAAGTAACCACTTTTGCTGGTAGCAGTTTTAACAGTATAAAAGTATTGATTATTGGTGGTACCAGAGGATATTTCATGCTAACATATTCAATTCTATTTTCGGTTTAAATGTGAACAAGGACTGTCTTGTCGGCCGTGTTCCCGACTATAATATAATATTTTTATTTTTAAATCTTCTCTACTGGCTTAAATTCCTGTGTGACAACCTGATATAAAGAAAACCACGGCCCAAGTCACAGCGTTCCTGCATTGTACAGACTTAGTTAGGTAACGAAATAAAAGCCCTTCTCCCTTTTTGGCCAACCAACCGTTGTCCACACAAGTCAAGAGTTGACACAGCTGTGTAAAGGCTCACGCGTACTGTAGCATACACTGGCGACTCTATAACTCTGACGTGACAACAAATAAACATTGCAGAAGCCCAGCAGAGTTGCCAAGCCAAATGCCTCCATGCCAGAAGCACTATAGTATTCAGACAGAAAACATGCCAGCAAAATTAAACAATAGGTCAACATGGCATTGTGATCAACACCAGCCCGTTGGATTCCAGCAGGGCGAAGGGAAAGAGAGAGCGTTTATGCAACCCTCTGGAGGGGGACCAGACCACAAAGCCTTTTGGGTAAAAAAGCAGCTGCCCAAGAAATGTGGTGCAACTGAGATGCCACGGTGCCCCTTGATTTGTTCACTCCTCGGCTTGCCAAGGTTGTGTTCTTTTCTGCTCTCTGTGGGTTTCAGGGTCCAGTTTCCAGTTATGTGGATATGGCTGGTTGCAATATATCAGGCTGCGCTAGACACTCGGGGTGTCAGGTCCAATCACAGCTCAGCCGTCCTCAGCGAGCACATCGCCATTCATTCACTTTTCAATAAATCAATTCACCACATTTCAGTATATAGTTGCCTCTTCATATCCAGTAATGCAGTCCACACCGACATGTCTGTGTCCACTGTCCTATAGGAAAAGACATTTATTTGAGAGTAAAACCACTCCCCATTCCAGTGCAATTACGACGGACTCCGCTGGCAAAAACCCCGACGTTCCACTAATCACTGGTATTCTTTGGTAAATGTTTTCATATTTATGGAATATTTCCTTTATATTTTTTCAACAGACGTATGTTTGCGCTCGCTGTAATATGACTCCCAGGCCTGGTGCTCGCTCACCTCACAATAATTTGCCAGTTAGGGTGCAGGCACATTACAATACAGTATTTTTCCCCTCATACAAAATTTATTTCCTTGCAGAACTTTAAATCACATCTGACCCAATCTAAATTTCTTGGCCTTATTTCTTTGAAAACAAAAGTGGCATACTTGCGATACCAATGTTTTTTACGCATTGCGAGCGAAATGACAGTTGCTACGTGACACTGGATGACAGATCGCTGTTATTAGAAGCTGAGAGAACAGAGGGAAAAGGGAAAAAAGGATATGCTTCGACTTAAAGGCTTCTTGCTTCTACTGTAATTCTCCCGAATAACCAAACCATTCTGCCTCTAAACCCTGTATAAACCCTTTTACATCGATGTTAAACTAATTCCAAAGCTGAACAGGCCGAATGTGAAACAGATGTTTTCAGACGTGAACAGAAAGTGAGTGGGGCTTCTTTCTGGAGACAGTTAGAGATCATTGGGGTGTAAAACTCTACGGGGGAGAGGTAAATCCCATCTTAAATATCAGTCTTGTGTGGTGCCAGTTCTGCTGGGTCAAATTATCATAAAAAACAGCAATAAAAAATTAGTGTATCATTGTGTGCATCGTGTCCTTAAGTGTCCCATTGAGAGGCTTTTTGGTCCCGTCTCTCTCCTTCTCTAATTTCCGACCTCGCTCTTATTATCAATCATTACACTAGATGTGGTTTTGGTTAATGTCAGTGTTTTGATATATGTGGCGTTTAACACCACCGCTCCGTGCCTCGATATTCTGACTTGGATCTTTCCACTGGGAGCTCTCTTCGTTCTCTTCACTCTCTCTTGGGTGTTTGAAAACACACTGAAGGCCTTGACAGTGTAAACACACACACACACACACACACACACACACACACACGTCTCAGCTTGGAGAGCTCATTTGACCTGTAACAAACGCTTGAGCTCTGCGCGCAACGGCTTCGCTAATGCCTCAAAAATGCCTCTCTTTAGTCCGCATTCAGCGCATACCAAATCACTTGTCATGCATAATGCCTTGTGATGAATTCTGGGCAAAAAAAAATGTCTTTTTTGGGATGACATCAGTAGAAGTGAATTGCCTGTCTGGCTCCGTTTCTTTCAACCTTCACTGCGTTTCTCAAACATTCAAATTAAACCCGGCACTCTAACCACGGAACACCGCAGTGCATAATTTAAACTTGACACCATAAATGTAAACATGTCTTTCGCTACATAATTTATCCATACTACTCTTGGTGTTTATTTTGCACGGTAGCAACTCAGTTTCTCATATATATATTAGCTGCAGGTCTAGCCTGAGCCGAGTGCGGAGCGGTGTGGGTCTGGGCTGGGTGGAGGGATACTGTCGTCCTGGGGCTGTGGTGTGGCCCTGAGACAGAAGTGGTCCTGGTGTGTATAAATGTCCTTCTTGTTTGCTTGTTTGGTGGGTAATGTGAAGGCGGTCAGGGGTAGATGTTGCTCTGGACTCAGTTCTATGCTGTGCCCTCTGCCACACTGACAAGTCAGCAAAAAACAAAAACAAACATCTGGGTGCACTAAGAGATTTACCTCTGTTCAAGACACACACACACACACACACACAAAGTATACACAAGCAATTGACCTGTTTAGTGTGTGTGTGTTTGCAGACTGGCTTCTGTGGTACAAATTGTGTGTTGGCACAGGTTCGAGGCCAGTGTGCGACTGTGAGGAGTGGGTTAGGATGGAAGCCTCGGAGCAGAAAGGGCCTGTTATGTCTTTGTCTCGTAAAATGCGACTTTGGCTATAATTATCTGTTTGCGCTGCAGAGAAGAAACGGTTAAGTCCGCCTCCACATTGCACATGATCCATGACGGTATACAACCAAGAGACACCGCTATTGAGCTCTAACAACCAGGGAAAATTTTAAGACTCTAGAAGGGGAGTCTAAAAAGGCCCCATGACCTAAGACAGAGATCCCACAGCTCTTCTCCATCCATCCATCCATCCGCCCGCCTTCTTTCTCTCTCTCTCTCTCTCTCTCTCTCTGCTGTATGAACCGGTTTTGCATCCCTGCAACAGTCTCACCCCCCTTCACCCCCCGTGAACGTGACAGAGACACCCGAACACACACCCCGGCTTCATCTCTCCCATGTATTAGTAAACTGATCTGGCTCAGCAGAGAGGTTAAACTGATTAAGGTTTCGGATGGGACGCAATTATGACACAATCTCTATGCAATGTATAACCAGACTCAGCCCTGGGTCTTCAGGTTTCCGATACCAGAGCGTGATTAAATGTTGAGGAAATGGGGAAACTCAAAATATTGCATTCCAGACAAATGCAATTAGAGTGTATCACATGTAGTAAATCCTCCATGCTTTGATACCTGGTTATGAGGTTGAAAGCAAGGTAGCTGGAGCGGCTTGACCTTTTAAAGCTACGAAGAGAGTCCAGTGTAGACTTACAAGAAGCGAAGAAGAAGTGAAGCGAGAAATGCTTCACTATGTACATAACAGCCATGTCGACTGTTAGCTGTATTCATGAAATACAACCAGGTCGGGGGGGGGTCCATCCATTGCTGTACACAGTGATGGACAGGTACATGTTGTCGGACCAGAAATGGAGCTTCAAAACCTTGGTTGAGGAATCCAAACATATCACATCAGTTATTTCAATGAAAGCTGCTCACATGGTGAACAAGTTCCAGCCCTGTGGTCCCAGCTCAGTCAACCGGGCTAAAAGTTAATGAGCAAATGTTGTGTGTTGCAACAAGCTGGACCAGCAACACTGGACAACTTTTGGTACGAGTGGCAAGTCCTGAGAAATTATCATGCATACTTTACTCCTCTGTACTAACAGGAAGTGATACAAAGTGTGCACGCCTGGAGATCCATAAAACTGCATCCTTGAAACGGCTCTGGCGATTTCCACTTTGGAAACTTGACAAAGAAATGAATAAAATAAAAAAATATATTAAAAAAAACCTGCTCCCAACATTTAATACGTGAGCCAGCTGTGAGGAGTGTTTCTGTTGTGCGCTGCTTCAGAGGCACAGTTTTCCATGAACGCCATGCTCAGTCGAGTGAATTTAGTATGCATACTGGTCCTAATTCTGTCACCTCTCCAATCGAAACATACCAAAAGCTCTGTTGAATTTAAGATGTAATTAGGACATGCTGACATGCTGATGTGTATCTTACTGACTGGAAAGAAAACGCAACTGAAACTTTAACGCAGAGATAGAATTTAAAACTTTTGAACGCTTTAGATCTTGAAATAAATTAAATAAACCAGAACATTAAGAACATTTTAAATAGCCAGATGCTTAAAATCACTGCTTTTTTTGTTTATTTTTCTTTTCTGACAAGGCCTCTCTTTAATAAACGAAAAGGCTTTTACCAGTTAACTGTTTGCAATGCCATTAAAGACAGACCTCAACCTACGTAGCCATTAAGATCAAATATATTTTAATTAAAGTCTAAATATATTTAGAAGTAATTGGATTAAAAGTAGGACTACCTTTAAAGGAGGTTCCTGAATCAAACCTTGGCAGAATGTGCTACATAAATATTTAATATGTCTACAGCATAGAGCAGCCCACCAGTTTATGGTTTACATGAAAGGGATAATTAATGATCAATGAATGGCTATGTGTAATGGCAAAGGTAAAATAAATGGATTGAAAGATTAGTTGTCGACACAACAGTGAGACGTGTGTTGTGGTTGTGTAGATGCAGGAAGTGTTGAGTTCATCAAAGCAGGCTTTAATTCAGATATAAATGATGGATAGTGGGGGAGAGGGATGTTGGGGGTGATGTTGGGGGGAGGGGGGTACTGGATTGCATTACTGTAAAAGATTGACTGGAAAACTTTTTGGTCCTGACAAAAAGTTGGCCTGGGCTGCTCAACAAGGAAAACAAGCAAGATCCATCCATCCAGGCCTTTCATTCGTATGCCAAAACATCAGTCGCAGAGCCCCTCCGCCAGCTGTTTCATCATACCACTATCACATATGGACAGTGTTGTGTTACAATTTGCATGACGGCTGCACTGCCAAGCAGCGCTGCAGTCCTGACAGGAAGACGGAGGAGAACCACAGGATGGGATTATGGGTTTGTAGAGAGAAATTAGACTATCAAGCTACCTGATGAACTCATTTTCCTTGGGAATGACTGACAACACTAATTCTGAAAATGATATAATGGTGTGAAAGAGGAAGGATAAGTACCATAAGTTGATCTGTAGCAGGTTCTTATCTGGACCTGATAAGGTCTTTGCATTGCCAATTGAAGAGACTTTAGTAGCTCTGCTTCCTAAGCATGCAGTTACTCTTGACATGCTGAATCAGTGCCTCTTCTCGCCTGTTGACCCTGATTACTTTAAATGAGCCATATAGACCTCTTCTCTCCCACTGAATCTGTGTGTGTGTGTGTGTGTGTGTGTGTGTGTGTGTGTGTGTGTGTGTGTGTGTGTGTGTGTGTGTGTGTGTGTGTGTCCAGCCTAAGGAACCACTTGGCCTTGTTGATCCATAATGTTTTGTGTTGCTGGTTTCCTTTCATGCCTCAGTTGCTTGGGTCAAGTTTAAATGTCTGCACGTTGTTGCCACTGGGTGCATACAAAATACAATAACCACATACAGTAAGTGCTTTTGAGGATCATCTCAAAGTGAGCTGAGCTTGACTGCAGGTAGCTTTTGGGAGCCACCGGTTCGAGAGCGAGGCTCAGAAACCGTGGCTTCTAAACCGAGTGTCAGAGGCCCATACGGGTACAAACACATTAATATCAACGTCACTCGCTGCCCGCGCCCTGTGCCCAGACAGCTCCGGTTTCAGGCGGCATTCAGAGGAAAAGTCAGGTCATGTGCTGAACCTTAGTTTTAATTAGCTAATGGCACTCACTGTTTCATCTCCTGCGTCTGAGCTGATTGCTCACAAAAGACTCCATTTACCCCTGAAAACACACGCCATCTTGGCACTGGCTGGCGCTCTACGTCTCAGCGTCTGCTGCCGAGGGATTTTGCCACTCTCTTCCAAAAATCAGTCTAGTAAATCTAAATATATATGTTTGCTGGTTTCACACCAGTGGAAAAAGAGGAAATTCCATGATCTACACTTTTTTTCCAGCAGGCCTCAACATCCAACTTTCCTTCAACAAGTGGTTTGACTGAGTGTCAGTGAGCATGTGTGTGTGTGTTTTGGTGTTTGTGCGTGTACACATGTCAATGTGTTTGGACAGGGTCCCATTAAGCAGCTAATGCTGGCTGCGTTTTATCATTGTGAAACGGGCGGCTCGCACTAAGATAACATGAAAACTAAAGTATGTGAATCTAACCTTTTATGGCAGAATTATGTTTTGTTTTCAAATAAATTGTCAATTACATCACCTAAGTGTTATGAATTCTGGAACATAAAATAATAATAATAATGTAATACAGTAAATTACTATGGGCATGCTGCACTATGAAAACATGTTTATCTCTGTACTTAATGACACATAAATCGCCTGTGGGATTGCCTTACTTGACTTTACACAAAACATAATAAGCATGCTTTAATAAAATTGTCCACATGCCAGGTGCAAAAATAAAATTTCAACTGAAGCCTTGCTGTTGTATCCAAACCAGAGCTGTCATAATAAAATGGTACCTTTGACATTTACAGCACATAATGCACCAAAACTGTGCTTTAGTTAGAATTCCTAAAAATACTATTCTTCCCAAAAGATTCTTCACTGTGAAATTTTGCATGTAAATACAGTGGCATAAGAAAACCACCGAATCATTTTTCATGCCTTGGACCACTGGCTGCAACAATATAACCTCCTCTAATACCATTTAAAGCATACTATTGTTCTGAAAGTCTTACTTCATGGGTGAGTTTTTCTCTGACATCTAACCAAAACTGCTACTGCCAAACAAACCAAATAAAGTGCAGTGCTGTAATTTTGGCCTGAAGTCACTCCATGCCATGTAAATGCTCTGTCCTCTCCACGCAGATCAGCCTCGCTGGTTCACAGGGATATTTTCTGACCTTCGTAGCTCACAGTCCAGCCTTCAGACACTTCAAATCCGCTGGGCCAGGCACTGACAGAGCAGAACAATATCAAAGTCTAGGACCATGTCAGGGCTTCTCCTGCTGGATATATTTTTAATATTTATGCAGACGCAGGGAAAAAATGTAATAAACTAAAACAACAAGTGAATTAAGCATGAAACACAACAGGATATTGCAGAGAGATTATGTTGTTTCCTTTTTGCCCGAGTGTCCGTCATTGCTTGCCTGCCCCTACACAACAGCCCAGGGCCGGCTTTAATTGGAGGGGAGAGGAAACTAAGCATATTTTCTAAAAGGCAGCAGAATTGTCTGAGTTACAATGTCAGCCATCTACATATGGAAGGAACTGACTTTTTTTTTTTTAATGAAGAATTTCTTAAAATATTAGCCAGGTACAGACTGTGACAGGCCCAAGCAGGGGTCGGGGTACAACTTGTACGTTGTGATAATGACTTTTTCCTGCCAAGACACAGCATGGAGCAAATGCTGTGCAGCTGTACAGTACATACATCTCTCTCTCTCTCACTTTCTACATATGTATATGTAGAGAGAGAGTGAGAGACAAAGATGTGTTATGTTTGGATGTGAGGAAAGGCCTGCTTCATAAGCGCCGGCTGGAATCTGCTGCTGGAAAGATAATAAAGGGATTAGCCCTGGTTTTTCTAGGGCATTTGGTCCTAAAACAGAATGTCTCATCTGTTTCCTCCGTATGAATTGCTCAAATACTCAAATGCCTTTGTCTATTGCATGAGCACAACAAACACAAGAGGTATCAGTGCTACTGGCCAAAAAGCACACAAGTCCAGACAAAAATAAATAAATAAATAAAAATAAGGACTTGGGATGGACACAACTAAAATTCACGAGCATGCACGCTTTTTCAGATGCGAACAGAGACGCTAGGTTTCCTATAGGTAGAGCACTTAGTAAATCCGTATAGACTATATACAAACACAAACACACTTATAAACACGCACGGAGAGCAGGTTTATTTTCTCTGGCCCTCCAGGTTTATCTGCTGAAGTCCCAGATCAACACACATTCAATCCCTGCTGATTAGATGTGTTGATTCAAGCTTGAAAACATTTCACATTTCTGTTTACGTTCTGTCGGAAAAGCAGGAGTGTTACAACCAAACATACTGTACATGGAATCAATACTTCCTATTGTGAGAGTCAAAAGAAACAATATCCCCATTTTCACATTGCTGCATGGCTGCGAATACGTGTGTGTGTGTGTGTGTGTGGATGTGAATTTGCTGGAAATAAGGGGTGATCATGAGGTTAGGGTGTGTAGCAGAGTTTCACAGTGCCTCATGTCCGCAGACAGAGTCCAGTGTTTCATCCACACTGAGCTGAATTGTTCTAGCGCTCACATATGGCAAACATCTCCAAAAACACACATAAACACACACACACACACACACACACGCCTGCGCACACCTTCACAGTGATACATTTAAGCATACACCTCTACTCCATAAACATGTGTCAACCAAATGTAACTGCAGCCCTAAATGGAGCAAAGGCACGACCACACAATGCTTCAAAGAGCAGCAGCAAAAACAACAACAACAGCAACAACAAGTGTAAAGAAAGCCTATAATGCAACGCAACTGACGCAACTAAAGCTGAATTAACAGTTGGGGCACGCAATGCAGCAAATTACTTCCAACTTTTTAGTACACGCTGAGTCAAGGCAGCAGAAATGCTAATACCACCGAGTGACGCAAAGACAGAGAGCAGCAGCAACAGTTGAGTTAATGTCTTCTTGGCTTCGCTTGGCGTTCAGCTCAGATGTGCATTAACAACTTTCAGAATCAGTTGAGCCACCATGAATTTCTAATTCAACCTGGCCAACAGCATCATAAAATACAGCTTACAACAAGCCACTGTTATACAAGTTATTTAGAAAAATAAATAAGACATGAATTTTCTTTTTTCTTTTCGAGGGGGGTGCGGGGGGGTGGGGGGGGGTCAGGTCCTGAGATAAAGCAGGTGTTTTAACAATATTGCAGACTTCGTTTTTTCAATAATTAGGATTTGGACGGCTTCCTGAGCTTGAGGAGGACCACTTCTGACAGGGGCTTTGGGTGAAGCCGTGAATTGAGCAAGACTAGCAAATGTTACCGACTATCCCTCTGCGGCTCCCTTCTCCAGACTACTACATTTCTCCTCATGTTTAGCTTGGATATGGAGCCAATTCACTTAATACTTGTGGGACAGCTAAACATTTAAAGCTCCCATTTAAATGGATCAAGTGTAGGCATTGTTTAGTTATGTTAACCATATGTGTTGGCTTTTCATGATCTGAATCCCTTCTCAAAAAACAGAGTGCTTGTGAAAATAAACATGGCTTTGCCCTACACAAATTGTGGACTAATTGTGTATTTGGACTAAATCATTCTTAAGGTTGGAGGGCTTTTTCCATTTGCTAAGGGACGCGGGGGAATGACAGCTTGACATTGATTAGTGTGTTGACTTGTGGAATTGGAGCCTTACCTGTAAAGAATACAACCACAAATCTATTTATACTACCGAGGTTGTCCTTCCCTTATAGCAGCTCACATCTTCAGTGAAGAATTTCTTTTTTTTTTAACATGCCCCACTAAAAATACAGGAATTACAATCATAACTGCTTCTCAACCAAAACATAATAAAAGGTTCTGTTGAAAAGTAATCAGCAATGAAGCAAGTCCGGGCTTGTTTTTGGACACAAGGTACATGTATCTTGTTGAGGAAAAAAAAATCATGTACAAGTACTGTGTTATTTTGTGAAATATGTTCTTGTGCTGAATTCAAACAAAAAAATAATTTCTTCACAGATGATTGCAATTATGGAACCAACTACTCTCATAATAAACCAATGAATATAACCTAATACTTTCAAAAGGAGAAAGTAAGACAGTGGAGATGTGAGGGGATTTTCAGCAACACTAGACTGTAACCTCTACTGTCTAGTGTGTTTTTTTTTTGGGGGGGGGGTTGATAAATGTTGGGTGGATAATTGTAGTGGTTTGTGATGACTCACCATACACTTGTTGGGTTTCTCCCCGGAGTGGACCCTCATGTGAATGAGCAGCTTGTAGCGTGCGTTGAAGGGCTTGTATCGGCGAATGCAGCCAGCCCAGAAACAGGTGAAGTCCTCACCTTTGCGCTGGTCGATGTGGACTTTCTCAATATGCCTCACAAGCTCCTCCTGCTGCTCGTACGCAGCACTGCAATCAATCCAGCGACAGACCTGCTTATCACCCAGCGCTCCTCCAACGGCGTCTTCCTGCTCGGGGGCCGCGTGGGACCCAGCGGGGCCTCCAGAGGTCTGTTTGTGTCCCAGGGAAGAGGCTGAGGCCGTCTGCTGGCTCTGGTGGTGCAGCAGCCCCCCGGGGCCGGGCCCCACGTACTGGTGGAGGTGGTAGGGCGGAGGCATGGCAGGACGAGGGGGGTGGTGGGGGTGACGAAGGTGCCCACTGCGACCACTCAAGTGATGGTGATGATGATGGTAGTGGTGCTGAAAGAGTTCGTCCTCGCTCGGGGAGAAGTCATCGAGGGGCTCCTGCTTGAGGGCAGCCCCCGATCTTTGGCCCCTGTCCAGGAGGGCCCCGGCATCGGGCCCCGAGTGCAGCGTCCCAGACATCAGCGCCCCACTCATCAGAAGCCCCAACCCGTCCGCGCCTCCTCCTCCTCCCCCCCCTACTCCTCCCTCAGCCGTTCCTCCGGCCCCACGCCCCTGCAGCATGGAGCCCTGCTCCTCGCACAGCCCCTGGCCCTGCTCCGGCTCCACTGACGACACCGAGGAGGAGGACGCGGAGGAGGAGGAGGAGGAGAGAGACAGCAGGCAGGTGGCAGGTGAGGACAGCTGACAGCTCTCCTGTACCGTGGCCTGCTGGGGGCTGCCGCGAGGCGGGGGCCTTTGGAGGGCTTCCCGTGAGCACGAGTTGGAGGGTGGGGACGTAGAGGAGGAGGAGGAAGAGGAGGAGAAGCCGGCGCTGCTGGTGTGGCTGGGAGAGAGGTTAGTGCGGAACCCGTTGACGCACGCCACCATCGACATCTGGGAGGAGGAGCAGATGATGGCGGTGATATTGATCTCCTCGGAAGCGGCGCCAGAAGCCGATGGGGACCCTGTGGCGGCGATGCCGCTGGTGCCGGCGGCGGCGGAGGACTGCGAGGCCAGGGAGAGGCAGCGTTTCTTCAGACTGCTAGCGCTGAGCAGCCGCGCTGAATGATGGCACCCAGTTGGGGACAAAGCCAGCGGGGAGGAGCCATCTTCATTATTAAACGGTTGCACCACGTCCCTCGACACAGCACTGCCCACACCGCCCGCTGTAAAGACGCCACTAGCGCTGCTGCTAATGTGTGGAACTCCGACTGTCTTGTCCCTCGGCACCCCCAAAACGTGGCCCGCTCTACAGTTCTGAAACCCGGCCTGAGACGTGCTATGGACCCCAGACCCCGTGCCGGAGGTCTTATAACCCATTGAGTTCTCCTGTTTGATTAGGTAAGGCAGAGAGGAGCGAGCCCCACTGGCACTGCCGCAGCCCGGGCTAGGGGAGGCCCCCAGCAGGGTCCTCTGGAAGGCAGAGGAGGATCTGTAAGGAGAAAAACACACAGAGGAATATGAGCGCTTTCAGCTCACAGACTGATGACAGACACAGTCTGGTCAGCGTTGAGCCCCCTGCCTCTGTCTCCTCCTCCGGTTCTTCACCCAGTTTAAATAAAAAAACGGTGTCATCGTAAATAAACTGCTCCGAAAACATTTCATTTATTGGAAGGGGGCCCCCATGGAGCAAACCATCATTTTACCTACGCCATGTTATGGATTTGGTAACATGAGGTAACGTTGGTTACCAGGTAGCATCCCCTGCTGTTGATCCAAAGCGTTCTTTTTTATGAATAAATGAAACAGGATCTTCTAGTAGTGAGAGGATATGAATGGGTATTTATGACTAAGAATAGAGGGGGGGAGGGGTAGATGGCTACCGAGACAGAGAGGCCACTGGCTAGTGTGTCCACCTGATGGGCTTTGATGACACAAAGGGGTTAAACCCAACCCAACATTGGGGATAAATAGGGAGTCACCTGTTTTGGTGGCATAATTGCAGCCTATGAAGGGTCATCGTTTACAATACTGTGTATTATGGTGGGAATCTTTTCCCCGCTGAATGGGGAACCCAGGTCAGATTTCTCCATGCGTTGCTGTGATCTCCTACATAATCATTCCTGTCAGTTGGCTCATTATGGATTTTGTCCAAAGCCCCTGAGTGATGTGAGAAGAGCCCTCTTTTCTCCGGGCTGTCTCATGAAGGAATCGTCTTTGTCCCTTCCCATGAGCACGCCGGGGGGAAAAAAAAAACGGAGCTAACGCTAACTCGGGGCCCCGGAGAAAGCCACCGGCAGACTTTGTCATCGTTGTTGTTAATAAAGACTTCATCCCCTCTCCCCCTTCCTCTCCCTCGCTTTCTCTTCTGTTCGAGAACACCATTTCCTGTTTGGCTGTGGGGGGAAATATTGAGAGACAATATGAGAGGGGTGAATGTTTGTCCAGACGCACTTTCGGTTGGATGACGGAGAGGTCGAGGGAAAGAGGCGAGGAAGGGGAAAGTATAGGAGGGTGAACCCCACAACGCAGAAACACGCTGGGAATTCTTTCTGACTCGACCAACGGTAGTCGGTGATTTCACAACAGAAGAATCGCATTAGTGTAAGATATATGTGTACACTTCGGACCCCTCCAGTGTGTTTTACGAGACTGGGTAAAGCTTTCAAGCTACATACTGTATGTGTACATCTGATTCATAATAGCATGAATAATCAAAAACACACTGCACCTGCATATTGTTAGTAATACTACACCAAACAGGAAACGTTCAAAACTCAAACAGGAACCAAATTAATGTTACATATATGTATAATAAAACAGTAAAAAGGCAGTAAAGTGTTTGGTAAAGTGTTGCACATTACCTGGTGTCTTGGTGAGGGCCGTCTTGCAGGAGCAGGTCGGGGGTGGTTCTGTCGCAGTGGAGGCTTTGGAGGTAGAGCCCCCCTGAATGACCCCCCACCGGCGGCGGCAGGCTCTGCCCACATCGCATCAGGGTGCCCTCAGCGTCACCCAGCTCAGCATCGACATCTTTCTCTGAGCAGTAGGCACCATTCACTGGAAAAGGACCAGAAAAGTTGTTACTAATCTGGCTCCATTACAAGAGATTAGAGAATTATCTGATACATATGTTTACAGTCTTTTATACACAGACTACTGCATCCTTGGTATGTGTCCATATCAGAGCTTTGCTTTAGCGAACAGAGCTGTGTGACCCATCGACAATCTCACATTCAAAGCGGGCGAAGCAAATTGCACTCGGTGATCTAGTGACAGCCTTGGAAGAATAATCAGTTTACAATGGGATCTATGACATCAGTGACATGGTGAAATCCTATTAGATTATAAATATTCTCTGGAGGAATCATTGTTGGCTGCCACAACTGTAGTATCCAATGATATATGGAGAGCTCTTTGGCAAGGCCTGATTGGTGACAGCAAGAATAACGCTGGAGAGATTTATTGCCAAATATTATTGCTGGAGTAGTGAAGAAACCTTTTTTTTTTCTTTTTTTTTTAAAGGCGATGTGTCCATTTTGGAAAAAAAGAGTGACTCAAATAAATATGTCAAGAAGGACCAGTGTAACCACTGTATTAATCAGATTCAAGACATTTAATTACATAGCTTCACTATTTGCTCTAATTTGATATGATCAATCATTTTGTAAAAACAGTGACCTCAATTTTTGATTTCTTTCATTTAATTTATTTAATGAAATGAATCATTTATGTAGGGAAAATGAGCAGTTTAGTGGCTTTATGCTCTTTATGGTGTTTTGCCCCTCACTAAGTTAAGGTTGGATGTCCATCTACACACACAAATGCAAAAAACCAAAAGTATGTAAAGTAGAGGAATTTTTATTGTTTTGCTTTTTTCTTTCTATCAGCTCTATTGTGTTTTACTTCTTATGGCTCCGAGCATATTTTGTAAATTACATTTCTAAACTGATTCTTTGTCTATCCAATCCGAATATTTGATTAGAAATAGCAGCTTTATGCATGTGACCAAAAATATAACAAAAATAGAAAGGGGAAAGATGAAAGGGGGAGACAGGAGGGGTCGGTGCATGAGGAAATATTTGTGGAGGGAAAGCCGATATCCCCACACACACGTGTAGGTGGCCACGCGCCCCCCGTTCCAACTTTCCTAACTCAATTTCTCAAATTCAATTTTCTCCTAACGATGTTATTGACAATGTTATCACACACCATGAGCTATTATTAATAAACTCACCCAAACACCATGTATGTGAGGAAGAACACAGAAAAGTACCGGCAAAGAAAATGAACTAAATGTGAAAATAGTCTAAGGATTTAGGCTCCAGATGAAAAAGCATTGAAAAAAAAAAGAAAAAAAGAAAGATTGACAAAGGAAAAAGAAAGATATTACAACATGAGTAACAGATGGAGAGGGAGAGTAAACAGGACAAGCAGGGAAGGAAGTGTTTTGGAATATAGGAAAAAGGTTACAAGAACGAACAAAAGACAAGAGAAAACAAGGGAACTTTGTGAGCCATGTTATCCTCAGTTTAAAGAACATCTATTCACATATCCCTCCTACAGCCGATGGAGCCACAGTCTCCTCTGCGTGTGTCGTGTCGCGGGTCACGGCGGAAAGACAAAGTAGAGAAAAAGGCAAAGCGAGCAGTGCAAACAGTCCAGCATCGCCAGGGGACCCCGAGGAACAACGCTGGCTTCACTCAGAGCCGTTAGCAGAGGGCAAGATGTCTTTCAACTCTGTTCTGTTTTCAAGCAGTGCAAATTGTTGTGTTTATCAAACTCTGGATTGTTCTGGGGGTTTTTTTATTTATTTTTTTATTCCCTTTTTCACAATTTGCTGGCTGAGCGTCCGCACCAATTAGCATTTACAACTGTGTCTCTGTATGAAGGTTTCAAGACCTGCTGACATGAGGCCAAGTGTTTCCCTGCCTTAAGTCAGGGGTAATTTGATCAGGATGGCCACAAGTGACATGAAGATGACTTCACATCATTAGAGATTTCTTAATTAGGCCTCAACTGCCCATTTGCATGCACACAAAAGCACAAACAACCAAATAAAACCACTGTCATCATAAAGCACAGGATGGACTGGCAGGCGGTCAATACAGGCCTTGAATGAATGCACATGCTCTTTCTCACACACATATCAGAGTGGCCATCCTATCCAGCAGACCCACACTAAGCAAAATGTAACTGGAGTTATGAGACAATGCTCTAACAAAGCTTACTGCTCCGTTCCACAGCATTGACAACAGTACAGTTCAATAGAGAGAAAATAGAGATGAACTCTGGACAGGCTCTGAACAGGCTCATAAAGCAACCACTGTTTTTTGTTTGTTTTCTTTTTTAAAGAATATCCACTTCATCAAATATAATCAAAACATCTTGGTTTACAGAAACCTGCACCTGGTATTAGGTCTGGTGTCTGGGGTTAGGCCTTCAGTGCTGTGCTGATGTCCAAAATGAGTCAGAAGAACCAACTAAAAAAAACAGTCGACTACAGAAAACTGGCAGCGCAAGCCTGGTCAGATTTATAATCTTACAATGTATTCAGTTATGGATTTAAAGAAAACAGTTTACCAGTTTCAGACTATTTCATTAAGTCATTTTACAGCTGCTTACTTTGAGATATCATTAAATTTGGCAACTTACACTTTTTGGGGTTGGGGGTAACTTGCCACTTTGAATATTTTGACCACTTGGAAGCAGCTGGAGCCACACTCACATATCATTACCTTTTAAATTGATATGAGAATTCAATTGATACGTTGAACGTTTCCCTGTTTACACTCACAGCAGACGGGGGCAATATAGCATTAATTGGTCCAATGTTTATTCTTTGTATATCGGCAATTTAGAGTTCGAGGTAGGCAGGTATAGCCTATTTTAACTGAGGATAAACAAGCAACTCCTTTCCCATTCATGTAGCCCTGTGATCCACTGTTATTAAAAATTCATTATAGACTCAATCACAATCTTGACCCCATATGCCTAGATCACACACCAGGAGAATAGATACAAAAGCTCTTGCTGCCATTTGGAGCCACCGTGCGAAACAACCTACAGCAGCTTTTAACTCCCATTTGTTTGTAAGATGTTTCTTTTTTCCGTGTTATTTGCTTTCAGGGGGAAGTTATGAATACATCTGGATTTTCCACCTCCAGCCAGCATCTGACTTTCATATGCGTTTTATCTTGGGAGTTTGCGTGAGCTTTTGTGGCAAAATCATCAACTAGTCGGGAGAGAGAGACCGTGAGTATCACTGAAAACCTCAGCGCGTGGCTTTAATTTACTGATTCCAATACAAACAGGTAGGCGTACTTCCAGAAAAAAAGGGCTAAGGAAAAAAAGACTCTCCTGTCTGTGCTTGTGTGTCCAACGTTCATGATGTATGAATGTGTTACGAAAGCTCAAACGGACTGAAGTGTCTCCATCAGAGACACCTTCTGAATGTCTCCAGGACATTAAAATCAGAGTGTTAAATGGGTGTTAAAGGTCTTGATCCCCCCTGCTGCAGAAAGTTAGCACTCGGATGATTTAGAGCTTTACTACATTACCAGAATCAGTCATGCTCTCGTTGGGGGAAACGGGCTCCTCAACATATGGTGGCTTGGATGGGACCCAACAGTAAATTCAGTTTATATTGAATGTGCCATGGTAATTCAGCGTTGAACATTTCATTGTGTGTTAAAGCCTTGTTTGATCAGGAGGTGGAAGCCAGGGAGAGCATCGGGGACTGAGGTGAAATGTAAAACATCCAGCAGCAGTGACAAGAGGTGAGAGAGAGAGAGAGAGAGAGAGAGAGTGTGTGTCCGTGCGTGTTCAGGTCCTCCTGTGATTGTGTTGAGATGTTTTTGTTAGAAACCATTGTTGTGAGGACATTTTGTCTCATCTGTCTGGGATTGAGACTTGGTACAAGGATTAATAGGATTTCACTGTGTATGATTAACAAACGAAAATTGAAGTTCTATTAACACAACAGACCATTGCTTTTGTAAATGGATCCCTATTTTGTTTGCATCTTGCACAAGCACATGCAGGGGCAACCAGTAGTACACTCCTATTACCAATGACACTGATGCCACTAACAGGCAAACATGCAATGAGTGTATGACAGCAGGGATATCGTGTATGAAGATGGACACAGCCTCTGTGAGGTTATCACTACAGTCTCTGAGGAGCAGGCTGCTCTGCTGTCACCATGTTGGTGGTGTCTGACTCGTTGCTAATCCAAAAATGGGCAAAGAGGTGTGGTGGTGTGTTCAGTGCAAGTGGTTCACCGTCTATTACTTTAAGCCATTATCAAATCTAAATGGCTGATTTATATAAAAAATTAACCCCACATACAGTTGCTACGAAGGGGGAAATTGGGTAAATTACACAATTCGATAAATAAGATTCTATCAGGCTCTTAACATATTTATTTTTGTTGTAAATTTTGGCATTTTAACATGGGACTCTTTGGGGTTGATTTACTTTGAAGCCAGCCCCAAGTGGCCGTTCCAGGAACTACAGTTTTTGACAGACTGTGTTAATGGTTACTAACAAATATATTATGCGTATAAAAAAAACAGATACTGAAACCTTTTTCAAAAATTACCCAAGCTACAGAAGCTAAATAAATGCATTCACAACACATTTGTTAGACATCAAAGATATACATACATACACTTGGCATTTTGGTAAGAAACACTGAATGTAAACACAAGTTTTGTTTGTTCATCAAAAACTCTCCATAGGGCACTTTTAACTGAGTTCAGTATTCTGTCCAGCGTCTCAGGAGCAGGCAGGGTGGGATGCTGCTGTGACATACACCGTTGGAAGCATTCAGACCCAGTTAGGAGTGATGTTGTAAGGGCGTGGAATCAGGGACGTGTCGCAGGGACAGAAAGAAAGAGGTAGGACAGTGCCAGAAGCACCAGGGGCAAGTGTTGTGTTCAGTACAGAGACCATGTACAGATGTGCTGGCTCTTCCTCACAAAGAGCCACTGATGTCAGCATTGCCAACTAAAGACGCAGGCCCAAATAAGGACTCTATTGTTAGCTGCATCCCCTAAAAAAAAGGTAAAATTGGACCTTTAGACAAGAAACGACCACTGTTGATAACTTGCTGTCTAATAATACTCCAAAGTTACATCCAAAGTGGTATCACACGTTTGAAATGTCATGACAAGATATGTATTGCTCCTCTGCCTCCTCTCTCCTGTATAATTAAAGTAGCATGTTCCTCTCAGTGAGCACTACTGCAGGATGACAAACTGGTAAACCGACGAGCTCAGTGAGACATACAAGAGAAGTCAAATCTAAGGAGCAATATGCCAGTTTATATGCTTCACTGCACTTGGATACATATACTAATGCTTCAAACGGGCTAATTATAGTGTAATTATAAGAGGGATAAAGGTGGTGATTCGAGAACTTGTTCTGGGAGATGTGTGATTATTTTTTGGCCGAGGTTGTCGGAGGGGGAAGACGAGGTTCGAATCACCCTGCCATACGTCTGCTCTGATGTCATCCATTTGTCATGCTTCCTCCTTGTCAAAATCCTTTGGGAAAACAGCACACGAAGCCATAAAACTCGGATGCATCACGAGCGTGAGTGGAAAGTGCTTTCTAATCCTTTTTCCTGCTGATTAATGCAGCCACTGTGACCATGGAGGCTGAAAAATAAAGACAATAGACAGGAACAATGAATGAAAGCAGGCTCGATAATTCTGATAATTAGGGTTCGACTCACTCCTTAGTGGAAAGGTTGCGGTCACTGTGACGGTGATTACATTGATTGTTGAACACGCTTCACATACTGGATAAATTTGACATTAGGGATCGTGGTCAGTTTGGGTGCGTTGTAATTGTACACCTATTCCGAGCTGCCTTCAGGGGCTGATGATCAGAGTCGTGTTCAAGTTCAGCAACGTTGTGCCTTGGCTAAAAAACTCTCCCTCAGTGACTAATAAATGACTAATAAAGCCGAGCAGACACATGTCTCCAATCTAGCAGAGCTCAACCCCTCTGAAACAACATGGCTATTATCCCAAGATACGCAGTTATGACTACATTACCATACAAAGCATTCCAGTCTATACAGTACTGAAAAGATCAAACCACATCATCACATAGTTGAAAGTCTATGTCGCTGTCTCCCTCAATGAATCTCTCTCCTCCTCCTCCTCCTCCACTATCATTATTTCTCTACAGACAACACCATCCCTCCATCTGATCAGCAGATGGTCTGGACACCATTATTAACTGTAATTGGTGGTAATCTGGGGCGATTTTTTATTTCGGTGACACTTCATTTTCTATAATTCTCGCCTCTCCCTTTTAAGTCACCTAAGCGTTGCGTTAAGTGCCAGAGTGAGACTGTGCTTGTGCCAGCGTTTAATGCGTTCAAGTCTTCGGAGACATGCAGGCCTCAATGAAAAGCAGATGTGCAGATGGATAGATGGTTTAAGGAGAGGAAAGGGGAGCGATCAGAGGTGTACTGTACTTGAAGCTGGAGGAGGCGATTGAGGAGCGGAGTGGCGGCGGTATCGGTGGGGGTTTGGGGGGTGTCAGGAGAGGGAAATGGGCTGTCAGGAGTGTGATGCAAACATCTGAACCCAAGGTACAACAACAAGCTGCCAAAACCACAAGACGGATGCCTCTGGAAATCCAACGTGACACCTCAACTGGCCCCACTTTGGCTCCATAAATCATAACATTCAGCACTTAAACAGTTAATAATGATCATTCTATTCCTGTCTGCCGCAACACCCCCCGACCTGCCGTGGTGCCCCCACCCACCCACACACACGCACATACACACACACACACACACACCCTTTCCTCTTTTAACAGGTCAACAGATACAAGTGTGCAACAGCAGGCTGCGGGACTTTGTAGCGGGATGCTCAAGTTGTGCGTCTTGTCCGGTGCAGATGTTGTGTATTAGGGTCCAAAGCCTTTCCCGGCTTCTCTGAATCTCATAACTCATGTCTATATTTGTGTCTGCGGCATAGGCCCGGAACTTATTTGTTTGCTTAGTAATGGATTTATGATTGAAAAACCTGAGGGCACAAGTAAATGAAAAATAACAATGTCTAGAGAGAAAGCTCCTCTTAAAGCAGGTGCGGAGGGAAGGAGGAAAAAAAAAAAATTCTATTAGATTACTGCTGGAGCACAGAAATGTCAGTGTTTTCGTAGCAGGATTACCAGTACCGGCAGACATGAGAACTTTCATGAGGATAAAATCAATTTGTTCTGGCTGATCTTAGCCACTCTCGACCAGGTATCTTTGTTGCGCTCCGTTTTCTCATGGTCAGCTTGGTCACACAATAACTTCAGATTAGCCGCTATGAAGTCGAATACAAAGAAAAAAAAAGAAAAAGAAAAACCTCAGAGTGAATAAGAGGCACTCATGTGGCTCTGGAGGCATCCAGCTGCAAGCCTCCGTCGTTTCTGGGCACAGCACGGAAATATCTTACATCAGCTCCAACAAAGTAATAACATTAAAGAAATTATTAGTACATATAAAAACTGAGGAACAGCTCAGAGGTCAGCCATCCAAGCAAACGTCTTTGTGGATACGACTGATTGTTTGCACTAAGTGGCTACACAGTTTTAAGTCATACTGATGACTGCGGCGGTCGGTAAATGATTAGCTCTCCTGCCTGTTAGAGAAGAGGGCACATGTTGTGGGAAGTAGGCGTCCTCATAATACCAGGCTCTTCAAATGGAGCAGCGCTAACCGCAGTCATGAACACAAACAAATAGTTGGCAGTCAACAGCCTCTCCAATCCCAGACCCCACCAACCTACCCCACCCACCCCATCCCATCCCTGTGCCCGGCTCAGTGCCAGGACGAGTCTCAGAGACTCCTACCACTTTACCACATGGCTTAAAGAGGGGACACTGTAAGTAAAACCCAAACACAGGAGAGAATGTGGTGGGATTATGTGACTCCACATGCATGCTAATTAACACACACACACACGGTCCTCTTTCTCTTTTACACATACACACACATCCCAGGAGGAGCTCTCAAATGCACTAAATCTTTGCACTGTCTAGCTGTGTCATTACTGATCACATGCCATACCCCCCCCCTCCAGTTATTTTAGGTAATCCTCGTCTCTGCCGTCCCCTCTGATTAACATAATTAAAACGTTCCACTTGTGCATGTCACCACCTGGTGGTTGCACCTTGTCACTAGTGATGACTTCCAGCCTGTCCTTAATGAGGACACATCTGACACACATCTGTGACACACAGCACTGACACAACACTAATAAAAGTAAAGTGTGGTATGAGGTGGAGATTTGCAGATAATAGACCCACATAGCACATTACTGGTCATTCTTTTTATCGAGTTTTGAAAACACAAATTTCCCACTGACCACAAACACACCTTGTCAGCTTTCTTTGTAGATGATTACACTCATAATGATGAACTATGATACTTTCTGTAAAATGATTAACAGCTGAATAACAGCAGAAATAAATGTGCTTTGGAATATTTTTACATCTCCCTTTTTTCCCCAATAAGACATTTCATTAGTCTTGTGAAAATACTCTTAATACTGGTAAAATAAAATACCTATATTCTCAGCTATGAGAGACTGAGGTATAATTTGCATATTTTCATACAAATAAATTGCACATTTGCTCTGTTTTCAACTGGCATAATGATTGAGTCACTGACCCTAAGTTCATGAACCCTATTTCCTGGTTCAAGCACCAAATGTACACAGATCTTAATATATAATTATCCAATAATCAGGAAATGATGCATTGAAGTTTCTAAGAGCTGTAATAACAGGATGATCTATATCACTAGAAGTGAGTGATTAGCACGAGCAGCAATAACCACATGTTGAGAGTTGATCAGAAAAGGAAAAGAGCTCGGCAAACAGAAACCCAAACTTAACCAACAGGAACTCAAACGAAAAGGTCTCATGACACTCTCAAAGTGACCTCTGGGCAGAGCTTTTTAAAGAATAACACCGCAGCAATGATTGATTATCATAAAAATAAGCATATCTTCTATCGTCAAGTCAAACTCATTTAGAACATTTGCTAATATAAGAAAAATGTGCACAGTCAACAAACCACTTTAAAGCCACAAGTAGCCGCAGCTCTATCCTGACGATCACTATCACAACAAGACCTTGCCCACAAATCTGTACACGGCCCGGATTAATCACAATCAGAAAGCTTTACAGGGAATCCTCAGCCAAGCCACATCCTCTAATTTGACAGAAAAGCCAAAGAATTGTAAAAACCAAACTGCACACGGAGAAACAGCGAGGCCCACGGATTAGCCTGATATGGCAGCAGACGGACACGACGTGATGCACTTGCATGGCGGAGAGGTGACGGGGGCGTCTGGTTTAGTGACAGACACCTTTATAGGGCCGGTGAGCAACACAGCTCCAGCTCCAGCGCCAAGGGTGCTGAGACCTCGGCAAGGGATCCGGAGGTGCTTCAAAGTCAGACAAGAGGCTGCTCTGTTTGGGGAGACGGCAGTAAATACTGGCAGAGTGATGTAGCCAGCACAGTTCTGGGACTGAGGAGCAGTCGCAGCACCACACCCTCAGAGAAAGTGCTAAGGTGAGACTGGAACACTTCTCAACTGAATCAAGTTATTTCCTGCAATAACTGAACATAAATAGTGTCACAAAGAACTTGAAAACTTTTTAAATCAGTGTTTATTTGAAAGGTTTTCAGATCCTGAATCTGAGCGTACAAATGCTACTTTGAGAGCTAGTGTTTTTATCGGTGTGTGTGTGTCTTCGCTCATAAGAATAACCAGTGTATATAAATCTCCTATAAAAAATAAACACGGCGATTTCGCGCAGAAGCTGTGTTTTGTCCGTGTGCCCGCTCAAGCTGTATCAAAACACAGCAGAGGTCCCTCTGCAACTGCTGTGAAATCAGATCCGTTTGTCAAACATCAGTATGACCTGCTATTTGTCAAAATTACTATAATAGCACAATAAATCTGTTAAGAACGGCTCGGTTAGGAAAATACCTTCTGTCAAATAGAGGTCATTTGTAATGATGGCTTTATTCTCTTGTTGAATTCTATTTCACGTGACACAGCAGCAATAAAATAGAGACCCGTGATAGTAAAGTCTTATTTCTCCTATATATTTTTTTTTTATGCAAATGCATAAAATGGTGTGGGAAAACGGTTTTAGCTTGTAGTTAGCTTATAAGTTAAAAGATTCTGTGATGTCATGAATCCAAAAGTCTTCTTAAATATTGGAAACTGAAAAACTGCAGAAGAGTCAAAATTATCTATAAATACTGTAAATGTTAAAATTATGTTTGTCACTACATACATATTTTTGTATAATTTTGTCATGTGTATTGTATTATGATGATTCTATTGCTTATAGCAATAGTTGCAAATTTGGATGTTTGGTTAATATGTTTATGTTTATGAACGTTGCATATGTCAGGAATGACTTGTGAGTTATTGTGCATATGGTTAGGGTTTGTAGTATGCATTTATCTTTTTGATTGGATTGAAAAACTGCACTGATGAATGTAAATGATTGTGGGCATTGGTTGGTCTACAGTGAGAGCCTGTGTGAGGTGACCTACATGCTAATGCTAGCATGGCAAAACACTCTCCGTGACAATGCAAACTGATGTTTAGTCGTGTTCACCAGCTTCTTTTAGTGTGTGAGCTAATTAGTTGGCAAATTAGAACAAAAACACACAAAAAAAATGTTGATCTCATGGCTTGAAATGAACTTGAGGGTTATTGCAGGAATGTGTGCACCAGATTTCATAGTAATCCATCCAATAGTTGTTGTGGAAGCTGCAATAATCAGTGCAAACGATCACCTCATTAGTGATCTCAGGCATGGAAGCAATGTCTATCCAGAGTTGCCAGATAGTACACTGTCACGCCTTAACTGCTGCCATTAATAAGACTTTTGTTAGCCTGGCTCATCCCTGCACCAGTGTCCATATTTTTGTCTGATGTGCTACTCACGGCACTCCTTCAGACCGCTGCAGCCAGCACCCAATATTTACAAGCAAGCCCAAATTTGTGAGAGAATTCGATTGAACACAGATGGCAGGAAATTCCTCGGAAATGACAGTGGCCAAATTCAACCACAGAACATGAGAGTATCTCCATGTAGCAGATCCATCAAGGTCCATTTGACAGATAGGCTCTCCGTCTTCTCGCCCGGCACCGCCTCCTGCCATCGATCGCACATGAGCGGAGAGAGAGAGACCTCTAAAAACCTTCAGTAAAACAAGTGATCAATTTGCAGCAATCACTGTATATTTCTAATGGTTTGGAGGCAGCAGTGGGGGAGAAATAAATGAATAGTTAGGAAAACGTCTGGAGGAAAATTCCCTTGATGGTCGGTGGTCCAACTGCGAGGTTGAGTTTAAGTGTTTAATTAGATCACATTTGAATGGAACAACATTTGAAAATGATTATTTTGTTACCTACACACAGTGCACATAACCTTCTGTTATTCTCAGAGGGGATGCTAGTTGTTTAAAACAAGGGCCAAACCAGATGTTTGGGGAACTAAAAGAGGAATCCAATTTCACTTCCTATTTCTTGGGTTCTTTTTTGTTGTTTTAGTGCAGGAAGAATAAAGGAATGCTACTTTGTGAAAAGGATCTGTTCAAAGCATGCATAGTAATTGCTTTGGCTATTGCAGTTTCCGTTCAGAGTTCAGGCCAGTGTTTCTCCACAGCGAGCATTAGCTGCTCGGGATGATTAGGAGTTAACTCACCTCCAACATGCAGCTCTATGAGGAAAATTACTTTTTCAAAAGCCCACAATTTGCTTTGACAGTAGAGGCACAGAGGGGAGAGTTTTTATTTCTTATTAGATTATTGGTGTTGTTTCATGTCACCAGTTTGTAGACCTCCACATTTCAGTGTACTGAGTAAACTGATCTGCCTTTTGTTTCCTCATAACAAATGTTATATTAAAGACAGGAACCATGACACAACAATATCCATTACAGCAATGCCCAGCTATGTGACAGAGCCCAACTGTGGCACAGTAAGCACGTAGCGATGCAGTAACCAACAAATGTCTGGTTTGTCCATGAAGTCAGATGATGTCACAGTGTAGTTTCTCTTGTTTGAGAATATCTTGAATCCTGAAATGAGGATAATCGCTCGAAAATAATTACACTTAATTTAATGGCAGACAACAAATATGATTTATTTAGGGTGTGCTTAAGATCCAACAGCGCACACAGTGAACATCTGCAACCAAAGGGCATTAACACAGCTGTAAAATGGCGATAACCCCGGGCTGGAGAGGGACCTCCTCTTTCACTCGCGGGGGCACCACATGATTCTGGGCTTTTCATAAATATACAGAATAAATAAGAGCGGGCCCCAGGTTTTCCACTGAGCAAACCTGTGTTGAGTTTCAAACCACACATACCTAAGGAAGTCAGCAATCCCATTTCTTTATTGTGAAGGGAGTCCTCATTAACCAGAGGCTTTGACACAGAGGAACAACCCCCCCACCACCACCCCTCACACACACACACACAACCACACATCCACTCACAATCACAGATCATACAACGTATGAATTTGATCTCTAGGTAATTTGAGACAGACAGTCCCCACCAGACATTATAAATCACGTCACATCACACAGAGCTCAATATTGCTGCTGCGAGGTGGAGGAGGCCGTAGTTCGGAGTCACCCCCACATCTTTCTACAAGCTCAGGAAGAGCCCGCTGCTGGCCACCGCTTCAGCAAACGATGGTATGACTCCTGAGCCCCCGCGGTTACAGCGACTAAGGCACAGTGGGGCCTGTAAAAACCAAAAATGGAACCAAATGACACCTATGGAAACACATTCAATCTTGTGCGGTGGGAGGTCAACGCACAGCTATTTACACAGACAGCAGCGCTGTGTGTTGGAACGGACAGGGCCACCATCAAAGAGCTTTATGAGTAAATATATTCTCACTGCGTAAGCATTTTAGATGTCCTGGCGTTTAAGTCCTCCCGTGTTTTCCCTTCTCTTGTTTAATGGCTGTAATAAGATTCCTTTTATTATGATTTCTGCTCTAGCTGCTGTCGGTTATGGCCAAAGCGAGACGTGAGTTTTGTCTCAGGAATGAATCTATTTTGGAGTCAGAACCGGTCGCTGTGTTTGACTGTGGGTCAGCCCCTGCACATTCACTTATACTGTATATATCGATCGCGATAATTCAGAACAATACCAGCGTTTACTGACACGTGCGGGACGAAGACATGGAGGAACTGTCTACAAGAAAAACACTCCATCAGCAAAAGTGAGCTTACACTGAGAATGGATAAATAAATAAAATTTCACTAGTCACACCAGTGTGGAGTATATGCCATTCATGTCATATACAAACACATCCAGTCCAATCAACTCCAACATATATATAACGTTGAATGACAACTTAACGTACCCTAACCCCCTACATATAAATACATATACTGCCCATAGATGTATACCATGTACAGTGATTGCAACATTCTGGCAAGAGACCATTGTTGCATTCATCCCTGCGATATCTAACCTGACTTGTGTCCGTGGCCCGAAATCAAACACCGTGCAAACAGGAATGGCTCTGAGTGCTGAGCTGATTCACATCAACCTGAGTGTGATAAACCCAGAATGAAAAAGTGAAGGTTGTTGGTTGATAGATTTTTGGATGCGGTCTGTAGCGAGAAGAAGCCTAATCAGACGATAACAAGCAGAAATAAAGAAATCATTCTTCCTATGGATCTTGGCCTCTGCCATGTGTGTTGTTTGGCTGTTCTTGGCCCGGGAGTGTAAGGGCTGAATAAAGAGGGAATCTCGAAGGGCTCTGGCCTCTACCATGTGTCAAGCCTTTCACATAACCTGGCATTCATTGTGAAGCTCTTTTACGAACCATAAAAAATATTCATTTCGCCCCTGACCTGTTTTCCAATATAGTCTCCAAACCCATAAAAGGGTTTGCTTTTCATTTATTTTTATTTGGAGAACTTTGAAATGCAAATGTTTGTTTCCTTGCGAGTAAAAATTAAGAGAAGCCATCTTAAAAGAGAAATTTGATGTGAAATATGAATTCTAGCCATTTTACATCATCCCTAACATAAACATGCGGGTTCTCAGTGCAAGTCTTTTTGTGCTGTTAAATGAGTGTACTTTGGCAGGCTGCAGTGTACATACACTGATGCTTTGCCTCTCTCGCTGGAGTCCTTCATGGCCCAGAGCTCTCGAGGCTTGTAGAAGACTGGCATCTTTACAGTGGCCTAGATTGGCCATATTTTTGTGTCAAATGACAAGTCTGGCCCAGTAAAAGTGGGCGCTGTGGTAAACTGTGCATTTATATTTACAGCTAAAGCTATCAAGGACATGGCTAACAAGTTCTGTTGACTTTTGTTGAGTTGTGGTTTTAGGGGCTATACTACTTGTAGCATTTCTTAAACTACAACCATTTCCAGCCATTTAAATGAAAGCACATCCTTGCTAAGCTTCATATTCGAAATTCATTATATTCAGTTTATAGTTACTTTTGACCTTCCAATTTTATATTTGGAATAAAAAGCTGCATTCTTTAAAACAATAATGACTGTATTATTGGACAAAAAAATAGTTGAAGATTTATTAATCCCAGAGCACCCAACTGTTTTCAAAAATTTCCCCCGAAAAAAAATGAAAAAATAAAACAGCTTGTGCTGGCCGCTAGTATATACTTCCATTTCTGTGCAACCAGATATGATTGCCATTGACAATCAAAGCACCACAGATGCATAAAAATGACTCAAAAATAAACCTGAATTATTCATCACTTGCAGTAACTGCTGAAGCCATACATACATACATAGCTGAATTTCACAACACAGGCCATATCAATGTCGTTTTGAATACCTCCAATACACTTGAAGCATTGAGACATTTCTCATAGACGACACGTTATAGCACAAGTAGTGATGTTTAATTCAACATGCTCAGCGTTATCAAGCATGTGCAGCGGACTGCCTCCGTGCCTGAGCTCGGCAAGAGGCCTGGTGTTTGTTTGAAAGCATGGCCCAGCCCACGTAAACAGTGACAGTGCATGAGAAGACAAGGCAGATTTTTTTGTGCAATAATTGCTGACGGTATTGTTGTGATCGAGTGGACCAGGAATGTGCTTGGCAGTAAAACCAAAGGGCTTTCTTGGGAAAATAGGGAGTGAGAGGGGTTGGGTCTGATTAAGAACAGGACAGCAATGAAATCTGAAACTGGAGGAGATGGCCGTCTTTCACCGTTATACCTGCTGAAAATGCTTTGCTTTTACTTGTCATGTGATGATGTAATTTTGTCATTTAACCAGCTATCGTCTTCATCCTAAAATAACCAAATACCATCAAAGTCTCGTCAGTGCTTTTTTTGATGATTCATTATCACAGTGAATGTAATGTTGGATTGTGATCATTTCTTAGAGTGAGAAAATAAAACATGTCACTGATTATTATAATCTTTCTTATTTCGTTTGCGTCCCACTACTTCTTATTATATACAGTAGCTATTTTCCAGCTCAGATAACAAAGCACTTCCCGTGAAAGCTATAATAAAAGATTAAACAATAAAACTCTTTTCATTCAGCGTAGTATTTCTATGCCTCTGCCCACTAAGCAAGTGAGAATATCATTTTACCAAGAAACCCTGAAAGGCCTGTAACACAGTAGGCCTGTGTGTTCCCCTACAGGACAGCAAACGCACTGTCAAACTCCATGGAGCGCTGCAGAAGGCACCGGCCTGTGTAATGCCGTGGAACAAGCAGCAGGTATTTGTTAGTTAATCAGCGTTTGAATTAAGCTAGAGGCTGAGGTTGTGTTCGGGAGCAGCAGGGCTGTTTTGACTAAGCCATCTCAGCGAGGGCCTGGTCATGGAGACTCCCAGCATTTGTAAAAGATTAGGGGCCTGGTCCTGATGTACTGAGTTCAGGTCAGGCAGAGTGCAGGGCTCGGACGCGAGGCGAGTTTCACCCTATCTCTCCCATCTGCAGCTCTCACACAGCATATCTACAAGTCCCGGTACATGAGACACTGAATAATGTGATTAAAGGTTTTGGAGCGGGGTTTAGAGTTCGCAGAGGGGAGATTGTACAGAAGTTGCTCTTTCAGGAAGCGGCGATACCCCAGTTTGACTGACAGTCACTAAGGTCATGCCACAGAGCCACTTACACCATATCAAGATTGTCCCTCTTAAGCTATGTAAACATACGTTTCCTAGTCTGCGTATCATCTGTGTGCATTTGTATACCTTCTGTGTGTCATGTTTTGGTTAGTGTTGCATGGGGGTGTTCTATCACATGTGAACACTTCCAGTCAGAGTATCTTTGCTGAATAGAGGAATAACAATAGCCCACATGCTCTCAGCCTATCATTAGCCAAGAGGCTAAATGAAAACCAACTGTGTGGGAACAATAAAATAATTTGTCAAGGGAGAAGGGTGCAGATAAATTCTGCAAAGCATTTTCCAATTGGCTGAGGCTCCGGTTCGCTGGGCCAAGTGCTCAGCACCTGGCTGTCACGGCTCTGACGCTGCCTAACTCATTTCAACTTTCAAACACATGCCTATTAGATCACTGTCGAGCTGAAAGACCCTGATTAGGCTTTTTATCGGTATTAGTCAACATGTGCTGTGAGCTGACTTTTTAAGGGCAAAAGTTAGATAAACACAAAAAGGAGAGGAGGGAGAATTGTGGCTCTCCTCTCCTTTTGCTCGCTACCTCTATAATACGTCCACTAAATCTGTGACTCAGCTTCAGTGAGGACATACTGGGGAGACAGCCAGGTACTCATCCTAAATGTTCTTGTCAAAAATTCCCGGTGATATATAAGAGACATTTCCTGCTACGGGAAGGTTTATTGGTTATTGAAGCTGTGTGAACCCATGTGTCCTGTCTGTGCGGATCCCAGAACCTCAACGAATCGGTTTTTAAGGTGAGTGAAGCTCCTCTTGATGGGTTTTGGCTTCGTCGTAAAAGGCTGGACCCCGAGCCAAGGGAAGACGCCGTAAATGTCAAGCCAGTCAGGACCGCTACGCGCTGGTTCCCATTAGGCCCAAATTTTTCAACTTCCATTTTTAACTGGAACCCGCCCACCATCTCTATTAGATATATGAAAGAAATCAAGCCCCGGAGGGTCCGACAGGTTTGGATCCGAGGCAAACGTTTCATTATCTGCATGTGTACACCCATAAACAATCACACATACAGACTTCATATGTCCAAATGAACCGGCGCATCTTCGGCCGGCCAATGGCATTAAATCACCATAATATGTCTTTGGTGATTGATCTGGTCGTTGACAAATATCAGTGGCTCACCAAGTGTTCTTGCTTTCAAAAACAAAAAAAAATGTGTGGTCATTTTATGGAAACACGCAACAAGTGTCTGACCAGTGTTGCAACAGATTTCATCAGCCAAAAATAATAAGAAAATACAAACAAAAACAGAGTACAGTGTACTCTGCTCTAATGAAACTGGCAAAGGGGAATCTTTTAATAACTCGTCCGTCACGTCTTTCACTTTGACCCAAATATTAGCACATACAAGCACAAACACACACACACACACACACACACACACACGTATATATACAGTACACACATGCAAACACAGTCCAAACGTACTCACTACTAAAACAGCTAACAATGAGCCCCATAAGAAATCCTAAGTGTCCAACATGATGTTTGTGTTAAGCAATGTGTTATAGAAGCCGACTTCTGGGTCTTGGGGGGAATGTTAAGCATGTTAATGAAGAGTGCATACTGAGGTTATTACTCAGTGTAATGTGGATCCATTTAACACACTTATTGCACAGCCCATAGGAGCCTTCGTTCAAATGGAGAAAAGGAGTACTATACTTAATCTTGGCAACAGTAAATCAAAGAAGAACAGAACTGATTGTCTTCAACAAAAGTGCTTCCAGCCAAATTATTTTCTCCTTTGGGATTACAGGAGGAGACTGCCAACAGAATGAAAACTGCGCAGCCTTCTTTCAAATGCAATTTGATGCAGCAGAGAATGTAAATCAGACAGATACTACGGGAGCCAGCAGATAACAGATGTCTCTACTGTTTCCAGAGGAGAACCTCTGGACACGGCAAACAGCTCATCAGTGTGAGATGTGGTTTTCAGCTCCAGAGGGTGAAATCAAGCCGACGTCTCGAGCAGACAGCGACATCAGTACAGCAGCTACGAGCCAAAGTCATCTTAGAATCCCTCAACTCCCTGTTTGGCCACCGGTCTGTCAAAGACCATTAAACACAGACGCTGACATGAGACGGACAATAGTGGGAGAATAAATAGACAATTCTAGGATAAGAAGATGAAAAAAAGGAAAGGGAATATGAATCAGCAATGCTCTCTTCTTTCCTCATTGAAAATGTTGCTGAAACACCCTGAAGGCACCCATCTGTCGGTGGTTGTTGTTCGACAACTACCATGTGTTAGGGTGTGTGGCTAAGTTGAAGGAGACCATGCTTGGGAAAAACCGCTCACTTTACTGGAATGATATAAGTGCTATTGTCTATTTGCTGTTCCAGTGCAACATAGGGAGTTCTCATACACGAGATATTCCCACACGATGAAAAAAAACATCCAGGCACTCCACAGCGTCACATCATGGGAAATTGCATCTTCTTATCACATACACCATCTCCTTGCTCTGATATTAGCCCACTGAAAAACAGCCTTGCCTTTCAAATATAATTGTCTGTAAAAAGTCTGTAAAAATAACCCTAAGCTTTACAGATCACAGTGCTGGCATGCAGCCTCTAAACTTTATTAACATCCAGAGTCGGCCTGGCAGGGCTCCCAGCTCCCTGCAACTTTGAGTTACAAGCATTAACCTGAACAGGGCACCAGCATCACTTTCCCAAAATCCTCCACTTCCTCCCATCGTGCCGCAACCGAGGCTGTCCAGATTTTCTACTGGAACAAAACAAAACAAAGAAACATAAAAAAGAAACATTTTGACAAAGCACCAGTCCACCTGTGCCCCTGTGCTGCCTGTGTGATGAACAGGACGATATCAATCTCTGCACTGATGAAACCTTAGAGGTCTTGACTCCGAGCCATGCATACGCTATAATACATTTTGACTGATAAATTTGGTTGCCAGTGCTTTAAAATATCTCGAAAGAATAATCCAATAGATACTGTGTGATGAAACTTGGCTCTCTATCTGTACAATAATGCGCACAGATCTGTATCTGCCAAGACATAACGCACATGTGAATATCTGAGTCAGAAGTGCAAGTTGTCACGATCCAGGTTCGTGATTGATGTCAACCCACATCACTCACAGACAAGCGAGAGTAAAGTGTTTTTTTTCTCCACGCAGCCTTTATTCTATCGCTCCTTTGTGTACTTATTAGTCCTGGTAAGCAAGTTAATTCAGCACAGGGGCTGGACTGCATTTGCACATGACTAGAGAATAAGTAATTCTTCCAGAACGCTGGGCTTCTATTAACGAGCACTAATAAAGTATATAAACTGCACTATTAGACTTTATAATGTCTTTCATAGTCCTCTGGGGCGGCGCCAGCCAATGGTGCGGTGAGCTGTCTGGGCACTGCCCCATAGAAGCTTCCTGGCAGAGACGGAGAGAGAACAAGAGAGAGGATAAAACTCAATCTTTTTGGCTGCCCTCTCCTCCGCTCTAATGAAGGCATTAAAACAGCCTCCACTCGCATCATGTTTGCCCATTTGTTTTTGACCACTCGGATGAAGCCAGTGCTTGACCGGCTGGCTGATTAATCATCATCATGACCAGCGTTGTTAAAAACAAAAAAAAAGGCCACTTCAGACGCTGCTTAAGTTGTTGGAGTTGTCTGAAACTGCGGCTGTAGCAGTTTTATACGGTGATGCTGTTCACAAAGCTCTGATGCACACTTAGCAACTACCTACGTGTTGTGAGTGTGTCACATCTTCATCATACGTATGATGAGATAAAGTGCTGATAGAGCCCTGCTCTCTGGTGGGAAAGATGAACCAGCAGCTTCCTCGTGAGTGACTCAAATGAGCAAAACTTGCACAATCTGTTTTCTTATTGCCTGTTTATGTGGGTCAGTAAAGCCCTAATCCTTATGGTCACATCTCCCTCCCTTCCTCTGCCTCTTTCTCTCTCTCTCTCCCTCTGTCTCTCGCTCTCTCTCTCTCTCTCTCCAGCTGACAGCTGTGAGGGCCCCATCAGCTCTCGGCCCCGCTCTGGCAGAGGCAGCGCAGCGGCGGACGGCCGCCTTAACTGCCACAGTCAGAGTGGAGCGGATTTTTCTTTGATGAAACACAGCAGCGTCTGAGCCAAGAACAGCAAGTGGCACAGCTGAGATGTAAATCAAAAACCCACCCGTGTGCTAAGTCATACACGGAGAGGTCTGCGAGAGGAGTCGCTGCCGTCTGAAAATGCATGAGTAATGCAGACACTAAAGACATGCGGTCAGCTGTGGCATGCCTGTCCAGGAGAAAATAATCAGGAGATGAGAAGTCTTTCTATCTTTGCTACAAATAGTTAAAAAAAAACAAAAAAGAGGCAAAAACAAATCTGTTTTAATTCACAAGACCTGGCAGCGTAATCCCCTCATCAGCAAAACCTGCAGTGCGTGGAACTCTGAGTACTTCTCAAGGCAAGGTGAGCTTCTAAAAATACATTTTTATGATGATCTATCCGAGCCAACTCTGCAGCTTTCTCTTGATTAAACCGAGACCCGGAGCAAATTTCTTCTGGTATTCCAGAGATATTTCGACACTTACTCAAACCAGATCATATTTTTTGCTGTGTGACTGTTTAGATTTCTCTGGCAGTATGAATGTCAGAATGCCTTTGGTTACAGCGAGATGCCACAGTCATACCACACTGGTCACATAAGAATGAGAACATCTGACCCGACTGACACCGAGTATATATGGAGGGAGAAGGGCAGCAGAGAGACTGCAGTGCTTCAATTCTCATGTTCATTTTGTTATTTCAGAGAGACTACTTCAAAAGAAACAGTCACCGTCGACGTCTCGTTCATCTCCGTCTCTTTCTTTGAATCCCACCACATTCGGGACGACGCGGCGCTCGTCTCTTCCTCTGCCACTTATCTCCTGTTTCCACACACGTCATGCGCGTATCCCCGGCCAACTTTGATTGAGGTGATTCAGCCCAGCAGATGCCAGACCAGGGGTGTTCTCTCACTCTCCCTCTCTAGTGGCTGTGACTCAGGAAGCGCTCTCATTCCATTACCCAGCATTCCCTCCTCGCCTTCTCAGCCAGACAGAGGTTTACGGGAATACCGCTGCAGAATCATCACCGGGCCTCGGCTTTATGAATCAATGGAACATGCTGCAAACATTACACCCTGCAACACCCTTCCCAGGCAGCACCCTCGCATATGCCCATAACTCAGTGCTGAGCTCATACGAGAGGCAGAAAAAAGACGTGGGCTGAGGCTCATGGGAATGTACTGACTGGTGAGAAACCTTGTGAGAAGAATGCTACTATTACTGTACTACTGCGATATGAATAAACATGCCCACATGTGTAGGTCCGCATGATTTAAAGGCTGTTTTGTCTCTAGGTTTCCCTGTTAAACGCGGCTGTCAACAAACTGTGAAAGTAACACAAAACTTTTTCACGATCTGGTGAAAAACAAGATCTTGGTCAAGTTCTTGGTCAACCGCGATAGTGAAACTAAGTGAAGCGCTAGTTCAAAAAGAGGTCAAGTCTGTTTTAGCTGCAGTGACAGCGAAATGTTTTCTCTGAGGGTTGATCGCTCTTTCACAACATCTGGGTGGGAGAGCTGCCATAACCTGGCCCCCGCTACTACGTTCTTTTGGCACACTGACCTGCCGCTAATGCTGAAATCCTCCAAATTCAAAATGAACTACTTTTCCTAATAGAAAAAAGAGCTCCACTGAGGTGGCAGTGATTCAGTCTCTGGCTGACAAATCAGCTAATATGAAATTATTTGTTTCAGAACAGAAGTGTTTCATTATCAGATTTTCACGACATGATAATTGTGGCCCAAAGAATTCACAGTCATGATATTATCACAATATTTATAGGAAGCTTTTTGATGATAATAATAATAAAATTGCAATCAGCCAACTTTACTTCAACATCTTCACAAATGAATTAGACTCAAATGTGAGTGTAGGGGGAATAGAAACACAATATCAATATTTATTTTAAGTCTTTATATTTCATCATAATCGTTGATGGTCGAATGTGACACACACACACACACACACACACACACACACAGACACACACACACAATATAGAAAGAGCGACAATACAACAAGAAGTAAATAACAATAGCTCAACTGTGTACAGTATAAACCCCTCTACCGTTGTACAACAGAATGATGTGAGCTTAAACCTTCTGTAACAAAAGCTCTTACTCATACATAAACAGAAAGGGGTCAGCCATATTGGCTTGTTCAACAGTGTCTTCCTCAGATATTCCCTGTAAGGACAAAAGAGCATTTCCCCTGCTCTTCTCATCACATTCTGGACTTGAAATTTTAATTTCACAGTGAGACTGCCAAACTAGACAATAACACCGTGGAGAATTATTGGAGTCAGTAGTCGCCCTGGAAGAGATCATGATCATAATGCTCATATCTAATCCACACAGACTAAATCTGCATAAAGTTTAAACATCGACAGATTCAAGACCGATTTTACACTGTGGTCACAATTCTCACTGAAATATTTGCAGTGTGTCACCTGCTTGTTCATTTCCCCCTGGTGATTGATCCAACCACTGGGGATTTTCTACAGATCTGGTACCATTTTTTTGGTCTTTTCAAGAATAAACCATTTAGTAAAGAAACTCTTTGATTTAGAGACACCTCCATCACACCCCTGATTCAGGAAAGTTGCTATAATAATTTCACAATGAGTCAAGTCAAAACCGAAAAAATGAATGAAATCCAAGATGAATAAACAATATGATCTGTGTGTACATCAAATCCAAACTTAAAGCATTTATAAGCCTCAAGTCCAAGGTAATTTCAGAAATTCAAAACCCCATGAAACAGCTGAAGCTAACATTTTCCCGGAATTATAGCTGTACAAACATTTTACATGACACAAATCGGAGGATTTATTTCAAGGGAACTATCCAAAAAATGCTGATAATTTAAACCTGAACACCAGCTTCCTTGTAGTTATGGCCGAGCATCATATTTTGCTAGTTTCAATGAGATGTTGAAGGCAAGAATGATATGTATATTTTCAGAACATTTATGACAATTACCACATCACTTAGTCTTCTATATTGGACTTTTTTTTACAAAGAGAAATATTCCAGGGTTTTTAACGCAACAGCGAAATCTATACCATGCAATTTTTCTTTCTATAAAAAAAATAATAATAGACCACATGGTCTGATTGGAACAACCGACTTCACCAAAAGCACTTAATGTGTTCCTTTGTGCACTTGAGCAGAACTCTTCACAGGCTACTGGGAAGCTGTCATTAAGTGTTTGACACAGCAGCGGCTCAGAGTGAGCTGTAATGGTCGGTTGTTTCTCATAACAGTCAGATTATCGCCCTGCAGGCTGACGTCGACAAATGCTGCCGCGGAAAAACACAGGAAACCAAGTCAGTTTGTGGGAATTCAGCATCGGTGCCAGTGCCACTTCACGTCAGATACGTGTGTGTGAATATATAGGTACATAGATGCGTGTGGGTGGGAGTGTGTGTGTGTGTGTGTGGCTATGTCAGTATGTGCATAGGGTTTGTGTTGAGCATATGCTGGCACATTGTCAACATGGATTAAAAATAGGTGCTGGTAACTTTGTGTCCTTGCTTACAGACATATGTGTGTGTGTTACATGTATAAAGACTGTATGTGAGACCTCTGGAAAACATGCCACACGGTTATGTGTGTTCACTAAACACAGCAGGAAACAGTCAAAGAAATGAAAGAAAAAAACAAACAACAACACCATCAACAATGACCAAATCCAAAAGTCCATTACTCATCTGTTTAGGGGCTGAATCAACAGACAGACCTCTGCATTTATCTGAGAGAGGGAGTGTGAGACTGCAGCAGCCTCCTCTAACTCAAACATTTTCCTCAAATAAGCTCACAGGCTTGGCAGCATCGTCCCGGGCCAGGAGAAACGTTAGTAAGGTATCAAATGATGCTAGGGTACACACTTCATTCAACCCTGATATTCTTTTTTTTTTCTAGAGGGTCGTGTTTTTCTTTGCAAGCTAAATATTTTCTTTGCTGGTGGCCGGGCACTAATATTCATAGCACATCTACGCGCTCGCGGTGTTAGGATGATCAGTGGCTGTTCCACTCCGCGAGGAGCGGCGCACATGGTTTCCGAAGCCACGCACCTGGTGTGACATAAGCTACTGTGATTTGTGCGTCATTCGGCTCTTCACAAAGAAAAATAGAGAGCAATTTTCCTTAAATTCGAGCTGGGAACGGCTTTTAAAATGCAAGAGGGAGCGACTGAGAGGTCTGAACGCATGAAAAACAGAATCCCAGTCTGACCAGAAATGACAGAGCACAACGGCACCTCAGCTCCTACTCTCTGTAACTCACTCATCCATCCCAAATCTGTTTCTCACTCAGATATTTACTGCTTCATTTAAACACTTGTAAACAAACATTACATTAAATAAATTACCTATTCAATTAAAAAAAAAAACAGCAAAGCAGCTCTGAATGCAAATGTCTCTCAATTCATCTCGGTACTTTTTGCAGCTTCCCTGGAAAAAAACCCTAATGTGAAGATAAGATGAAACATCAGCAGAGCACAATATTTTATCACTTAGTAATCGTTCACATTTTGCAATCACAGCGAACATGTTCGAGGTCAGAAAATCTCCCGTCTGAGGTAAGTTCTTCTCCCTACTGTCTCACTTCCCTCAGGATAAATATTACCGTCTGTGTTTGTTCAGAGATTCTTCTCGGTATAAATCTAAAGTAATGGTTGAGAATGCAGTTTAAACTCCAGCTCTGTCCCCAAATGGGAGTGTGTAATACGATCAGCCTGAAATGAGGCATGATACAAAAGACTGATGAGTACTGAGATCACTTTCATACTCCATGCTCAGCAAAAGAGACGATAAAACAACATGGAAATGCCTGGAAGGCGGCGCGTATTCATATAGGATACAGACAGCAACAATAGCAGAACAAGTCAAGTCCAATGAAACTTTTTATTACTCAAATATAACTCCAAAAATATGTGACAATAAAGTCCTGCCAAATCATGAAACACATTTCGCTGAATCAATAAGGGCTTTTTTTCTGTTTGCTCTCCAGAAAACTATTTTAATTCACAAAACCCACAAGATACTGAAGCTATTAAAAATATCACTCAGCTGCCTCAATGAGTCAGAGCAAAACAAACGGACATGTATGCGTCTGCTTCAGCATTAATCTGCACAACATAATCCACAAACACATAACACATCTTGCATTCCCACAATTTACGGGAAGCGAGTTCAAAAGCGCTGCCGAGACAATGAGACGATTCATTCTGGTACGAGGATGCTGGGGATGGAGGGCTGAGGGCACAACTGTGCTCCAAGAGAACTCATAAATGCTGAGAGACACATTCGGCAGACATATGGTTTGTGTTTAGCCAGAAGAAACAATAATCAAATCCGTTGATCCTCTTCTTGCTGCAAGGATGATTGCTAATATAAAAGTCTGTTCCGTCTAATCATAATTTAGGATGGGGCTGTAATTACCTCCGCCCTCTCACAACAACACTCTGTCTAAACAGGATGGAGCAGGCTTCCACAGAGACCCAAGAGCCCAGTTTCCACTCTGGATGCTATCTGTATATGACACTGCTCATTTCATCTATGTAATTGTTGTTGTAAAGTTTTCGCTTTCACTGATGAGCCCATGTCAAAGTTTATTCTATTTTTTTCTATTTTTTTTCCTAAAGGCACTGACTGAGATTTAAGAGAGTAAACTAGAGCACGGCAATTTGAAATGTCACTTTAGTATTATTTTTAATTAGGAGCTAAATTGGAGGATAAATATTTGCCAATTCATTCATGACAGTATTGTTTCAGACTGTCAAAAGCTTTCAATGGTCTACCCTAAATGAGCCAATATCACACTAATCCTCCCATGAACTAAAGGCTGTCATGCCTTGTTAACATCCGCAGGAAATGCACATTTGCTCAGCAGTTCCTCCACATACTGCACATCACTGCCTTCATGTGCAATAGACACTTTGATTGTGGTGGTAATTTATGAATTGGCTGAGGATCCAAGTGAGTTCTGGGTTTAATTAGCGAGACCTAATCCACAACTGGAAAACAGGGCTCTCAGCACAAATGCACTATAGCTGTATCAAAGGATGCTCAGAGAGGAGCCATGTGGAAGCAGAAGAATTTCATCAAGATGATGGCTTTTTAAAAAAAATCATTACATCTCAAATAACCTGGAAACTGATAATTGGCAAGAGTGAGACAGCTGCTGTTTGACTGGATGTGCTGTTGTTGTTCTCCTCATGGTTTGATTTTATAGCTAAGGACAATAAAATGACTACATCAAATGTTATGGTAATTAATCCGGAGATTTGACCAACTCTGTATAACCACCTCGATAGCGTCAATTACTCTCTCACACACACACACACACGGCCTACCTTGCATGGGCTGGAGAGAGAAGCAGGAGCGCGGGGTTTTGGCTGACAGATGCGCAGCTTTCTGCTCGGACGCGCCGAGCCGCTTGGGGCTGGAGCAGGTCATGTGAGTCGCGGTGTCACTGGGGCTCCGGCAAAGCTGAGATCCAAAGCCTCCGCTCCCGGCTCGTCGCGCACAGATGTCCGCCTTGCTGCCGTACACGGAGAGAGTCATGCCGGTGAAGTCCGCGAAAGTTGGGGTCTGACAGTGGCTGACCATCCCGAACAGCGCTGAGGAGTTCTGCATTGATGCCTCGGCTTGCCCATGCAAGTGTGTGTGTAGCCTATAGGCGCCGCTCACATTACCTGCGCGCAAGAGAAGAGATGGGGGCGGGGGGGGGGGGGGTTAAGAAATCATATCGACAAAGCTACACAGACGATGATAAGGATGTGTTCGTTTGAACAGGAAGAATGAACATAAACAAAAAATAAATAAATACATGAAAAAGCTTTGGTTGGATTTGGCAGCACCTACCTTGCCCGATGAGCTTGAACCAGACAAGAGACGTCTAATTGCGCACATCAGCATGTTTATCAAACTGGAGGTGGAAACACTGGCGAGCCTGATCGATAGCATCCTCTCAGTACTGAGGAGAAGTCATCAGCATCCCATGCGTCTCCCTCCTCTTCTCTCTCTCTTTCTCTCTTCCTCTCTCTCTCTCTCTCTGAGATTGACACCCGATAGCTCCGCTGCTCCGCAGGACTCGGGAGCACCAATGAAGACCGCGTCCGTGTCTCTGTGGGAGGATAAAGATCTGGATCAAGCCGCCTGTAAATCTGAGCTTGGATGTAAAGTTTGCGAGGTGCTGCATGTGCGTAGTAGGATACAACCCCGTGTGCTCTCAGCCACAGTGCAGCCGGTCACGGGTGACATGTAGATTAATACGAGTCGTACACAGAGTGGATGTCAAAGTGGAGAACAACAGGTAGGCTAATTGGACATCGGTGGTGTTCAAACTTTAATACAGTGAGTTATCACACTGATATCCTCGCTCATAAATGATCGCGAGACTATAACGCCACAACAGTGCAATGTAATCAAACGACAGCTAAGTTTTTTTTTGTTTTTTTTGTTTTATGTTAGTGGTTTGCAATGTATAATTTTCTATGTAGGCTACTTCATAAAAAAAGAGCAGAAAGCATGGGTTTATTTTGGCTATTTAACCTCCATAGCTCTTCCAGAAACCTGAATGAAAACGTAAAATGAATTGCTTAGTAAAAAAAAAAATTAAAAACAAGACAAATTCAATAGTGGCACTGTGTTCAATCTTTTTTATACAGTCTATGGTTCAATCTGAATTATATATATGGTTTGACTGACTTTTTTAAGTAAGTAAACAACGGCTCATGATAATGAGAATGATGGTGATGATCAATAAATAATTATACAAAATCTTGTTAAGGTATAAAATGCATCTCTTGGGACAGATCAATATGAAGTTGGGGAAAAAAGAGAGTAAATAAATAACCTAAATAAACAAATAATTAATAAATAAATTAATTAATTAATTAATAAATAAATAAATAAATAAATAAATAAATAAATAAACAAACAAACAAACAGTCTCCTAAAATCCACGACCCTGAATTACATTTTTTTTTCTTGACCCAGTCCTCAGAGAAGAGTTGGTCATGAGGAGCAGAGCTTGTATTTGGGAAATGCTGTTCCGCAGCGCCATCGTGTGGCTGTGACCGTGAACGCCTCACGGTCCTAACTGGGTCACAGTTGAACCAGGGGGCGACGGCGGGTCCGCTGGTTGTTAGTATGCGTCAACAATGACCGAGTGGAGCAACCTGTCCAGCGAGTTTATCAGCGCGGTGGGAACAGTGGGACCGGGTCTGCCTGTCGGTTCAATCGTACATGTGGCTGGACGAAAGCGGAAATGCGTGACAAGAATCACTGGGGCTGATGTTGCATTTAAGTGCTGTTGGAAATGAGATGATCAGATTTTCCCAGATAAGAAGAGAGAAGGAGCACTCAAGTTGGTACTGGTTGTTGAAGTTACGTAAATGGGTCATTCCAGAATTGGAGGACATTTCATGTCCCACCCATTCATTTTCAATAAATCATGCATGAAATTCCAAAACTTGCATTTGTGGTGAAAATTATAATTACTCTGAGACAAAATATAAATATAGTTATACAAAAACTGGTTCCAAAATATTATTTAAAATACAAAATAACTCTAAGCACCCCCTAAAATGGCCTTTTTCTCTTGTCCCACCCTCTTAATGGCCAACATGCATGTCAAATAAACCGGTTAAAATAAGTTTAAAATTTTAGTTTTTTTTGTATGATTTTGTTGATTTATGTCTTTTGTAAGTGTAAAAACACTTAGTTTAATCATAAACATATTTTAAATGAAAGTAATTTTGCACTAAAGTTTGTTCCCACAACATCCACGCAACCCTGTTACCCAAAACCTTTTTAGCAGAGAAGAAGAAGAAAAAAGAAGTATGAGACACATGACACAAAATAAATTTGTATTATCAAACTGTTAGATAATAGCATGGTAGACACAAAGTAAGATCCTCTCTTCTATTTTTTCAATATTTTTCATATTTCGTCTGCCCTGATTGAGTGCGTCACTCTAACCAGTGCAACCCTGTTACTCATATTACCAGAATAAGGCAAAATATTTTCAAAGTTTTCTTTGTTTCCTTTAAATAACTAAGTTTGGTTCTCAACCTTACAGTAACATTACATTCCATAGCTAGCATCTTTCTTCTGCTAAACAGCTGACATAAGCATTGATTTGCAACCCTGTTACTTGCAACCCTGTTACTCCAGAGTAACAGGGTTGCGATTTATGTCATAATCTACAATCAAAAGTAATGAATCTATTCAACCCTGTTACTTTGTTCAACCCTGTTACTCTAATTTCAACCCTGTTACTGTGTAATTTATCTTAAAATTATCTTATATGACTGTATCAGCTCATGAGGGTTTATCCTATTGTCATTTTGGTAGTGTGTATGATTATATTTATTATGTATTTTGGCAAATATTTATAGATAAATACTTATATAATACCTTTACAGGTTCCTGAGTATTGGTAACAGGGTTGCACCAAGCAGCACACACAATATATAAAATATCTAATAAAAAGTGTCACTTTGAGTCCTGAGCTGGCCAAACATAATTATTTGATGATTAATTACCTGTATTTCTTAAATATATAGCAGAAAATGATCAAATAAATAGTAAAATTTTGAGGTGTTTCAGTCCTTAAATGTCCTCCAATTCTGGAATGACCCAAATACAAATGCTCTCTCATTGTAACCTTTTGTCCATACACCCATTATTTCCCTAATAAAAACAGCAAAAACAAGACAAGAAGACAAAAAACAAGAAGCAAAACTTGTTTAAAACTACTGCTCTGGACTCCAATCAAGTATTATTCTGATTCAAAGACAGTTATTTGTGATGATGGTGACAGTAACTGACAGTTTGAGTAAAACGGCCTCCACGAGTTAAAGGTTAAGGGGAGCATACATCAGTCCGACGGCTCATTTCTCCGACTACTCATTCTACAGTGTTAAGGTTAGGTTTAGGGTAAGGTTAAGGGTTAGGGCTACTTAAAGCAGATATCAGTGGCACGGCCGTTTCGGCTAATGCTGTGTTCAAGGCAGGCTTTTGAAACCGTAAGTTACAGCTTCAAGTCACAACTACGACTTGGTAGCGTTCCAGGTAACCCGTAGCTCGTGTTTTTACCGTCCTGTTGTCTGTGAAAGTTCCCTATAATGGCCACTCGTAACTTCCGACCCGTGAACTCGTACCAGATCGAACTGGTATGACTTCACAGGAAGGAAAAACACAAAGTACGAGTTTCCTTGAACGCACCATGAGTTAGCAGCCCCCGCCCTGTCAGGCATCAATTGGTCCTCGTGCTACGTCACCACATTCACGCGCATCCCTTGGCTGCACACACAGCCCTTCATGCCGTTCTCTCCCCTCATTGGATAACACTTGTATCCCACAAGGAAAATTTTCTCCTCGGGTTACAGCAGAGCAGAGTGACGGAGAGACTCGTGTTTAGGCTGAAATACTTCATGTAAGTGATTGCTGACGGAAAATAGGACTATTTAGGACTTATATTAACAAAAACATTCCACTGATATCTGCTTTAAGTCGGAGAAGTGGGAGGTCGGACTGATGACGCAAAAATAAAGAAATGTATGGTCGGAGAAATGGGTAGTCGGACAGACGCCATGCGCCCAAAGGTTAAAATGTAGGCTTGAAGCTCACCAGGTGCAGCCATCATGGTGTCATTTCAGTTAAACTTTAACTTCTTTTCTGCGGGCCTTCTGATTCATAAAACATTATTTTTTGAATGTTCTCACATATCTTTTCTTGCATGTTGCATTTTCCTTCACCCATCACCTACCTGTCTGTTAGAAAGCCGACCACCATGTGGGGTAGGCTATCTGTGCTAACTGCGACAAGCTAACTCTCGTGCTGCTGGCATCACCGTCCGCTCTCTTACTCCACAGTCAAACATACTTAGCAACCTAGCTATTTCTTAAATGAGCTGTTGGACTACTGTTACAATTGTATGTCTCAAACCAAACCTCTCAAACTTACTATGAATTTTTGCACCAACATCATCCATGGAAATTACCCTCAGACTGGACCTGGACCAGGACCACTTCACTTGCAGCTTCTTCTGCCTCTTTGCAGATTTGTAGTTACCACACAGCTGCTCGCGCCACACCATCAGCAGAGTCAGTTTGACCAGTGCACTTTGACTATCATAATCACATGGATGCATAATCACCATGGAGCAATGGATAAGTATACAACCTCAAATCAAGCTATAGCTTGAAGGGACAACACCCTGCTGCCACCACAGGTGGGCAGTATACACAGGAAACAGATCCTTATGCTAGTTTTATGGGACATAAAGCTGCTCTGAGATGTCATCTTAATTAATGTCTAATTTTAACTTTTAATTGCCCTAATGGTATGCCACTGCTTGGTGTCAGTAACTTTATTGTTGTTCTTTAGTTGTTGTTGTTGTTGTTGTTGTTGTTGTTGTTGTTGTTGTTGTTGTTGTTGTTGTTTTTATTGTTGCAGTTAGGTGCAGTCAAATTTGCATTTAAGTACTTTATCTCAGGTTAGGTCAACATTTAGAAATGTCATAACATGAAAAGGACGGAGTGTAAACAACAACAGAACTTTTCAAGGTCCTAGAGAGTGGTATAGCAGCAACAACATGGTGGTAATGTAATAGACTGCTCTCAATCTACTCAGAAATGGGTCCTCATATTGTGTAAAGCAGCCAATTTCAGAGCCGCCCTTTTCTTATCAAACTGATAACACCTTTCCTGCCAACTGTGAGACAGTTACTTGCTATTGAGGACCAGAAGACATGCGATGGAAACCACCTAAAATGAAAAAAAAAAAAAAGTATGAATGGCTGTTGGCTCATATTCTTTAAGTTCATCACGGATAAAGCGGCCTTTCACAAAACATGAAGAAATGTTATTCAAATCTTCTCTTGTCTTTAGTTTTTGAATTTGAAAAAGCCCAACACTTCAACTTAACACAAAATACATGTAGAAACTTAATCAGGAACTCATGCTTATTCATGCAATTATCCAATCAGCCAATCATGTGGTGAAATGCATAAAATCATACAGCAGATACAGGTCAGGAGCTTCAGTTTATGTTCATATCAAATATGAGTGGGAACTAAAATGGGATTTCAGCAACTTTGACCACGGTAGACCAGTTGGTTTGAATATTTCTGATACACTGGCTGGGACTTTCGTGTGTAACAGTCTCCAGTTAACAACAGAGAGACTATATGGTAACTCAGATAACATCTCTCTTGCAGCTGCGGTGAGCTAGAAAGCAACACATTTTCTGCAGAGGCATGCAGATGATAGGGTCAGTTGTCAACAGCATGGGGTTGTTGGGGTCATTTACACCAAGCAATCATGGTTTTAATGCCACAGTCAATTTGAAGTTAGTTACTAACCATGTGCACGAGAATGCACTATGTCACAAAGTATAGTCATCTCAAATTGGTTTCATGATCATGACAGTGAGCTCAGTTCAGTGTAACTCACTGACCTCCGCAGTCATCAGATTTGAATCTGGTGACTGAGGAGATTCATGCTGCCAATCCGGAGATTGGCAGCATGAAAAACTGCGCAGCTGACAAATCTGTACCTCCAGGCAGATACTGGTTTGTGTTAACATGAACAAGAAACCTTAAAGGAATGTTTTCACCATACTGTAGTAAAGGTAAGCCCTTCCCATGCTCTTCCTTCAGAGCTCAGTACGTTTATATACATTTCTTTAATTCAGAGAATAAAACTCATTCAGGAAGCAAAATGCATTCATTGCACCATGAATGACCATGATGACCATGCATGAGGCAGCTTGAACAGCATTTTGAAAATGTTAAATGTTTTAAAAATGTAGAAAATGTTCACAAATTTCTACAAGATGATCCATTAATAATTGAATCATACTGGAGATAAGTAATTTATGAAAAAGCAGTTGCAAAGCTTGAGACTCCTACATTATTTCATTTGTTTTCAATAGTCAGTAGGCCTACACATTACATGAGCACTGTATTACAATACGACTTGAATATGCCATAAGTGCCAGCTTTTTTGTTCTCAAATGGTGATGAGAAGTGAATAACCAGCACACAACAAAGTAAACAGTCATTCAGCACAGACCACAAAACCTAGACTCATATCAGCCCACAATGTTAGTTTCGTCCAGAAGAAAATTTCAGAATCCCCAGACTCTTGTATCAATCTACCAACAACCAACTTTTGGGGTCATTTAGGTTTTTACTACATTTACAACCTAAACACTTACTGCCATATCATTATATAGAGTAAGTATCAGCACTCATGCACTGGACCACGCCCATAGAACTCTGTGTTCATTTTCACATCAACTGCTGTTTTGTGGAGGTTGATGGTGATGATGCTGCTGAAAAAATCTGCCCAGACAGGTATAGCTACCTTGGAAAATGCAACAACATGGTATGGAAGAGGGAAAAAAAGACTTACTGCACTCCCAATGTTTGTCTTGGAAAAGTGCTTAGATTTTGTTAACCCTCTCTAACACACACCCTTTTTCATCCCCATTAAAACTACTGTAGTGTAAGATCTTAAATGCACCAGGTTAGGTTTTCCTACTTTTTTGAGAGACTCTGGGTGCTAAGGCAACAAATGGGGCTGATTTTTTTTTTTTTTTTTTTTTTTACATGGAAATAAAATGCCATTTTACCGTTGCCAGGGAAACTTGTGTCTCTATGAAACTGAACGCATCCTCACTGTCTTTCACAACCTTTCCCGACCGAAGTATTTCGCGGTTTCAGAAAGTAGTACTGAGCTCACCGAGGGGCCGTGAAGGCAGCTCTTATCACACACGAGCCGAGTGGGCGGTAACCGACATGTTCAACAATCTAATGACAGTCTGCAGAAAGAGAGGACCGCTGAGAGAAACGGGACTTCACCATCAAGGAGCAAGCATGTTTGTGCAAAAAGTGCTGCTGTATTTCTCGACAGCATGCCTCTTTTGCTACATGGCGGCACTCCACATCATAATCACGATTATGCATTTTATCTCACCAAGCTTCACTAAGAAGCAAATCCTCAAAATGGGTGAAAAGATCACCATGACCCAGAATCCCAACTTTAAGTATGAAGACTGGGGACCGACTTTTAAGTCATTCAAGTTCGTCAGAACCGCCTCCCTGCACATGTGGCTGTCTCTGGGTCAGGAGGCGTTTGTGGGAGAAGAAGCTCCCGACTCACCTGTGGTCACCATGGACGGAGATGAAACCAGCGTCTGCAAGTACTTGAAAGGTGCGTTGTGCAGATTCATGCTTTTCATTCTTTGCAATTGTGTCTTTCGATCTTAGTATAGGCCTATCTAATTTCTAGTTCATTTGTTTGTCTTTTATTTGCAGGGAACAGACCTCTGGTGTTGAGTTTTGGAAGTTGCACCTGACCCCCGTTTATGTACAAACTTGACGAGTTCAAGCAACTCGTCAAGGACTTCAGAGATGTGGCTGACTTTCTCGTGGTCTACATCGCTGAGGCGCATTCAACAGGTGAATTTATTATCATCAGTGGAGGAGAATCACTGCTTCCTCTACAGTGAGAGGAAAAGAAAACAAACTTTATTTACAAAGACTTTCCCTAGAGTGCACAACTATGGAACATTTTGAAAATGAATGTTAAATTTTTTCTTTTTCTTTTGCCCTTAAATTATTATAAATATCATGTGCTTTTGTCACTTGATCCCTGTTGAAGTGCTGTAATTGAATATTTAAATGCATCAGGGTAATTTCACACCCCAAGAATAAATAATGTTGATTAAATGTTTCCTCTTAACTATAACACAGTCTTTAACTAAATCAAATGTTGAATCTCTGAGTTCAAAATTGAAATTAAAGAAGAAGTAAGCGGAAAATATTTGTGTTAATATAAGTCTTAAATAGTTATATTTTCCGACAGCAATCACTTATAGAGTGTTTGGTCTGAAACACGGGTCTGTCAGTCACTCTGCTCTGCTGTAAGCCGAGGAGAAAACTTTCCTTGTATCCTACAACCTTTATCCAATGAGGAGAGAGAACGGCATAAAGGGGCGGTCCTCTCTGTGTGTGCAGCCATGGGATGCGCGTGAATGTGGTGACGTAGGGACGAGGGCGGGGACTGCTAACTCCATCGGCTGACAGGAAGTTAGCCAAAACGACCGGATCGCTTACTTCTGCTTTAACTATAGATCTGTGATTATAGTGCCATAGTCTGGGTTGCATTCACTGTTGGAAAACTGCTTTAAGCTTTGGATGCAGTAGGCTTATGTAGTCTACTTATGCAACAGCTATTAAAAATGATTTATTGTACTGCTGCCTTTAGTGTTATTCTAGTGAAATCACACCCTGTATCTCTGTCTCAGATGGTTGGGCCTTTACCAACAACATTGACATCAACCGCCACCGGAGCTTGGAGGACAGACTGTCGGCAGCACATATCCTGGTTCAGAAGGATCCCCTGTGTCCGGTGGTTGTGGATGAAATGAATGATGTCACCGCCATAAAATACGGCGCTTTCCCTGAGAGGCTTTACGTGCTACAGGCTGGGAAAGTCGTCTACAAGGTGAGATTTGATACCTTGCAATCAAATACCTGCACATTGATTTTTAATGGGATCCTGATTGATTGACTTCCAGCAAAAGTAACAGGAAATCCGTTCCACTCCACACTCTTTGCTCTTCACATGCAAGAAGTAGGAACAGCGTCGCCTACTCACGCTATGGTGTAGGGTGTTGAGCAATAACAGGAACAGACCCTGCATGTATTTGGCGTGGAGCCAGGCTCATGTTAGATCTGCCAGAGATGTCGAACCTATGTTCTTGCATCATGACAAAAACACTGACATCTTGTCTTGATTTGTTCTTCCTGATTCTAACAAAACCAAGGATGATCTCTAACATTCCTCGCTCTGTGTTCCCTAGGGTAAGGTGGGCCCTTGGGGCTACGACCCAATGGAAGTGCGTTCGTTCCTGGAGAAGATGAAGTAAGAAGATTGTCGATTCAAGTCAGGGCATGTGGTTGCCGTAATGCCGTGTAGTCGCCATCTAGCCAGCTGAAGAAAAAAAAAAGGATCTCTGAGTTCAGTGGGGTACAGAATGGGATGGGAGAAGAAAGAGGGGGATTAACATTTTAATCAGGGATTTTGTTTAATCGGACACCAATCAGTGTCTATAAGTAGATAAATATTGCAACAACCCCTCTAAACTTGCACTAATATTGGCTCCTGACTCTCCTGCACTCTGAAAGATGATCTCAGCTGAACTCATGTCTCAATGTTTCTTAGTGACGACTACAGACTAAACCCCGGGCCTCTGTAGTCAGATGAAGCGAAACAGAGAGATTGGTTCAGTCAGAGTTTGTGGTTGAGGTATCATTATGTACAGGAGATGTTGTGTGTTTCTATGTCTGTGTTTTTCCACTAAAGTTGTTTTAATTCTCAAATTTGTTTGAAGTTAAGGGACAAATTTAAGTGAGTGGAGGACTTGTTTTCCACTTGTCTATAAATGCTCCTGGGTAATTCAACAGGAAGCTGCTTTTTACATGATGATTACAGTGCAAACCTCGGGTCACTGTAATTGGATGAAAGATGACTTTCAAGTAGCTTTTCTCTGAACGATGTGGGAGCATTTATGACTGGACACATTAACGTACAATAAGCGCTCTTGCTCTTGAAAACAAGTATTTTATCAGAATAAATTTGCCTTTCATTGTGGTTTAATTCAGAAATGGTTGCATTTTAACATCTAGTGTTTGTGCTTTTAAGTTTGCTTTCATGGGAAATTATCAAAGGGAGAAGCATCAAAACAGTGTGTAAGCCATTGCTTGACTCTTGTCTGTAGTTTTACTGTCACTGTTGAGTCATGGACGCATTCACACGAGAATAAGCTGCAGAGGTCCTCATTTGTAGATTATGGTTCTTCACAGAAACTGGCTGCAGGGGCAGCACAGCGCAGTGAGGATCTGACTGGTGTTTACTGTCTGGTCTGGATGTGATAGAGGGTAAACACACTGCGCTGTATGTCAGTTCTACAAGTTCAACGATTCCGCTGTGCACACAAACATGCGTGCGAGTTGTGGCATGGGGCATTCAGATCCTGATGCAAGTTAATGCTTAACTATCTCACCTTTGCACAGGAACCGATTTTGGCTCAGATTGTGTTTGGAGGAAACTGCCATTCTCGCTTATTAAACTGCCTTTGTATTGTTTTAATCCTTCGATAGTATTACATAACTTTCAAGTCTGATGCAAGTTTTGTGGCTTTCCAGGGTCTATTGATCAAAGTTTGTGGTGAACGAGCACTAAATGGCTTCTCGCTGTTTTGATAATAGAAAACACTGCTGATGAAATACTCAAATTAATTTCTCTAATTTGCCTTGAGGGAAAACTAATTAGACTCCCAAGTGCTTGACAGTGTTTTTGTAATCTGATTTATCTCCTTTTTTCACACCTTTTAATTTTTTTTCTGTGTCTCCTCCACATTATAAACTTGCTCATGTATTTGTGTACATTTGAATGGTAGTCCACCTTTAATATTTTTATGATCCAAGCAATAAAACAGCAGCATTGACACCAATGTGTGCCTTGGCTTTTCTGATATGTGTAAAAACCGACTATAAAAGTAAACCCCGCTGGAAAAAATTAAGTCATACGTTAATACCGTACCTCACCGTTACAAGTTTACTACATGGATATGGCAGTGAACAAAGCAGTTTTCTGTTTTGCTACGGCTTTCATGACATTAAGTGTGTGGATCTGAAGTTGGAGAGGAGGTTTGGCTCCTGCCCAGCCAGGCCACATCCTGTGGAGACGAGCCAGCAGCAGCTCAGCCTCATTTCCTATTGTTAGACAGGAACCAGAACACAGCAGTTCCTCCCCGACCGTCTACTTTGGGTAAGATTTACGCCTGGATTATAAAGTAAAAACCGAAAACTTGATGTACAGTGAGTTTGGGGAGTGTAAATGTCATGTAGTCTGGTGTGATCCACTGAAGGCCAGCAGAGGGCAATGTGAAGCCATTTTCTTTCTCCAGAAGGAGAACAACAGAATAAAAAAAAGCCTGACTCCTAGACTTTGGAATGACCCTTCAGATAATCTTCAAAACCATTTCTTTTGATCGAGTCCTGTCTTTTCATTTTTACCTATTTTTGATGCATTGGCTGCACTGTGTTGAGACTAGCACTTGCATCAAGACAAGAGGCTCATTATCTAAAGGAAGTGGACCTTTCATTGTAAAATTCAGCTTCTTTAAAGGCAGATTTCAGTCAGAGTACCGATACTTAACTAAACCAGACATGAACAAAGACAAAAGGGGGAAAGTGGCACAATGAGAGAAGCACATTATTGGGGCTGTACATGTAGCAGTTTGAATGTTTATAATGTCCTTTGTATTTTAGCCGTTTTGGTTATATGTTTGTCAACTTTCACAGACCTCAATTTGATGCAACAACAACAAAAAAAGAAACATTTCAATACTTAAATAATTGTCCCAAGAAAAAGGTGAGAAATCTAAACAGAACTTGATTTTCTTTTGCTTTTTCACCTTTATCAGCTTGTAACCCCCCACTGGAGTGGTCCCAACCTACAGCCTGGGAACCAGTGTCCCTTTCTCTATCCTCAGCAGGCTCAGCCCCAGTGTGTAGATGTAGAGGGGTTTCCTCTGCCAAATACTGCGCTCATGCTCCAGGATTTCCTCTTACTGGTCTGCCGGCGGTGGACTACAGCTCCCCCTGGCTCCCCCACAGGGATCACTGAGTGAAGACATACAGTAAGTGATCTGATGAGGCCGGCACTTCCTGCCTGCTACGAGCTAGCCTGTGTATGTGTGGTGCCACTGGAGCAGTATCAGGCGAAGAAAAGACTGAATATGATGTTAACTGCTGGGTCCATGCGGATAGTCTATACCCATTTATACCATGACTCCTTCCTTTACTCTGATGTTACAAAACAACCTATGGCATTTTTTCTGCAGTCAAATAAATGGTTTGTTATGTGTGCTAATTAACTGTTCATTTCACACTTGTCATACTGACAGCTTCAATAACAAACCTCTGATGTGTGATGTGGCATGAACAACACTGAGTCAAAATAACACAACCCACACGGTGAAATAAGTTATTGTAAAATTATATTAACAAGCAATCTTTCCTCAATTTGAAATAAAAAAATATCAGCAAATAAAGGCAACATAGGACAGATGTGTATAATGCGTAATGTTCACAGGAAAAAAAAAAATGAAACAAAAATTCTCATCACATTTACAAGACTGCTGCTAAGTTTATAATGATGCCTACTAGAATCAATTTAGAAAGCTTTGACTAACTGAATAACTGGGGAAATATACATAGTCAAAGATTGTATCAAAATATAAAAAAATGTGTGGGTCGGCAAAGGGGCAAGGGGGGGGCAAGTAGACGACCATTGATACAGGAGGGGAAGTATGAACAACCAATATGCATGAGATTAAAATGGGCAGCTCATTCATAGCCATTTCATCATAATCAACCAAACTGGAAATAACACAGAAGGCTACGACGATGAAGAGCACAGAGTGTTAAGCACAGGCAGGTAAAGAGATATACACCACATCTTAAAGCAGGTGTCCACATAGAGAAGAGCAGCACTAGGTAGTATGTTGTACACAGATTCTCAGCATTCATGCACTCACTTCTCATGCCGAAGTCTGGTTTCCCTTGACAGAGCGCAACGGCAGCCCGGCTGTTTTAAACGAAAACAGCGAGGAGCGCCGCCGGGTGGCACGGCCGTCAACCATAAGAGACCGGAAACTGATCAAGGGTGATCGATTTGACGTTGCAGGAACCATCTGAGCACTTTCATACTGTGAAAGGTGGTCACAATAAAAGCCGTCGTCTTTCACATCTTTTTCCCCCTTAAAAACCTCTTTAAATAGAAGAGTGGGCATCGGGAAGAATAGTACATTATTCTGAAAGGTGGCCACAGAGTAAAAGGCAAAATTCTGAGTCCTGTGTCAACTGACTGTTTGTGACACAGTATGCATGGCAATAAGTAAAATGACGAGACAAAGACTTTCCAAGCACACAATGCATATGCACACTCTCCAGTGTTTTAAGTGACAAAAGCGGAGACATTTCCTGCACATCTTGCACCACAAAGCAATAATTAAAAAGTACAAGAGGTAAACTTCAACCATTTTTTTTCTCTTCGCTCTGGGGCTGAGGAGATCGAGGGGACTGAAAGGGGTTGGCGGGAGATACGGGGAGGGGACGGGGGGGCTCTGCAAAGAACATAAAACGTGTCATGTATGCATTTCAGTAGCTGGTTTTTGTCACACTTGGGGCTGTGGTAAATGGAGAAATTGTCCTTCATTTTGAGCAAGGAGCAGTAGTCGCCAGCCATTTTGATTTTTTTCTCCGATCAGCATTCTGGCGATAGTGCGGAACCAAAGTGGCGCCTGTCCCTGATTCGGTGCTGATGTGTTTGGCCGTGTCCTATAGTGAGTTCAGATCCTTGGAATGATGGCAAATAATGTTGGGCGGGGGGCGGATGGAGGTCACACACTCATCGTCATGGTTGGAGAGTACTACAGAGGCACAGAGAGCAGAGGATTAAAACTCACATCCACAAACACTTTTTTTCCCCTGGCGAGCGCTCCTTGGTTTAACGCACAGCTTGCTCTTCACAGCGCTACTGTAGTCGGTGACGTTAATACGCTGTGACTGTGACTTTATTGTGCGGTCAACAGTGCTCTACCTCTGGCTTCCGCACAGTACACCTCTACAGTCGCCAAAAGCCCAGTGATATTAGCTGAGGAGGGGAACTGGAAAGAAGTGGCGACTTACGTTCTCGCTCTGAAAGGAGTGGAGGAAGTTTCCACTCAGCTCCCCGTCATCCCTTGGGGTCCCAGGAGGATTGCTAATGCCACTTAAATTATTTGGGGAATTCTGGAAACAAGGCATGAACAGTTTTTAAAATATATAAAACATTCAACTTTTTTCCACAGATTAAGGTTTAAACGTAAAGGGTCTTTGTGTGGTTATAATATTCACCTTGTTCATTCCATCCATATCACCAGAGCCTGAGAATCACACAATATGAAAAACGGTTAAATGTGAAGGGAGTGAAAAGTGAACTAATTTATACGTGTAAGAATGCACCTCCAACTTGTGTTGATTTGATGTGATGTGATGTGATGTGGTGTTACCTAGTGACCCGTTCATGTGGTGTGGTTCCATCCCAGCCATGGCTCCCAGGGGTCCGTCAGAGCCGGGGCCCATAGGGAACTGGAGGAGAAACAAGACAGGACAGGACTCACTTATCACACGTCCTCAGCACAGTTCACACACAGCTGACAAGTTCTACGCAACCTGTCACAAAAGGAAACCTGTACAACAGTTTCTGTGCAGTAATGCATCCACTTAATTCTGCTGCTGTGAACTTAAGTCCTTCCTCCGACTGAAAACAAAAACAGGTTCTGATTATTTCAGCTCTGATACACTGATACAGTAGCCCATGGTGTCACATCACACACAAACACAACCGGTACAAGCATTTGTTTTGTTTCCCAGAGAACTCTCTCTTGTGCATTGCTCGGTGAAGAGGGCACCACGGGGAGAGTGGAAGTGTGATTTTTAGGAAAGCGAGGCCGAGGACACTAGAGTTGAAGGAAAGTGTTTTTCAACCAGGGCAGCTCCATTTACAAAGAAGTGGAATTCCCCGCTCTTGGTCTTTCCCTTCAGCAGCAATATGCAGAGCTGGTGTGTGCGTGCGCTGAGTTGATCAGTATAAAGACTATTACTGCCTCACTGCGAGACAGACACAAGACAAATCATATAATGGTGTCGGCGTTGGACATAAAAAATCCAAAGAAGATTCTTGCACTTACACATATCACATAAATTTAAGAACAGAATCATTTTTACTCCAAGATGAATTCGCCCAACGTGGACACACAGACCTAGGGATGGAAATCCACACTTTCCACCGGCTACAAGCAGCCATTAGACAAAGAACTGTATTGATCTGAGGAGGTCAGGTGTTTGGTGTATGGTAGAGGCTTTTCAAAACAATCAGTTAAGATCACAACACATTGTGAGCCTCAGCCACTTAACTGCAGTCCTCTGTCAACCGCATCTTTATTAAGCTGTCCCTCATTGTAATTACAGCTTTATTTGAAATTAGGGGACTGGTTTGGTACAAAAATAGAAAAAATAGAAGTTGTTACTTTCTTAGGAAGCAGCAAAATAATTTTCTCAAATCAATTTTCACATTTAATGAAGATTGAAGACTGCACTTACATTATTTCGGTTGCCTGGTCCAGTGTTGATCATGGTGTATAAATTGTCACCAGAGTTGTTAGAGTCTGAAAATACAATATACTGTTATTGGATACTGCATGAAAAGCATAATGATTAACATATTAGGTCAGGAAAGCACTGACCTGCAGGGCTGGGCATGATGGGAGTTCCCGGGGGTCCTCCGCCTCCAGATGCCCCCTTGGGAGAAGGAGTTGAAAATTAAATAATCGTTACAGATGTGCATTTTTAAGAAAAATAATTCAAATTCTATTGTGCTATTACGTCAAAGATTCTGTAGCATGGAGGAGTTAAGACGTCAGGATGTTGACTCACCCCATATGCACCGGGAGAGGGTGATGAGTAAGGCATCTGAAACCAAAAGCGCAAACATTACAGACCAGAAATGAGAGTGCAAACCATTTTCTATACCTCAAAATGTCATCATTCATCATTTGATCAACCTAACACCATTATGGCCGTCTGTCCAACCGTCTGTGGAAACCGTGACACATAATACTACAATTACATCCCAGACTAAAACCTTGGAGCACATTAAACCTCTGCCGCTCTGAGAGGAGATCTGCTTGCAATTTGAACCACCATTTCTTGGGGTGTATGTGTGTTTGTGTATTTGTGTGTGTGATTAGTACTCACAGAGTTGGCATTGTTAGGATTGGGCCATGGCCGACCGGTCCCTGGGCCCCTAGATGGTAAGACCGACAGAGACCTTAGTAAGATATTGTATTTGGGTTGAAATACTTTGAGACGGAATATATTCACAAATTTAAAAAAAAAAAAGGCTCACATGTTCACTCCTGGCATACCAGGACCCATGGTGTTGTGTGGAGGCCGCATCCCCCCACCGAAGTTCTGAGAACAAAGCAAAGAATCATAGTATGAGATGGTGCCACAAAAGAAAACAAACAAAACCTTTTACAAACGGCTCTCTCATCACCAGAACCAGCTGAGTAAAACAATGAGGAGTCGGTCTTCAACACTTATTCTATGCGAGTGGAGTAGTAGCTACCTGTGGACCAGGCCCCATGGGTCCCATGCCTCGGGGGCCGCCCATTCTCTGCATTGGCCCCAGGTTAGGATGGCCTGTGGGGATAAAAGCAGTTTATATGAAGAGAGACACCAGGAAGTCATTTCTCTGCTGCAGATAGAGAGTGAAGTTAGAGAGTGCTCAGTGCTGATTCAGACCTTGTGGTCGTGTGGGATCCATATTCGGCAACATGGGGTGAGGACCTGGTCCTCCGCCTGGTGGCTATGGGGATAAAACACAAAAATCTGATTAAACTGAAGTTTTAAATACATGCTGTGTATTGTGCATACATGGTGTGTGTGTGTGTGTGTGTGTGTGTGTGTGTGTGTGTGTGTGTGTGAGAGAGGTCTACCTGGTTGGCCATCCTGATAGGGGGGCCTCTTGGGCCTCCAGCAAAGCGAGGCGACATAAAGGACTAGAACAGACACACAATTGCTCCATGAGATTTCCATAAAGCGGTGATATACATCTCCTTAAATGTAGCACTATTCTAATTTCTCAACAGCACGGTTGTTGGTGTGAATATAGACAGCGGCATAAAGCAATAAGCTGAGACAAATGCCAAAGCATGAAGCATCAGCACTGAGAACCGGCGTTCCCAAATGACTGCGGACAGCAAAAACAGAGAGAAAGAGGGAGAGGGAGCATTACCTGACTGTGAGGTCCCATCATACTGTTAGGGGGAGGAGGTTGAGGGTGAGGAGAGCCCTGGGGACCAGGAGGACCCTGTGGCATTGCACAAAATGAAGAGGCACAGGAGGGAGAGAGGGGAGGATGAGACGAATAAAGAAGGTGGGAGCGAGGAACAGAAGTGACAACAGAGGGGCAGAGAGAGAAGCAGGGTTACTGCAGGGCAGAGGACAGTCGGAAGGCAAGAACCAAAGTGTTGCGCGCAAAAAAAGTAAAAATGTACAAAAACAAGATGCTCATTTTCATGTCCCAAACACAGTGAGAGAGACAGAGAGAGAGAGAGCAGAGAAGAGCAAGCGAATGATTTAGCCTTGAATGAGAGAGAAGAGACAGAGAGATGGAGAGGGTGTGTGCTCTTTTGCCTGTCAGTCAAGACATTAAGAAGCCTGCTGCATGCAGCATGTTATCAGTGCTAATTTCCCTGAATTAACAGCATCAATTAAGCTCTATGCAATTAGCTCTACAACAACACTAAACACCGGCACTGTGTTGCTAATGTTGCTGATCTGACAAGAGAGTGAGACGTCTAATTGAGTCTCCTCCTCAATTCTGGTATAGAGGGCATAAGTGTGTGGTGTTCATTTATCACTGTCAAAATGTCTTTCCTGATATTAACATGATCGCATAATAAGTCACGGCTTTGTGGCGTCTGTTTTTGTAATGGGGTGGATAGTTTGGTCTAGCGGCGGCAGGGCCACACTGCAATGTCTATGTCACCTCTTGGAGGTAGTTCCACACAGCTGCCTGCCAAGAGTTTGTCCTCATGAGATATTGATTTACAGTAGGTGCTGCACCTTTCGATTTCTCCATTAGGGAAAATGGCCACGCCTGCCCTGTTTACAGCGCTGGTGGGGCCCAAGGCAGACAGAACGTCTATGATGTTTACTACAAGCTCACTGAGCCGAGTGGAGCAAAACAAAAAGGACCCAAACCAGGGCCGACGCCGATGTGAGCGTCTACGGCTCCACGGTATGTTTTACACAGCTGCAGGCTGCTAGGAATATGATCAATCCATCAATTCATTTGTCCATCCAGGGGAGGTTAGGTTATGACAATTCTGATAATTGATAGCAGAGATTAAAAGCCAATTAGTGTAGTGACTGCGGACTGACCTGGAAAAAGCCGGGTGGCATGGGTCCTCCTGGCATGCCCTCACCGGGGGGCATCCCCCCCATCACAGGACTGGGGGCTGCTGCTGCACTCTAAGATGGAGAGACAGACAGAGCAGCAACATTACAAACTCTCCACTGTGCTGCACAATACAAGCTACCTGCTAACACAGCATACTGTTCAACATTTATTTTGCCCCTTCTTGAACACGACACTTCTTGGCACAGCTCGTCCCAGGAGGAGGGCATGTAAGGAATCCAATATGCATTTGGATTAACTCAAAAAGAAAGAAAGAAAGAAAACAGAACAGAAAGTGCCAAACACACTCAGCAGACCTGACATCATTTGTGGGTCACCTGTATGAAAGAGAATTAACAGGGTCCTCCGTATTGAGGGTCCGGGGCCCTGCTGATCCAGGATCCAGTGGGTCAGATATGGATCAGCGGGATTCACTGAGTCAGTGGCTCCAAAGTGCTGCTGCACAGCAGGGGCTCGCTGGGCCGATTTCCTGCTCAAACCGCAGCCCTAATTCACTAATGTGCCATTTGCTTCGGTCACACGCTCCTAATTGACTGAGTTTTTCTTCCCCTGTAGCCGGAGCAATCTGAGATGAGCTAATGTCTTCAGAGCTGCGGGGTTTAGCTCGCAGAGGACGGCTACAGATGGAGAGGAGCTCCTTCTGTCCATTTGTTAATGCGTAGCTCACTTGCATTGTAGAGCAGATGTACGTAAACAGGTATTACAGGATTACTACATTGATAGATGTAGAAGCAGCTCCCCCCCTCTCTTCCCTCCCACACACACACACACACACACTCGTCGTCTCTGTCCAAAGCCCAACAGACATCACTGGTTAATAGCCAACACACTCCCTGGTATCGACTGCACCTTCCCTAATTATATCTGCCCAGGCCGCCACTGCAGGGCCACTGTGAAATACCTCAGCAGGGAGAGAAGTGAGGCCACAGGGAAAAGTCACGTCTCATCAGGCCCTGCCACCACCGACACACACACACACACAAACCATCTTCAGGAGGTGAATCCAGATGGGGAGAAATCCTAAACTGTGCAAACCACCAGAGTTTTTCATCCATAACTGTTGAAAACATGGAGTTCTCTGTGGCTTTACAGACTCTACTTGCATCCAGTGAAATTCCTCACCCATCTTGACCTAACTGCCCAGCCCACTCTGGTAGAAAGGGTTGCTTTCTGAATTGATGGCAAAACTTAAATTTCAGACATAAAGAGTACCTCTAAGGTAAATAAATATCAACCAAGAGTTAACGTTTTAGATGAAACTGTCTCACAGCACCTGCTTCTATTAGACCTGCACTGGTACATGAATCCACAGCCCTTTAAAGCTCCTACTTTGCTAAATGCAAAGGTGTTGCTTTAAAGTGCTGTGTGTCACTTACATGTGACACACAGCATCAAAAATATACCTTGTGCACATGTTGTGTGTGGTCAAATATAACCATCTGTGATGATGTGGTGAAGGTGTGACACTTGAAAGGGGAAAAGGCGTGTATTTGATTAAAGAATTAATAGGAAACCTTGTCAGTATCGCAGTGCAGGACTTGACCTGTCTTATTGTACATAACATTCAGTTCTATTAGTTTTGCTGTTTTGTACCTTTCAATGAGTACATTTAATCACTAGGCTAACACCGAGACAACATCATTCATATAATTGCACCTTATTTGACAAAGACATTTGACTTGATTTAATTCGTAGTTGTAATACTTTAGGAGCGCCTCCACTTAAGTAAAATTATGAAAATATGATTTTGTTTTTGGCATTTAATCTGATGCCAGAATTAGTGCCATTTGGGAGTTGGTGTACACTTAACAGCAGCTCCACATCAGCACTGCAAGAAGGAAATATGACCAAATCAACTTCATAGGAAACCCAACCTGTTTTGCAAGAATTAAACTGCCCACACAACATGTCCATATGCAAATTAGACAAACAGCAAAGTTAAGAAACCACACTGCCTGAAACAACTACTGGCTTGGTAGTAGTCATCCACCAGGCAAGTACTCTATCAAACCTTCATGGCCTGACAGATAAACAAATTGAGTAAATATTTACACTGTCCCTCTAACAATAATATTTCATTAATATCTTTTGTCATAACCGATTTGATCAGAGGCTTCAGAAGCATCTCAGGGGCATCAACATCGGTGATGTTAACTGGTAATAATTTCTTGAAGACAGCAGTGGTGGACATGGTCTCTGTCATACTTGCAGGTTTTGGCTATCACTACAATTTTGCTAACTTTATCTTTTGTGACAGGAACTAGCAGCACTGAGACCGCAGAGTCAAGGACAACACGGTCAACTAGGAAGCAAGTAAAAGTTTTAAGAAGAGGAACAGGTGTTTAATGAGCATATTTAGAGTATTGTGGTCAGTTCCCTGTATCCTATATATATCTCTAGCTTCCTTGAGATACAGTAAAGTCAACTTCATTAACAGTAACAGTTTCTCCATAACCGTAAAAAGTCATGTGAGTCACTCGCACCATTTGCAGTGGATGGCGAGGGGGTTATACAGTTATTCATAGTTGTGACCTCTTTTCAAATTTCAAGGTAACTAGCTTGTCAGTTTCCTGGCAAACCTGAGAGTGATCTAATTAATATTAGTGAGGCAGATGATGCATCTAAACGTATCGTTTGCTACAACCAACATAAAGGCTAACAACATTAATCATCAATTTCTGCATGTATAAAAAGATCATCATGGTATAATATGTTAAAGTGTCACAGGTTCGGCCTTTGACCTTTGCCGTTCTTCACGTTTTTTTTTTGTCCAAATTGAAAGAACATTTGCCTGGCTGGTACATTTAATTATTCACATTTTTACTGACTTGAAAGTGTTAAGCAATCACACATTGCAGTTCTCTTCTGTCCTTGTAATTTGCTATCACTCGATGAGGGAATTAAGTTCTTTAACTTAACAAACATAGCAACAACATGGTATTAGGCTTCCTGTAAAAGAGCTCCACGTTAACCACATAACACATGTCAGATGTACAGACACAGCAATGAAGCTTGTTTCAGGAGGTTTTGCCTTCACCCAACTTTGTTTATTTATTTGTTTTTCTGTCGGCAGGATTACGCAAAAAGTACTGAACCGATTAGCACCCAACTCGGTGGAGGGATGTGGCACAAACCAGGAACAACCCGTTCAATTTCGGGGTAAAGAGCTAGACTTAATTTGAATTTTTCTCTGTTGTTGGGCACTGGCAGATGTCCGCACTCGCGAAGTGTCCTTCTAGTATAAGTAAAACTTTATGGGAATAGTTTAGAATGATTATAGCTTCAAGCTGTGAAACTTGTCTGGTGACAATGGTGGGTTGTGGTGTTACCGTCTACGATCGACTCAATAAAGCTCATCGACAGTGACATTCAGGCCAAGGGGACAGGAATGGTATTTAAATTTCATCTCACTTAATTATTTCAATTCGATTTAAGCTTTCACAAGATCAGTATTTTATTCTCCAATTCTGGGAAATTTGTTTTGTGAAGAGATGCGTATCTTAACCCAAAGTCTACTTCTCTGGCGTGCAGTAATTGTAAGCAGATGTTAGTCTGTCTATCACGATCTTAGTGGAGATAAAGTCTGCAGTTTATGGCTGGTTTCATTGTAGAGTGGTATATGCTCACACAGTCACTCTGTCTGGCCCCTTTGTAGTGAAACAGCGACGGCTGTTTGTTTTGTTCCTCTACTCTTAAGTAGCCCATTCTTGGAATGAGGCCTAAAAAGAAATGAAGAAGTAAAACAAAGCCGTACTTAAAAGGTATTGCCCACCAAGTCATAAAACGGTGTCAACCATCTACACACTCTGCGGACATCGGAAACAGTTGGTAGCAACATGCGTGGCGGTGGGTTCCTGGTCATGTTATGTTAGATCTTTATCGTGTCCCTCTGAAGCTCACAGCTGTGCTCGCTGGACTGCCTGAAACAGACTGATGCTGCTTTTGGTCTAAACGAGCCACGTCTCCCCGCAGACTCTGTGGTACAGGAAGGGGACAGATGTCTCAGCCCTGCCTCGGGCTATGAGGCTCTTGTCCAGGGCCTTCCTTACAACTTCCCAGGGGACCGCCTTTAATACAGACTGCCCCCCTCCCCCCCACCGGCTCCCCCCAAACTCATAATGATTCAGCATGGACATGCGTGTACTGAAGAGCGTACAAGCAATTCAAGCCAAACAAATTTTCCCTGAATCCCTGAAATCTCTGCAAGAGGTTACTAAAGGCCAGAGTGGCAGCGGATGTGCTTGTGCTGCCTTTATAAAAACAAAAGAGAGGGGGGGGGACACACGGGGGAGAGAGAAGAGGAAAGAGAGGAGGGTGAGGATGAAGAGGTTGACTGAGGTAACTGAAAAAGCAAGGGAAGACACAGGCAGAGAGAGAGAGGGAGAGAGACGCGGACATCTAGAGGAAGAAAAAAGCTGAAGGATTGGAAAGGGGGATGAAGGAGACATGATGAAGGGGGTTGGGCTGCAGCACAGACCACCCAACTGCCGGCTCCTAACCTAGCGTGCTCTTAACAGCCTCACTTCTTCCACTGGAACCAATGCTCAAAAGAAACCAGGCCCTATGTTTAGCTTGTAAATGTTTAACCATCAATCAACATCATAAAACCCAGGCTGGATCCTCACTGGATGTTCACTCCCTCTCTAGTTACTTGTAGCAGGTCCCTTCCACTTCTCATCTCCCTCACCTCCCTCCTCTCTTCCTCCCCCCCAACCCCCCCTCCTCTCCTCTCCTTATTCCCTCTGCTCCTCCGCGGTGGTGGTGGATGCTGGGCATATGCCACGGTGCCACTCCCCTTTTTCTTTTTCTTTTTTTCTCCTCCAATCTGCCCCTCAGCTCCATGACAGCCATCAATCAGACGCTGACGCCATGGCGACGGGCCCCCTCAGGGAGCGTTTGTCAGGCCCCAGTGTGAATACGCCGGGGCTTTACGAGCGCTGCCGGCTAACAGAGGAGCACTCACCTCCCCCACACCTAGACAAAGGCTAGGGTCCAAGGACTAGTACTGTCCACACACACACACACACACACAAACACATACATAGAGAGAGACACACACTTCCCTGACCCCCCAGCATCCACAAATGAACCAACATCAGAGCAAAGGGCAACCACAAGATGTCGAGGAGAGCCAACCACACAGAGACTCTCAAAAGCTCCGCACCACAGTAGCACCCTGCCCAGACTGACGTTTCACTGTTCCCTCATTTGCTTAATGTTTTCCATGTTATGAAAATGGTCTCAAGTCAAACCATGGGCCCTGGCGGTGTAACAGCTTATTTTTTGTGTTGTTTATTCTTTCAAAACTGATCTCACAAAGCTTCCTCATTTTAACACAAGGATAACCGTGTCCTGAGTTTCTGTCGTTCTTATACATCAGACATAAGAGCATTTTTACAATGATCTGTAATCTCTCCGACAGATGTAGAATCCTTACATTTATCAGAAATGTGTATTCTGTTAAAGTTAAAATCACATATTGCACATCTTACTCGAGCAATCAAAAACAATGACAAAAAAATCTAAGGATTTTCAGTCGGTTACCATGAAGCAGGCTGGGTGAGTAAAGGCTGGTTTCAGACTAAACGCACACCTCTTTTGTCTGTTTGAGTATGAATAATAAGGAATGTAGTTATTGAAAGGGCAGAGCCACGCTGTAGCCTCTCTTCTGGCTCCCAGGTCACCTGCCAGATCAGGAGGCCGGTTACCCTGACAACCCGATCTGCCACAAGCAGGACCAACATCTCCGTTTTAACCCCTTCCTGCCAGACGCATCACCAACCTCCCCGCAAACTGGGCTGTATCGGTCAACCTACAGCATCACTTAACCTGTGCTGTGCTGACACAGCAAAAGCCCGTTTAGCACTTTTATTGTATTTACATCACCTACACAATTCTTCTTCATACTTCCTTTTAGATATGGCCATAGAAACACATGGATGGGAAAAGCCGATGCCACTGACAAGCTGTTTTCGTTTTCTTTGATCATCACGAGGCGCCTTTTGATGTCGATTTTGAATGCTGACTCAAAGCAGGAAACAATGCCGCACATGAAAACAGCCCTATCTCCAAAACAGCATAATTATCAAGATGCAAAATGCCCATAACTTGCTAATATAGAAGTACTTTCATAAATAGGAGCGTTGCACTACAGGATGATGCACTTGCCATGAGTGACAGACATACAATTCAGTTAGAAATCCATTAGGTTCATGTGGACATGAAGTTGAGTTGTCACACATTAGGGTAGTTGGGGGGAGGGGGTCAAAAATTAAAAATCAACTGAGAATAAAGTCTTGAAAGTTGTGCCGTACACACAGAAGGTTCTTTTTTTAGTCTTTGCAACTGAGACAGGGTGCTCGAGCCTGGTGTGTGGACAAGGGGGAGAGCACTCGACAGGTCTGACTCAGGACCTGCTGACATCAGCATCATCTTCCCAGAAGCCCATAAAGCTCATTGTTGGGCACATCATTCGACCCACCAACGGGGCAAGATGACCGATCGTAAATTCAAAAGAAAAAAAAAAGTACTGTACAAAACTGCACTTGGTAGTTAAATAAAAGGTGGGAGATGAGTTACATCTCTAGAACAGTGTGCAAACTATAGTTAAGACTGCACATAAAGAGCAGAGAGCAGACAGGCATTGTTTGAGGATGAGTCATTATAAAATTCTTCAAGCTAAAAGGGAATCACAATAACCTGAAGAATGGCAGCTGTATTGCTCTTGAGGGAGAATGTGGGAGATGTTGTAACATCTTGAGTATTGACAGAGATTAGGAGCACTTTTCTCTGAAAAAAAAAAAAAAGAAAACCTCTGACTCACAGCCTGATCTGGAGGAACATTATTTACACCATTTCTGAGACAGCAAAGTTGTTGTTGTCTTCTTCAGAAGAGATATGTGCAACAGTTCCCATGTAAGCACAGTACTCACGTAATCATGGAAGGCTTTCGCTTCGCTGGAGTGGTCACATGTCTCTCTCCTCTCCGGTGCAGCACAATACAAGTCCCAGAATACGCTGTGGACAAGACAGGTCATGAAGCAAACAAAACCACACAAACAACCCCTGGACATGTTTACGTGGAGATCAAAATACCACCACTTACCACCACCAGGAATGGAGGAATCCAGGGGGTTCTCCAAGTGTTATGTTTTTCTCCCATCGAATCTTAGAGAGCGGGATTGATATAATCACTCATGTAAGTCAATTTAAGTGCATTTTACAAGATAGATCATGCAGTACATTTAAAGGGTAGATTATAACATGGCTAAACTTTTGACCAAAAGCTCACTCACCTCTGATAAAAAGGTCTGTGCAGACTTCTGTGCCCCAATGTGTAACAAATATTCATAGACGTATAGAGCCAACCTGTGTGGAAAAAAAATAGATCATCTTAGGTGTAATTTAAAAATATATATATAAACAGACAGTAAATAGTTAAGTAAACATCAGGTTAATTCTTCTATGGGCACCCTGAGTGACTATAGAGTCAGGCACAGGCCCTCTGAACAATGGCTGCCAAATAGCCTATGCCAAAAAAAATTAAATGGGGACTGTGCAACCAAGCCAAGCCTGGTGAAGATCCACAACAATGAGAATGATACAAGAAAGTAGCAAAGCGGCAGTATAATTTAACATCGTGCTGTGAAAACATATAAAAACATAGCACCAGCCCGCTGTGTATTGGCTAGGAGCAGTATCCTGGTGGCACTGATGGGGCTGAGGGAAATAAAAACGGAGCCTATCCAGAGAGAGAGCGCAACAGAGAAAACAATGTACTGTGTTGCAAAGCGATGTGTTATTGTTTTCTGCTTTCAAGAGCTCTCGGCTTAAAAAGAAAAACGACAAAAAATACGAGACAACTGTCGCTTAAAACACAGCCAAAACTGCCACAGAGGACCGTGTAAAAGAGGCAGCGTTGAGCCAGAGGCAGCAGAAACACGGCTGAGAGCAGGAATGGCGAGCAGACAAGGCGGTTCATTCAATTGCAGCGTCGGTAGGAGGAAATCGCCTCTCGCTAGCCCTGTCCAGCGAACAACAGAGGAGCGAGAGCGAACAACTTGCGAGGCAGAAAATACACAATAATAAACGTTTTCTGAGCTTACTTTTCTCGTGCTTGGCCGTCAGACGGTACCGGGGTGCCTTTGCCTTTGGGGAACATTGTTTTGTGTGGGAGGACGCCGCCTTCTCTGTCTTTTTTTTCGCTATTTCATCTGTCAGATCATCGCGGCCGCGACCCTCTCGCACTCCAACCGCACTCCTCCTCCTCAACCCGACGACTCAACCGAGCCTGGTCCGGAGGGGGAAGAGGTGGGCCCGGGCCTGACTGACGCGCCCCACAGCCAACCAGAGCGCGTCTTTCCGCCTTAAGGTCTGCCTACTGCTGCTTTCAGTTTGCTGTTTTGACGTTGATAGCTGCGATATCAGCGAGCTTAATTTAATGAAGAAATTAGTTCCCTTGAAAATGCCCCCCCCCCCCTCCCCCTTTCCTCTTTCTTTGCAATGTAGCCTTATATGTGCTTTCTTGCTTTCTCTTCCAGAAATCATCCAAATAATTATTTAAAATGTAAGGAATATTTCTTATAAAAAAAAATAACTTACATCATCTCTAAAATATGAAGCCCTAGGATAAAATAAATGATTTCATGTTCATCAACTGTTTCGAGGTTACAGAGATTTGAAGCTTTTATCTTTCTTTTAGTTTTATGATAATCGTTTATTAGCCTTTAACTTATTAGATTCTGTTATTTGTCTAATTATTGACTACTTTTGTATCAGAGACAAAAAGCCATGTTCCTCGACAAATCAATAATCACGTGTGCAGGGTACAAAAGACTTTATAAATGGGCTCTCGGAAGAGGTCGTTGTTGGTTTACCTCTACATAAAACTGAACCGTTTAGTCTGAAGGAGTATAGTGTGCCTATACATAGCCTCCAATAGCACGATGAGATTAATAGGTAAGTAAGACAAACTAAGTAAAAAAAAAAAAAAAAAAAAAGATTTCTAATGTTTGTAGTTTATAATTAAATTAGATTTCTAGATTTTTACAGATATTGTGGTCCACACTCCAACACTGTTCATGATAATGAATATTAAGAGAAACCTAAAGAGTGCATGAGCTCCACCTTAAAAAAAATGTGAACATAACTGTGGGGATGGTCTCTCTCTCCCTCCCTCCCCTCTCTCTCTCTCTCCCTCCCACCCCCCAGTGTGTGTGTGTGTGTGTGTGTGTGTGTGTGTGTGTGTGTATTTGAGAAGTTGTTGTGTAGAGGACCGGCCGGGTGAAATGAAAGGGGGTTCAGTCCGGTGGTCTCAGCCTGCCCTCTCTCAGCCGGTGCTTATATTTTGTAGCCGACACTTCCAGACTGTAACTCGACTTCACCCTCAGCGTAAACTCCGGTAAGGCATTTCAACTCGTTGGATTTTAACTTTGAAACACATCGACCGTGTTTACTCGTGACGGTTTGTTTGGTTTTGTGTTTGTTTTTTAGGATAAATAACTGTGTCCGCCTGATATTTCCCTGCTACGTTGTTGCAGCAGAGGTTGGCGGTGAATGTGGTGGTATGTGTCATTTCTGCTGAAGTTTATTTAAAGGTCACTTCAGCGCCTGTCATCGGTTACAGGAAGGACAGGTGACCACTGCACGCGCGTCCCACTGGAGCAGACGTTATGGCCAAACGCTTCAATCCCAACAAATAGTTTCCACGAACATCTCAATAGCGACATGCCTTGATATGGCTTCTTTATGTGCGTCCTAAAATAGTTTCTGCCCACAACTCCACAAAGACAAGCCTCAGCCTGTAGTTTGAAAAACACTGCATTTAAATGTGAATTACTCATAGTGGAGGTGCAGTATCTTTAAAAAAAAAAAAAAAAGCTCGAAGTAGGCTATATAATGGTATTTCAAGTTTTTCCTGATCCTTGACTTAAGGGAGAAATGTTGGGCAATTCTTCAGACTTGCAGATTATTTAAAGCTCTTTTGTTGCAGCACTGGATCAGACTGACTGTGCAGTTTTCAGATTTAGTCCTGAAGAAAGTCAAAGGATGTTGACTTATCAATATCTGTCTTTTGAGTGAGGTGCTTCCAACACTTTTATGTTCCATCCACCTTAACCACAAAATTGCCTTTTTTTGTATCAGATGAAAACAGTAAATGTCAGAAAGTATATGTGCAAAAAAAGAGAGGCTTGATCAGGGATATGTTTTTCTCTTTATTTGTTGAGCATCATAGTGATAGAAGGTATATGGACAAAACAACTAATATTACAATGATTATTACAGAATTACTTGATATTTCAAGTGATTATGCTTATTAATGTTTCATGGGAGGATTCAATTAATACGTTCTGTTATATTTTAGGAGACAGCATTTTACAAAATACTCTTTGCTTCATCATTTATAGGCTACTCTGAGTCTTTTTTACATTATAGCAGAGTTGAGTTATCTGGAGAATTTTGCTGAATCAGATTTTCAGTGGGTATCTTTAGCTCTGCACATATTTTAGATGTGAGGCACTTGCACAGACAATTTTATAAAACTGAGACTGCTGTTTTTTTCTATTGGAATTTGGACAGAAACATATTATCTAGGTTTAGTCAAGACAGTGGATTAAATGACTAACAAGTTATAGTTTTAGAGTAATGCGGGTTGTGATCTTATATTCTAAACTTATGAGGTGTGGCAATTGTTTTGTTTATATTTGAATGTAAGATTTGACTTCATCACGTGGGATAAATGAAATGGACTGAAATGGAAGTATTGGTTCTACAGTAAGTCATTCCTGTGTTTCCCATCAGTGCATCTGAGTTATGACATCGGAGGTGGAAGATGTCGACACAATGCTCGACCCGCTGTTCATTCAGGAGAACGAGGAGGCATACAGGAATCCGACAGAAGTGAAGATGAGTCAGATAGTGCTGCCCTGTCATGCCAACCACTGTGGGGAACTGAGCGTGGGACAGCTGCTAAAGTGGATGGACTCTACAGCCTGTTTGTCTGGTAGAAGATCAGGAAATCTCTCACAAATACACATCTTTTTTTTTCCATCTCAGCCTCACTGAACTGATGATATCGTATCCCAGATGCTCATTATAGGACACCAGAAAGTCTTCAATAACAAACAACTCTAACCTGCATCACAGTTGTGCCATTAACCAAGGCAGGAAGTAGCTGCGCAGTTTGATGCCCTTCCTGCTCTATTAAGTTGTAGTTACTTGTAGTGTCGATGGGATTATGAGTTGATGGGACAGTTTTTAAACATTATTTACCCAGACTGGGTGCTTTATTCTCCCACCGCTGCATATTATTCACACATACACATGCACTCCTTGAAGTCATCCAGTGCAACTACAAGTCAGCTGTTCTGCTCAAGTGCACCTGAGTCAACAGTGGTGATAAGAGAGGGTCTCCCCAACAAGCACTCTTTACTCTAGTGCCAAAATCAGAACATCCTCACCCACTGACTTTCTGTGAATCAACAGTGTGAGCTGTGTTGATCAAACCAGGGGCCCCACAGCCAGGAGTTCAGCTCATAGAGTGGTGTGACATTAGGTCAAGAAATATGTGTTTGTTAACATACACAGTTTTAATACTCATCACAAAATGCACTCATATAACATTTGAATGCACCAATGCACTATTTGAGTTATTATATTAGTTGTTGCTGCTGCTTTAGTCTCAGGGTTTGTCAGGATTTACAGTGAGTTCATTGTGATGTTCTTTATAGGTCTTTTCAGAAAAACTCTGAATGTGACAATTAGTTGTTGAGATTTCATTTTATCTGCTGCTGAAGGTCAAGAATGAACTTTGAAGCTATACAGAATCAATTCTTATAATAATGACAGACACAACAATAGATACTGTTCATGCGTTAATGTATTTTACTGCCGTTAAACTGGTCTGAGTACATTTATTCTGAGTGCCTTTACAGTTGCACATATTCACAGATCATAAGCTTTAAATATGCCTGAGCTGCAGATGCTTTGTGGCTTTGTGTGCACTAAATATTTGTGTAATCTCTCCTCCTCCCGCAGCTGAGAGACACGCAGGTTGCTCCTGTATCACTGCGTCTGTGGACGACATCCATTTTGAACATACCATAGGGTAAGGTATTAAGCTTAATGCTGTTATGAAAAAAAGTATCTCCTACTGAGAATTAGTTGCAGGGACTGAAGGGATTGCATGCACTGACTCTGGAAAACAAAAACTGTTCTTGGAAAAATAAACTTGTAGGCTATTTGTATTGTAGGCCCAGAACATTGACGCTGGTGTTATCAAACTTAATGGATTTATCAAAACTTTAGATTTTTTATTTTGTATTTTTAAAGAAGAACGCTGGGGTGTTAAAGGAGCTATTTGTAACTTATAGCATTCACAGTTGTTTACCTTTGCAGTCTAAAAGAAACTGTGTGAGTTGAGCATCGAGCTCCATTCCTTTACTAACCATGACCTGTCTGTGCAGTGTAGTCTTGTTTTTGCCTCTATTTCTTCTTTTAAACTACTTAAGTTAGCATGCTAACCAGCTAGCTCAGTCTGTCCAGCCCATCTTGTCACTTCATGATACATCACTGCAGTGTCATCTTCAGTGAGGAAGAAGTGCTGCTCAGAGGAGTTATTTAAACCTCCTTTTCTGTAAATACAACAATGGCTGCATTTCTTGGCAAGACTAAAAATAAAACAGTTCTTATTGCTCATACTGGATAGTAGTGGCGAAATTTACAAATAGCCTAGCTCATTTTTAAGTAAACACATTGTTTAAAACCCTGTACATTGATGCTTCTTCAGATAATAATGTTTCTCACTAGAGCTTGTGTAACTTTACAGTACAATAACATGTTGATAGTAAAGAGAAGAATTTGTGTCTGTCTGCCCCAGGGTGGGAAATGTTGTCAACATCATTGCAAAGGTCAACAGAGCCTTCACGTCTAGTATGGAGGTTGGTGGATGTAGGTTTTGGTTGCAGTGCAGTGAATATATGGGATTTTTGACAAATAAAATTAAAGTGTGTTTTTTTTTTCTTTTTAGGTGGGAATAATAGTGACCTGTGAGGACCTTTTCACTGACAGACAGTGGAAAGTTTGCCATGCCTTTGGCACCTTTGTTGCCAGACGGACTGAAGCTGGAAAAGTAAGAGACAAAAATAAAACATGTGGACATAAGGGCACTTTTCTAGCTCTTGTTCAACATCCCCCAGAGCTTTATGTGTGTTATGTGCACATAGGTACAGCTGAAGCAGGTAGTTCCTTACACACAAATGGAGCAGATGGAGTATAGCCTGGCAGCAGAGCGGAGGAGGATGAGGCTCATCCACGCCGAGATCATTACAGATCTACTAAGCAGCAGCACAGCTCAACTGGGTACAGCCTGCAGACACTAAGGTTCATACCAGATTCATGCCAGATGTCTGTGGCATTTAAATTCTGATCGATTAAGCCTGCTCTCACCAGGAGAATGCCGGGAGTATCAGGATGCCGTGGCAGCGGAGCGGACACGAGTGGAGAGTGTAGAGCTGGTGTTACCCCCACATGCCAATCACCAAGTCAGCACCTTTGGGGGCCAGATCATGGCCTGGATGGAGAATGTGGCTACAATTGCAGCAAGGTATGCATCGATAGTGTTTGGGCTACAGTTTTTGTTTTTGTTATTTCAAGTAGGAATCGAGCTAGATTCAGTGGAAGTTTCTTGGCAGGAGTTTGAAGTGAAAGTTTGAACCACTCATGACTTTACTGTAATAGATTAATACAGGTTAGCATAGCTTAGCACAAACACTGGAAAGCAGGGGAAAAGGTTAGCCTGGTATTGGAGCCTGTTTTCACCTTCATCCAGTCTTTAGGCCAAGCTAAGCTAAGTGGCTGCATATTTTCCTGCATGATAAGAGAGTAGTAAAGATCTTCTCATCTAACTCTCTGCAAGAAAATGGATTAATGACTTTTCAAAAGATAACTAGTCGATCATTTCCTGTCTGTCTTGTGTAGCTTCACTGCAAAAGGTCTCTCGACAAAGAACAAACACCTTGTTGTTTATTCTCTACATTTTGATGCAGTCGCTTGTGTAATGCCCACCCAACCTTGAGGACCATAGACATGTTCCATTTTCGTGGCCCGTCTCACATTGGTGACCGACTGGTATTAAAAGCCATTGTTAACAATGCTTTCAAGCACAGGTGAGTCTCCATACAGTGATGATCTAATCACACAAAGGGTAGATTGGTCTAATCTAATACATGTTTACAATGTTACTCTACAGCTTAAATATTTACTGAGTATATTTTTATTGTGTGTCTGTGAGCATGAATTTCTTTTTGCAAACTAATTTCTCTGTGTACATTGTGTGCTGTAGTATGGAGGTGGGAGTATGCGCTGAGGCCTACCAGGGTGGAGAACCTCTGCGCCACATAAATAGTGCTTTTATGACCTTTGAGGTGCTGGACAGTGACAGGAAACCACGCACGCTGCCACGGATACGACCTGAGCCTGTGGTGAGTTTTCTTTGCGTACTGTTGCTGCCTCAGCAAGACCATAATACATAATGCATACACTGAATAGGATATTGAAATAAGTTCATATAACAAGCATCACTGTGTCCTGAGTTTTGGATTGTGATCTCACATGTTTCACAGGATGGAAAAAGACGTTATCAAGAAGCTATTGCAAGAAAGAAAATTCGGCTTGATAGGTTGGTTGGTATCTTCATTTTATACCAACATATTCTTTTCTTTGTAGAGAGAGATGGATGTACCAGCCGGTCACAGTGGTTTATTGGAGATTTGTACAATGTTGTCAGTGTTAATTTTGGCTCAAATGTGAAAATATGTTTTCTATTTAAAAGATAATAAATATCATCTTCTATTCAATTAAGAAAAGTTTGGTTCAGGCCAACAGATAATAAATCTAACTGCAGTACTCCCTCCTATAGGTGTGGCCACAACTATCATCTATCAAGTCTTACTCTAAATACTGTGATACCAATAGTACATCTGACCAAAACAACATGGCCTTAAAAGAACTGTGAAAAACACATTAAAAAAGCAACAAATATACGCAAGAAATATGCATAAAGAAAACTATTGTGGATGATGACACAGGATAATGCAATGGAAATAGTAGACAAACAGTGTCATCAATACTTAGTTTGCCCAGTGTCGTGCAACAGAATCCATTGTTTACACTACTCTGCAGTAGCACATGACTTGGCAGAGCCGCATATCACAGCTGAGCAGACTTTGGTGCAGAGTCTGTCAAGCATAATAAGTTCATTGTTCAACTGTAAAACAGTCTCCCTCCAGTATAATCTTTATTCGACTATTAGATAACCAAATGTGTGGGCTCATGCTGTAGCTATGATAAATAGGTTGATATTGGTCAAGTTCTTGGTCCTTGTTTTCTTTTTTTTTGTCTTGTTCGTACGTCATTGCTGCCCTTTGTGTTTATAGGAAATACATTATCTCCTGTAAGCAAACTGAAGTGCCCTTGTCTGTACCCTGGGATTCAAGTAACCAGGTATTGTAATTTCTAAGAAAAAAAACAACAACAACAAAGGCACACATGCTTAGTAATACTGCCCAGATATTGCCACTGTATTCTGGCATTATGAGTTCAGACGGTCCTTTTGTTTTTTCAGATGTACTTGAGCTACAACAATGTATCAGCACTGAAACTAATGGATACCAGAAACAACTGGGTATTAACCTCTGAGAAAAATAAGGTGAGTTTTGTTTGTATGACTGTCCAGGATATGCCCTGTTAAATGGTAACAGCTGTTGTGACTCCACTATGTATATTATTTTGAACTACAAAATGCACAGTCACAGTGGCTGTGCTCATGTAGCTTTTATTAGGCTGTAGGATAATGCAGGTAAATCACAAAATATTGCCTAAAGACAAGACTTGGAAAAAGGTTATTTTCAAAAGATGTCTGATAATCACATTATACTTTGTCATGCAGCCACCGATTAATGTAACAGTTTTGACAAAATCAACTCTACACATATAATAACCAGAGTGAATCCCAGATGTAGACACTGATCCCACTGCCTCTTTGTGGATGTGCTCTTTTCCTCAGGTCAGACTGTACACACTGGAGGAAAACCACATGCTGTGTTTCAAGGTGGAGATGCACGTCAGCGTGGCAGCAGAGCAGACTTTCCACCTACTGTCAGACCTGAGGAGGAGAAAACAGTGGGACCGACATTATGAGTCAGTATTGTGTGTACATAGTTGGCATTTTGCATCATCTGACGCAGAGCAACTTACAGTCAGAGCAGCAGCAGAATGAGCTTAAAGGATAAGTCTGGTGTTTATCTTTATTTTCTTACTGTCAACAAATCACATAAAAAGGCTAAAACCAGTGCTGCGTTTATCTGTCGCCACCTCCTGTCTTCCCTCCTCCGCTCTCAGGCCCAGGTCCATTTGTTTCTACTGACGACAAAAAATACACAAATATAGTTTAAAATAAAAAGTTTAATTCTATTTAAAGGCTCAGTAATATCCCGGCCATCAAAGTTTTTAGCTAACATGACTCATACTGGAGGGAACAGGACATTTATTGTGCATTTATTGAGTACTAGATGATACTCAGTAATGGATTATTATATACCTTTAGTAAATGTTAAGGTGGCAGGATAATGTATATGGGATGGGCTCATAATCTTTGTTTGCTTGGGGGTTTCTGAAGAATTTGTTGACAATAGAGGAAATGAATATCCCCAGGCATCCTTCAATTCCTAAGGTTAAAGCTGGTTTAGGGCGTAGGGTAAACTATGGTCCCACCAGCCGGAGAGAAGCCAGATAGGAGGAAAAAATACTCTGTAATTGCTCTTGATCTACTTTTAAAAGTCTGTCAGTGACAATAACATTCTGTTCACACTCCCTTTAACATTTGATACTGAAATTGAGACTGACTATAGAGCGACTCTCTGTTCAGGACTGACTCTCGCACAACTTGCGGTTTTTCCTGAGATTTTCCAACCCATGGTTCATTTACTCATACTAGGATCCACTATATGTGGTTTCATAACTCATGTAGCCTGTGAGTTAGATAATGGTAGTAGTAATTTTATAATAAGATTAATGAATGTCTGTCTGAATTTTGTCCAGACTATCCTGTTCCTGACAGTCTCTCTCTAGTGTAGTCCTAAAATGTGTACTGAAAGCTAAGGAAAGATGAATTATTATAAATATTGCATCGAGACAGCCATAAGTGAATCTCTCACTTCTCACTGCTAAAACAACAGAGACTAGTTTCCATGTAAAGGTAGTGACTGATAGATGATGCATAAGAAATACACAACAGAAGTTGTGTAGTTACATTTGAAAAATCAAAATATTCAAATCAGAAAACGATCAGACTCTGAAGTTCTGAGTCGTCTCGCCTACGACTCCAATATGTCTGCAGACGGCCTTGCCTCAGCTCTGTTATAACAAGTAGGTGATAATGACAGGAGTGTGAGACATATAGCTCATTGCTGATGCTGATAATTGTGTCAACTGCAGAGCGTGTGAGGTGATCATCCAGGCGGACGAGGATGACACCCTTTATCGTGTGGCTACGCCCTGTATCAGTAAAGGGGGCAAAGGACAGGACTTTATCTTACTGGCATCGAGGAGGAAGCCATGTGATGCCAGGTGTTGTAATATACAACATAAACACATTTTGTTTGTCACTTCACTACTTTCTTGATTCTTGATTTCCTACTTCTCCATATAGTATGGTCTTTTTATGCAACCAGTGTTATTGCATTACTGTCTCCCGCTTGCTCTTTCATAAAGTCTCATGATGCTATCCTCTTTTTGTCCCTCTCAGAGACCCTTATCTAATTGCTTTGCGCTCTGTCACTTTGCCCACTCACCCTCCCACGGAGGACTACACCAGGGGAGAGGTGCTCTGTGCTGGCTTCACGATCTGGGAAGAGTCCAGCTCTGTCACCAAGGTTGGCCAAATGAGAGGGTCACTCTGATCAGCATGCACACCCGGCCCGCTCTACAGCACCGCACGTTGTAGCTCAAAACAATCTGCACCAAAAGAGAAAAGAAAGTCATAACAAGTTGTAAAGAGTTAATGTACCACAGCTGACCTTTGCTTTCGTTTCAGATCACCTACTACAACCAGGCTACACCAGGTGTCCTCCCCTACATCTCCACAGACATCGCTGGCCTGTCGTCCAGCTTTTACAGCGCCTTCTCCGCCTGCAGCCTCTACCTGGAGGCCAATAAGGACAGTCTGGCTGCTCTGTCGCCCTCTGCACTCCGACAGAACAGCAATACCATAGTCTTGCAACAAGAGGAACAGTAGCATCGGTGCCACTCTGACATTTCAAACATCCTGCGGCCATGGATGTGTAGTTGTTTTTAACTTGCTACTTTTTTCTTGAGCAAGATTATTAGGTATGAATTAAGAGCGCACAATGTTCCTGAGTCTCTCTTGATTGTAAGCCTCTCAAGTTTTACAGTTAAGTCAACATTGAAGGCTTTTGTGCAATACTAATTTTTAGGTCAGTGAATTATATTTTGGTTCCTAGTTAACACAATCTCACTGATTGATTGTCTTGTTTTTAATGACACATTCAGGCACTACTAACTAATGCGGATAAATCCAGTTTGAGCTGATGAAACAGCTTCTTTTGTTATAGATCCTTTTCTACCTCCTTGAAAAAAAAAATTGATTAAACCTTTAATTTAAAATTTAAGTTAAGATGTACATTTAGTGTATTATAATGCTGTTTTCATTTTGAGACCCATGTATAGTTGTCGAGCAGTGTACTTTCACTGATTGTATAATAAATATTTCACGTGACAAGCTGTCTTGATTGAGCTGAAACAATAAACACGTTAGACCAGTGGACTCTGCTCGTGTGAGCTGTTGTGTTGGTGTTCACCTCCCTCCTCCCTGCATTCCTTCCATTCCAAAACCTTTTTTTAATGAAAAAAAGAGAAAAACAAACACAGCTTGCAGTTGTATCCCACTGTAACTTGTGATGTTGGTGTTGCAATGGGTGCACAAGGCCGGGCAGCAGAGGAATGGGATGGAGTTGTCAGTGAAACATTCATGTGTAAGCCTCTTCTGGCTGCCTCTGACTGGGGGCTTATAGGAGTCGGTGGCTCTGCATGTTTTCCAGGTATTGTGTTTGTTCCATTATCATCCTGTTATGCTCGCACTGCTTCCTGGACAGCAAAACGACGAGAACAAGAGTGAAGGAGAAAACATGATCTGAAAATTAAAATAAATAAATAAATCAACAAACAAAAACAGTATGTAGGCACCACAGTAAAGTGTGATATGTCGGATAAAATGACGAAAGACTGTCAGATACATGCCAGTCAGTAATCCTGTAAAATAAATAGTCCGAAGCATGGTCTGAATCAGTGTCTTGTGTGGTTTGGCCTGCTGCTCAGCACACTCCCTGCCAGTTCACACTGCTCTGCGGGTCACTGAGCAGCGTCTGATGTGTGCTATTCTCGCCTCAGTCAGTGAGGCAAGCTGCCACCTGAGGGCTGTCTTCAGTGCCCACTCTCGAGCCATTCTCCTCTTCCTCCACCTCCTCCTCCTCATCCCTCCGCCTGGCGCCTGCAACCTGTTGGCTGTCGTGCTGTGAGGCAGGATTGTTGATGGAGCTTTGGCTGTACGGGCGTCAATATTACTGGATGTACAATGCGGTTGGAAGTGGCAGAAAGCTTCTCCCTGACTGCACCAGAATAGCAACATAACTAAATCAAAGCAGTGATGTCCTGAGATACCTCAAGAAAATAAAGAGAGACAGAAATACATGCAAAATTGAGATTGATACATGTCTCATTTTAGAAGCAGTGTTAATGAAGGCATGTCTTAGTCACCCTGTTAGAGCCACTGAGAGGTGTTTTTTGGAAACCATTCACTCCTTAGATGTAGGCTGTCCTTATAGTGTTGTCATGGAGATCTGTGGAGAACTGTAGCATCTGCTTTTCCCAAAACAGCATCAGAGATGTGGGTTTTGTGAAATACAGTTTGGACCTGAGGCTAATTGTACATTCCACAGATGAACACATATGTTTTAGATTCAACATTCATTTGACTATTTACAGGATAAAAATGGAATAAAAATATTTATTCCAAAAAATGTATTTGAATTTCTATATCCTGACACCATTTAGAGTGGTTTGACCTATACACAGGAGGATAATAATTACAGAAATATTTAATGCATCACTATATGAAAAAAGAGCAAATACAACAACATATGAATGACATATGTGAACATTTTATATACAATTTGTTATGTATTTTTTTAGGTCAAGAGTTTTTATATTTATTTAACAGAAAAAACAGCAACACAGAAAACTGTTGGCTATGTATTCATGTGAGATGTCTTTTAAAAAAAATACTTACAATGACAAATATGCTGATTATGACAAAATAATATAACAGTAAACAAATAAAAACTGAGTCCATCAGGAAAATAATTTTCCCTTGCGCAGGATGGAAGGAAGTTCTTTGTTTGATTCATCACAATAATTTTTATTTTATTTTATTTTATTTTATTTTATTTTATTTTATTTTATTTTATTTTATTTTATTTTATTTTATTTCATTTCATTTTATTTTATTTTATTTCATTTTATCAAACCTTAACACAGGTTGGTTGAAGCAGTCACCACGTGCTGCGCTTACGCCCCGCCCACGTTGTGAACACAGCTAGTCACCTGACTGAACCCGGATATGGGAGAGAGGGCTCAATATTAGAAATTCTCTGTCACTACACAGTTGTAGTCGTGCCACTTGTTTGATGTTTTACTGGACATTTCAATGAACACTGTCGGTGACAGTATGAGCCAGGAGAGTGTCCGGAAGCTGCAACTCGCCACGAGAGAAAAGCTGAGAAAGTTTAACGCTCTGCGGGGTGAGTTTTATATTTGGCTTTTGGTTTCAGTTTCCATGTTGAGCTACAAATCAATGTGGCTACATTTAATTCACCGCTGCCTGTCCCTGAACTGTCTCTGCTGTTCTTTTTTCTTTTCTCCCTTTCTTGTCTCGGTTTGTGAAGGTCGGGAGGTGCAGGGCGGTGAGTTTTGGGACGTGGTGGTTGTGACCGCTGTGGACGGGAGCCAGAGAGAAGCCTATGAGCTGCAGATCAGAGAGAAGGTGGACAGAAGAGAGCTGCCCCTCGGGATCCACTACAAGGTCTTCTCAGATCCTCCTGGATATAAAATAGGTGAGTGAGCGAGTGAGGCAGCGCTCTCCAGTTTCATCTCAGTCCTCTGGAGGTGGCAGAGAATAAACAGCTAAGGAATACTGCATCATTCTCATAATGATGTTAAATTTTGTACTTATTTATTTAAACTATTGTCTTTAAGGGAATGGGGGCTCCACCTTGTACGCGCTGCAGAAGCTGGATGATGTCTATGGGAAGTCTCTGGGAAAAATGAGAGTCATCCTGATACATGCAGGTCTGACATTTCTCACAGATATTTTATTATGTTCCCCTTTTCTTCCAAAGGATACAGGGAGAAGCTCCATCACTTATGTAGCATTTCACTGCAGAAAAAGGCAAATGGACAAATTATTATTGCAAGCTTATATAGCCTACTGTAAAAGCACTAGTAATGTAAAAATGATATGATGATAGATGATGATTATTCCTTAATTGTCAGTTGGACTGAAATTCTTTTTGCGTCCCTGGGCTTCTCATTTTCTGGGTTTCACACAACAAAATAATGAACAACATTTAGGACATATAATCAAAAATAACAAAGGCCCATTTACAAAGACAAATACAACATATAACATATCACCTCCTACTGACACACCACATTGTACAAAAGTACAAAGACACTGCTCTCCATGACATACAACATTAAACACAGGTAAACAAGTACAAATCACACATTCTCTTTCATACACGTCAGACGTCACACATTACAGGTGGTGCAGATTCATGACCCTGGATTCATATTGCACTTAAAGCAGAAGTAAGTGATATATTTGTGTTAATATAAGTCTTAAATAGTTATATATTCCGACAGCAATCACTTACATAGAGTGTTTGGTCTGAAACACGGGTCTGTCAGTCCCTCTGCTCTGCTCTGAGCCGAGGAGAAAACATTTATCGTATCCTACAGTTTTTATCCAATGAGGAGAGAGAACGGCATGCAGGGCTGTGTGTGCAGCCAAGGGACGCCGTGAATGTGGCGACGTAGCGACGAGGACTGTTATGGTGCGTTCAAGGAAACTCGTATTTTTCCGACCGTGAAGTGGTACCAGTTCGATCTGGTACGAGTTCACCGGTCGGAAGTTACGAGTGGCCGTTATAGTGACTTTCACCGGTAAAACAGGTCGGAAAAACACGAGTGGGTTGCCTGAAACGCTACAAAGTCGTAAGTTGTGACTTGAAGCTGTAATTTACGATTTCAAAAGCCTGCCTGGAACGCAGCATTAGCGAAAACGACCGGACCACTTACTTCTGCTTTAATTTTAGCTTAGTTGGTTCAGCAGTAAGATGATCTACAAAAGAATGTTTGAATTTATTTATTTATAAAAAGACATGATAATGCCAGAAAGTAGTGCAGCTCATGTGTATGTGTGTATGGTGCAATTAAAACAAACTCCTTTAAAGGGATACACCAACATTTTTTTTTCATGTCTTGCCTCACTCCCGAGTCCATGACAAGCAGATAGACACCATCCTTTCGACTGTGCGTGCAGTAACAAGGGAGATACGGGCAGAGCTGGCGCACCGCTAATTAGCTTAGCTCAGCTACCTATGCACGCTGGAAGTACATAGGTAGTGTTAGCCTGCCTCCACTTATAACCAGCGGGCTGATCTTCGTCTCAGAGCTGACAAAACTCTCCGGTAAGGCATCTTGAGCGGTCAAATGCCGGTAACGGGACGAGATCGGTCAAAACGGAGGGTTCAAGCAAAGACGGTTTATTTTGGTTCAAGCTAGCTACACCGAGGATAGGTTAGCTTTCTATTTCAAAGTAAAAGCACAAATTCTATCGTCATGGTTTTCTGTATGTAAAGGGCAACGCATGTTTTATTTTGTGAAAGTAACCGGAAGTGCGTTGGTCACAACGGCTAGCTTGAGTAGCGCCGAATTCGTAAACAGCTGGTATTTAGACAAATTAACCACACACCGCTGATCTAAACGGCTACTTTCTCACCTAAAAATGTTTGAAATGTCGATAAAGTGATATATTTACAGAGTTTAGAGCTAAAATTAAATCAGCTTCTGACTGCTGATTTCGGCTCGGGTAGGAGGCAGGCTAACACTACCTATGCACTTCCAGCGTTTGAGCTAAGCTAATTAGCGGTGCGCCAGCTCTGCCTGTATCTCCCTTATTACTGCACGCACAATCGAAAGGATGGTGTCTATCTGCTTGTCATGGACTCGGGAATGAGGCAAGACACACACAAAAAAAATGTTGGCGTATCCCTTTAAACCAAGATGAGAAAAGTTAGGTGAAAAGTGACTTTAGTTAGTTGTCAAACATTTTTTTCCTGACTACGTGTGACCTTTCCCTCCAGGGGGCTTCAGTCAACGTTTGCCCAGTGCCAGTGCTCTGGGAAAGATCTTCACCGCCATGCCACTAGGTGAGCCTCTCTACCAGATGCTGGAGCTCAAACTGGCCATGTATGTGGATTTCCCACCTCACATGAAGCCTGGCGTGCTGGTGACCTGTGCAGATGACATAGAGCTCTACAGCACTGCAGAGGACGAGTACATAACATTTAATAAACCTGGCTTCACAGCCTTGGCCCACCCCTCCCCGCTGTCCACTGGAACCACCCACGGGGTGTTTGTGTTGGATTCATGTGAAACATCCTCAGGTTTAGAAATGGAGAACAGATCCTGCCTGCGCTTCCTGCACAAACCGAGCATTGAAAAAATGCAGGACTGCGGTGCTGTGTGCAAGAGACAAATGAGCGGTTGTATTTCTGAGTTTGTTTACACAGACAGCACCTATTATGTTGACTTTGACACTGTGAGGACTCTTCTTAATCTGCTGAACGAGTTGGGACACCTGCAGTGTGAAATAGACGCATATGGAGACTTTCTTCAAGCACTGGGCCCCAAAGCTACAGTAGAGTACACCAGCAACACTGCTAACGTCACCAAGGAGGAGAGAGGTCTGGTTGAAGTCCGCCAAAAGATCTTCCACCATCTACAAGGAACCAATCTGAACGTTATCCTCCTCAATAACTCAAAGTTTTATCACATTGGCACCACGTCAGAATACATCTTTCACCTCACTGAGGACGTGGCGTTGAGGAGCGAGCTGGGCCTCCTGTCGTCCGCCTTCAGCGTTCACACGAATGAAAACTCTGGCTGCTGTGTTATGTACAGCGTCCTTGAGCCCAGCTGCGCCGTGGGAGCTGGATCGGTGGTGGAGTACTGCAGGCTGGGAGCAGGGGCCTCTGTCGGCGAGGGCTCCGTCGTCAGCAGCTGCTGGGTCGGCCCGGGCCTCTCGGTGCCCGACGCCGTCTTCATGCACTCGCTGTGCGTGAAGCACCAGGGCAGAGCCGGGTTTGTAACCGTCGCCTTTGGGATCGATGACGACCTGAAGCGCAGCGTGGAAGCCCCCGCTCACATGGAGAGGCTGAAGCTTTTCGATCGCGGCCTGGCGGAGTGTCTGTCCCACTGGGGGGCGGAGAACGAAACGCTGAGGTTCTCCGGTGACGCTCCCAGCTGCAGCCTGTGGAACGCCTGTCTGTTTCCTGTTTGCTCCGATCAGCAAAGCTCATTTTCGACGTCCCTGGAGATGCTGCGGGCCCTCCTGAGTGGCTCCACAATCATCCTGCCCAAGGATACTAAGCTGATGTCCATGCAGGAGAGTTTACAGAGTAAGAACCTGGAGGAGATGCTGAAGTTCAGGATGGGACTATACAAAGACATCACACAGAGAAGACTGGACAGTTAGAGCTGCTTCATTTAACTGTGTTTTTAATTTTATGTTGCCATATAATACAAAATATTTTCTGTTCTTTCATTGTTAAATGAGTATTTACTGATTTTTGGATTGTGATGAGTATCAGTTTAATTTAAAATTTGTTAACATCTGATTTATTGTGGCTTAACATGGTTTAAAATTTCATAAAACTGATCCATGTTTTTAAAAAAATGTGTGTGTTTGGGATACATTCTTATCTTTTGCTTTGTGCTGCATTCACATTTAATTCTTTTAACCTTCAGATAAGAAGATGAGTAACTTCAGTACGTCAGCAAATGTCAAAAAACCAGTTTGAGTCATAGTTGGTATTTGGAGCACCTGCTGCTCTACATAGACATTTCTATTGTCCTAGACCAGAGAGAGGAGGAGGAGGGTAGTTTCATCTCGTCATTCCTGGTGGGCATTTTTTGTCGTTAAGTGCAGTTGTCATTAATTTGTTTTTGCTGCTATTACAGGTCAACATGTCTGCTGTGAACAAGACATGGGAAGTTTGAGAACCACTGAATGTGTCGATAGTGAAATATGAAGCGCTTCACGTTTAATCCAGACTGCCCACATCATACAGAAATAGCTTTGGGACAGTGTAGGATACTAATCACTTGCTTTGCTTTGTTCTTATACTGTATGGGTATGTGTATATACACACACACACACACACACACACACACACACACACACACACACACACACACACACACACACACACACACACACACACACACACACACACACACACACACACAGTCACACTGATACATGCTCACTTGTGTTTGGAGGGAGATCAGTTGTCGTAGTTGTTGGCCATTCCACTCAAAGGTGTTTATTTTTAGCCCTCGGACACGATCCCCCTTTATCTGGACCTGTGCGATTGTGGCACAGTGAGCGATTGTGTTACTGCTTTACTCTAGCTCACCAAACTATAGAGCACATATTACAAGAGAAGAAGCCTTTCAATGGGAAATTACAAATCAAGACCATCGCAGACGTGTACAGGTAATGGCACAGTGTCTTTGTGATAGTGTGGCGTGTTTTATTTTAATGAGGGTTGTCAACAAACTTTGGGCCCAGTGTGGGTGTCACTTATTTAATATGTGTGTGTATGTTAATTATATAGAAGTGTGTGTGTGTGTATGTGTATGTATTGATTCTGCTTACAAGCAGTACTGATGATATTCATTTGTAACTGTGTTTGATGTTGTGAAGACGAGTGGAAGAAGAAGGTGGGTGAGTCGTACTCTGTGATCATCGAGAAGTTGGAAGATGATCTCAAACTCAAAGACAGCGAGGTTGCAGACCTCCATCTGGCTTTCGGGTGACAACATTTCTTTGTGTTTTTAAAACTGTTGCTCAGTCTTTGTTTTTAACTGAAAAAGAGGTACTTGTTTATGCCTGCACTCTCCTGGGTTTTCTTTAATGTTGTGTGTCTGAGTGGCTTCAGTCGTCACAATCGGGTGATGTTGCTTTTCCTGTTGCTCAGCTCCGATGAGGCTTTTCAGAAGGTGAACTTGAGCTACCGAACAGAGAAGGGGCTGTCGCTGCTGCATCTCTGCTGCGTGTGTGGAGGTATGCATGACTACTAGGGTCTATAAATAACGCCTCGACAAAATGTGACAGTGCGAAGGAGGATTACTATGGACTGACAGGCGTTATTGTCTGAAGATGACCCTGCTGGTGTTTACCACACGAAAGTAAACAGTATATTTGCAATGTACCACATGTAAAGATTGAATAATAGAAGTTAAAGTGAAATACATTTAAAAGTTGCATCAGCAGTTTAGTCCAGACAATCCTGAACTGGTTTGCTCATTCACAGTCAACCAGATCTGCTGCTGAATGGAAGCATTTTTTCTCTTGATTGTCACCAGGGAACAAGTCCCACATCCGCACCCTGATGCACAAAGGCCTGCGCCCCTCCAGGCTGTCCAGGAACGGCTTCACCGCGCTCCACCTGGCTGCTTACCAGGTGATTTCAGATGTCAAAATTCTATGTATATAAGTCTAATCAGAGTCTCTCTCTCACTCGTCTCATTTGTTATCTTATAAAGGGTTTTCTGTGTTTTACCACATGGTGGAGTGCAAGTACTGTCAAAGCCAGTGTGCTTACAGCTGCATGTCTGAGTTATTTAACAATGATTACCTGTCCACCCTGTTCTGTTTCCACGCTGCAGGACAATGCTGAGCTGGTGACCGCCCTTCTTCATGGAGGGTCGGATGTCCAGCAGGTGGGCTACGGTGCCCTCACCGCCCTGCATGTGGCTACACTGGCTGGGCACCAGGAGGTGAGAGCTGAACCCTGGATGTCTTCTTCCACTGAATAGAGACATTTCAATGCTTTTGTGTGCTGATCATCTCCCCACCAGGCTGCAGATATTCTCCTACAACATGGAGCATATGTGAACGTCCAAGACGCTGTCTTCTTCACCCCTCTGCATATTGCTTGCTACAATGGCAATGAGCAGGTACAGTAAACAAGTCCAGTTAACCACATCTGCATTCTGAAGTGATAGAAATACAATTCCCAAAACGTTTCTCCTTGTGAATATACACTGTACATTTCCCCCAGCTGGCAAAGTTGCTGCTGAAGTTTGGTGCAGATGTGAACGCCAGTGGTGAGGTGGGTGACCAGCCGCTGCACCTGGCTGCAGCCAAGGGTTTCCTCAGCATCGTCAAACTGCTGATGGGGGAAGGCAGCAAAGCTAATGGTGAATATTTTCCCACATGTATGGCAGTCAGTGGTCTAAATGAAATATAACAGCTTAATACAGACTCCAGCTTGTAAAACTGCCTAAAACTGGTACATCCACTTGCTAAAGCTGCCAGTCTTCCTCTTCAAACTTCTGCATTTGGAGATAACTAACCTTCTCTCTCTTTGCTGTTCCTCTTTCCAGTCAATGCTCAGGACAACGAAGATCACGTTCCTCTCCACTTCTGCGCTCGCTTTGGTCATCATGAGATCGTGCATTTCCTTCTGCAGGGCAACTTTGACGTTCAGCCTCACTCCGTCAACATCTACGGGGACACACCTTTACACTTGTAAATAGTTGTCAGTGTGTGTGTGTGACCTCTGTGGGTTTTTAATAGATGATATAGAGCGGACGTGACATGTGTTTAATGTGGTGTCTCATCAGGGCCTGCTATAATGGCAAATTTGCAGCGGTGAAGGAGATTGTACAACTCTCTGGTACAGAAAGTTTGTCAAAGGAGAACATATTCAGTGAGACAGCACTTCACAGGTATTGTGTATCTTTCTGTCTTTATTTATAGTCTGAATACACAGAGACAGACACTCACGGTGTCACCATAAAACACATGACTCCTGTTGTGAAGGTGTTGATGAGAACATATCCTGTCTAACAGTGCATGCACCTATGGTAAAGACCTGGACATGGTGAAGTTCTTATTGAGTCACAACGCTGCAAGCATCAACCACCAGGGCAGAGATGGACACACAGGTGACTCATCACATCCTGTGTTTACGTGTGCAGCTAATTTAAGTGCAGCAGAACCAGTTGTTTCATTATTATTGTGTGTATCACATGACAACGTTCAGCTCTGCATAGCGCCTGTTTCCACGGCCATATCCGCCTGGTGCAGCTCTTGCTGGACAGCGGGGCGGACATGAACCTGGTGGCCTGCGACCCCAGCAGGTCCAGTGGGGACAAGGACGAGCAGACCTGCCTGATGTGGGCTTATGAAAAAGGTTTGTTAGGGCGATGATGAGCTCAGCTGTCAGGGAACATCAAATATAAACTATTATTACCATTTTATCTTTGTGTCCTCCAGGTCACGATGCCATTGTCACCTTACTGAAACACTACAAACGTCCAGATGACTCCCCCTGCAATGAGTACTCCCAGCCAGGAGGGGGTGAGTCACCCCTCTAAAAAGTAATGATCTGCAATAAAATCCACACAGACCCTCCCATTAATTCGCCGGAACATGCTCTCTCTCTCTCTCTCTCTTCCAGATGGCTCCTACGTTTCTGTCCCGTCTCCTCTGGGAAAGATCAAAAGCATGACTAAAGGTAGTGAGACGGAGTGAAGCGCAGCAGGTTTTACCCACTCCTCACATCACTGTCAGCTGACATGAAAACACACACTACCTGTTGCCAAGACAAAGGGTCCCAGCTGCAGATGATAACACTGTTCTGATATCCATAGTAGTGAAGTCAGAGCCGGTCTCTCCCTTGTGTGAGAAACAATTGATCTGAATTTGATAGAAGCCCATAAAAATCAAGGGTTTAGCATAAGGTTTCCAAATATTGCTGTATAACTGGAGTCCTCTACCAGCATCAGTAAAGTGAAGCATCAGTGGGTGAGGACAGGAATACCACAGAAATCATCTCTTTGCTACACTCAAGTGTAGCAGATGTCGTATCTGGCCTCTGCGTTGTGTTTCTCACGGCCTGCCCTAGGTGGGGTTCAAACCCTGGTCTCCTGCATGGCAGGTGACGATGCTGACTGTTTTGCAATTGGCAGTCTGGTTAGCACATCCTTTATGGGTGAGTGAGTGCACATCCGTTACACTCACCCCAGCTGAACTCACTCCACCCAGGGCATCCGGGTCACGGCACCACTGTAGCCAATGTCATATCTGGCCTCTACGTTGTGCTTCTCACGGTCTGCCCCAGGTGGGGTTCGAACCCTAGTCTCCTGCACGGCAGGTGACGATGCTAACTGTTTTGCCAAGAGGTTGACAATCACTTGGCAGTTGGGTTAGCACGTCCTTTATGGGTGAGTGAGTGCACATCCGTTACACAAGCACACCTCCCAAGACAAAATGCCATCCAACTGGCCTAATAGACCCTTATTTCCAGAACCCGCTTGCCTCATGCTTGCTTCTCAAGAACCGATGATCACGCGTATAAACATATTTTATCTGATCAGATCGATGTGAGTCAGACAAACGACAGTGCCAAAAACTTTGTTGGTTCTTACACACCAGTAAACATTTCCTAAGCTACTAAATGTTTTCACATCAAAGTACACTAATAGGCTCAGTTGTGAAATCAGAACATGCAGAAAACACTTTATAAACATCCTCACACACTGAATTAAAAGGAACAACAAGATGATTTTTCTTATTGATTCACATCAGTTTCTTTTTGCTGAAATAAACTCTGCTCTGTCTTAACAGAGAAAGCTGAGGTTCTCCTGCTCAGGGCCAGCCTCCCATCTCATTTCCACCTTCAGCTGTCTGAGCTGGAGTTTAATGAGATTATCGGATCAGGTAACTCTGTTCATAACTTCTCTGTTTTCAGCGGATCTGAAAATGTTATTAATAATCATGTCTGTTTCACGCTCAGGCTCCTTTGGGCAAGTCTACCGAGGCAAATGCCGAAACAAAATCGTCGCCATCAAACGGTTGGCTACTCGTCCGTTTAAAACACTAGATGCCTTGTTGTTTCCATCCCTTTCCTGTTGTAACACATTCAGTCTCCGCTCTCCTCTGTAGCTATCGAGCCAACACATACTGCTCTAAGTCAGACGTGGACATGTTCTGCAGAGAGGTCTCCATCCTCTGTCGCCTCAATCACCCCTGTATCATCCATTTTGTCGGGGCTTGTCTGGATGACCCCAGCCAGTTTGCCATCGTCACCCAGTACGTCTCTGGGGGCTCGCTCTTCTCCCTGCTGCACGAGCAGAAGAGGTGAGGAAATGACTCCCTGGAGCTCACAGTTTGTTATAATGTGTAAAGATAAATGTGTGTCAGTGCCCAAAATGGAAAACTTCCCCATTATGTAACCTTCTTCTCTTCATATCACTTAGCTTTATGCATTAGAAATACTAATAACAATGTAACTCACAACATAATAATAACATAACTTGACACTTTTATGTCAATGTTATACAGTATGTATGTATTATATGTCTAACTAATTGTTGTATTGTGTCTGAAACAGGTCTCTCTAGGAAATGAGACCCTGTGTCTCAATGAGATTACCTGTTTAAATAAAAGTTAAATAAAAAATAGAATAAATAACAGTTTTACACACATAAAACCACAGAAAGACCAACAATATTTAGGAGTTAACTTGTATAAAATGAAGGAAGGTTGATACCAAAGTCTTGTAATGAATCAGTGCTGAAAGTAGTCGGTGTCAAATATTGATTTTATATTTGAATTTAGTGGTAAGAGACTAGTAAATCAAGCAATTTAGTGAACATTGATCAATGATGGAAACAGTGGGTAGTTTCAGCTCTGTAATAAAGTAAAGCACCAGAGTTTATTGATGTTACACTTAGTTGCTCACACACTTTGACAGTGACTAAATCCTGAAGTTGAGATCTTACAAGAGGTCAAACTACCCCCACCCCCCTCGGCCGGGATCATCATTGATCCAGATGAAGTGTTCTGCTAACTGTGAGGCCAGGTGCTGTCTTTATAGACTGTCCTATTGATCTGTGTAAAAGTGGTGTGTGTGATTGGCAGGGGCTCATTGATCTGGGACTAAGTGGCTGCTGCTTTAATGATGTGTCAATGGACAGGCTCATCGACCTGCAGTCCAAGCTCATCATCGCCATCGACGTGGCCAAGGGCATGGAGTACCTGCACAACCTCACCCAGCCTATCATCCACAGGGACCTCAACAGGTGGGTGCCACAGTAATAACATGTGTGGTGTATTGTGTATTGGCAGTCTGAAATAACTGCTTTCATTGTAAATAATACATGTGTTCCTTCCAGTCATAATATTCTGCTGTATGAGGACGGACATGCTGTGGTGGCTGATTTTGGGGGTAAGGCCAAGAGACTTATTGGAGTTGTATTAAAGCTGTTTTCAGACCCTTTTTTATACATTGAATGAATATCAGCATTATGTTCATGCGCCTTTTAAAAGAAGAACTATGTCACGTTGTAAGAGGATGAATTTGTTGATTAATCAGAAGTAAAACTCACCTTTGCTTAATTTAATTGACTCAACTGATTAATATAACTAGTATGGTTGCTAATTCTAGCAAAGTCTCAGAAGATAGTTTTGAAATAATTAACATTATTAAGAGAGTTTAGTTACTTAATGATTATTCTCTGCTTGTGCTACCAGATTAGATTTTCAGATTTACCTCTGTCCTTCATCCTCCCTCTAATGCAGCTTTAAAGTCATGGGGCAGAGTTGTTCACCAAAGCTTAGAATAAAGAGGTACATAAGAAAAAGTAATGTTGTGATTTCTTTTTGGTAAAATGCACAGTGATGTGACATTAATATAAAACTGGAATCTACATTGATGAAAATAATGTATTAATATTCCAATAACTAGTTCTGTTTCCTAAATTAATGATAGAAGATACATTTTCCATGCATTGTTGTTACCAGTTCAAAAAATAGAGTAGCATCACCTAGTTCAATTTTTCATTATTTGGAGCTAATGTTGTGATACACTTTGATCAGTGAAGTAGAATATCATCCCTCTTTACACTCGGGGGAAATATTTAGTGTTGCTGGCGGCCATATTTCTGTTGGTTTCCCTTCTGTTAGTTTCCTGTGATGCTGGCACTTAGCAGCGTTTATTTACTGGCACTGCTGAGAAAAGTTCAGCTGAATAACTTCACTGCCAGTGGATGTGCTTTTTTTTTTGGTCATGATCACCGTATGTCCCTCCCTTTGTCCGCAGAATCGAGATTTCTACAATCTGTGGAGGAGGATAACATGACCAAGCAGCCAGGGGTCAGTGCTGCCTAGTTTTTTTTCTCCTCATCTTTTTTGATAAGACATATTTTGGAAAATGTATATGCTATTTTTTGTTGTTGTGGCTCAAACTAGACCTTCTGTTGGCACCTGTCATCAATTACCCAATTACCCACCAGCTAAAAAAAAAAAAAACTGCCTCCATGCAGATTCTGTCTCAATGTGCTGACTCATCAACACACAAAGTGCTTCGCCTGCAGTTTGGTGTTAAGTGTGTTGCATCTCTTGGGAGCTGCCTGTTGTGAGGAACTACTTGCCCTTGCTGGGACGCAGTGTTTATGTCAGTAATTGGGTCTCATTTTGCCTGAGTGTGTGTACGTGTGCGTGTTTGTGTGCCATGGCCTAATTTATTATGTTGAACTTAAATCTCACTATTATCCCCTTTTAAACAGTTTGAATGTATAAATATCTGTATGTATGTGCAGAACCTGCGCTGGATGGCTCCAGAGGTGTTCACCCAGTGCACTCGCTACTCGGTGAAGGCAGACATGTTCAGCTACGCCCTCTGTCTGTGGGAGCTGCTCACTGGAGAGATTCCCTTCGCTCACTTGAAACCTGGTAATGGTGACACAAAGGGGGCACAACAGATAAACAGAAAACTGGAGACTCCGCAAAACACGTTGTTAAAACTCTCCCAATGAGACCCAGTTCAAGTTAATATGACAGGTCGGGGATGAGAGGAGCTTTTTGGTCATAAACCATAAAAAAGTGCTCAGCGAATTTAACTTTAACCTGATGACACTGGAGGAAAAGTTCAGGGTTTACCACAATCAGCGCAGCAGGGGGCAGTGAGTGCACCTAAATTCATTGTAATGCATCCAATAGCTGTCAAAGCCACATGGCGGCATGTAAGAGGAACAGTCAGAGTCACCAGAATAAACAGGAAGAGTTATTCTGTGGCCCAGGACAAAATTTTAATAAGAATGAATATCACAGTTGGTAGGATATCTGACAGACTGACAATAACTAGACGAGAGTTAATATTGCTACAATTATTTCACCCTGTTTTTGATTTTATGGTGGTGACGAAATAGGAAGAAGTCAGACAACAATAGATCATTTGAAAACTAAATGTAAAATGTTTGACCACCCTCAGCCGCTGCAGCAGCAGACATGGCCTACCATCACATCCGACCTCCTATTGGCTACTCCATCCCCAAACCCGTCTCTGCTCTTCTGATGAGAGGCTGGAACGCATGCCCAGAGGTAAACCACCTGAAACCGTGCACCTCTTGAACCTTGATTATCAGCCACTACTAACTTGTTCTTGATTAATATACATACACATCATACCATTGTTCATAATGCAGTTTACATCCACAGTGCTCTCATGTCTATGCAGCTATTATTATCATTAGCTATGTGGACATACTGAAGCTCTGAGAGGCAAATAATGCTGAGTCAGCTGCTGCACATGCAGCACTAATGAGTGGGACTGCTGTAGTCCCAAGCGATACATTAACACATGCCTGTTCATATTGAGGAGCACACATAACCTGGATGATGATGATGATGATGCTGCTGCCTCCTCAGCGATGTTGTGTTCACAATTAGCCAGGCCTCATTAAGATACATTATTGCCCAGCCCAACACGCTGGCACACTTCTCCCTCTGTGGTCCATCTCCTTCCTGTTTGCCTATCTGTGGACCTGTCTCCCTTGACGATCACTCTGTCCTCAAGACGTTTTCTTTCTCCTTCTTCTTTTTTTTTTTTTTTGTCGTAAACAAGAGTGTGATTGTACTAGGCCATCACAAGGTTGCGTGTGCACACAATTCTCATGGTGCCTCCCTTGTGCAGTACACCAGCTACCATGGGGTTTGGAAGTAGGACACGCTGCACTGTGTTTACTGGGTTTGTGCAAAAAAAAAAAAAAATGCATGGCACACTTTGTCCAAACTTGCAATATACATGATTATATAAACTCTCAACACCAAAACAATGCTGTGAAGTACCTTTTCTATAAAGCAGTAATTACTCGATCACTGTGAAATGCAAAAAGAAAGCGCACTTAGTAAAAATCAGAATGAAGGGCCTTGAAAACATTATTTTGTTTCCGTCCTTACTGTTGTTAATATTTTCCTGTTTCTCTTTTTCTGTCTTGGATCTCATTCATTGAAAACAGAATGCACACAGACTTTGAGCACAGTTCTGTGGACGTCATGTATAATTGAACAGCTCTGTCGTGGCAGTGTTTGTTCTTTTCTAGCGAGGCTAGAGATCTAAGGACGGCAGAGTTCCCCCTTTGCGTCATGTGTGGGCGGACTAAAATCAGCAGAAAGCACCGACCACTGTTAGAGAGGATGCACGTGTGTGTGTGTGTGTGTGTGTGTCTGTTTGGGGTTGTACCTCCTACATCTGATTGTTCAACCTTGTAACAGGAAATTAAAAATAACAGTAATGGTTTGATGTCTCTGCCTCAGGACAGGCCTGAGTTCTCTGAAGTAGTTTCCAATCTGGAGGAATGCCTGTGCAACGTTGAGGTATATAAAGTCATGTTCTTACATCTTACACTAGTACAAGCTGTAATAATTAAATTCTCCCTGTCATGAATATTTTTTTGCTTCCGCCACAGCTGATGTCTCCGGCCTCCAGCAACAGCAGCGGCTCCCTGTCGCCCTCCTCCTCCTCAGACTGTCTGTTCGGACGAGGAGGACCCGGCCGAAGCCACGTGGCCGCCCTTCGCTCTCGTTTTGAGCTTGAGTACGCCCTCAACACTCGCGCCTACGCCTCCTGGACACAAAGGTAAGAGAAGTGAAGCATGTCCTCAGCTGGGTGAGGGTTAAGAGGGTAAGAATAATTTACAATGGCGCACAATGGCAACATTCACATGCACCCAGTAAAAATAAGCAGCCGTTGGTCATGGCCAGGTCTGGGTGAGGTTTCAGTCAGTTTAGACTGTTTGCATTAATCTGTCAGATTTAAATCTAAACCACTTGAGGAGTGAATCAGACATTCATTGAATCACAATGAACAACGATGCTGAAATCTTTGAAAACTTCACTGTTACAGCTTAAACACTGTAAATACTACATCAAATAGCCCATTTCTGGTCATACATTAAAACCATCCAGCCATTTGCTATAACTTCTTTTCCCTAAAGTGGTGTACAGTAGGGTGCTGTAGCCATTTGTTTGTAGTCTGTTAGTTTGAACACCAGAAGGGAAGCTTTACAAGCTCGTCAGCCTTTCTGAATTAAATTTTGCACAATACTAGTGTGACCTGCCAGACAGTGTTTCCAGTGGAATCAGCTATGAAATTACAGTTTCCAAAGATTTTTGCTTGACATATACACTCAGTCAGGTGGCGTCAGTGCTGTCAGTGGTGTTGTGCCTGGAGAGACTTGAGTGCTTTCCCTAAGCACTCACTACACTGATTAACAGAGCAAACATACATAGAGATATCAACAGTAACAGCAGTGAGAGGCAAGTTTTAGTTTGTTATTACATCAAAATCATATTTGAAACAAAGGTGTGAATATGACAAATGTAAATTTGATAAGAGTATGTAGTGTGTGATAGTTGAAACATTTGTGGCTATTTAATTTAGGTAAACTACTTCATTCAACAACTTGGATGTTTTGTTTTCAGAGCTTAGATGTTCAAATTTCTTAAAATTATCATATGGTTTATATTTTGTACAGTTACTATATGGATGAGATGTAAAAATGGCTTTAAAAAGTATGTAAAAGGTTTAATCAAGAATTCTGTTGTTATTCACAGACCTGGGTAAATAAAATGTTAATAAATGTAAATTTGGTTTAAGAATCTACCAACAGAAACTCCACAAACATCACGTCTGGGCTTGTAGAGACAACTTGGTGTCAACTATTGTTTTGCCAGCAACATGTAGGCTAGTTAAGATACTTACTGCAACAGTGAGGAGACGAGTTGCTCAGATACCGAGCAGGAAACAAAAGGCAAGCAAATCCAATAAAACATGCATGGCATTCTGACCGAGGAGGAAGGCCTGTATTAGACGGCCGGCTTTGACCCTCCCAATTGTGTGTGTGTGTGTGTGTCTGCTTGGTAACGGTCACTATGAACCTAGTAACCGGAGGTGGGGTTAATGTGATGTGGCGATGGCTTTCCAGTAATCTCCAGGCACTCCGTCAAAGGTTAGATGAGGCCTCTCTGGGTGCTGCCTTCACTTTGAAATAGTGCTCTGCAGACCAACTCCAGTATCATTAATATTTATTGATCATCACTCATTAATAGTTTTATACTTCATGACTTGGTGTACTGGTTTTGTTTCTGGTGCCCGCATCAAACCCGTCATCAGTTTTGTATAAGTGAGAGCAGCCTGGTATTAGGTTGGACATTTGATACTGGATTTTCTCTGCTTGTATCTAAGCTGTCTCTCATCTTTACCTCTCCATGTAAACAAAGCAGTATATATTTCTGATTTATTAATGAGTTCCTTTTCATTTTCAGCGAGCAGCGGCGAGCATCTGGAGGCCTTTCACTGGAGGAGCTGAGAAGGAACATGCAGTTCTCCCCCATTGATCGAAATGGTCTGTGTGGAGATTACATGTGTTGTACTGCATAGTGATGTAATTGTGTTCAAGTGGAGGTGTAGCAGTTTAACACTAAGGATCGGATCAATTCAGATGATCAATAACATGTTATATTTTGTAGCAAGTTAAGACTTCATATTAGACTTGATTTTTAAGACGTGTTGTCTGTAATTGTAAATAATAATAATGTATGAAAGGTGATTGAGTGACTGTTGCTGTGGACTTGTCTGTTTTCCAGGGTATGTGTCTGATCCCATGAGCACCATGAGATTCTGCTCCTCCCTCAGCAGCAGTGGCAGCTTCGAGGACGGTAACTAACTCTGCTGAGAACAGCCAGCGCACGTTATTGGGAACATATTCATTCAGACATTTATCACTGTTTTTTGTTCTAACACAAACTGTAATAAACTGGTGGTAAGAGTAGACCCGCATACCATAATGTATGCGGGTAGGTTTTACAATGTACTCTTCCCAGTATCTCCAGTCCTGTGTCATATTTTAATACGTATGCTATGTGTAACATTTTTAATCATTTTATTGACTCGAGACTTTAAGTTCTTGTAAATAATTTTGGTTTTGTGTACATGTTTTCCATTAATCTGAAATAAAATGTTTAAAAACTACTGAACATGTGCAATGATCACAACTGTGCATTCTATTTTTAAAGGGAGGAAAAAGCAGAAGGTAACTTCATCCCAGTTCTTGATTTTATTTGCTGAATGGCCAAATCACACAGTGACAGGTATATCAAATGAAAAGAATAAGCCTCACAAACACACACTAGCCATAAAAACCAGCTGGTAAGTCAATACAAATACACTATTAAGTATATATCTTTTTAAAAAGAGGTAGGATTAGCAGCAATAATGACACCAGTCAGTGCCTTGATTTTACATTTCACAATGTTATCTCCTTTTACTAATTATCAGAGTAATGATGAGGACTGAATGAACCATGTTAACTAACTCAGTATTCCTGCTCTGATGCATGTATGTCTAGATACTGTCATCTTAACAAATAATTATGTCAAAGCACAAACTAACATTGTCATTACCACAGATATAGAATAATGAAATATCTTTGATCAGAGCTGTAAAATCATGCTTGTGCCCAGCCGGTGGAAATATAAAGTGGAGGCTAACTAAACTGTGGGAGTCCAACAACGATAAATTATTCAGTCATTTGTGAGCGTGAGTGGTGTCTGTTTACAGGTAATAGGTAATTGAGGCTGTACTTGATACCTCACAAAAACTATGCCTCTTTGCTAACAACAATAGGAAGAGACGGTCTACTGTAAACATTTTGCGCAGCAGTCAAAACTCTTTGTGCGGCTTCCTTCTTTTTGGTGACTGAAGGATGAAGACTTTCTACAAAGTCACGTTGTGTAAACACCGAAACCATGAGACGCTCGAGGGCTTCTGAATTTCCTGATCACTCCAAATATTCAGTGATTGTCTAAAAGCTTGCAAAAGTGCTTTCTCTAGGATCATTACAAGTTTTACAGTTTTTAAAATAAATAACTTTAATAACTGAATTGCCTCCAGAAATATCTCCATTTAAAGTGTCATTGCTGGCTTAGTGCCAGTGTCTCAGGTGTGCAGCTCTAATGTCCACTCTCTGTCTTTGCAGCGGTCAGCAAAGGATATGAAGTGCGACCAAACAATGTTTCGTCCACTGAGAAAGTGCTCAGCCTGTCTTTACTCAGAGTGTGTTTGATGTCTTGGATCAGCTGCACGTCTCTTCTCTCTGCGTTGATGCTCCCACCAGAAGGCCTGGGTTGGATCTCTCCGTTGTGGGACTCCTCTTGGCTTCCATCATCAGACTTGGACGTTGTAAAATCAGTTATTTCTGTAACTTCTCCGCTTTGTTCATTAGTTTTATCCTGTGTTTCCTCTCCGTCTCTAAGTCCATCTGGACTTGCTGAACGCTCACGATGTTCTTCCATTTTGGACAAGGGTAAGAGATCTATAATCTCTTCAGCTTCTTTTTGTTTTTCATTCAAGTCTGAGCCATTATCAGTTGCTTGTTTCTCTTTGACACTCTCAGGTTTGCCACTGGTGGCCGAATAATTAGTACCTGCAATACTATCCACTTCAGTTTTGTAAATCTCAGTTTGCGTCAGAGTTGGTCCTTCTTGAAGTTCGTCCTCTAGAGAAACCCCGCTTCCTTTTCTTTGCCCGTTTGTAGACTCTTTATCATTGTCTTCAGTATCTGCTTTTGGTATTAGCTCCTGCACCACAGTCTCCTCCTTCTCCTGGACTGTATCTTTGGTAGGGTCATTCTCATGAGATCCAACATTTTCAGTTTGTCTGCTCTTAATGTCTGACTCTACAGCTCCCACTTTGTTTTCTCCCGTTGTCTCACTTTCATCTTTTTGCACTGGTTCCTCTTCTTCACTTTCAGACATCTTCACCATCTTAGGAGGACTCTCTGATCTCAGCAGCTCCGTTGTTGTTGTTGTTGTTGCTTCCTGACTGGAGACCGACTCTTGAGTGTGTGAAGCCTCTTCCTTTAAGTCTTCTAAAGGTTCAACAAATGTCTGGAAAAACTTTGACGTTTGATGCATGGTAATCCAGTTTGTGACCAGATCTGCACTGTCTTCTGCTGCTAAGGCCTCTGGGGTTTGTTTACCCACGGATGCTGCTTCATCAGCCTCATTGTTCTGTGCTTGAGGTTTGAGCAGGACACTTGCCCCTTCCTCTGAGGCCTTGCTCGCCTCCTCTGTGTCCGCTCCGTTTTCTCCATCGGCCGCAGAAAAGTCAGCGATGGCATCAGCATTTTCCTCAGACTGTGGAGGTTTGTCAGACATCGCAGAAGACTCATTTAATACGTGGGATGTATCATCTAAATCTAAATCTATAGGCGTAGATTGTGCCTCAACAGCTGAGGAGGCAACTAGTGCCACATGGACATTGTCATCCTTATCTTTGGTAGAGTCTGAATCTCTCTTTTCAGTATCCAGGTCAGATTTGTTGCCATTTTCATTTTTAGTTTCCTCATGCTCTTCAGTCTCCGTCACAGCCGTCTCTTGCTCTGAATCTTTTTGATCAGGTTCCTCTTGTTTTTCAATTTCATCCTCCGCTTCCTTATGCTCACTTTCTACCACATCTGTGTCAGGCCCCTGATCCACCTTGTCATCTCCAGACTTCACAGATTCTTCTTTTACCTCTGTGCTTTCATCTTCAGTGGGTTCCTCCTCCATTTTTCTTTCATCTTCAACATGCTCTGCTGCTTTCACATCATTATTGTCCTCAGCTGAAGCCTCTGGTTCATCTATGTGAGTTTTGCTCTCTGCTCTGGCAGAAATCTCCCCACTTTCTGCATCTACTTCTCCCTTTTCACTGTCGGTAATTGCTCCCTCGGTTTCTTTTTTAACATCTTCAGACTCCATTATAGTGTTGAGCACCTCTTCACTCGTTTTGGTCTCATCTGCTGCTTCATTGTCACCAACGTCCTGTGACTCAGCAGTATTTTCATTAGATATTTTCACATCATCTGCATTTTGCTCAGGTTCCTCAGTGTTCGCAGATGTTTCCTCTCCGTTCTCACAGGCCACTTCTTTCTCTTCAGTTTCTTCCTCATCTTTATTTTTTTCAGATTCAATTTGTTCAGCTTTATTCTCATCATCTTTCTCATCCTTTTCTGTTTCATCACCCTTTTCTTCATCGACATCCATCTTTGTCTCTTTTATTTCTTCACCTTCATCAGTTTTATCATTTATAGCTCCCTTTGCTTCAGGTTCTTCCTCATCATTTTTATTCTCTTGACATTCTCTCTCCTTATCTTTCTCTGTCATTTCTGATTCATTAGCTGTCTCTGCAACTTTATCTTCAATGTCGAGGGTTTTCTCAGCTGGTTCTTCATTTGTCTCTCCTGCAGTGTTTGAGTCACTTTTAGTATCTTCAGCGATGCTTTCCTCATTTTCTATCCTTTCTTCTGTCTTATTTTCATCACTCCCTTCTTCTTCGGTTTTAACAGTTTCATTATTTTCTTTTTCCTCACTGTTTTCACATTCTGGTGTTTCATCTGAGTTAATTTGTTTCTCTTCCTGCTTACTTTCCTCTTCACTTTTCTCCTTCTCTACCTCCTCATCTAATTCCACAGGGTTTTCCGTTTGCTCTTCCTCCATCTTTTCCTGTTGATCAGCATCCTTACTTGCCTCTGCTGCTAACACCTCCTCTGCCTCTTCCTCCTTAATATCTTTATCTCCCTCATCTTTTACATTGTCCTCACTTATGTCTGCAGATTTTTCATTTACATCTGCTGTGACTTCTGTCTCAGATGCTTCAGTTCTGTCGTTGCCATCTTCCTGCTGCCTCTCCTCTGCGTCGGTTACAGGTGCCTCTTCACGGCTGAGGGCCTCTTGCTCCTCTGAGGGCTCTGCTTTCATCTCCATTGTCTCGCTTGCTGTCATTGCCTCCTCCGCCTCTGCATTATCTGACACTGCTGTCTCAACAGTCTTTTTATCCAGCTCTGATACTGATGATTCACCCTCCTCGCTGCTTTTTGCCCCTTGCACCATCTCATCGGGCTGCACTTCATCTGCTGCAGTACTCTCCCCATTTCCTTCATCTTTTTGTGCTGCATCTGCCTCGGTGGGTTCAGCTGCTGCACCTTCCTGAGGCTCTGAAGTTTTGTTGTCTTCTGCCATGCTCTCTTCAGACACGGGATGTAGATCTGCACCTGTGTCCTCTGACTTATCTTTTTCTGCTGCTGCTTCTTCACAGTTTTCATCATCTTCATCTATTTTAACCATCTCATCTTTAATACGATTCTCATCAGGCTCTTTTTCAGTTTCATCCTCCTGTTCTCTTGGCTCAGATGTCTCCTCCAGATCCTGAACCACTTCAGCTTCAGCTTCTCTGAATGTCTGTTGCTCCTCTGTCGCTGTCAATAGTTTCTCCGGAGCTACATCTTTAAATACAAACAAACAAGAAAACAATTGAGGGCTTGCCAGGGAAAATGTATTTTCTCAAACAGTTGTTTTGAATAGCTTGCAAAATCACTTATAGGAAATTGTTAAATCTTGTACCATCGTTGCTCTGTTCGTGTCCTTTATCTGTGGCCTCTTCCTCCTCCTCAGTAGTGGTGTCGCTCAGTTCTGGCTCAGAGGTGAAGTGGGACTCGGTCAACATGGCTTCTGCCAGCCTCTCCTGCACAGATTTAGCTTTGGATAGAAAAGAAAAAGACATGCAATTATATGATTTCACATTTCTGTAGGACCAAAATGACAAGTGGTGACCATGTGTTAAACAGCACAAGACAGTATTTTGGATAATGAAAAAGCAATGAGAGCACAGAGCCAATGAAGAAACACATAGCCATGAACAACAAAACATTACTTTAATCTTTTCAGGTGCAAACATAATGAGAATCACAACATGCAAAATGAAAAGAAAAAGTAATCCTGTAGTACACAACACAACAAAAGGGCAAACACAATGCTGAGTAAACTCTCGATGAAAAGAAAAAAACTAAAAGAAAGAAAATCACTCAACTTTGGCACTCAAGTGTTTTTTGCAAACTGATCCCATGTGTTTGAATAGAAATCCACCAAGAATCTAGTTTCCTTAATGGAAGACTTATAAGTTAATTATTCATGGGCAATAAGAAAGGGAAGGAAGGAGGTGGTTTGTGTTTGTGTGCTCTATGCATGATTATTCAGTAGCTCTTCAAAATTTTATACACCGTGCCTTCTGAAATGCTGGGATTGTACACTATGCAAATACATGTATTTTTTTTTTGCATCAACAGCTTTCTATTCTGATTGCAATTTTTCCTCCCAAGGGCTTTTCAGTGTTTTCTGAGCTATATTTTGAATTGCTTATTTATTTCACAGCACTTTTTTATTTGAACCCATAATAAAAAATGCTACACTTAACTGTGTAAAAAGCAAACACAAACTCTTCCCTTAAAATACTGTGAAATACAATCAAAATATAGTCATATTATGCGTCATATTAATATCTAAAAATCTTGAAACTCATTTTGAACGAAATTAATCAGTGGATCGGACAAAAACACACCAAAAAAACATGGCACACACATACAAAAAATAAGGAACAGCAAAAATGCAATGACAGACATGCAATTTTTCCACTATTGAAACATCGTAAAAACATCATAAACCACAGTTAAAATATCACAAACTGACTGTAGTAGTGATACTGTAGTAATTATTTAGTTACTGTTTTAACCTATACACAACTTATACACTGACTTGTCTAGAGCCCTGGTTGGTTGTGATAATAGTGGAAAAACTTCCAAACAAGATGGACAGATCCTCACTCAGGTGGAAGCTCCACAGCATCTGTTGGTTCGTACTCACCCCTCTCCTGTTCCTGACCCTCCTTCTCTTTGCCCTCATCTACCGTTTTCTCAGCCTTGTCTCCCGATGTGTCGTCACTCTGTTTATTCTCTGTCCCCGAGGGGACGCTGGAGTCAGAGATGTCAATCTCTGTGCTGTCCCCTGCACTGTCCTGTAACTCTGAGTCATTAGCCACAGCAGACTCAGCCTCAGTGGCAACAGCTGCTTCTTCTGGTTTTGGTTCGTCTTTTTCTTCTGGTGGAGCAAGGGATTCTTCTTGATCAACCTCCTCTGGTTGCTCTGGTTGCTCTGGTTTCTCGTCCTCTCTGGAGTCTTTTGTGGCCTCAGCATCACTTAACTCCCGGTCGCTGCCGGAACAGCTGGAGCCTGACCGAGACTTTATATCTTCTGGGCAAGAAAGACAAAGCATTTTGAATTATTTAACCGAACAATCATTCTCAACTCTTCCAGTGTGATTCATAATCGGGAAATTGTTCTAAACATGGTTTGTTGGTGTAAAATATATATGTTTGTTATTGTACAATAATGGAAAAAACCTGCAAACATTTTCAATCATCATTCTGTTTTGCTGTACTAAAAGCAGTTTGCTGGCATGATAACACCTTAGTCTCACTTATTCTCCTCTCAGGCGTCACGCCAAAAAATGTGTCAAAAAAATTCACCCACCATCCCTCTCATCGTCTTCTGTCTCAGAAGCGTCCCTCTCTTTAACCTGCATCTCAGTTTGCTCATCTGTTGGAGACAGAGATTTCTTCTCTTTATCCTCCTCTACAGGGCCTTCATCATCTGCTTCAAAGTCCTCTTCATAATCTGAGGGTAAGGACAAAGAATATTTATTGGGATGCTTGACAGAGAAAAATCTGTAACATGTATCTCTTATTGAGGCAGTTTTGTTTTATGTTCACCATCTCTGACTTTGCCCTCCTCGGCTGCTGTTTCTTCTTCGACCTGAGTCTCCATGTCCTGTTGCTGACTTCTTTCATAGTCAGAGGCAGTGTCCCCTCCTGTCCTTTCTGCTTCCATCTCAGGAGCATCTTTTGGGCTGGTGATTGATTCCTCTCTTCCTCCATCTTCTTTGACTCTCTTTGGTGGAGGTGTGGGCTTTTTGTCCAGTCCCATTGCTATGATGCACCTGAAAAATGTTCATAAAGTAGAAGAAAACACAATTTAAAAGACTTACTGGAAAATACACATACTGTAGTTGCTGTCTTGCCGAGCCAGATGACAACATACATTAATACTATTTTCATATCCGCACATTTAGCGGCATTAGTGTTCATTTGGGGCCATTTTTGAATCACAATCTCTCACCTGCTATGCACACAACTCTTGTACTGATCTATCCCTGAAAAGAGCAGCTCTAGTCCTGTAAGGACAATATTCTGTCTCAAACGTCACAGAGGTGGGAAGTCAACAGTGTGATCAGCTCATTTCCTTGCAACTGCTGCTTCTTGATGCTTAATGCTCAAGTTTAGTCTCCACACACATCTGCATATAATGCCTCATCATAATTAATCTCAGAAGTTCAGTTAAGGCCACCACCAATCATTACCAATAGGAAAAGGTCACGCACAGGAAATTGATGGAAACTATTGATACAAAATTTAATTTTTAATGACTTTCCTATGGAAAATGACTGACATAAGTTTGAAACTTGTTTTAACTTGTGAGTTCTTACATTCATCTGCTGAAAGTGATCAGGTTCTCTAAAATAAAATATTTATTATTATTTATTAAAATATGTATTTACGTGGACTAAAATTTATACAATGTATCTATTCTTATCTTATAGATTCTGGTAAATACATACACTGTATACACGTGATAAGAAATTGCATCTTAAAATATATATATATATATATATATATTTTTTCATAGCATTGGTGTCATTCTCTTGTTTTTTCAGAGTCAAGTTGTTTATTTAGGCATCAAATCACTCAAAGTCCCTAAAATAGTGTGTATTACCAAGGGCTAAATGACTTTGCCCCTAAAATGAAGAATTAATTCCTGGTCTCATTATAACTGCTTGAAGCTGGATCCAGGAAACACAATGAATGGTCAGATAAGAGACTGGGATTGATAATAATTCTATCTAAAAATCTAAACATAAACTGAGGACTCATAACAATCCACCTTTTGTTGTCATTTTTAATATCTCAGTTGTTTATAATAGATCCCTTGTGATAGAGACAAAGGGAATCTATTATATATCTATTATATAGAGGGAAACCTTACTTGTAGCAGGGTGAGGCCCCATCTACACTGGAGAAACCAAAGTGTCCGTGCCTGCCACCAAGTCTGGAGCCTTTCCTGTGTTTGAACTCACAACAGGAGCTCAGCCTCTCCACCTGCAGCCCGTTCAGGAAGAAGGTCAAACTGAAGGGGAAGCCCCTGTGTCGCCTTGAAATGAACCGGAAAGACTCTGAGGGAAAGATCAGGCATGCAGATGAAAATCAATGATTTAAATCTGCGGGTTTGTTGTTGCAGCACAGCTTTCCTCCATCCTGTCATGTACCATTTCACTTATGGTTGATCGTAATGTGCACACACACACACAACCATCTACGAAACACAATCACAGCTGGCGAAACACTGACCTCCCTCGCAGAGCTTGCCTTTGTACACACACAGGTTCTCTCCTCCACAGTGCTGCTGAAACACTTTGACCTCGTCCCTCAGGTCAGTCATGTCGTTGGAAAGATGCACCGTTTTACCAAAGTACACCATGTTCACACACACTCTGCTCTGGTGCACAGAGCTCCGCAGCATGGGGGGGTCCTGGATGGAAAAAAGTGGAGTGGTGTCATTTAAATGAATCTGGTTTAGGAAATGACCAAATTCGACATTATCATTTATAGTGATAAATGTACTGATATTTTGTGCTGATAATTGGCATAGTAAATTTACACCATCAAGAGATGCATAATGTGGATGAGCTTATTTATTTACTTATTCAAGTTTGTCTGATTTTGTTTATTGTCCAGTTTTAGTGTATGTGCATTTAAAAATGATCTGCTGGTACAGATGAACAAATAGAAAATGTTTGGAGTGTTTTTATGCAGTTCTGTATATGCATTTAAAGTTAGAAACACAAATACAAAGAAACACTCAGACTGTGCATTTTTTAATGCATCTCGTTGAAATTTCAATCGTCTTTTCCAATTAATCTACAGAGACTGAAGCTTGTGAGTTTGTTGTGAAAGGTTTTGTTGGCAGTGAAACATAACGGGAGACAAAGACCTCAGTGATGTCAACTCCACTGGAGGCGGTGGCAGGACGCAGTCTGCGGCCCCTGAGTGTGCTGCGTTGAGTGACCTTTGCCCCCCTCTCTTTCCTCTTTGTGGCTGGAGGCACTGGGGTAACAAAATTGTTGATGACTGGGAGGCAGTAAGGCGAGATGCCATGGGAGGCCTCCATTGTGGTCAAACGTCTCCGGCACTCCTTGTCCATCTGAGAGAGATGTCGATGAAGTCACATTTATGAAAATAGTTCAGTGTGAGTGTTGCTGTGGCAGCACAATATGACACTGTGCATGTGTAGGAAGGTACTTCTATAGACAAGAGCTTTTTGTTGGAGAGGTTATACGGTTACGCTGGAATTATTTATCTAGTATTGAACAAAATAATTTTAGGTAGAATATCGAGAAAAGTAGATTTTAAGATTTTAAAAGGAAGAAATCGATTTTTCTTTGTATATAAAAATATGGTTGTGGTCTCACAGTGCAGTTGAAAGGTGAGTCGTTCTCATTGGAGGACTCATGGTGTCTGTAAGGGGAGCTGCGTCTGAGTGAGGCCGTGGTGCTGTTGCTGTGGATCGGCTTCAGACGCACCGGCCTCTGCATCTTCCCTGGAGCCGTGTTGGGTCGAGATGATCCGGGCTACGACATACACACAAAACACATGAAACGGTGTACGTATCACCATGGAGACCTCTGTGTTTTCCTTGGGGTCTCTGTGGTCAACTGTTGCCTTTTGCATGCCCATATACAGTATGCATGCTATAATTAATGAAAGTTATATGCAGTACGTTGTGTTGTTTTAAACTGAACCTGCTGTTTGTTTCATACTATTATGAGGTATTTTTCTTGTAGTGTCAAAGTTTTCAGTTCGGGATCATTAAATGTCACCCTGCTTTTATTGATGATTGACTCATTTAATGAATTGATGATGAATGACTTGATAGATTTTAATAGTCTTCCCAGAAGTGCCCTGATGTTTTTCCAAACCTACTACTGCTGCTGTTTTTTCAACAAGGCTCAACCTGCTGACGTGAGATGCTTGCAGAAGAAGAGATTTCACTGAGTAAACACAGAGATCAAGACCAGGATTACTGGCTCTATTTATTCTGGCATCAAGGTCTGTGGCCTTTTTTGTTTGAAAGATAACATGAATCTAATCCTTCTACTTCACTTTAAACGCTCTTGTCTGCGCACACACCAGATGAGTTGACTGCAGCAGAGACTCTTCACTCGTTAAGTGTCAGTATAAACATGGCAGCTGTCAGTGTGCACAGAAATGATTTACATTACAGACAGACATTCATCATCTGAAGGAATGTCTTGGACTGAGTCTGAGTGATTAAAAGATTTTGATGTTTTTGGCCAGTGAAGTGAAATTGTGGGTGTTTGGCTGCAAATCAAACTATCTGTCTGTCCATCAAATATGATGTCAGTTGATCTCATTCACACCACTCAAATGGATGATACATCATTTACATTATAATTAATAGAATAGAAAATCCTGTCTTGCTCTTTCTTCCCACTGCCCTGTCTGTCTAGTTAGCTTAGCTTTGCATAGAGACGAGACACAGGGGGAAACTACTGATCTGGCTGTGTTTAAATGAAAGCAGTTGCCCAGCAACAGTCAACAAAAAACCCTGGAAGTCAGCATCCAGCACATAACCTTTTCTTTAAAAAGTAGGGCTTGTCGTTTTAAGTCTTTGGTTTTGGTGACGATACATATTGTGACCTTTGGACAGAGCTGTCCGCTGTTTCACCCTCACTCTCTTGCTGAGATGACTGACTGCCTATAGCTTCATATTTACTGAATAGACAAACAGGTAGGCTATAACTGATCTATCCATCTTACACTGATTGGCCTAGAAAGTCTCTTTAACTACAGTAAACATTTTTAACTCAGAAACATAACATTTCTTTTGTAAACTGTGGCAATTAAAATATAACTCTTGATTGCATAATGGAGAGGAAATAAGGACACTGGAGGGAGTTCGTCTGAGTGTTTTCTTGTAGGTATGATTTGGCCAGCAGTATTGAAAAAAGCATAGGCCTAGTAGTCTGCAACATATTAAATGCAATATTATAACAGTCACATGACTTGACTCAAGTTGGACCTAAGTCACAAGTTTGAGGACTTGCCACAGAGGGATTAAAGACTTGACTTGGTTTTCATGACTCTAGACAGGTGACTCAAAACGACTTGATTTCCAATGTGATGTGATGCCAGCAAATCAGCTATCATGGGAGGGCCTAAGTTCAAAACTACTAAGATTTGGGTAGTAGGGGAACATAGCATAATGCAAGTCCAATATAGAGATGTATAAAAGTAATCACTAGAGGAATACATACACCTGCCAAGGCTAAAAACAGTTAAGGAAAGTGGCAAAAAACAGACATGGGTGAAATGGCGAAAGGTGAAGGTTAAGAATTGAAACATGCAGTCTCTCCTTTACAACAATGTCCTCAAAATATACTAGTGCACTGAGGCAGATGTTGGACTCACAGACTCAGAGGATTCAGAGTTACATTCTGGCCCAGAGTGCTGTTTTCTGATGCCCCTTGCACCGGTGGGTGGGCGTGGAGACAGGATGCGGATGATGTCTTCTTCATATCTTTTGGAGCGCTCCACCTTTCAAACAAGATCATCAATTATTATCATACTGCTCTATGTGAATAAGCTTTTGTTTTGAATTCAGATGTTAGTTCATAAAAACGTGACTCATACAGGTTGGATCCACTGTATAGAAACACTGATGCTGACTCAATTAATAGATCAACTCAGATGAACTCCTAACAACACATGCTGACCGTTTTTTGCGTCACATCATTTAAGAATCATTAGTTTATAAATTAGGCAGCAAAGCAGTGTTTAAATGTAAATGAAGTACCTTGATCTTATGCACTCTTTCCCTCCTTGCAAACTCCTCCAGTTTCTTTTTGATCTCTATTTGATGGAGACGCTGCAAGGGAGAGGTACAGAACAAATGAGCATCCTTCATTATACCAGGAGAAGCAAAAATTAGCTGACAGTGCTTTTTTTTCACAACTGTTTTTGTTTGTGGCACACTGTGTTCACCCCACCTCCATCTCCAGCACCTTGTGGAAAATGGCTTGGGCCAGACATTCACGAACATTTCTCTGATGGCTTCTCTGGATTAGCTTGTGTCTGTACTCTTTGTCTGGAACAATACGCCCACTCCTGGTGATCTAATAACAACAACAACAACAGTCTCAGTGTTTAGTCAATGAGTATTTAAAGACTGATAACAATGTTTTCAAACTGAAGTCACTACTGTAGCAGCTGATACTTTGTGCAGCACTGCAACGTCAGATAGGTTAAATATCCTTACAGCTTTCACACATTGTTTTCTGCAAGTTTCATGACAGTAAATGCAACTATGCAACAGCCAATATTCAATAATGATCCGTATTAGATTGTAATGTGAACAGGCTGTAAAATCTGTGATGCAAATGGTGGAATGTTTAAAAAAAAATTAAGGTTATAGTGGTTTTCAGATTTTTTTTCTTTGCTGGTTTGGTCCTCTTAACAATGCTCTGAACATCCTGTTTGTTAATATCTGTATTCATACAGAGCTTTGGCTAAATTATATCTGTACATTGTCATTCAATTTAAATATGAGAGATGAAAAGGGTTTAGTGAACCTCATCCATCTTGATGAAATAAAAAATGTTCATTTCTTCTCTGGATGTAACTTTATAAGGAGTGGGACAGACTACATTTTGAGCCAGTGTTCCATCATTATCATTATCATCATCGTCATCGTGTTGACATACCAGTCCTGCTCTCTGCAAGTGTCTTCTGATCCTAGTGTTGCTGAAGTATCCAGTAAGATGTTTGTCCGTCAGACTGTTGTAGGCTGAAAGGAGTCTGCAGACACATGGCCGATAAAAACATAAATTAATCAAAGCTGAAGAATTTTCTTTAAGGACTCACTTGATGAAGGTTATCCAGATTAAGCTTTATTGTAGTAGGCAACAGAAAAAGTTACGGGTTAGAGCAAACAGAGAACCAGAATCTTAATCAAATGGTTTAGTGGGGCACAACACCGTGCTTGTTTGTTGGCAGTTGTTTCTTGTCCTCATTAACAAGACATCAAGTCTTGTACAGTCCAGCCAGTCTGAAAGCTGTTTTTTTCCCCAGCACAGGTTTAATTTCCTCCAGCATTTGTATACAAGACAACAGGATCGTACCACTATAGGGTCTGTTACCGGTGTCTGATTACACACAGGAATTAGAGAGGATGGCACACTTAACCCTGTCTGCCTCCTGTTTGTGTGACTGGTTAATTTGTCTCTGAGGCTCCTCAGCTTTGGCAGAAGATTTCTCTCAGGACCAATCACATTTACAGTCTTTCTTTGACCCAGTGACACAGGAAGCACAGAAATAAACCATGCCAATGTGTCAAAGCAGTAAAGTCCAAAAGACTGCGAACTACTTGTGTTTCTTCTTCTTTTCTTAACCCATCTTGTCATCAGTTCAGTGCTTTATTTTCTAAAACTGCCATATGTTCGGATTTAAATCAACATGTCAGTGTTTTGAGTTAAAAGTCAATCAAAAGACTTAATACATTTTTTATTAAATCATTTTTTGATTAAAGAATTCATTCCAGGGTTCTTTTTAAAAGAAAAAAAAGAGAGAGGTCGGATCCAGACAGCATCAAAAGTAGAGAAAAAAAAATCAAATGGACTTGTTTTTTGTTTTTATGCTGCTTTATGCTGTTTTTTTTTTCTTTTTTTAAAAATGTTTTGTCTTTATGTAAAGCACATTGAGTTGCCTTGGTATGAAATGCGCTATATAAATAAAGATGCCTTGCCTTGCCTTATGGTAGATAGCCTACTACAGTAAGTTAAGGACCTCTCAATTACAACTGCCTCGGTGACTGTGTAGGCCTAAATTAAGTTTGCATTATAGTTTTGATATTTTTACATGAATACATCTCTTCCTCATCCACAAAAAGACAGCTGTCCTCATTCCCTGCCTTTGTTTCTTCTCTTTCTCCTGAGGTCATTTGTTATTTACAGTGAAGCACATTAGTACAGTAGCCCTACAGTAGCATTGGTTTATTGACTCAACCACAGTAGAGTTAAGTTATGCCTCAGTGGTGACTATTGATACACTGCACTGTAGTCACTGTACTATACTGGACATAAAAGTTCATGGTTTACAAAAGGTTATAAGAAACAAAACAAACAGGCATTACTCTAAACGTACAAATACAGCATGTCTACAAACTGAAAATACCACACATACATGTCTTCGTCTACAGTTTAACCAAACATCCACCTGAGGTGATGAACAAGAGACAAACCAGCTGCACCTACCCTTGGTTAATGTGACTCATGGCTTCCAGTTCGCACTCTTTTCTGAGCCCCCTTTTACCCACCACAAATATAGATATTTCAGGCAACAAGGGGCTGTGGACTGCGCTCGGTCTGCGCCGACGGAAAGGACGTCTAGGCCGGTGTGGAGTCAAATGAAGCCGAGGAGGAGTTGAGAAGTGTGGCAGGACCAGGACATGTTAAGCTGAGCCGGTCTGAGGCAGCAGCAGCACCTCTCCCACAGCGGAACTGATGACACCCGCCGGTTGCCATGGGAGATCACGTGACGATGCTGCCAATGAGACCGGTTTCCACTTACAGAGACACTTTCAGTCCCACTGACACCTAAACCAGGACACACATTCGCGACGCACACGCACGCGCGCACGCACGCGCACGCACACACACACACACACACACACACACACACACACACACACACACACACACACACACACACACACACAAACTCAAATTTGTCGTTACAGCTTTTGATTTAAGAGCATGAGGTGCAACTATCCCTTAAAACCAGCTATCTCAATTTACAACATTTCATTTGTTTTCTGACCCGAAAGTGGTAGAAATTGTGGTCAGATGTTGTGTTTTTGCATTTAAATCCCACAATTTGAAAATACTTTATTTTACCAGTAATAACACAAGTAAAAGCATGCATTCAAAATCTTCAAAAGTATTAAAGTATGAAACCATCTAAATTCAGTAGGCTACCTGTGGTGCTAAGAAATGTCTATAAATGATGTAGGACTACACTGTAGCCTATTATTTTACATTATATAATTCTCAGAATATTTTCACTAATGTCTGTGCAGCAATTTACTGTTATATGTGGCTGATCAAGGAGACTTGACACAGGCCTACCTATCATATTTTTAATAGTGCAAATACATTTAGAATTCACTTTGCAAATTCACTTTAAAATAGTACTAGATTGTATGTGCTATTAAATCAACTCATTTATCCTAGGGTGCTTCATATCCATTATCTTTGACCAAACACTTTTATTAGAAGGTCATGGTCAAGGTTAAGGTCACGTTTACTCTTAAAGCACCTTTAAAACAACCTTAAGTTGACCAAAGTGCTTTACAGAAATAAATAGCAATAAAATACAAAAGTACATTACAAAAATACAATAAACAACAAAGACAGAGATACAAGTACATTCCCAAACACTGTAACCTCTGTCTTACTGTCATTCAGGTTGAGGAACCTTTGGCTCATCCAAGCAACATTCAGTTTAAGGGGAGGTAGATCTGAACATCATCAGCATAACAATGAAAAGACAATATGTTTGTGGAGAATGGACCCCAACCGCAACATATACAATGAAAATAATAAAGGGTCTAGAATAGACCCTTGAGGCACCCCACAAGTAAAAGGGGCCACACTAGAAGAAAAAACTGAATGAACTGAGAAACTCCTGTCAGCCAGGTAAGACTGGAGCAGCATGAGGACCATGGCCTTGATACCAACATACTGCTCTGTGCATGACAACATTGACCCACACTGACAATGACCCAACAGAATTAAAAACCTTAAAGAGGTGAGAAGGAAGACTATCTGAGAGGCAGTTTGTGGGACTGCGCTACATCCATGTGATATTGGTTGAAACGGGTCAAAGACAGCTGACCACATACAGTATAATGGGGGTCAGGGGGGGTCAGAGGCAACGGGAGGCTGTTATGAAAATCATTATAAAGAGCAGATGAAGGTACAATGTATTGCATGGGTTAACAAGAGAGTCCAGAGCATTGAACAAAACCTTGGGCCTATCAATGATCTTTGGGACAAGGTTAGAGAAATAGTCAGCTTTAGCAGCTTTTACAGCATTGTGATATTCAAGTAAACACTTGCGCAATATCCCAAATGACACATGTAGCTTGTCCTTCTTCCCCCTCCTCTCAGTGTGCCTACAGGAGCGCCTGAGTGACCGGATAAACTATTTTACCCATGGTTCAGAAGGAGTCTTGGAGGATTTGTTCATACAGTATAAGAGCATACTATAGAGTCCAGATGCTAATGCATTTAGAGCCAAGAAGTGCTACAAGCTCCTCAGGACAGAGAGTACTAAACTAATCCACAGATGAATTTACAAACCCATCTAAAACCATGGAAAACAGCAGTGTAGTGTTCAGGTTTATAACATGGAAACAACAAGCTGTAGGATGAGTTGCAACAACAGAGCAGGGGACACAGGTTTACAATTCACTGTCTAGAGTTCAATGGGGGTAAAATCTGGTACAAGTGCAAAGAAACAGCTGTCTGGTATCAAACTCACATGCACACATATCATCCTGCACAGTGAAGCTCAAACATCCATCCATTACGTAAAGTAACAGTGAACATAACAGGTGGAGGTGGGCTTGAAATGAATCTCATCCTAACTGGTATAACCGGTAAAAATTAAAGCCAGCAGAGTAATGGAGCTGCTATAATATCCCTGGAGAACCGTACGGTTCTGCTGACTAATGAATCATTAGTGTGTGTGCGCGACTGTGCACTTAACAGTGTAGGAGTGATCACAGATTTGTTGCTGCTGCGTCATCATGTGTTCATAAACTGTCATTAAAACTGATAAGATCTTATAACAACTCTACTTAAAAACGATTCTCCAAACATTTCTATGCTCTATACATCATTAATATTCAGCTTAAGTAGCTACAAGACTATACACAATCAGATCAAATCACTCTTCTCGCCACTGATTTTAAAGAGGCTAAAATATGTGAGCTGTAGTCCAGCCAGTGCAATCACCAAGTCACTGAGCTGGTTGCAAAAACCACAGTTTCCAATGATTAGAAAATACACAAACAGCTGAGCAGGATGAATGACAGCAGACAGCAGGTCCTCTGTGGCCCTCTTGTGGCCAAGTAAGAAATTGTTCTTACTAGTACAGCATCTTTTTTTTTTTTTCATTTTCCATTACAGACAATACACAAACCTCTTGAAACTAATTCCATATGATGTGTAGCCTATATTCTATATTTATGAGACATTTAGGTGGAGTAGCATACTGCTGCCTCAGATCCTTCAGTGCCTCACTGCTTTGATATTGTAGAGGATTGTCAAAGTATCGAACAATGTGCCAGACATTTGAATTTTAGCTCATGACCTTGACTCATTTTCATAGGCACGTTAAGTGTTTTGCCCGTACCAGTACTGACCAGTAAGGGGAGCCATGTTTCTGTCTCAAGATGTGACAAGGCCTCAGTCTTTCTCCTTGAGGATCTCTGATAAAAACATGAGGATTTGTTCTGTGAAATTTTAGATCATGTTTTAATGTTACCTAACGTTCAGTACATACTATGGAACTTTATACAGAAAGCTCAAAGGGGTTGGCAGATGTGTAGTATCTTTCTTGGGAAAAACCTCAGCCTGATGCTGAACAAAGGAGGTTAAATCCCGTAGGTTTTTAACTTAGACCTCAAATTTAGTTGGTACAGTCTGTGTTTCCCCACAAATTATCAAATCAGTAGATCCAGCACAATTAGATAATATCACAAATGCATTCTGTCAAGCAAGTGAAATTCACTATAGATAATAGATAATCCTAACCCTAACCCTAATCTCCAAATAAGATATGAAATGAAAACATATCAAAAGGAATAAGCACAGTTTAAATATTTTGATATATCATTGGTGGATTTGTCAAGTGAAATTGAAATAATCCAGAGGTGTATAGCACATAACCTCAAGACTTTTGGTGGCTCACATTTCTCAGAGAAGTCAAGTCATTGGGTATTCATGTGGCACTGAATGCATAATAGTAAGTGAATGCTCACTGATGTGTATAAGGATTCACATCCCTTCAAATTCCTCACTCTTGATGCAGCTTCATATATAAAATATATTTTTCTCATCATCAATCAATACACCTTCTACCCCATTACAACACAATGGACCTGCAATTTTAGCAAATGCATCATTTAGAAAATATTTATTAAAAGGAAAAACAACAACGATATTAATATACAATATACATATTTATACTATACTCATATTTCTTTACTCTGAGTCCACCTATGGTTACTTCAGCTGATTGGGTACGATTTGAAAGGACCCCCCCCCACACACACACACACACACACAGACACACACACACACACACACACACACACACACACACACACACACACACACACACACACACACACACACACACACACACACACACACACACACACACACACACACACACACACACACACACACACACACACACACACACACACACGTCTCACAGTTGACAATGAACATCCGAGCAAATATCAAAACCAGGGGAGGAAGTACGCCTGCAGAGCTCAGAGCCAGGATTGTGTTGCGGCTCAGATCTGGGGCAGGTCCACAAAAATATCTGCTGCATTTAAGTTTTTCCATTTGGAACAACGAGGTCTCCTCCTTGGTCTGGCTGCCTCACCAAACTACACACGGCTGCAGTAAAAGAACCGACCCAGAAGCTGGTGGTCACTTTTAGTGCTTTTTCTTTTTTTTTCTTTTTTTATTATGAACTTTCACTGAGGTTGTGTTTCCATCTGGTCACAGGATCTCTACAGCTCCACTAATGACCATCATGTTCTTGGCCAACTCTTAATTGCCTACTGACTTCAAATCAAAGTGTCATAATAATGTGATATTTCAGTTTTTCCTTTTTGATTTATTGATTAGAGTCATAAAATTCTCTTTCCATTTTGTTATTATGGCGTATTGAGTGTAGATTGATGAGAATGTTGTTGTTTTTTTTAATTTGGCATAAGGCTGCATCATCAAAAATGTATAAAAACAAAATTTGCCTGAATATTCTATGAATGTACTTCAATGTTTAATTAGCATCTGCAAACATCCTGATGAACATATTTCACTTGGTGAAGATTTAGAAAAATGAAACACAACAGAATTAGATACGGTTCATCCAGTGAAGAAAAGAAAAGCGTTTTTTGTTGAACTTGACAATCAACAGTGATTTTAATTGTGATTGAGTTACGTAACAACATGTAAACAGCAACATGGCAATGCTTTAAGGTTACAAGCTGAATGGAAAAACAGATGAAGAGAGAGGGTTTCAATTATTGTATCATAATTAGAATTACCCCCCAAGTTTCTTTGTTCTCTCTTGGCTTTGCATGCTGGACTCACCCAGGCTGAAGTGTGCTTGTTGCACATTTACACCGGTCGGCGTCCCTTTCACACCAGGAAGCCAACACACTGAGGCAACCAGGCTGCACTACCCAGACCCAGAGAAGGAAAAATTAAGCTGGGATAGGAAGGTAGAGGAGGGATGATAAGTAAGAAAAAACAATGTGTACCCAGATGTCTGCATGTGTGTGCTTGAAATTTCTTATTTATATCAAGATCCATGTATCTGTTAGTGTTGTAGCCTTTACAGTATCTACACTTTTTTTTCAAGAACCTTATAAAACATTGTTTAGATGTTTATTTTACATTAACTGTTGTTGTGTATGAGCCAAATAACTGTATCATTATTCTTGTGAAGTAGAAAAGTACAAAATGCAAAAAAAGTAATTGAAAATTCCTGATTTTTATTTATTTATTTAAAAACAAATACCAAACAAAACAAAGACATGAAAAGAGTAACAGCGGGTTGATGCTGACACTGGAAGAGGACAATAACAATAATTATTGCCATATAATTTTCCTCTATGGGTAATTAATGTTTGATATAATGGATGTCCATGCTTAGAGTGACACCACAGGAAAAAAGGAAATCATGGCTCAAGGTTTTTATTTGTGAGTATTGTCAGGTTTTCAAATGTGTGAAACGTTGTGCTCTTGTGTGAGCCATGTTCTGACAATAAAGATTTATTTCATTTAAAAACATAATTTTTCATGTGATCTGTTCAGTTTTTGCTCAGGAGCAAAAAACGGCCTTTAAAATGGAAAGATATCATGATTTGACATTTATCTTCATTATTTTTTGGCCACATTGCCCCACAGTAGTTGATATGGCACTTTCAAGCTCCTGTTTAATGCCCAACCAAGTTTTAAAATCCTGAGTAAAATGACGTTCTTTAGCTATCTAGTAGACTGATATAACTATTAATTTGCTGTTGATTTAATTAATAATCAGGGCTGCTTCATTAGTCACAAAAGTGCGCTACAGCAGGACATTCTCACACTAGAAAATGGACAGCCGGGTGAAACAGAGAGATAGGCTACCTGTTTAAACAGTCACTTCCTGTCAACGTGGTGGAAGTGAGCTGGCTATGCCGTCAATACCAGCAATAAACACAGTAATCAAGGCAGACATTTCACCAGCATTAAATGCATAATACACAATGTAAGTCTTAAAATAACAATTAGTGTAGAAATAGAGGAGGGGTAATTATACATTCCATTCAGGAGCAGGTCTTAGCTGTAAGCTGGGAGGTTGGAGGGAGATCTCGGGGGAGTCATGCGGCTCTGAGATGGGGAGGGGAGGTGGGTGAGGGGGGGCAGCAGTTTTTGCAATCAGCGTTAAATAGAGCAGTTTTGTGCCTGTGTGATTGTCAAGTGGGCCATTACTGGTTGATAAGAGCACTTTTTCCTTATGCCGCTCTGATTGGGCTGAACATGCTGCTCCCTCTCGCTCACTGTCCCAATGCAATCAGGCCCCTCTTTCACCACACTGCCATTTTCACTGCTGTGATTTCCACCCCAATCCCCCGTCGGCCCCCAGCCAACGCGACCCTCCCTCCCTCTCACCCCTCCTCCCTCCCTCCCTTCCTCACCCTCACCGTCCCTCCTCCAGCAACCCACCTCCCCCTTCAGATTCAATGAGTACCAATTTACAGCAAGGAGAAAAGGTCATGCCAAACTCGTTGTGTCAATTGTAAACCACCCCAATTCAGACTGATTTCAATGAAATAAATGAGTAGTTGCAGCCCCAAAGAAAGCAAAGGTCCATGTGGAAGTAGCAAATTAGGACATTTTCTCAGAGGCTCACAGGGGCCAAAGGCCTGACGCATCTCTTAGTTAAAGTGTCCCACATTCCTTGTTCTTACTGTATTTGGTAATCCTGCATGTCTGCTTTAAGAAACTTTTACACAATAAGACACTTTGCATGTAGAAAAATGTAGGATGTTTCTCATTTTTGTATCATTTAAAGATGACAAACTCCTCCTGGATCATTCTGATTACAGTCAAAGAACCAAGAGATCCACCTTTTCCTTCCTAACAGATTTAGTTTAAATTTTACTTGGGGCTATGCAATGAAGCACTGATGAAACTATGTTAACCTGTCATGTTTTCTTGACACTGTCTTTGTTTCCTCGTTGATAGGGCCCCACACATGTGAAAATAGCAGGATTCTTTTTTTGTTTTTCCTTCAGTGCATCTTTTCTTTTTCTTTCCCTTGGAAATGTCCACCGTATGCCAATTAAAGAAAATTTATATGGATTACATTACATTCTATATGGGCAATGTTGAACCAAATATACACTTTTTGTTTGCCACAAAAAGAAAATCATACATATTTATCTTTGGGTTCAGTTCAAGTAAAAGAGGCAAACCTTTCTGACCTTTGACCTATGATGAACAAACATTTGTTCAATGACAGTAATCTTTTTCGAGCCACAAATTGCCACGTAAGAAAAATAGTGTCAACACCAATCACAGATTTCATTGTTTATTTAAGATCCCCATTAGCTGCAGCATAGCAACAGCTATTCTTCCTACAATCTTTACATTGCAGCACAACACAATTTATTGTATTTAACATGTTTTACAGCTGTAGTGGATTTCAGAAACTTCAGTTCAAAATCATGATTAAAAGTAAAATTTTATCAATTTATTTTAGTATTTAGTTTTTATTGAGTATTTGCATCATACATTTATCTTAACCCTTACCCATCTGTGCAGTGGTTAATCTTTTTTTTTCAATTCATCACAAAAATTAATCTCAAACCAAACAATGTTAACTATATTTTCTTGAACTGTATACAGGGCATACAGGAGAGAAACTATGTACAATTAAAGATGAATCATTATTTATATATCATAATATCATAATTATATACATTCATCTCTCTGTGGTGTTCAAGCTGAATAAAAGGTGTGTGTACATTCTAATAAAGGGGGAAATTATCATAAATTTTATTCTTAAAAACACTTGACTTAAATCATGTATGAACTCTAATCTATTGGTGCTTCTCACCAATAATTTCCAGATGTCAGTTGCATACCCAAAACTATTTTGTTATTCTCCTCTCCTAATTGTGATCACTGACCATCATTCTGCCACTCATATACAATTTTGGGATAGATCATACATACAAAAACTGCCAGATGTAAAGCCGCAGAGCTGTAGAACAAGTTTGAGAGTATGTTGACAGATGAGACATTGTTTGTGTCTGGTCCACATCACCAGAAAAACATTTATGAAGTCAGCCGTACAGCGCTGAAACTGAAAACATACAAACTGTAACAAACTCAGATATACATCTTCCCCAACATCTGTGCTCATATCAGGGATTTTATAGATGGTGCATTTGAGCATTAGAAGACTCACATCTGGGAATTAATTTGCCTTTTGATTATAAAACATCCAATAGGTTCTGCTCATTCTCATGATTTCAGGTTATTGTTTTACCAGGAAACACTGTCTCGCTGGTGTCGCAGCACTCCTCTCACCTGTGACCTTTCCTCATGAACTCATCCCTGGGAGCAAAATAGAGTAACTTTTTCTTACTTTGAAGTGTTACAGTGACTCACATCTACACAGAATCGCATGTTGCTTGAGTGAAGCGACTTGCGCTGCAGTATGCAATGTTTGAGACGGGTTATCTGATAAAGAACATTCATCTCCACCAGGCGGAACAGGACACATCTCGATGGAGGCACGCTAACTCCTTTATCCCTCTGTGATGGGGCGATACGGACGCAGACTCATGCTGGTGCAGGTCCGACTGTTATCCCATCAGAACAGTCAAGGACAGAAAATAGCCCTTTTTTCCTCCCTCCCTCTCTCCCTCTCTCTCTCACTTTGTGTGTGTGTGTGTGGCAGTTTGGGTGGAAGGGTTATGTGTGGGGGTGATGATGGGTGGGATTGCGTGAGCGTCTGGGTTGAATGAGTGAGTGAAAAAAGATAAAGAGAGAGAAAGCAACTGTGTGTTTGCGCTCAGCTAACCCATGTAGTTTGTTTGTGAGTCCCTTGTCATCTTGTCGTATGCGATCATGTCAAAATATCTGAATTAGGAGAATATAGAGTCTTCTGCCTGTCCCTGCTAGGATGCAGATTGGTAGTTGATCTCATCTGCATACAACAATCAGATGGGCTGCCTTATTTTCTACAGTGAGCTGAGGCTGCGTGAACACTCAGATGAACACTTACTCAAGTGGCTTTTCTATTTCTATGTATAATTTGAAACACTCCACTCCACTATTAAACTCCACTATGTACGTTCTTCGGCCATATAGAGCAGCTACGGGTCAGACAGACTGAGATACCCTTTTGTCTCCCCTGTCATCTGATGAGTCAGCTGATGATTAACGTTTGATGCTGGTGATCTTGGATGACTGGATGAGATGATGGTGGCTCGATGCTTGCTCTGATGTACATTATTGTCTATGAGATTATATTGGGACTCATTAAATTTGGTTAATAAATTTGTATAATATCTGCTATGTAATTGATTGTTGTTCAGGTCTCTAGGGGCACTGTGTCTTACTTCACTGCAGTTCTGTAAAGTTAAATTTGAAATATTTAGTTATGCTACCCAATTTACATGCAAAGCATCATCAGTTAATGAGCTTGCATGTTCAGAACTGCATTAGTAACACTATATAAATATCACTGTATACATAATTTAGTGCTGTAAGAAGTCTTACGGTAAGTGCATTACTTCGTTTTAACATAGCAGTAGCCAATTTGTTCTTTTACTTCAGTAAATGATCTGAGTACTTCTTGAGGTGTGAAGTATCCAGCAAGTGCAGATTGTAGTGTCCTTACTGTCGGAGTGAGTAACCTCTTCTTGGTTCTGAACAGAACTTAATTACTTATCAGTTTACTGGTAGCAAATACAAGTGTATAACGTAATATAAAGAACTACAAACCGGATAAAGGTAGGTATAGACTGCAGTAGTTTTAAATAGGTATACCTGGAAATTGGGTGTATATGGGCTACAGCATACACATAGCCAATAGTAAATGAGTAGGTATATAAGGATTCAAAGAAGGAAGTGGAAAGACACCACACAGAGCCCCAGTGTCACTGCATCTCAAGCGGTTTTGCTCATTGAATTTACTGCTGACTTATTAGTTGATAGACATTAGGAAAGTATCGTTAAGTTAAGTTGCGTACACAAAAATAAAGTAATTATTATGACTAGTTGAATTTACTACAGATGCATCAGGACACACAGGCAGTGCACTGGAGGCAGCAGGTGGTGTCTGCAGGGGCTCTGTAGAAAACACCTGAGGTTAACAGCAAAGTAAGAGTATGCACCTGCTCTTCAAAACAATTGTTGTATTTTCAGATTTAGCAGGAATCTTTACTATTTCTGTTGCAAATAAAATAACCTTCTCTTCTAGTCTCTAAAAAATAATCAGTAAGGTCGAAACAAGAAGAGAAAATCACATAAATTGGACAAAGCAAGTAGGCATGGGAACCATTCATCAAATTGAATAAATATCTAAATTTGACTCAGATACTTTCAATTCTGATGACGAACACCTTTCAGCCCTGCATTCAAAATTATACTAAAGTGAAAGTCCAGTGGTATTTGCAGCAAAATTCTTCTAAACTAAAATCACTTCTATTCATAATGAGGCAGTTCAGAGTCTTATATCAATAGTATAATTATATCAATAATGCCTGTGTATTATCTTGCAATTCAGTCTTATATGGTGTTAAAGATTAATCTAAAAAAAAAAAAAAAGACCTTACAAATCATATTTTATTAGATAATCAGGTTTTGTGTTTAAAGGTGAGATAAGCAACATTGCCCTCAATGAAGAACAGTGTAAGTGTAAAGTAGGCTATGCCTGTAAATGACAAAGAGCTAGGAATGATTAATCCAGTGAAGTTAATATTTTGGGGCTAATTAAGTACAACAGGCTAAAAGTACATTTCTTCATCACTGGACATTAGGTCTAAATGAAAATGCAACATGCATCAGTGCCATTGCAGGAGGTGTGTGTTGACACATTTCACATCAAAGGTGCATTTATAATAACAAGAGTATGACAGTGAGTGACAGACTTTTCCTCTTTCTCCCCTCATAGCTCACATAAAACCACACAAGAAGCTCACGCGGGAGGCGCGGCCAACAGAGGACATGCAGGAAAAAAATGAATTATGATCCGCCCGCTACAGACACAACACACACACACACACACACACACACACACACACACACACACACACACACACACACACACACACACACACACACACACACACACACATGGACTGACTGACGCACAGAGGAATCCTGGAGGAGACTTTTTTTTACTTTGAAACTGGAGAAAGCGCTTTCTTCTCCTCCTGCAGCCTGGACGCAGACATGCGCTGGAAAAGTGAAGTCAAAGTAGAGTGCTGCGTTGTTAACGACAACCAGAACGAGTCTGTGTTGTCCAACCATGAGGTGAGTGGGGGGGTTGACATGGGGCGTTATAGGTTTTGTTTCTTTGGTGTGAGTCAGAAGCATGGGGACCGGATCGCAGATTAAATATTAGGATGAAATTGCTTCAGCCAATTAAATCAGAGTGTCATTAGAGCCGGCCTTCCACAGTATTTTCACAATTTGAAGAAATGCCGAAGGAAATTACCCCTCCCTGTATTCTGCAATTAAAACTCAAGTAGTTAATGAGACCTCTTCACCTTTTGGTTACTCCGGGTAGACGTTTGTGGCGAACTTCAGTCTTTTAATTGCTGTTATTAAATAAATCAGTGCCCTTTTCCTCGAGACATCGCGCTGGCTTTTTGATTGACACCTGAAAGTGGCGTGTTTGGCAGTCGCAACTGCAACAGCGCGCGCGCAAGCACGCAGAGAGCGCAGCGGCTGCATCACAAATGGGCAGATCTCAAGAACATAATGCGCATAGGATAAGTATTAAGTTGGAGTGTTGTCTGTTTTTGTAAGTAATGACTATCCTCCCTCTTTTTTTTCTTTCTTAAATGTCATTGTGGTAATCGGTCGGCGTTGTCATGGTGAACAGTGAAAGGCAATGATATTTATGGGGGAAGGAGCGGGGGCCATTTAAGGCAGCTGCGGCAAAAGTCTGACAGAGCGACGTGGTCCTCCCGCCGCAACTTCTCGTCATGTGTGAGGATTGCAAAGGAGAGGAAGAGCTGCTAGGCAAATGCACTGAGGACAGGAGAGACACCATGGTAGGAATGAAATATTGTAGCTCAAACTTTTATTATTATTATTATCATTATATAAAGTAACAAGAGGCCATTTAGGTTTTTTATTGGATAATAGAACATTTGTGAATTTCAGCATTTAATTTAATCATAATCACATATTTTATTTTAAATCAGCTTCTAAAAGACTTTGAGTCAGGAGGTTGCTCTTTAAGTTATCTTTTCTCTTTGGTTGGCTTATAATAAAACTTTTTGGGCAATGTGCAATAAAAAAAACTTTTACATCTTCTTTTTAGAATTATTATTATGAAATAATAATGGCTGCTAACTCTATGAATTGACATTGTGTCACTTTATCTATAGAAAAAACACGAAAACAAGTGAGTTTGAGCTGGAGAAGTACGCAAACCTATTTTTATTTATTTTTTGTTTTGTTAGCGCTCCATCCTTGGCAGTGACAAGTGGATCGGGTTCAGACTTATTATCCAGTGCCGTGCTGTTCGCCTTTACCTGCAGGCGTTCCGTGTGTGTGTAATTTACTAACCGCAGGTCCGATCCCCTCAGGGCGCGTCGGTGGAAGTTTTGGATGAAGAGGCGTCGTCGCTGCAGGCGATGGCATCTGCACCTCTGCTGGGCAGAACCGTGTGCGCGAGCTGCAGTGAGGAAATTGTGGATAAATATTTATTAAAGGTAAACAAAGTTTTTTTTTTTTTTTTTTTAATTCTCGCGAGGATTGACTTTCATTTCACGTTGGATGGTGTTTTTATGTTCTCGCATGCGTTTTGGATTTCTGTGGTTTGAAGCCTCGAGGTTGGTATTTAAGCGCAGGTAGATGTTCAACAGACCTGCAAACTCGCTGACTTATATCCTTTATCTTTGCTTTAGGTTAACGACTTGTGCTGGCATGTGCGCTGTCTGTCATGCAGCGTGTGCCAGACCTCCCTTGGCAGCCACACGAGCTGTTACATCAAAGACAAAGAAGTTTTCTGCAAACTGGATTATTTTCGGTACGTGCGTCGATCTCCGCTAGTGCTGATCTAACGAAAATCAAAGCAACTCAAACGAAATTGTTGCAGAAATTAAACCTATAACCACCACATGAACCGCTTAATAATGACATGTTCTGTCGTAAAATTGATAATAATGATGATAATAATGATGATGATAATAATAACAACAGACCAATAATAATAACAACAGTGGCTGCTTTTGTAAAGTTGAACTTTTTCATTAGTTATTTTCAGTTATGGCCAATTAATCAATCAGATTGAGCTACAGCAGTTTTGCGTAAAACAACTACAAAAAAAAAAGCATTTAGTCGCCTTGTCATTATTCCATCATCATATAAGAAGGAAGATCGATTGATTGATTGACATTTATGGAAGCTTTTGGTGATATAGGATCACTGGATTGGAGACCTGAGAGTGAAAGTATCTGCAGGCTGTCAGGGAGTTAGTAAATTGACCCCGTCACCCCCCCCACAAACTATTTTATTTTAGGCTATTTTATTTTAATTTAATTTTCTGGTCTAAAGAAATCAAAATTAAAGACAGTGTGTTATTTTTCCAAAATGGTATCGCCCTTTCACGTGTAGAAAAGACGTCCCTCTCAAGCGTTAAAGCATGCCAATGCCCTCAGGCATCAATCAACCATCATGTGGGTGTCTGATGTGCTGCTCACCATGACCTTCACCTGCAGAAGATACGGCACCTGGTGCGCGTGCTGCGGCAGAAACATCCACTCCACAGACTGGGTGCGCCGGGCCAAGGGCAACGTCTACCACCTGGCCTGCTTCGCCTGCTTCTCCTGCAAGAGGCAGCTGTCCACCGGGGAGGAGTTCGCCCTGGTGGAGGAGAAGGTGCTCTGCAGAGTCCACTACGACTGCATGCTCGATAACCTCAAGCGGGCCGTGGAGAAAGGTGAGCCGGCCCGGACACTTACACAGTGTCTGAATATAACAGATAAAAGATTTTGTTACATTTATATGTAAAAAAAAAAAAAAAAAAAAAGAAGAAAGAAAGTGGCTTGATTGAAATTGTTGCGAACATATACAAACTGTGCAAATAAATGTAAAGTTTCTCCTTTTTTAAATTGATAATAAATTGTTAGGGCTGTGGAAATTAGATCTGATCTTATATGAAGCATATCCTGAGAAGCATGCATGGGAAATTAAAGAATAAGAAAAAAAAGAGTTATATTCCCTTCTTTTTATTGGCTTGGTTTTATTCTGTTTTTTTTGTTTTTGTTTGGTCTTTTAAGTCTGCAATTCTGCAAACCTGTTCTGCTTCTGTGTGCTATTATAACCAATAATATTGCTCTTTGTTACAGGAAACAGTGTGAACATGGAGGGGGCTGTGCCCACCGAGCAGGAGATTAACCAGCCAAAACCCTCCAAGAGAGCTCGGACCAGCTTCACTGCCGACCAGCTGCAGGTTAACAACCATCTCCACACGATACTCAGAGACTGTCAAAAAAAAAAAAAAAAAAAAGCACAGATATTAAATCACTGTGATTTCTATTGTGAACTGTTGAGGGAGAAAACAAACAATATTTAATTCTAACTTAAACTAAATCAGCAGTAAAACAAGGTGTGAGTTTTCTCATATTTAAACAAAAGAGTGGTATATCTGAATCTGGCTTAACACACATTACAATTTAATTCATGACCTAAAAATGCAATTTAAAAGATAAACCTGCCTGAAAACACTGGCCTTCACTTTTAAAATGTTTTTAACTTACAAATGTACAGACACAACTGACAGAACAGCAATATGCACTCAAGGGACATTGACATTTGGAGTCATTTGAAACCAACATTTAGAAACATCTACAACCTAAATTAGCCTTTATTTTTTGATTTATCACAAAAGAACTCCTTCTGAAATTAGTGTATTCCCATTTCACAATCAAAAACATGTTTGCAGATGAATAAATTGGACTTCTCAGAGGACAACAGAGTCAGCCTGCAGATGCTGACCTGATATTCTTTTACATTGGCTTTTTGCAGGTGATGCAGGCCCAGTTCGCTCAGGACAACAACCCAGATGCCCAGACTCTGCAGAAACTGGCAGAGCAGACGGGCCTCAGTCGAAGAGTCATACAGGTCAGTGAGGGGGGACGGAGGGTGGGATATACAGTACAGTGCATGATGCTGCTGTTGAGTCCTAAACCACTATGTGTATTATGTACCTGCTATGTTTAAAATTTGCATGTGGCTAACCAACTCTTGTCTTCTTCTGAATCATCCATAATATACATAGAACATTATGATAGTGAGTTGTGATTATTGATGTTATCGTGTTAAAAAGGCCAACGTAAGGCCAGTTTAACTTATCTGGTATTCTATTTATAAGCAGATCATAATATGTTTTTCATTGTATGTAAATTATAAAGTATGCAGTGACTACAGCTGATGTGTAAATGTAATGGAAAAAGTACAGTATTTTCCTCTGTAGAAATAAAATGTAAAGTATCCCTAAGTACTATACACCAGAGATCCAGGACACAGAGAGACAGTCACATGATTTTATATAAATATTCATAAGATAAAAAACGAACAAAAAACATGCATTTTCTATCAAAGAGAGATGATGTGTTTATGTAAGCGTAAAAATGTGATACAGGTGTGCTGAAAGCCACAAAGGGTTGTGAGTAGACTAATTGTTATGGTTCACACAGTCACACAGCTTTACAGTTGTGGTCATGAGGCTTTAACCACAGTTTTCTGCAACAACAGTGTTGTAACAGTGGTACAGTACATCCATAGGTTGGAAATTACACTTGGGCACACAAATACACAGCAGGGCAGATGTGTCACCCTTGCTACTGGGAAAGATTTTGTTAAGTTGCTAAGCCACTGCATGGGAACACTGCATCATACGCACATGTTCATAGCTAAAGACTGGTTTTACTCACCAGAGGAAAAACGACTCCTCAGCTGTAACACAATGACAAATTGATAAAGAGAGAGTTTGTTTTGGCAGAGAGATAGAGGCCTGTACAATTTACAACCTGCAATATTAATTATTATTAACTACTACCTTCTGACAGTGTGTGTTTCTTTCATGCCATGTTGCGTTAAAAAGCTGCCCTACAAACGCTCTTTGTCCCGTCAACTCAGGTCTGGTTCCAGAACTGCAGAGCTCGCCACAAGAAGCACGTGAGCCCAAACCACACCTCCAGCACCCCGATGACCTCACTGCAGCCCAGTCGCATGTCCCAGCCCACCCCGACCCCCGAGGAGCTGCAGTACACAGCCTACGGAGGCCCGGAGGGGTCAATGCTCTCTGCACTACACTCCTTCATAGACAGTGAGAACCAGACTTTTTATGAATTATTATCTGAACGATTCTGATTGATTTCTCCTTACTTGTCAAACTGTGATGATCTTGTGTGACAAGACTGTTTTAAAGACTTTGCCGTTACCACAAAAAGAAGAAAATAAGTTATTATTTATTGTTTCTTTTTTAAATGAAAATTGTACAAAACCCACATGCCGTATAGAATATACCGGGAGAAATTAACAAAAAAGCACGGGTCATATTGATTTTTTCACGGAGGATACCTTAAATTTTACACGTTTAATTATTATCTCAAGGGCAATTTGGTAAGGCAAGAAGAAAAATACAACAACAAAAAATGACTTGACACTAATGGTTGTTCGACAACCTAGGGTGGGCCTTCTGAATCTATTTAAGATTAGAGCTGTTTATTTACGATGAAGTCGATTCATACATCAGCAGCTGCACAGGTTTATCTATAGGTAACATTTTCTGAAGCCACAACAACAAACAGACACTAGGAGAGGTTATCATTGCCTCCTTTGTATGTGTTAGCAACTGAACCAAGGAAAATATCTGATTAGTTTATACGCTGATGATTTGATGTTATATTTAACACCACATCTTTGAAAATGATTGATGAAAAAAACAAAAACAAAAACAAAAAACTTTTTGGTAGAAGTCTGACCAGTCACCAGGAGGAAATATGAGAGGAAATGTAAAAGCTTTTACGAGCTAGTCATAACAACTACTGCGTGCCCTCCACTGGAAAATGGTCATTTATTTTTGTAAACACAATGGGCCATGCTGATAGAGATTGATTTTCATATTGCTGAAAGAAAACTATATTACTATTTTTCAGATAATTTACCTAAAACAAACGAAGCTTAAAGATGGCTGGAAAACGTTACTGTTGTTGTCTCAGTTAACCATTTTTGTTGAATACGCTACATTCAATTAACTGATAGAAAATAGATGTTGAATTGCTGAAATAAAAATGTCACTTCTTAGTTAACGCGTGAATCATTGTAATGACTGGTGCTCTGTGTGTGCCCGCAGTACACCCCCCTCCATCCATGTTTCAACCGCTGCTGCCAGCCCACGCCATGACCTCCCTGCCTGTGTCTCACGCCTGAGCAGCTAACACACACACACACACACACACACACCTCAGACTTCACCAGCGATCGTTCGTTATTAGCTGCCGCATTATTCAGGTCTCCTTGGTAAATATAATTCAATTTTCAGTGAACCCTGAAACCCTTTCTTTTCTTGAACCTCCAGTAGTTCATCACACGTTTATATTCTTTGAGAAAACCTTCATCGACTGCTGAACATTATCATGGATGAGTATAATTTACAGTCCTAAATGTACTGTATAATGTGGCAATGGAAAAAATGTCAGTGTACCTCATAGGATTGTGACATATGACATTATAGATTTCTATTTGTTTGTGTTGTTGGTGACACAGTTTGACCGTGCTACTCTAAGTGAAAGCCACCACACCCCGAACGTCAACTCCTTCTGAAGATGAACTTGAAATTGTTTGTATAGCAGTGTTTGAATATTGCAATTTAATTTATTTATTGTATGTGAAGTCTGTTTTGAAAATAAATGTCTAATTTCACAAACCTGGGAAATGTGTGAATGACTGAAAACATAACATGACACAGCGAGGACTCAGAAACAGCTGACTTGATGCAGTGTTTGTATCTTAACATGCAAATATACAATTTTGGAGAGAAAAAAGTAGTGCTATAACAAAGGTCTGTGCAGTAGAAAAACAATTTATTCATAAAAAGTAACAAGTAACAAATCACATCTATATTATGACAAATATAGACAGACGATATATTATGTTAAAAAAAATACATGCATCTTTTACTGTATAAATAGATATATGACAGAGGCATTCATACTGATGGCTGTCTGCACAAATGAGACAGAATAAATAAAGAACGGTGAGAGGAGCTCATGTTTCTGTCGATCAACAGCTCAGAGGACTGCATGTTCACTATGACTTTTACAGTAAGAAAACTGGCGCCCATTCTAACAGAGAGAGAGGTTTAACTTGTGTGTACTTGTTGACTGTGGTTGACCAAAAGAATCTAATTTCCAGACATGGGAGGGAGGGGGAAGCATATAAAAACACAGTTTTTACTTCACTTATCAGATCTTAGGTATTTACCCTCATGGGAATGAAACTAAACCTGAGCTGCATGCACACAAAGATACAAAATCTGGGAGAATAAGTACATTTTTCACCATATATATAAAAAAAGAATAACATGCTGTATGTTGAATATGCCACAGTGAGCACTACATGCATCGTTTGTCTCCTTTCAGATGCACAAGGAGAGTTGTTTTGCTTTTATTGAATGGTTAATGTCGTACGTGCCCTGGCGTGTTCAGCTGAAACGGGGGCAGAAGGTGTGTAAGTCTAGCAGTGCTGTCACTCTGAGGCACCATGAGGGCAGCTTCTCAGGTCTGACAAACACCACACAAAGACTCACAAACACGGGCCGCCTCTGAAAGATCTAAAGGTCAGTATCACACAGAGCGATGCATAACGACTGCAGAATACAAGGACGCAGTGTGTAAATCTGCTGAGAGCTGTGTCACCGTGAGAACAGCCACACACGCTGCGCAAAGAAATACACTGAGAGAAGATGAAACAAAAAATAAACAAGATCAGCTTCAGCTGCATCAAATAATAGAATATTACATGAAACACCCAAATGCATTTAACTGCATTTGAACTAATACTGGACTTCACATCAACTGTGTCAAACAAATGCAGAAGCTCATTTGCTGATCCTTCATCTGAGCTTGTAAAATAAAAAAACAAAACAAAACAAATTATCAATGAAATATATTCCGTTTGACTAAGACGCTAATAACTATAATGCTATGTAGGACCAGTCCCATTTTGGCTCAATAAGGTCACCCATAAAATTTGTTTGCAGGTTGTTGCTGTCATCTGACACATACGAGTAAGTAAAGTGATAAATAGCAGACTCATATTTATCCAGATTTTGGACAAATAGTGGTCAAAACATTCAGACCATAAAGAAAAGAAGCTACTGAGGACGGTTTGTGATCATTTTGAAAACTTACTAGTGCTGGAGAAGTGTAAGGGACACTGATTCCAGCTGACCAGTAAATGAAATCAGATTTAACAGCCACCTCTCAAACATACATGAGGTAACTCTCTGAAACTATCAAGACACATTTATGGGGAGTATCACTTTAAGAGCAGCCAATCACCACATTATACACATCGTGACAGTTATAATTATTGGTTTCATGCTCTGAGTCAGCAGGTAAAAAAGCAAATAAACTGCTCATGTGTAACAGGTATAGGTTCTGTGTTTTTTTTGCTGTTGGACACACTTCCAAGAACAAACCCTGTTTTCAGTTTATGTGATGTTGTGATGAAAAAAAAAACCCTCTGAAAAATATCTTCAAATGTAAAATATATAGCTGCAACATGTAATTATACACTCAATGTAGTAATTCTAAGAAAAAAGGCACTTAAGAATGAAGCAGCATGAACTGCTATGCCATTATGTCCTTGACACTTACTTAAATATGAAAACAGTGGACATTAAGCGCTAAATATTTCTCTCAATGTGAGACAGTCTGTGGCCAGAAACTCAGAAACTGTGTTAATAATACACAGATGAGCTGACATTAAAACAATCCCTTGGAAAAAATGTTCAAGTGCATGCAGCATGAATAAAAACACACACAATGTCACTTGCAGTGATCAGCACCACCAAGTGGTGAAAACTGTCACCTACAAGAGTTTACCACAGTCTCAATAAAGAAATCAATTATTCCAAAAGGAACATGTTGTGTAGTATGACTGTAGCCATGTGTAAAAGTTATGCTCTAAACAACATTTCATTTAAACATTAAAAAAATATATATATTTACAGAAACCTCTAAGACTTTGTATTATCCAATGCAATACAAATACTCTTTTAGACTCATGGAATTAGCTTTGAGTGTGAATGAATCAGTTCATTAGATCTGCTTACTTAGAGTTTGTCCATTATAGTGTACTGGTGCAACTTTTGTACACTTAACTTTCATTTGGTTAAATGTTGATTGCCATGTGGTCTGGTAAATGTCTTCCTTCTCCTCTCACTTTTTCCCTTGTCTCTTAACAGGGACGTTCTTCTTGTTGAGGATCCTCCGCAAGTTTTTGTTCATGTGAAAGGGCCGCTCAGGAGTGCCGTCGCTCACCTCCAGGTCCCACACTAGGAGGCAGCAGCAGCAGTAATGAGTTAAAAAAATCACAGTTGGGGAAAATCACATTAGCACATCATAGTTAGACCCTGATATTTCGGATCATCTTCAACTGTTAAATTAACACCGAAGGTACTTTGAAAATGCACTGGACAATACTTCAACCATTTATGTTTATTCAAAAAAAGATTCACATTTTTATTGGATTTCATTGATAAAAAAAACTCTCCTATACAAAAAGAACACAGAATAACCTCCAGACAGATGTGTGTAGTATACTTAGTATTAAAACAGCACTACATCTGAACCATCCAATAAAAAATTTACCAAAAATGGCTTTGACATCCTTTTATAAACTGTATCGCAAAAGTTCCTGGTGTTAGGTCTAAAACCACAGAATAAGAGGAACATTTTCTTTTCTTTTTTTTCCACAACTAGGCACATAAACTAGTGGCTGCATTCAGAAGTTTCCTGAAAACGGTCAGGTTCTGTTCAAATTTTAAGCAAAAACCATAAAATGTTTTTTGAAGTCTTGACCTCCCACAAAGTCTCTGTCTGGTTTACAGTACATCTATGAGCATAATGGAAACTTTGAAATGATTGTGACCTTTTTTTTTTTTAAATGATGTAAAAGAAGAGTAACCTGTTTTGCCAAGTGCAGTATAAACACCATTTTTGGACTTTGTGTGTCTGTGTTAGTATAAATACAGTGGATCAAAGCAATCTTTAAAACCAATGGTAAACATCAACAGCCTGCAAAATAATCATGCTAGGCAGAAGAAATAAATCACATGGTTCTTTTCCCACATGTGAAAGTGCATACAAAACATGATTTTACACTAGAAGACCAAAGTGCGACAAGAGGGTGCCCCAGAAAACCACCATGTTTTTTTTGTTTGTTTTTTTTGAATGGTGATACCTTATGCCATAGTCCATCAGTGGCATCTGTACATTTTTAAGGTCCTCATGTTTGTTTGGGTAAAATGCTTTTATCATTTTTATCTCAGTCTGTGCATCCGTCCTGCGAGTTGACAAGTATCCTCTCAGTAAGGCAGAGGTCAGCAGAAAATACAGAAAAGAAAAAAGAACAAAAAGCATGACAGAAAAAATGCAAGTATCTGAGTTGGCTCAAGAGAGGAAGTGTACAGAGGTCTTTTTCTAATCCCCCGTGCCTTTTCTGTGAGGAACCGAAAGAAAAGCATGTCCTTTCATGTCCACATCATCCCAGCCCAAGCTGGGATGCAACCAGTTTTGATGTTTAGCCCTACAGTACTCGCTCTCAAATGTCCAGACTCCCACACATAGAGTAGATATGGAGAAGTAAGTGAGAGAGTCAGAGGTTTAGTATAATGGCTGCACATCGCTCAGGAGGCAGCGCTTGATTTGGCACCCTCCTCTGCTTTGCGCAGGATCTTGTGCAGGCCAGGAGACATGTAGTAGGGCCTGGAGGGAGAACCATCATTCCTCTCTAGGTCTTCACCTGAGACCAGGCCCCAGCACAGGAAAGAGGAAGCAGGAATAGAAGGTGGCACAGAGCAGAACAGCCAGGAAGAAGAAAAGAAAAGCAAAAGCTTAGTAGAGAGAAATCCACACAGACATGCAGGAATGAAAGAGTGCAGACAGTGAACGAGTAGAAATCAGTAACAGTTATGATTAACCCAGCTTCGAAGAGTGAAAGAGTTACATTCGGCTGCTGGCAGGTTACTGTATGTGACATTCAACTTTTAACCATGCTTAGTAAGTAGTGAGTATTCTCACTTCTTGCATAATGAAGTGCTGAAAACCCAGCATACTTACAAAAGCACAGGAACAGCGTGTCCACACACATGGCATAGACGTTAAAGAAGCCATGTGCAACAAAGTACGACCCTATTATCACCGTCTGTAAGAATCAACAGGTTACAGTCAGTACACAGTGTATTGTCAGCATCATGATGAGATCATAGAGTCATGATACACAAAACTAATTAGCTTCTGCAACACCATAAAAACTGGAGTAATTATAGCGGTGTTCCACAACTTAGCAAAATCACAAATAAAGATGAAACTTTGGTATACGCTTGACAAATGTTAAGACATAAAATAAGCTCAGGAGAAAACAGCAGTCACTAAAGACATTTCAATAACATTTTCAGTATCTTCACTGCTTCTCTCTCTCTCTTTAATTTCACATCCAACTGCATTTTAATCTTTCTCTCTAGGTAATAAAAATGCAATCAGCATAGCTATCTATTTAAAAGGCAGCGAGATAAAATAGGGGGAAATCAATGGAATCTTTTCAACTGCTGGAAAAAAGACTTTGAATACAACTAAGCTCGATAAAATCCTGTGTGTGCACAGTGATCAAGGCCGAGTCTGAATACAAATATATCTCAAATTTGCTAAAGGAACCTGACTCAGTCTCAGTTGTATATCCTGGCACAAATACGTAATACTTAAACCACATCTTAATTCCTCACCAGAAGGGGCACCCAGTAGTAGTTTAGGGATGGAACCTCTTCTTGAATAATTGGTATTTTATGTGTGAAGAGGAAAAATGCAAGGACACCTAAAAAAAAAAGTCAGAATTACAAATGAATATATACAAGAACTACACAATTTTATATACAGCCCATACAGCCTGGTGCAACTTTCCTATGACATATTGTTGGTTTATGTTGTGATATACAGCAACACCAACTGAATACGTCAATATATGTCAGGATTTTTGGACTAATGAGCTGGGTAGTTTTACACAGGTGTTTCCAGAGAGCCTATAATTTGTTGAAAGGGAGGAAATGAGGGGTTTGCGAACATAATTATAACTACATTCAGATCCATAAATCACACATTAGTGAAACATAAAGACAAGTAGCAAGTGGCTGTAAGTGCTTAGGTAGGGCAATAGATAAACTATTGAGAGAGGCTCTTTAAGGTGACTTCAAGTCGTGAATGTGAATTACACATGCAATCTATTAATAAGATGAGATGATAATTAATTATTATTCTCATCCTGTTTCCTCTGCAGTTTTTCTGCCTCTTCCACTTCTTATATCACTTCATACACAACATCCAAGCTACTTGAAACTCACCAACACTCCCTGTAATTAGCAGTTTTCCCAAGAAGAGCAGAAAGTCTGTCACTTTATCCAGGACAGCCACCCTATGGAGTGACAGAAGAATGGAGGACAGACACAGACCGCAGAGACATGGAGAAGACACCATCATATATTGAGCCACTGACTAAAGGGAAGTCTGTGCATACAAGTTGCATTAGAACCTAATATCTTGTTTAACTAACTCGAGTAAAATTACAACATTTGAATTGCCTTGTCAAAATGTAAACAATAAAGTGTACAGTATGTCTCAGTATTATATGGTCTGTATTGTGGCTCTTGATATGTGGTGCTGACACAGGAAAATAACAAAGGTCTTACCGGATAACATTCCTCATCAAGAGGAAGAAAGCTTCCTTGGAAGAGCTGCAGAAGTTCTTCCCATATATTGCTATCTGTTGGGGAAAAAAGGCAGAGGGGCGTAATTAAACACAGGTATGAGCCAAACCAATAAAAACAAATACTTGCAATATATCAGTCCAAACTATTGCCAAAGAGATGCTGCATTGCTCACCATAATGTATGCATTTCTGTTTATAAATTTGAGGAAGTTTTCCAGGCACCAGAAGCAGCATTTGAGGCAGCAGAGCAGGTATCGAGCACAGGCATTTTGGGAACCTGGAGAAATACAAATCATTAACATCACCCTTGAAATAATGAATGAATTGTGGGAATATCGATGTCTCGCAGCTTACCTTTCAGTTTGTGATCCAGATACTCGAGAACAATTCGGACCATCTGCACCACGGCAATGATCAGAGAACCGAAGGCGAGGGAACCTGTGTGATAACTGTGACACGAGACGGAGTGGAATAATATAGACACAAACTACAGAAAACCCTGTAAACGTCTTAATAGATTAATCTGATGCTAATGTTGGGAAAACCCCTTCTAAATAAGAACCAAAATAACTTTTGCCTGTTCCTATCTTCTCACTCAGGGGTATAATAAATATTTATAACACAAATATGGCCAAAATTGACAGTAAATCTAACACATTGTAAAATAATGTAACACCCCTGTCCATGCTGCTCCCTACCATATAGCTCTGCTAAATGAGGAGTAAACAGGGCAGGCAGGGATGTCATTTGGCTTCTTCAGGGCCCAGTAGTAGGAAGCGAAGGCCCCAGCCAGGGTGCATTGTCCCAAGGCAATGGTAAAGTTGATCAGCCAGAGGGCCACAAACAGGTTACACAGATGGAGGACTAGGATGTAGCGGTGGTACACACTCTCCCCACCATAGAAGGCGAACAGGCATTGTGATCCAGGGCACACTTTGGTGATGTTGGTTTGACTGAAGGTCTGAAAGAAAGTGACAGATTAAATGTGGATGGATGGACAGTAGTGTAATATCAGCTTCAAAATATTTCTACTACATTTAATTTATGACAAGTAGTGTTTTGCTATGATTTGAAAAACACTCGTTTTACTGCTCTCGGTTTTCCTCTTCAGCATGCATGAAACATTTCTCAATGTATGCCTCTGAGGTAATCCTGCATTTATTTAACACTGTGTGACCGCATAGCGTATCAATCCTTTTAAAAGCTCACATTACTATGCCAAAGCCAGGGAGGCCATGCAGGCATTTAATTAACATACTGTCGAATGGGCTTTCATAGCTGTCAGCCACTAATATAAACTCTATTTACATTTGAGAATGTTAATTGTATTGGTGCTAATGGTTCTCACCAGATTTTACGTTGGCAATAAAGAGGCTATTACACTTGCTTTCAGTGATTACAGTGGAATGTGAAAAAAAAAACCTTTAACAGAGCAAGAAGTGACAGAGAAATTACTCAGATGTAAACACAGAGAATCAGTGACACTGGTATTTTCCTGAAAACAAAACAGAGCAAAGTGTATCGATGACAGACAAAGTGCTGCATTTCTTCAGTCAACCTCAGTGTGTAAGAGTGTGTGAGGCTAACCTTTGGACTGCAAGTGAGGTTCTCGTACATGCATTTATCATCAGCAGGTGTGACCTTATAGACTGCATGACCAGACGATGCTAAGAAGCTGAGGGTAGAATAGTCAAGGGTAACACAAAGGGAAATTTCACAATAATTGCTACTTATGGAAGCACAGAAGAACACGAATGTCTGAGTCATCCTCACAGTTTGCAACCCACTGAGTTGTATAACATTAGACATGATAACACCACCTTTTGTTCTTTAAAAAAAAACAATACCCCAAACACAATCCATTTTCTACAACTTCATCTGCTACAGTTGTAGCACTTACTTCATGATGCATTTACTTAACCCTACACTAAAACTGTCACTTGCTTAATGGAAGTAGCATAGAACAGTTCATTAGTGTCCCAGCTGAAAGGATACATTGCTGTAAAGGCCCAATAAGCGATGCAAATGGCCAGAAGAAAAAAGGTGATGATAGGGAAGAAGAGTGTGGACATGATGTAGCCAATAGCCCTAGAAAGAATATAGAGTAAATATCATATACATAAAAAAGAGTTAAACACATTTATTTTCCAACGAGTCAGCTAATTTTATACATTCTTACTTGCTTCCCTCTTTCAGCAATGCGACAGCGATGCGCAGCCTTGTCCTCAGAAATATCAGTATAATCACAATTATGGCCTCAATCACCGACAGTGAGATCACTATAAAAAAAAGCAAATGTTAAATCTTGTTCAGTGAACTAACAGCATCTTAACATTTAATGTCAGCACCTTTACCCAAGTTTGTAAAAAAAATAATTTAAATCCCTGATGCGAGGCAGTGCAAGCCCCACTTAACGTACACCTGTTGTGTAACATGAAGCTCACATAATAAAATAGACAAGTGTGAAGTAGGTACAGTGAAGAATGACCACATACTGAAGATGAGCCACGTCTCGCTGATCTTAAGGTAAATGCTGAAGTCCGTATGAAAGCCGATATCAGAGATGGTGACGTTAGAACCTGGCTTCCCGCTCAGAAGACTGTACTCCCAGTAGCAGTGCCAGATACCTGAGACACACACACAGAGAAAAGAGAAATCTAAATTTGCAACTATTTCCCATGACAACAGGGTTGCTCACAGCAAAATAGGTGGGCAAGTGCTATGTACTGTATGTAATGGCCACTGGCAAATGTGGGTAAGTCTATATGATGCATACTCACCGTAGCCAATAGCAGCGATGGCACCAAAGACAATGAGCCACAGGAGCACACCAGCAGTGTAGCGCAGCAGCAGGATAAATAGCAGACTGACTACCATGGTTATCACTAGACTACTGCAACAACACAAACAGATACAAACACATAAACACCAGGAAGTGACCAGCATTTTCTCATAAACTGTGAGAAATTAATATACATTTCAGATATAGTGTCCCATGAATAGGCGAGCTCCCATGAATTCAGGTAGACTTTCATAACCTATTTAGTACGATGTTCTGTAAATACAGTAGCAGTTTATCTGGTGTTATTTCAATTGCCTGCTGTTGTAACTTCCACCAGTTTGGGGCCAAGCAGGTAGGACAGCAGGGAGTATTTGCATATAAAAGTTACAGGGTGAACATTTTCATTAGTTTAATCATCGCTTTCACTGATGGGTCAGGGAATTTTCTCCACCTGCTGAGGAGCACATAATCCATAAAGAGCAGGGAAAACATGAAAATCAGCAGAAGCCACAGTCATTCTTACGTGAGGATCCACATCCAGGAATTTGCATAATCCTCATAGATCTTCATGCCAACCTCTTTGGCATTTAGCAGACTGGCGAGACCTCTGTGACAGAGTAACAAGGTGAGATGGGAAAAGGTGGGAGAGGGAAGAAGGGGATGATGGAAAAGGAATTTAATAAGATGACAGAGAGGAACTGTGACAGGTTTGTGTTATTAACTCTCAAAGTTTACAAGGGTTGCTCAAAAACATTTTGACATTTGATTTATCTTTAAAGCTCTCACTGCGAAACAAAGATGAATACAGTTTCAAAATGCTTTTGATAATCTCAGCTCTGTGAGCCACTTACTGGGTTATGAGGGTCTGGAAAAAAATAGTTTCATATCCAAGACACAAAACAGCATTTTAGTGTTGCTGAAGCGTTATTGAGCAGTAACTCCTTTAGTAAGGTGGAGAATGCTATTGCAGAGTGTTACTAAACACGATACAGATGAGCATCTAGTGATGGATATGAGCATCAAGAACCTAATAGAATCTATTTCTGTTTACAGGAAACGGTGCAGTTTTAAGCCTTGAGTCTCAACTTTACCTTTCCTTGGTGGTGGGCAAAGGCGAAATTAGACAAGACAAACAACTCTGCATTAAACAAAATCAAATCAAATTTTATCAATGAATTAAAAGACATCTTGTGACAGAAATTAGAAAAAAATAGACCTTTACATCACAAACTACGGACTTGTGTGGAATAAACTGAATGTTAATGTGACCATTAGTTGGCACAGGATAGCTTAAGTTCAGCTCCTTTTTTCAGATAAAAAGCTTAATTTGCCTTGACAGCAACAGAGGGGAATCTACAACACAGGTAACAAAGTCAGAACATTGTTACAGCAAGGTTTGACTGCAGAGACACTGCCCTATGACTCAGATAAATCTGTATAGTAACAGACAGAGGAGGCATAGAGGACAGGCTGACATTTCTGTGGGACAAACACAGCGGTAAAAAAAAAAGTTCTGACAACAACCTTATGATGAGGAGCTCCAATTCAGCTGCCTAAAGGTCAATGAAACCCTGTCCATGTCCAGGAGTTTGGCTCATATCCAGCACTGTTATGCAAACTTGCATTCATATCAAGTTTACAGTAGCTGATGTAGTGACCACCAGGGGGCACTACATTACTTTATCTGTCAAAGGCTGTGCAGAGGAATTCAGCAAGTATACTGGCTGTTGTTACCAGGTAGATAAAAAGCCGTTTTATTAATCTGCCCTAATTCTTCTCCACCGTTGCAGGTGGAGAGATGCGGGAGCAGATTGTTCATGAAAAACAGCAGAGGTGGGAGGGTTAGTCTCTACGAAGCTCGTGGTTACAGCAAATGGAACATTAAAAAGCTGAAATAAATCATTTTTGAGACCTTTCCACTCCTTGTTGCACGGCGGTTACTCGGCTACAAGAAGAAAAGCATTAAAGCACATTACATTTCCGGGTCATTCAGAGCAAACAAAAGCTGATCACAGCGAACACAACACAGAATGGTGTATATTTAAATTATCAGCTCACTGGGTTTACTACATGATTTCTCTGCTTATCCAACCTTTGCTCAGTGCATTAACATGTCGACAGCGCTGATTTTCAAAGCAGTTGTTATGGGCTTGTAGGTGTTTTTGAAGTTCTAACTCCTGTAGGTAAGCTGTGTTGTCATGCAATACACATGCAAATGACTTTGAATGTGGTTGGACACATTCCTGGGCATGAATGACATGCCCACTTGTCCTACCCTGTAAAATCTGTCCAGAACTCTTTGGGTGCAGAGTTGGCAGCCCTATTGACAGTATAAAAGTTTAAAACACTTTATTTTTGTACATTATCATGCATGTTATTTTACCATAGCAGGAAAGCCAATTCTCAGTGTCATGCACTGTGTGTGACTTTCCTACTTGTACAACTTAACTGGTTCAACATCAAGGGTGGAGGTTCACGTCGGAGGGAAGCAGCACTTACTTGGCAGCAGCTTTGAGGTCACTGACACTCCTCTCCTTGTTATCACCATCCTTGAAGATGGTCTGATTGGCTACGGTTAAAAGTCCATTTCTTGTTATGAAATCAGGGAAGCACCGCTGGAGGACTGAAAGAAGAAGAAGAAGAAGAAAAAAAAGTTTGTTCCTTTTAGTGGCTTGTCAAATAAATAATGAGCTACTGTGTGTCATTGTGTTGACTGGGCTTCAGAGTTTCTTACAAGGTCTGCTTGGCACAATCATAGATGGGCATTCTTCATCTCGAATGATTTCTGTGACTGACTGAAAGGGAAATAAAGAAGATGACTCAACCAATTGTATTATTACCAACTGTTGACCTAACACTATAGTTTTCATTCTCGAGCATGTTTTACAAAAATGGTTGTGATTCATGTTTTGAGAAGAATAAAATCTTACTTCATCAAAATGTATCATTATTATCACTATATTCTTGAGCAAGATGAGTAAGTAATATGAGACAGAGTTGGACAGAATCCTGTCTGATACAACACTGTTGTACTTGTGAAGATCTGGGAATTGATGATTCAGTTTAAACTGTATGACTGAGTTGTTAGGTGCTCCCACACACCAGCTCACTTTCTGATCGTTACACACTGTCATACCAACGTCACTCACCATCACTAAACTGCTGCCAGCCAACACAACAGGCCTGTGATGTGCATCAGCGGATGCAAACTCACATCCGCCTGTCTCTCAGTGGACATTCGAATTAGCTTGTCATTATAAAGGTGCAGATAAAGCTAAAACAATCTGTGATGGATTACTTTGTGTTTATGGGTTTTATCAAGTGTTTCCACAACAGAAGATAAAGGTCTAAATTCAGCTTCTCACCTTACTGGTACCATCGATGCCCGGTTTGCAGAATTGCTTGTAATAGTCCCAGCTTTTGGTATTCCACGCATCCAGGAGAGTGGCAAATCTGTCAGGGCACTTGGAGACACAGAGCTGAGGGGGAGAGGGGGGGAGTAACACATGCTCTTAATGAGAAAGCCCATCAATCTTGCATAATCAAGCCTGGAGATACAGTTGGAGGAAAAACATTAGAAACTGCACTGCCAGAAGGGGCTTCATTCAGTCTCTTACCTGGGTTGTAGGGCACTGAAGGTTAATTAAAACTGCAGGATTGGCACATTTCAACATGTTGAAGTAGAATAATATGGCTTTGTTTCTGTGGAGACAAATGAGGATGAGGACAAGGAGAGGAGTCAGAGATTAGACAGATTCAGAACGGTGAGAAATCAGTCCACTGTGCAGTGTTTTATCAGCAGGCATTTCAGCACATGCACGCACACATACACACAGACTGTACTTTGCAGTGAGTTTGCCATAATTAAACACAAATCATCTCTATGTATTGTGGTCAAAGCTTTTTCAAAGTGTAAAGATAACAATGGGAACCTAAGAGACAAATAGAAGAACACAATTACTTATAATCACTGTGCAATTACTCAGGAAGCAGATATTTTTCCACTTACGCATTGGGGTTGTTCTTCTGGCCACAGAAGTGACCGTAGCTGTCGGTTGGATAGACAACCTTCCTGGGGTCGCCATGGATCCAGGCTGAAAACATACAGTATAGTCAGTTTTTTTTGGTTTGTTTCAACTGCATGAAGCAACATGTGAAGCCACACAAGTCATGTACCTTCTCTGGTCCTGCTCAGGCCCGGTACTGACATGTGTCTGCTCTAATCACAAGTAGATGGCTCTTGGAACATATGTGGCAATTGCACCCAAGACAATTCCAGGACACATCTAGATCACTCAGACTGCATTCAGAGGGGGGTAGGGGCCGCACGTGACCGCAATCTTTTAGCAGTGTGAACGCAAATATGTCAGCTTACTTAACCAGCCTTAGTAGCCCCTGCACAGTTTCATATAAAAATATTTTACTCTGTCAAATGGTTAAAACTTTAGGTCACCAGAGCTTTCTGCAGTGCAATGATTTACTCAGCCCATCCTTATCATCATCTCTTTCTTTCTCTCTCTCCCAGTGGTTATCTGACCATCTGAGATGCATGTTAATGCCATGCCCGAACAGGATCTCTGTAGCCCTAAATGACACATGCTATCAGTCTGGGAGTGTGCAAACCAGTTACTGAGAAAATAATCGGCCACCCAAGGACACACATTGCATGACTACCTAGGTTTAGCTGGGTCAAAGAGGGTCCTGGTTAAATCAATACAATTCCTGAATTCTGTGAGCGCATCAGGCCAAAGTCATGTGTGTCTCTCTGAGCACTAACCAAGGACAAAAAAATAAGCAACACAATTAACAAGACAACAAGGGAAATTTATTTGGCGGACTGCATGAATGCATATTAATTGAGAAGAAACATCTACGCACAAAAAAACAAACAAACCAAAATCAATCCAGTTTAATTTGTTCTCTTCTGTTTCTCTAGATAGGAATAGCAGTAACCCTGAAGTTCAATTTACTAAGCAATTCTAGTGTTTCGTTTGTTTGCCCAACCTGAACAACACAGTATTAAGGTTGTTCACCTTGCCAGTCAATGAAGGAATGTGCTCAATGTGAGACAGCACAACAAAGGCACCGTAGCAGTATTTGACACAACGAGGTTGATGAAACTGAAAAATGATGCAGAAAGAACAGCAAATTCTTCATCTGAATGTAGATGTGCCAGTGTCTATTTGAAGTCACATCCATTGTCATGACTTCTGCTCTTTTTAAATGATTGGAAAAACATGTAACTCCTTCCCTTGCCCAGATTGAGATGTGACTCCAATGACAACAAGCTGGCAAGGGACAGCACTTTGATAACAGTAGTGGGATATCATTTCTCGCTTGTTTGTGATGTATGCCATGCATGTGCGTAAAAGGGAGAGAAGAGATGTGCGGCCAGGCATGCTGGATATGAATCAAAATGTGTTTTTATATGAGATACGTTAAAAAAAGGGAGAGAGAAAGATGAGAAGAAAGAGAAGGAAAGAGGGAGAAAAGGGAAACGGACCAGAAAGGAAGTAAAGGAGAGCTGATAGGGTGATACAACTAGAGTGAGTCCTAGCAGCTGCATGCTGTAGTGAGACTCCTACTTATTAAAATAATAGCCCATTCTCTGGGGGAGCCGCATTTCTCAACTCCCCCACACTTATAACAATCAGCCATTTTGTTGAATAAACTGGAATGAAATTATGTGTGAAGTCAGACCAACCAACTCACAAAAAAACATACTTTCTGTGAAGAGGAACAGGTCCATTTGGGTTTTGGTAAATAAACATTACATTAAATGATTGTCAGATAAACACTAACACGTAGAGTGCATTCTTTCAATTCTGCTAGAGATCCTGAATTGTGCAACCAGGCAAAACAGGATGAATGAGCAATTCTCACTTTCAGACTACACCATGACCAGAACATATCACCCTTGTTGTTTATGTCCATGTTTGTGTGTGTGTGTGTGTGTGTGTGTGTGTGTGTTTGTGGTTATGAAACTTAGTGTGATCAGCAGGAATGTGTCAAACTCACCCACGGTTCCCAGAGCGATGTAGCCGAGGATGACAATGACGAAGATAACACAACAAACCACATCAGTGCAGCTCCTGAAAAAGAAAAAAAATGAGAGAACAGATGCAAGATGAACATTACAAGAGAAAAACAAGGTGATTTAATAATGTTGGCTGTGGGGTTTTTCTCTTTGTCCAAAACTGAAAATTTAGCAAACTCATTTATCAATATAATGTGCAAGGAGAACTGGTAATTCCCCTCAATTGAATTAGTAAAACTATTGTGTGTGTTTTATATGTTTCACAATTTCATTGTGGATAATCATGACACAGCTGCTCTATGGCAAGTAAGTCTGAGATCTATATTTGGTGCTGGGCTTGCAACCAAGCGTGACAAGGTGTCATATGTATACTGTTTTTTTGTGTGTGTTTTTTTAAGAGAAACTGTAGTGGAGCTCTTCTGACTTTCTAATGAGACTCTGAATCCCTCCAGGATTCTGTCCCACAGGCACATAGACAGCTTTTTGAACATTGCCTCTCCACAGCAGTCTTAGTCGGCTGGTTTAAAGCAGCCTCTCTCTCTCTCTCTCTGAGTCTTTCTCTTCACTGTCTCTCTCATAACAAGCTTTCTTCCCCTCCTTTCCACCCTGAGAGAAGCTGTCAGTCCAGCCCCTTCTTAGCCCTCTTTCAAAACTATTCAGGCTATAAGCAGTGAACCCAGCCTTGAATAAAGCCAAGTTCAATCCCCTGTGCAAAATGGACATGTGTAGAAGGGAAATGCGTACCCTCCTCTCAACTCTATGTGCTACACAAATTAAATTGACACCCTCATTTCCTTCAGCTTTCAACCCTTCTCCTCTTTCATCCAAAGAAGCAAAGCCAAGGTCAAGCAGAGCTGTATCAGTGTTTTCTTTGTGTAGTTCTTTGAAGAGTGGATTGTCCTTGTTTTGTATGCAGCATTGTTCCGTTGTTTTATCCAGACATCACATATGCATTTTGCTTTCAAGCCTCTAAATATCATTTTGTGATTAAGCAGCAGGCAGTCAAAAGAGCACTGATGCACACAGAGGGTATCAGCTCAGCTGAAGGATCAACCCTTACTAAGAGGGATAAAAAAGTGCTTATACAAGCACTAATACATTTATATTAAGATGCAAACACATTTGTTTTAAATGCACTCTCATAAACAAGCATAGCTGTATTTTCAGTATTGCCTCTTAGAATTAGGGTCAGCTGTTTAACTTAAGCTTGCATTTCAAATTATCACAGGCTGTTTACAAGTACAGCTGCAATTAAGACTTATTTCCATGGTCCTGCATTAATAACTGCAGTAAAGCTCACAATGCAGTCTATGTTAACAGGCCGCTGGTACAGTAGATTGATTTCCTGGATTTAGCAATATAGAGGATTGGGAGTTTTTCCTATCCCAGCAGGACTACTAAGGCTCCTCTCTTCTCATTTCAGAATAAGATGATTCCGCTATCTCCACCCTTATCAGAATTACATTAACACTTTATACCAGCAAATTCAAAATGTGTTATTCACCCATAACATGTGCAACATGTTTGGTGCCGAGGCTAATGGAGCCATACAGCATCAGCTCTGTATCTTCAGGCAAATAGTCCAACAACACCAGCTGAAAACTCTTAATAGACAAGATTGGATGACAAAAGACTTAAAGAGCTGATTGGACTGGTTGTATAGTGGAAAAAAAGGGAAAAATTGGGACACAAATCAAGAAGAAAACCATTTATTTGAGACCAAAGCCATTATTTCTTCAGAGATAACAGAGAAACAAAGACAGCCTAAGTGGCCACAGCTCCACCTGATGATGATGAAGACAGCTAGCACACTTTTACACCGGCAGTGTTCAGACAACGTGCTGCACGACTAACAATACTGTTGCTCTTGTGCATACTATTTGCAAAGGGAGACAAGGGAGTACGGTACCATTTCATTTCATTCAAAAAGAGCAAGGGGAAGAGCTGTCTGGGGTTGCCATGGCAATGGCTGCATTCCTTGTCTTCAAATCCCTCTCTATACAAGATAGCAGATAAGTTAGCTATCACTCAGCCTCACATCCCAGGTAATTAGAGGAGAATATCTGAGGGGTGGGAGCGCAAAGCAGACCTTGCTACTCCTCGCCTGTAATGAGAGCGCTGCTGTCTTGTTTCACATCTACCTCAAATAGATGGCTGCATTATTAAGACAAAGTGCAAACACAACACCGCAGCGCTAATAAAAGTCACCTTCGAGCCATGCAAAGGTGAGTGTGGCAAGGAATGCTGACAAAGTGAGGGGAGTGAAAACAATTGTTCTGTTCTCTTATCTCTGGAAAGCAGGTCACATGGACTGGAGGGCAGATCCAAAATATACTGTAGGCAGCCTCCAAAAATCTATTTGGACTCCGTCCTGGCGTCACTCCCAAACCTCAGAACTCCTCAGTTGTCACTTACACACATAAACAGGTACCAAAGCATTGCCCTGTTTGTGAACTGTGCTGGCAGCCAATATCGCTTCGAAAGAAGAAGATAAAAAAAAAAAAAATCAGCACAGAAAGCTTTGTCAGTGCAATGAGAAACTTTTGTGGCAGTGTTATATTTGCAAGGCTGATCCTCAGCAGGAGCCAAGGTGACACAGATGGCAGCAGTGCCACAGAATAAGCGTGGGTGCCATTGTGGTGTGAATCTGCCAGACTGTCCCTGCTTTGTAACAAGACATGAACAGGAAGGGATATTTGTAGGGCCAGATTTGCACACAAAGGGTTTTTCTCACGGTCTCAAGAGTCAAGAGGGAAATCAGCTCAAAGAGCAGCTTTCCTGACAAGCCTCCTTAAGGTTAGCTGACACACTGTGAACACAGAGAACACCTGACTGATCTGTTTGTCAAATTGTCAGTGTGCAATTATAATGAACTTGCCTCTGACAGAGCACTATAGGAGGCATTATCACATTACAATGTGAAAGTGCAGTTATAGTATACTATTGTATATTTTTGACACTGCTTCTGTGTATTATATTGTTTATAGCTGAAACCAGTTTGAATTAAATGCTGCGCTGTGTCCACTTCTGTTTGGCCTTGAGAGGACTGCTTAATAACAGATACAGTTACTTCATTTAGGCACCGAGCGTGGATGAAAACAAGACGACCACAGAGTCAGTTCTCTCCCAGTTCTCATTAAGAAAAAGCCTCTGAGCTACAGAAACATGAAAGTATCCTTGGTGCCTTCACCCAGCTGTAGCAGTGAAATGGACTGGAGAGGGTGGGATAAAGAGACGCAGGAGGACTGAAACATGCCTCCACAGCAGCCTGCCAATCTGACACTGAACATAAAAGAGATAAGAGCTTGTGTTACCTCAAAAAAAATGACTAAATCATCAAAAAATGCCTGTGGTGAGCCCCTTGAGGCATTTTGCTTTATTGCAAACTTCTGCTCTTCACTCTACTAAATCAAGGTGGTTAAAATGGTTAAATGAAATACAAATTTCCAGCATAAAGACTGTCTGTTTCTAAATATAGTAGTCCACATCATTTAAAAAAAAATATTTACTTAAATATTCTCGTAATCTTTTTAGTCATTTGCCCCAATTTTAATAATAAAATGTATATGACATCCTTTGAATTGTATTTTTTATCTATAAATGCATGTATGGTCCTCAAGACTATAAACAAAAATCAGTGTTTGAATATGTTTAAAACCCTTGAATGTGTTTCAGTTTGTTTCAATCAATCATTTTATTCAGCTGCAGCCTTTTGAACAGTGTTTTCAAACAGGCATTTCAAATCAAATCAAACCAAATGGTAAATAGCTGTGATGTATAAAGAGCTGGAGCTCTCCTGAGGCAGATAACAGACTGCAGTGCTTCTGCGCTGCTCATTGACAAACAGGAGACATTTCACTATCTCCCAGTAATAGGCCCTGTGATGTGGGGAGTGGGGACTACATCTGTTTTTGGTGCATCTGGCTGGTTAATAATGTGTGTCATTGGGCTAAATCCAGCCACCAGCTTGACTTATGGCCATTGATCTGTGTGGTGGAGTGGAGAGAGCTGCCAGCGCCTGGCCTCAATCTTTATTAACATGACAAGTGATCGATCTATCAGCGCCCTGACAGGGGTGTGTGCCAAAAAGATTATATAATGGGTGAAATCAATACACATCTAAGAATACGATTTTGGAAGGTAATGACCAGTAATTGAAGGGTCAGTTCACACAAATGACAAAAAAAAAAAGGATTTTCTTACAAAGTACTCCTGGTATCTTGAGATTTCCGCTTCCAGTTTTCAAGTGAATTGTCAGTGTGTGCTGACAAAATGTCTTTGACGTATCTGTGATGTAAAGGGTGGTTATGTTGAGTATATGTGGTACCTGTTATGGACAGGCCCTCTGAAGTTTGGGTCGAACTTGCGTGGCTCACCTATAAGACAAGAAGAGGATGGACATTATTAACTGGCATGAGCATGGAATATAGTATACGTATATACAGTACGAATTGCAGTTCCCTGACAGACACAGTATACAACACACAACACAACAGCAAACTGCTTTGACTTATATCTGCTTCAGTGACAGAGGAAGATTGTGTTTATGTTGTTGTTTATAAAGCAAACATATGTGAAATAACATGCCTAAACATTAATTTAATACACAGACAACATGTTGAATTGAATTTGCTATGCCATACAAGTCACAAGCTAACTAGGTTATTTCACAGTGCGGGTCTCCTTGCAGGACTGAGAGGAGGAGGGATGATCATGCTAAGCTAGAGCAATAAAAGCCAGGACAATGTACCTAACACGGAAACATAATAAATCATTTTAACGACTTTTAAGCCAAACAGCTTATCTAGGTCACAGTGAGGATTCCCCATTTGACCCAGCAGAGTAAATACTGAACCGCAGTTGCAAGCATCATCATTCACCCAAGGGGCTAACTACGACTGTGCTAACTACGTGAGCTTGCTGGTGTGACAGAGCGCATGCATTAACATTCATCATCGGCTGCTTATTTGGTAGCCAAGTAATATCTACCTCAGTTGAAACTAAGCACAATGTGTTCCTGAGGAGCTATAAATCATCACACATGGAGTGTAATATCGCCAAGCAGCTGGGGCAGACTTAGGGGGCAGCATGAGTGGGCCTTTCTCCCATCTGCCCGTTTCCTAAACTGATCCTGTTGAAAGATGTGCGAGCCACCCTCGCCTGTAAAAGTGTCAGGCATGAGAACATTGTACTACGCACATGCCAATCTGGCAAGTCTGTTCTGAATGAAGTATGAAATTGAGTCATTTATTAACTTAAAGAAATAGTATGTAACCTTTGCTGAGCAGAAGCAATTTCAGCTACTGCAGCCACAACTGGTGAACGTAAATCTGGGAAGTTAAGGGTCCTGGAAGCACAAGTTAGTTTCCCAACAATCCAGAAATCAATGTGAGACATAGTCCAGTGAAGTGTTCTGCGCTTCTTGCAGGAGATTGCACCCCCTAAACCAAATAGTACAAGAACAGACATTCTGGATGCAGTGAGGAAATGTCAGTGAGTGTATCATCAAAAATGATAATGAACTCATAAGGTAGAACAGTTGCATAAGCACAAAACTCCCATTTATATAGCCTAAGTATTGTTCATGCCTGATTTAGAACTTTTTTTCCCACAGGGATCCACAAATATCCAAAAACTATTAAAAACACATTAAAAACCCATATTGTTGGAGTGGGCGATCACAAAAAAAAAAGCCAATGTGGTTTATTCTGGAATAACTCCACAGAGTTGGAGAGAACAGTAGGTCTTTGTTGTAGACATATTAGTTTGCATGTCTACCAACAGATTTCTTTGTGTTCACTGCTGAGGGTAATAAACTACCCTCCCTGTTAAGTTCATTAACAACCAGTGCTGTAGCAATGCCTTAGATAGCAATGAAGTTATTAGATAAATGTACTCATCCTCTCTTCTCTTTCGAAACCAGCAGTGACAACTCAAAAGAAAAACAGTTTCAGTTTTGTTGGAACAACAACAAAAAACACAGAAAATGATTCATCTGTCATCACCGCACCAAATAAAATGAACTGGACTGATTAATAACTTATTGTGATGCTAATATGAGTATCTGCAGTATCTGTGTGAAAAAGCAAGCAAGTGGGTTAAATGTAGTAATTTCAGTCAGTCCAAATTACCATAGACAGAGAAAGAATACTAAAGTCTGCTTTTCAGTTGAGATTCTAAACATCTCGATGAGTCATTTTTATGTTTAAATATTTACACAGTGATCTTAAGTCTGTAATGCCTGAATGCAGTTAGTGTAGTTTAGATGTCAATTGGCAGGAACTGCAATATCAGAAATTCTGTAGTACGACAAATACACCCCCAAAAAAATCTTCTACCCTTCTCTACCCAGAAATGTAACTGATTCAGCACAGTAAACCCTGGCAAGTGCTTTTCACACACTGCCAGCAATGCATACTTGAGTGAACAAGTGAGTTCCTACATCTGGCAATCGTCTGGCCATGCAGAAATGTGTTTGTGCTGTGCTTCATAAAAAGGTTTCAACAAGGAGTCAACAAGTCTGCATGAAGATAACGAACTAAAAATTCAGCATATTTACTCCCAAAAATAAGTATGCATGTGTGCAGTATATATTCATGGAGAAAGAACTACTCAGGGAAGAGTACTTTAACAAGGTCGACAGACACTCCAAACATGTGCGGCGTACTGTACTTGTGCAATAAAATTGTTACCAGGAAACATCGGTTTTACCGTTCCACTCATCACCTTCATGTGTATACCTTCTCCCTGCTGTTGTTCCTGTACTGCAGCAGTAGTGGTCTGAAGGATAGAGATGGCAAATCTCTGGGCCAGCTGCCAAATAAAGTCTGAGAAAGCAGCTCACCCATGAGGTGTCCTTAAGCTGCACAGTCAGCAGCAAAAAACAAAACAAAAAAGAAAAAAAGAAATGTACTTAAATTGGAGTGAGTGGGTATTGTCACAGTTCTCCGTTTCTGTTCACTCTTTCAAACTGTGTATTGGTCAAGAACTGAGGGAGATGAAGGGCTGAATGAGTCAACAACTAGCTGGTCTCATGACTATGGGACCATGTGAACCTGCAGAATCATGAGGACATTCCTTACATGCACTGCAGGTGTAGTTATAATATGATATGACCACTTGTGTAAGCTATCCCTTTTTTCTTTTAAAGGTATTTGATATGATATCCATGTCCCTTTTCCTTTTGTCCTTGCTGTTTAAAATCCTTATTTCACAGCCATCTGTTTGCTTGTCACTGAAAGTCACTCACTCGTGTTGTGTTTCAGGCCTATAAGTGGGAGATGTTTTGGGTTAAGTGTGTGAACTCCTCAGCCAAGGACACAGTGTCACCACACCAGGTGCTCACTGCAGCATTTGCAGGGCACTAGCATTGAATATAAGAGGATGCTACTCTGTATCACACCTGAGTTGAGGACAGAGCTCATACATAAATGCAAAAGTATACGCATAATCTGGTATAATAATACAGCATGCTGGTCATAACTGATAAATAATAGTTTATACACAAAAAGAGGGGTGATAATTCAAACTGTTAACTGACCAACTCCAACTAATTGTGGATTGAAGACGGCTCCATAACCTTTAGATTCTACTTTGGGCCTCCAAAGTCAGCAACTACTGCACACTGACAAGTCAAACAACTCGCCTGTGTTGTGGCTTAAGTTACCTCCAATTGCTTTAATATCCCTCTGGTTGTTGCTACGGCTTCATGGCCAGCAGGCTACATCACATTAACTCATATCAGAGCTAATTAGAGGTACAGCTGCTGGGGGTGAGCGAGATACATAGCTTGCTACTTGACTGCGCTCAGTACAAGCTGAATATACATAGACTTTAAAGAAATCCTCTCATTGATCTTTCTAGGTTGTGTGAATATTCAAAACGCATGCGGGTCTCCACGGAGCGGGAACAGTTGTGGTAAAAACCAGGTTAGTCCATATGGCGCGTGCAAGCTGAATCACACTGAGATCAAGGGGAGCCCGTGGCAAGAGGACAGATTGTGGTGCAGTGAGTGTCACGGAGCACAGGCTTTTTTCAGACTCATCTCTGTGGTTTCTTGATCATCAGCCTACTGTTTGTGGCTCTGCTGCGTGCCAGAATGTTCAGCAAAGGACCAACAGGCAACATCGTCTGCCACCAACCAACAAAAAATGAGGGCAGTCTTTATGTTGGTTAAAACCCAGGCCCAGAGTATAACAGTCGATAGCGAATTAAATAACAACGTGATTCTGCAATGATACTCTCTTATATCCAATAGCAGCAAAACTTAGAATGTATCGCATAGGAGGAGGGGAGGATTACAAACCTCTTCAGTCTAACACAATGATTGTGACAGAACATGTGCTTATTCAGCTAAGATAAATTTAGCTTTAGCTGCTGTTTCTACTCACTTCATTAGTCTTACAACTTTCACTAGGCTGTACTACTTTTCTCTGCTCCACAAAACACACTTCAACGAAGGGTTAAAGCAGAGTGGTGAAAATCATCAGTGATGCCCGGCCACCAGCAGACTCTGCATTAGATGACGGCTGTTTAGACCGCACTGCAGTCTGCCAGTGCAGGAGATGAAGCTGGTGGACTGGATGTGAGCTGCTGGCTGTAGTCAGGCTGAATGAGGGTCTGTAGTCAACAACATTTGGAAAAAGCCTGGCAGGCATGCTACACTGGGACAGCTAGAGTCACTGTTAACTCCACTAACTGTTAGTCTCCTCTATTGACATAGTGTTGGATAATGCTACCGTGTCCCTGCTGTGCCAGAGACTTACGAATAACACACAACAATCACTGTGGTAATCAAAGGCTCTGAAGCAATGAGGCTGGGCAAGGTGAGGACTTACACATGAGGATCCGACATAGGTTCTGGCAGTAATCTTTACTCCCCAAGTCCATGTACATTCCCAGCTCTGCCATTGCAACAAGATCAACGCATCAATTTACAGTGATGAGGACCCAAACTTTGTCAATCAAGTCTCTGACGCATATTAAGAATAATGTGTTGAAAGTTCTGCTTTTGACAGATGTTACTAAAAGCTTCTTGAAAAGGACTGAAAGGCACTGTGACAGTGCCTGAATTTGAAGCACATACAGATTCTGAAGTGCGTGCTGAGATTGACTGCTGATCATCTTCAGAGTACCTGTGCTAGATGGGAGCCATTTGGAACAAGCAGCCGGAGGCAGTTCATCGCCTTGTATTTCACAGTTTGGGAGGAAACTAAATTGCACAGTTATCTTCTGTGGGTCATTCACAGCGTTAGTCTGCTCAGGGATTATTTTCTGCAGTACTCACCCTTTTTCAAACATTTTGTCATGTTGCAGCCTTATTGTAACATTGTTTCCTTCATCAATCTACACTCAGTACTCCATAGCAATTAGATTATACAGCATACTATACAGTAAGCGTGTGTGTGTGTGTTGCTACTGTGAGAACAAAGATAAAAGTTGAGAAATTACAAATGAAGAGTGTAACTGTCAAATATAATGGGTAGGAATATGAGTCATACAGTGGTTTTCCAGAGTAAAACTTTTTCCTCACTCTCCCCTCTCCCTTTCTACACCCCCTCCTTCTCGACGTTTCTCAGCTCGTCTCCATACATCCAGTACACAAACACATCAACACAGCCAGACACAGGCACCACTGTCTCCAGGCTCCACTGTTCAACACAGGCCTCTTTCATACCATGGTCAGGCAAACAGCTCGAACACTGCAGGTGCTCTACATGGGTTGGGTCAGAGGGGCCATTTGAAAGAGAACTTTTTTTTAAGTAGTTTTTTACTCTCTTGATTCATAAAAATTTCCAAGGCCTAGGGAGAGTGAAGTGCTGTGAGACTGCACTTCTGCTATGCTGGGCTTTGAGAGCTCTACGATACAGCTACAAGTAAACAACAAAGAGAAATGTTAAAAATTCAGAATAATGATGTTGCTCAGCAGGGTAGATGCGGCCTGTAAAGTCTCAATCCTGTGTACAGTATAGTCATTCATATTTGATGAAAACAATGGCTTCTGCCGATCCACAGAGGGAAGCGGCATCAGTAACATGGCTTTGGGGCTTTACATTTCCTCAAGTTTGTATTTAACAACTAGTAGTGGTCAGGTTTCTCTTGCAACATTAGGAAAGCTGGATCACTGCTATAAAGATAAAGAGGCCAGTAAAGCTGCGATAGGATAAGAGACTGGAAGGAGGTCACGGGTACTGAGGATTCACTGTCAAGGTGTCACTGCTGAATCAGAAAAATACACATACGCAGACACTGGGAGGACTCGAGAGGGTCATGGTGGGGCGGAGAGTTGCTGGCAAGACTTCATTTTGAGTCATGCAGCACTCACACATCCCACTAACCCTAGCACCTCCACCACACAGGAAAAAAATGCACACATTCACAACAGATGAATAGTGAACAGCATCATGATCACGTAACTCTCCCACACTCCCCGGAAAAGGAAAAAAAAAAGAAGAAGAGAGATTTGGAGTCTGTCTCAGGAAGAATCAAAGCAGTTAAAAAGCTCCAGATGGCTCACTTTTTTCATTATATTAAAAATCTGGAGATAATACACACAAACACACTCCATGTATAGCACCATCACTCTCCTTTTCTCTGCCTTTCTTCTGTTGCCCCTCTGCATCCATGAACATCTCCTCTGCTTTGCTCTTATTTTCCCTCTCTGGAGAACGGCACAACCTTTAAAGTGCTTGTCTCCTTATTGAAACAAGACAACAACATCCAGATCTCTGGTTTTGGTTTACTTAGGAGAGTCCCTTGGGATCCTCTGAAACTATTAGCAGATGCTCGATGACTGTGTTCTTGGCATATCTGGCTTGGTAGCCCACTGGGTTAACTCCTATCAGTGCATGAACAGTATTTACTGTGTAGATATTTTCAGAGGGTAGCAAAGAGACAGTGCTAGCTGACATTCCCTAAAATGCCGAGAATAGCGGGATCCAGGCTGGGATTCGACCCCCAAGAGGGGAGTTAGCATCTGACAGTGTCAGACACTGACAGCTAGCCTGCTGCTCAGAGTGGAGAAGTTGCAGTATTGTGGCTGGAGCTTTGTGACCTTGGTTACTTCTGTGGGGGCCTCAAGGCATGTCAGTGGCAGCCCTGTGCTCCAGTGAAGCCAGACTTGCTACTGCTACTGTGGATCAGTGACGGCTCAACTGGCTTTGGCCTGGATTTATTAAGATTTAAAAAATAAAGTAGAAATGCCACATCTTGATAATACACACATGTACACACCTTCACCGGTGCACTTACGCTATCTGATAGTCTATCTCCAGTATTTAAGATTTGTTTTCCCCTAAAACAAGATTTGACTCCCACAGTTCATTTTAAATTCCTTGCATACAGCTTCCTCTTTGTCAGGTTCTATGAAGAAATTTGTGTTGATATCTTGAAATTTACCAAGAGAATAATCATTCAATTAATGAGTGCAGGAAACAGGTTAGGGTAAATAATCTCACCCTGTAGACCGGCTTATTTGCATGGTTTAGGAAAATAATGTTTAAGACTCCATAACGGACTAAACATACTGATTGGGATTGTTTTTTTTCCTATACAATCCAAGTGTGTCCAATTTCCAAATTGCACAGTCTGAAGAATGAAACTTTAGTATCATAAATGTAAATTGATCTGGATTAAATGTTTTAACTAGACAGCTGTGTGTTTTTTAAGCCACTTAAATTCCTGAAAAGGCATACAGATATGATATGACACCAATTAAATTCATGTTGTGTTTATGAAAGGGATTGCATGGACTACTCAAATAGTCATCTTGATGCCTTTACTATTTTACAATAATGCTTCAAGCAGAATGTGGCCTAGTCGCTGATTATATGATAAGGAAGACAGGATTTTTAACTTGGCTACAATCTCCCATTTTATAGCACACTGTGGATTGCTATTAACCACCAATATGAGTACAATATGAGATCTCTGATGCTTAAACAGACAATCATCATGAGATCATGACAATCCAACGGCAGGCATTGTTTTGGGAACTGTGGCCGGAGGGAGCAGCGCTTGAATCAGCTGTTCCACCTGCTCCCACTGTGATGCTCTAATGGCAACTGACCTGTGGACATCCTCTCCCATGACGTCCTATATTACGGTAACAGCAGACCAACTCATCATTACATCACCAATACATGGAAGTTATTGACCCGAGTGCTGTGTACATCTATGATGCCAGAGAGACACACTGCTGCCAACACTGCAAATGGTCTGTCTGAGATAATTAAAGAATGTGACAAACTGGTATTTTGCACAGTCTATGATGACAATGCCAGCAAGATGAACTTAGCCATGGATCTGTGTAAAATGTTTCCCATATTCTACTGCTGACAATAAGGATTGGTTTAATCCTGGTTCAAGTGGTGAGTGCTATCGAGGTGTCAGCCACTTTCACCACGCGGCAGGGGCCACTCGCACCCTGAATAAATTGCAGGAACAGCTTGGCATAAGAGCATACTACAAAACTGACTGTTCTGTGAGATGGAACGGTGTAATAAGGATATAGTCACCATGCTCCACTGGTTGTTTAACCAAAGGACAAAACAGTCACCAAACCAAGCATCCAAAAGCTGTTAGAGCATCACAGTGGGAGCAGGTGGAACAGCTGATTCCAGTGCTGGATCTACCTCTGGGCATGGTTCCCAAAACAATGCCCCGTGTTGGGTTGCCACTTTGCCTGTTTAAGAATCTGATTTGCTTCAAGAACATAGTTGGAACAGAATCCATCCCCATTCTGTCTCGTCTCCATGATCCCCAGATCAAACATCTTCAGTTGATCCTGCTAACTAAGAGAAAGCACCCAGAGCCACCTAAACAGCCTGCTACAAGATGAAGGAAAGCCACTTGCAGCATCACTCCAGGTGAGGACTTTAAAAGTGTGTAGACATCATTGGTAACGTACTGTAGCAAGCCAGCACATGGGACAGTTTTGGGCAAGATTCAAATGCGTGCAGCTGAAAAATTATGTAACTACTTATTTACACCGCCACATATTATTGCCCATTGTGAAGAACATATTCTCCCATTTGGCCAAGCTATGCAAGAACTACTTGCCTGTCCCAGCCACCAGCACACCTAGTGAGATATGTTTTGTGGGGCTGGAAACATCATCATGTCATAGCTAGACTTCTTACACACAAACTGGGATCAAAAAGCTAGATCTGTGAGTGAGGATGACAGCACGGAGTAGTCTTACAGCCAGATGAGTTGTGTTTTGTCAGCTATGCAATATGCTTAAGAATACACTGCCCTTTGTTGCAAAGCATTACATTCTTATGTGATATTCTGTAATTACTTGTGTCAACTCTTCGTTCATAACTGTGTCACAGTGCATTCCAGACTTGAAGACTTGATCTTATTTTTGCTACATTAATTTTTCTTATGATTTAGTGGCTCTAGTGTGTAATGTTTTAGCCACAAGTTAAACAAATCAGATTTTCCTAAATTCCCTGAGAGCAGGTATTAGGTATACAGTTTACCTCAGTTTATCAACATTTGGTATTAACTTAACAATTGTCAGTGTCAGCCAACAAATAGTCCACCACAACACAAACCATAAAATATGTTGGCAAGGTGCAACAAAAATGTTCACAACATCAGATCATCATGTCTCCTATATTTTTAGCATAATGATTGATAAGCTTTAATAAATCTTGTCGTATTGTTTAGTATGTTTGACCCATCAAGAGTAGCATGAATGTAGCTGCATTTAACAGTGTATCTTTGTGTTTCATAAATCAATCCAATGTCAATGTTAGCCTTATAGTTCTGAACACAAACTATATTTGTACTACAAACCGGAAACTTTAAGTCTCCCTCCTCTTTCTTCACAACTAGCCTACATATAGGCCTACTGTTTTCACAGACATGAATAAACACCCATGCGGTGCTTGCCTCTGTGCAGAAGTGAGTTTGTGAAATCGTTTACAGACTCGCCCTGTCATTAGTGTGAATAATATACTTCAAACTTGCAGGCACTGACACAGCTATCTCTTGAGAAACGACACATGAAATTAGTATCAAAAATACATAACCTTGTTAAAAATAATAAGCAGAAAGTCCTGATACAGACGAGTCTGCCATACAGACTAATAAAATGTGAAGCACTACAGAGCGAGCACTGGTCTTCATTTAAAGGGAGTATTTGCAGAGGACAGTGACACTTACAAAGCCCATAATAGCACTGAGTCTTGGGTGCAAAATGGGCCATTTGAGCCACAACCTTGTCTGACTGCAATTTCACAGGAAGAGGATGTGAATGTTTGATTCAAAACCTCAGCTCCAGCTTTCTGTCGAGACTCTGCATTGACTCAGTATAAAAATGCAGCGTTAAGGGAAGCTGCCCATGCGAGAAATTTGTTAATTAACAGTGTGCCCGACTCAACACTTTCTATGGTGAATGGAATTCATATCTAAATTGTTACTTACAAACCTGTCACAGAATGATTATGAGCTATTTTTCTACTTTTCTGACTGACTGAACATTTCTGCAGTACAGTGTAAGCCCACTGAACACTTGCTACATGGTTAGAAATGTTATATAATAACTACCAGCCTCAAGTGCACACTTGAATCTAGAATGTCGAGCATCCGAGTGATGGGATGGCAGCTAGGTGGGCTACGTACCAACAAATGGTTCACTTATTTTAGTGTTAGTGGTTGGTATTTGTGGGATCCCCCCATTTCACAGGTACAGTCACAACTTTTATGGGAAGGTTTTTGTTGAGAAAAAAAGTGAGAACACTAGCACTTCCTCTGCAAATTATGCCTTCTGGCTTGGATCGCAGAAGAAGCCGGCAAACCAAACCAAACCCGTATTCCTGTGAAAAAGCTTTACTTCTCTGCAATATGGTGAGTTTAGAGAGAAATCCTTTTCATATTCAGAGTAACTGACATCATTCAAGGTAGTGGAACTGGACAGCATCATCATCATCACCATAAGTCACTAACAGAATTTAGACAGGCAGAGATTCACAGTGCATTATCAGCAAAAAAAAAAGTGATTTTCTTCACTGCACAGCACACTCTACATTTAGTCGGCATTTAAACAATAGCAGGGTGTGAAGCATTAGCTGCCAACAATACTGGGTAGGCGATTCTGATGTACAATTTGTCTTTTTGTTCTGTGCTCAGTTGTGAGACCAAAATACTCTAAACTGCTCTTCAGCCAAGCTAGCTGATGGAACGAAAGCAACAGGGAGCCAATAACATAAAGCAGCTGACCTTAACACAGGGAGGCACCATAACTCTACCCTACGCTTCACTAGCCCAGTCACTGGACTCAAAATTATGCTCCTTTATTAAATTGTGTCACTATATTCTATGTAATTATTTGGGGAGCAGCACATGAGCTGAAGCAATAGAGGGTAATGCATGTACTTTTGTAGTGCGTGTATATTAAAGAATGACACACAGGGTTGGCATTGTGTTCAATAGGCTGTTTACACTAATCTCTAACATCAGGTTTATGGCATACTGTAAACAAGCACCAGCCTGAACTTGTGAACAGGGAGTGATATGGTTTGAAGGGCCCCGTGGTGTGCTGGATGTCTGCAGAGAGCAGTAGGAATCGATGCCAGCTGACATGTTGCAGTTATGATTGGCAGACTGCTGGAGTCATGAGGTCTGAGGGACACATGGGGCGAGCATGTGGGGAAATAGCAGGAAGACACAATTTTACTCATCAAGGGCTTGACAATGCATGTGTCAGAGCTACTGTACCTGACCGACATCTTAGGCATAATTATCATTTCAAAGTTAGACAGAGCTTTGTGATACGATGCACTTGTCACTGATATCAGTGTGGAAGACTTAACTAACTCATACTGCAGGTGTGCTTGACCTGATAACCTCATACATGCTAATGGTCGACCTCTGCCTTTGGGTGGGTATGAAATACTGGATGACTGTATGCCTGAAGTCACTCTTTGACCACTGCATGAGGCCAAATACTAAAATCTGAAATGACACTTCTTGTGATACATAATCTGTTAGGATTTATGAGTTGCCCTGTCAGTGTGGTGGATCACTTAGTCTTGGTTTCAATGGCAACAGCTGTAACAGTTAGATAATTTTTCAAACCAAAGTGTGTCTGAACACTAATAGTTCAATGAATAAATGACAAAAATTACTATACAGAATGAAATATTATTAGTTGGGTGTATTACTGGCATCAAAGCTCAAAATGCCACCAGTCTGTAGAAAAGCACCAGGGTAACTGACTCTTTGTTTCAGAAGAATGACACTGCTGTATGTAAGGCATCTGGTGGTGACAAAGGATTATACTGCTTTGATAACAAAACAACACGATTACAAACACGGGCTAATGGACAGAAAATCTGCCCATGGATTAAACATGTTCATACGCCTGGAGCAGCAAAAATGCCACTTTAGGACAATAAATCCCTTTTTGATTAAAACTAGCAGAGGACATTGACCACACAATACCTACAGTAGATTGCAGCTGTTACAACACTGTAATTATTCTTATTGTGTGCAAGACGAGTGGAGAGGGCAGGAGTACGGTTAAGACTTGCTGTAAATAGACTCTCATTGTAAGCACCAGGTGAACTATATCTACTGTATATATTGTTCACTTGGTGCTTACAATGAGAGAATGATGATGATGATGCAATGAATGCAATGGTGCAAAGAAATTTGCATCACAAGAGTTGACCAAGGATATCATCAGACATCATTTTTAAGCCAGTTTAGGATGAGAAACTTTCAAAGAAGAAGGAAGTGCTCTTATATTATACATTTGAAATAACTCATCCTTCAATTGCATATTTGATGTCAATTAAGCTAAATGTACCAAATCACAGCAAGGGGTCAAACAGCACTCAGGCTACAGAAGATTACAGTTGGAAGGATCAATTGATTCATGGGCGACAGTTTACTTAATCAGGAAAGTTTTTCTGGTAACTGGTAGGCTAAACCATAAAAGCTAATCGTTAAACATTGTCTCTAGCAAAAATGCTGCAATTGTTTCATTTTATTAACACTGGTCTGGAGCATCTCACATGACTCTTAAGGTTTTTAGCGGCTGTTGTAATGTGGTAATTTGATGGCATCAGCCTGAGGGTTAGCTCAGTCTGATGGACATTTATTACTATTTACCACCATTTTAAAATTAGACCAAACGATAATCCTTTTCAAAAAACAGACATCCATTGATGGTCATTTGAATGTTTTGTATCATTTTGTCAGACAGTACTGTAGTTCCACAGGAAAAACAACTTGGTATTAACAACAAAGAGGAGAATGGTGACAAATGGAGAGTGATATACCAGGTAGCCCAAGTAGCCTAATAAAAGGAGGTATTTTTCTGCATAGGGATCATTATTAAAGCAGTGTAACAAAAACATTGAGGGTGGGGGTGGGGAGTATTGAGTTAAAGTTATTCAAAAAAATCGCACTAACGTTAGTCTGTTTGGAAATCAATGCAATTGTTTCATGACGACACTTAAATAGCCTCTAAATAACGTAACGTTACACATGTGATCTGCTTAAGTAGCTATTCATTGCTGGACGAAACGATTTATCGATTAAAATAATCGACAGATCCATCGATTTTCATGGTCATATGAAACTCCAACGGATGTTTGCGGTTGTTTTTGTCTGACCATATGATTTGATCAGACAGCAGCTTGACAGAAAAACCAAACATCTCGGCTTTTAGGCTACAAAAGGATGAGAGGAAAAGATGAGGAGGAAAGTGGACATTGATACACCAGGTAAACAATACAAAGCAACAAAAAAATACAAGAGTTGTCTTCTTAAAGCTGGGGACACGGATATTTTTTTAACACAATGTGACAAAAACACTCGGAGGTGGGGGAACCGTTAGGCTACTTCACTGTTCCAACGTCAGTAACGTTTATTAACGTTATTTTTGCCGTTACTGCGTATTTGATGCCAACCGTTAAACACAGCCTCTGTAGCCCAGTGGCTAACTGGGCAAGCTAACGTTACCGAAAATCACAGTGAGTTGGTCAAACATCATCCTGCCAAATGAACACACCGTTTTATCCCGCTGTCATCATGTTACAGGGGGAAAATATCTCAGCGTTAAACAAAGACGAACCGACTCACCATAGTAAGAGGAGGGTATGTCCGTCTTTCTAGCCATGGCACTTCGTAGGACAAATGCAGCACCGCCGTCTTGGTTTTGGAGACCGCATATGACAGTCGAGGTGAACCGCAGTTGTTTTAATGCCTTTCAGCGGTCCCGTCGAGAGATAAACACCTGGGAAACTGGAGAGGTCTGGAGCTCTTGGTCTGAGGATGCTTCGGCCACGCAGCTGAGCGTCAGTCGTGTTTACAGCTCGACGTCATTAATTATTCCAAAACGGTCTTAAAGGGGCCGCACTGTTACTTAGCTGCTGCTGCTGTTTCCCTTTGTTAGGAAGTGTTTTCAAAAACATGTCCACACCGTTTTTTGTGCAGATTCCAGGCTGACACGAACAGTTATACGGTTCATATAGTAGAGAATAAAGAGATTAGACAGCTGTTTATGTCTACAGAAAACGACAACAGTGATTTCCCAGATGCTCATCGGTTAATTAATAATAACCCAGCCAATGTTGTTACTAATTTTAAGTAGCAGTGACGGTTTCTGTCCACACTGGTGGAGAAACACTGACCTCAACTGGGTTTTCAGTGACATTGCACAGCTTTCTCCTTTTCTGCCTCCTCCTCCAGTTTGCACAGTGACTTGGTAAATGACTGCTTTATCTCCTTATATGCTGATGCTGTTTCTGCTGTGGAGCCAGCATGAAACGTGAGACACAAGAAAGTCACCGTGTGTTACTAATTCTGAATTTACTGGCAACCTTATTTCTGTCTGATGCAAGCCCATACAATCTGGCCTAGTTCATACATTTGGGAAACACTTCATTTAGGCCTAAACAGGGGTCTAATCTGTAGGCTATGCTCTAATTACACAGTGCATGCAAGCCTACATTCAGTTGCAATTTGGCATATTGTCTATGGTGGAGGTGTTTTGCAGATAAAGCAGCAGGAACAGCTGTAGCCTACTGTAGATACTGTTGTTGTTATAGTGAAAATTATAGTGGTAATATAGCAGTAATGAAAGAAACACCAATTAACAATACTAGGCTACTATAATTTATGATAATAATAGCAAGTGCAGAATAATTATATCACATCTGGTTCCTGCAACTCCAGAGTCAGATACATAGCTACAGAATGATGGATGAAAGAGAGACGACAAACTTAAAAGAGAGAGAGAGAGAGAGAGAGAGAGAGAGAGAGAGAGAGAGAAGAGGAAGAAGTGGCTTCTCAGTGCAAATGTGGCAGATGGAAAAAAAAATACCACACTACATCACCCATTAGGAAGAAGTCCCCACAAATAAAATATTCACATGAGAACAAAACTACACTTAAATGCGGTAACTGAATGTAAAGTTATAACATTTGTGTTGGCACACAGAGACCTGTTAATGTTGGATTTTGAGAATATGTTGTGGTCACAGCACATTGTCAAACATTATCCCCTTTTAATGACAGAATATTAATGTTAATATTTCATGCCGCTATGTACTGTTGGGTTAAAATGGGACAGGTAATTTGCATTAAACACTGAGATGAAATAAGTGATGTCTTTCTCTTAGTGCTCTGTGGATGAAAATAAGACCTCAGGTTGAAGGGACTGACTTCACTGGGACATATCATATGTGGTAGGATCACTGCCAGCAATGTACAAGGATAATCTAAATAACATTATTGCTAAGAAAAATACATAATGTAGAACAATTTATCATGGTGACAGTCAATTTCAACCTAAAACGGCCTTAAACTGTGTAAAAGAGAGAACAGCCCATCTGCTTGTCATTCAGCAAAAAATGATGGATGCCAACAGCTTGCTAATTACATAATTGAGAGGGTGTACAACAGACACAGGCACTTTTTGTGATGGTTTAGTTTTTAGACTTCTTTCACTCCCTCAAACACAAGGTAATTATTTCATCTGTGACAGTTGTCCCGTTGCAGTTTGCATAATGAACATGAATATTTATTTAATTTTTGTCTTTTTTTTTTGATAGCTGACACAGAAGGAGATGTGCTTCAGAAAATTGCCCTTTTTTTTGCTTTTTATTCAGTGGGTACAATTCCTGCAGTTGCAATCAGTCCTGCGGCTAAAAACTGAATTCCCCAAAGTTCCTCCATAAAATAAAAGTGATTCAGTAACATTGTACTGCAGTAGCATCACCGCATAAATTTGCAACAGAGAAACAGAATGCACTTGGTGATTCTGGTAGACTTTTTTCTTCTTCAATCAATTGGATAAATACAGCAATTCTGAGAGACATATATATTGTATGCTGGGTGATAGGAAATTGCATCTGTGATTGGTGAGAATGCCAGACAATGAGTCAATGATCCGACTGTAAGAGAGGGCAATTTGCAAAGGGAACGAAGATTTTATATCTCCAGGGGCTGAACATGCAGAGTGTATAAAGCTTGTAGCTGTCTTCAGATGCTCTCTTTTTTAACCTGCAAAGCCAAAGTGAACAGTTATAGACTGGAGAACACAACAACATTTCAGTCACTACCTGCACCTTATTCTCCATGTCTTAGAGCTTCACATTGGTATTACAGCTGCGATAGTTTCCGATACTGTTATGTCCTTTTAGTAATAGAGAGCAGTCAATGCTGTCTTTTGCTGAGATTAAGTGTTTGCAAACTCTCAAATAAAATGTATCATATTATGTACCAAACAAGCCTCCTAAAATGCATTCATATTCACAGTATGAGAACCATGCATTGGTCTAAATTGTTGTTTTTGAGATTTATACCCTGCCAACAAGAGAATTCTGGTGGAATAATTTCTTCATTGCCATTTAAACATACCGTGGGATTAAGGGAGTTGGTGTCTTCAGCACAGTCTTCAGCTCGTCTGAGCTTGGTTCCCATCCCTTCACTGTTAGCAGCACTTCAGGTTATCAAACAGTTCCAGTAATTTTAACCATAAAAAACACACAATAAAGCAGTTTTATGTTTAAAGTCAGTGTTTTGCTAACTCTTTCATGTGGACACCAGATGTCAGAGAAGGGTTGAGAGCTGAGTTTGCTGATAACCTCTGTTTTGATTGTTTCTGTAATGCTGATTTATCTGCAGAGATGCCCTCTCCACACCAAACAGACCAGGGGATTTAAACCAGTAAAACCCCCATAAGGCAGTTTCATTATTCATTATTATCATGTGGTAGAGCATTTATCACAAAGGCTTAGTGCTGCCTGCAGTAGCTGGGGTCCCAGTCCAGCTCGTGGCCCTCCCTGTATTTCTCCTTGACTTGTCTGTCACTTTCACTGTAGCTTTTCGTGGACAATTGAAGTCTCAGAGTAGCTGGTTACTGAGGCTGCTTACCTTTTTTTCTTTAATAACTTTGAAGCTCACACTCAATGGGTTCTTGCTGGCAGCCGAATTACGCACTGGTGTCCACCTCTCCATAACAAATGGCAAGTAGTTTAAAACTGGTAAATGAATAAAGCAATTTCACTTTAAGAATCTGTGACTTGCTGGTGTACTTCAGTGGACACATGATAGGATGTCTGATGATAAAAATCAATCTTGATTTTCTGCCAGGAAACCCTGTTGCACATTGACAGGTGACCAAATGATATGACATGCTAAACTAAAACTAGAACATATGAAAGCATATACATAGGATGGGTAATTCTTAGACATTTTAATGTGGAAAAGTTACATATTAGGTTAAGTGTCACCTTTGATACTTCAAAATTCTCTATTAATCAAATCTTATCCTTAACAAAAATGAACCCACTTTTCTCTGTGGGGTTTATTAAATGCAATAGCACTATATCATAATCAGCTTTGTTAGTGTGGAAGAGTATTGCAGTGCCTTGACTTTTAGTGATAGATTAGTTTTTTGAATGGCATCCAGAGGCATCAAATCTTCAAGTTAGGGGTAATATAATGAGGAACAACAAAGAGCTTTTGGCATAGTAAACAGGTGCAAACCAAGCAGATATTTCACACTTATATTGTATTTGGCTCAACACAGGCAGACAGCCGTCTGGCACTTCGCTGGATGGGAGGTTGGAGTTAATTAAAAAAGATTTTGTTCCACAGACATTTGCCTTGCTCTTGTCAGTGTGCACTCCCTGGAGCTCTGTTTTGAGATGCATTTGAGACCTCAGGGACACCTATAATCAAAGCATGCGGACTGCCAGCCACCTAATCCCCTGAATTCACAATGACAAAGTGCATTATGAAGCACTGCTCCTCAATGATACAGATAATTTGGTGATTAAGATTATTTGCCTAATTATATGGCCATATGGTGTCTGAAAAACAACAGCAAACAGGGGAATGCGGAGAGGTTTTCGATGAGACATTGTCACAATTTTTCAAATATTCTACCGTAATACATCTCTAAATCCTAGGAGCTGGCTTTTAACATAACATTTTAGAAAATTGAAGAGATAATATTATTTCACTTTCAGCAACCTCACACAGACGTCCATTTACAACCCTATGTAGGGCTGAATTTGAACTCATATTGATCGCTGTCAAACGAACAAATGACTTGGCACTGTAATAGGTTCTGTTTCAGAGCTGTTGTCCTCAGAAGGTTGAATCAGTAAATAACGGCTCCTGACTGCTAAACCTCAGAACAATTATGTTTAGAGCTGCAGGTCTGTCTGTTATTGTAAGAGCAGAATGAAGGTTGGGTTTTTAGTCCACATGCATTAAAATTATGCTGTATGTTAGGATATGTTGGTTTCCCCACTTAGATTTTAATGGTATTTTTTGTGTGTTTTTTTGTGTCTATTTCAGGTAACTGTCGCCGTATTGTGTAAATAATCACTTTTATCTTGTGCACAGCACCCTGCATAACAATAATGCAAAGAAAAAAAATGCAGAAGCACAAACTTCATTATTTAATCCACTCACATAACTTGATGATTTCTTACAGGTCTCCAAAGTTTTTAGCCACGGACAGGTCCGTCATAACCAAGCACCTCTGTGTGCAACAGGTTGTAGGCTACATACAGGAGCTTTGTGAATTTCAACCGAAGACAAATGTTCTCTCCTATTTGGATCTAAAATGCTCTATGGCATCCTGAAGAGGTCAACTAGTACGTTTTATAAAGGCTAGGTTTGAGAAAATTCCTAAATCCACTTATAACCTGCTTGTGGAGTCCTGAACCCCAAGTTAGAAACCACATTCACAGACTAATTTGGATGGTGATCATCTAACATCCACCAATTATCTTTGGTCTCAAAATTCCAACATAAAGATGGAACATGAATTAATCTTTCTAAACCTTGTTTTTCTCTTGTGTCCTCATATTATTTCATATATTGCTATTTGTAATATGCCTCTTTTTCTTTTTTTAATCTTGTGTTACATCATATTCTATATGGATCCCTAGATATAGAGCTAATTAGTGTAATGAGGCAATTGTTTAGATGTGAGTAAATCTGGGACAAAATAAAAGGGAAGAAGTGGTGTTCTCTCTGTGGATGTTATAGGCTATCCTGATTTTACTTACAGCCCACTTCCCACTAAGTACAAGCATATCAGTTTGTGAAGTAAGGCTGTATCCACAATAACTAGAACATGAAAGATACATTAGAAAATGAAAACCGTTACACCAGTGCAGAGGGCGTCTATAAAAAGACCCTTTCCTCATTTCCCAGCACCTCCTGACGTACAGCTTCTAGCAAATCTGTCTCCCATGAGAAGCAGAAGCTCAGATTGCTGTGACAAATGAGTAAGAATTTTCCTTAAATGGGATGTCCCAAAATCTACTTGAATGACAAAAAAATGCATGCGCTATTCCCTGAATATGCAACAATACATTCTGTATACCACTAACACCATTTGAAGGTCTATAGTAATCTTGTCACAAATTTTAGTGTCAAGAAAAGCCTCAAACAGAAGAGATAAGTGGACAATATAGTCATTTTCAAGACTGGAAGCACATTTCAACAGGAAAACAGTATAGGGTTAGGGTTAGCACAATCACATTAGTTTAGCTTTAGTTTACCTGTCACACCTGTAGTGGCTAATGCTTCAATGGTGCTTAATGCCATACTTTGCAAAATGAAATACAAAATCGCATAGACTTGCTAACATGTGCCAGGGTAATTTAAAAATCTTAAAATGGTGTCTAATCAATGTTTTCACATTGGATCAATGCTGTTGATTCTGAAATGATGTATGGATGTACATCAATGGTACCCCTATCTTCTTCACATGTCTGTCTAACACAGACATTGGCTATTGTGTAGTCATGATGAGGATGATAGTAGAAGTCCTCTGAAAAGATCAATGGAAGACACAGCATAAATGAAAACTGCACAAATGTGATAGTTTGAGGACAGATTAATAAAACAGTTTACTAATTACAAGTAGACTGTTTCTTTTTTCTTTTCTTTTTTTTCTTTTTTTTTCATGAAACACATATTGTATGTTTTAAATGTCACAACATTTGAATATGCTATGATGATTAACATTATTCATTAATTACCCCAGGGATGATAGTTGCCAATACTGTATAGAGACAGTGAAGAAAATGTGTTATTTCAAACAGTGTTTTTATAATATTGGTTGGCAATATGAATACAATTAGGCTAGTGATTCATACAAATGTGAATTCAAGTCACTAAAAAGGCAGGTGATCCACAGGAGGACCATTACTGACTGTTGTAATGGCACATGCCAACCATCTCATGAAGCCCCCAGGAAGCCTTGAACAGCGAGGTAGTGCCGGGAAATTATTTAGGACCATGAGGAGCGCGGTGCTGAGTGAGGGCGTCTCTGTAGGAGAGAGCATGGGAAAAGAGTAGTGGAGCGTCATTTTCTTTATCTGCGCGGCTGCTGATCCCAGTGATGCTGCCGCTGAAGTGTTGCATGCTGAAGAGTCCCGACGCTCTGTCTGTGCGCGTGTGTGCGCGCGTGAGCGCGCGTGTGTGAACGAGAGAGCGAGAGCGATTGGGAGAGAAAGCCTTGGCCCCATTAGGATGAAGGCTCGATCTGCGAAAGGAAACGAGGGGAAATGAAGATGAAGATAAGAGTGGTAAATATGAATGAGACCTGATTCACTGTAATGTTCCTTTGTGTTTATGCAGCTTAGAAGTGAGATACAGGTTGAGCTCATGTCAGTCTGTTCAGTATCGTGTGACCTAATTGCACTTTGTGTTTTTTTTTTTTCTTGCATCGCCTATACAGTAGCTTATAATATTCCTGGGTGAGACCCCAGCTAAAGTTAGTTTTTTTTTTTCAACAAAAGGAGGAGGAGGTGGTGGAGCAGCCTATAATGCTATTTTTTGCAGCACTCTTTAAAAACATGTTGTCCTGTTGATGGAGCACGTTGAGTGTCACAGCTGACATTTCATTTGCAGCCTTGCATGAAGAGAGCGCAGCTGGGATTGTTGTGTTGCTTCTGCTTTGAAAGCTGACATTTAATTAACACTGCTTCCTTTGCCACCCTAAATGTCCTGTCGCTTGTGGATGCAGGTTTTGAACATAATCTGTGAGAAATCCCATAAATCATCTGCTTTGATCAGATGTTGTTTTAACTTCACCGTGTTTCATTGTGTCTTTTCAGTGCCAAGGGGTTAGTGGCATCATCATCGTCACCATGGTTACCAGCTTGATGTTGGTGTACAACAGTGGCTCTGGTGACAGATCATCCTCCTCATCAGCATCATCAGCAGCATCACCTTCTCGCCGTTTAGATGCTCCTGTTCCATCCACAAAAAAGCCGGAGAAACCACAGAGAGCCCCTGTATCAGTGCTTGAGGGGTACTCAGGTGTGATGGATCATAAGGTAAACATGCACCATCTGTACACTGTGAGACAGACAGTGCCTCCTCACACAGTTTTGGCTGGTTCTATATGACACATTTTTACATTCTGCATGTTATTTCAGTACACACGTCCAAACCAAGTCACAGAAATAGCTGCTAATGATGTGAGAAGGAAGCAGAAGATTTGTATGATGAGTTTTTATTTAACTGGGTTTATCCCAGTTTGTCCTCTCTGTAAGATAAAAAATGAAATGCTCTTCAGCTTGCACAAACCCACTACCACACAAACATCGGATTGGTTTTGTGTTATAAAAAAACAATGGGCAGTGTTTGGGGTGAAGGATCAGGATCTTGTTGTCAGTGCATTAGATGTTTGTTCGGGGAGAGGAGTGGGATTTAGGGGAGTTATGAATCCAGAAAAGGTATCTCCATGCTGGCAGGTGAGCTGTGGCTTGTGATGTCTAAATATGGAAGACACACATGGAGACAAGCAATGGAAATAGCTGTGATGAGGACAGCAGCACAGTCAAACTAAAAATAATTTGTATGGCTTGGACATATTTTACATGTGAGGAATCAGAATTGACTCTCAGTCATATCTGTTGGGAGATATGTGAGCCGTCATCATAGAGCAGTGATTGCACTTGGCACTTTTGCACATATGTTATGCAAACTGCAATTAATTTGTATTCTGGTGTCATCCAGGTGAAGCACAGAGCCCTGCATGAAAATGTGGAGTTCAGGTATGCATGTAAAATGTCTTTTTGAAGCTTCAGGTGCTGGGCTGGTTTCAAGCTGAACTGAAAAAATCTGTCTTCGTCTGTCTTGTGTACTTGATCTGTCCTTAGCTGTCTCCAGAGTTTTATATGATGCCCAGTTTTTTTTTCTTCAAGTTTGCGCATTATACAGCTTTTTTGGCAGATAGGAAGCAGCCATTGTGTAAAATATTGCGTTTATTTTTCTCATTTTTAAAGCAGCTGCCTGTCCTCAGTTGTAACAATGAAGTTCTCTATATGTGAATTTTTGGGGCATCAGAGTAAAATGCGATCATTTTGCATCTTTATTGTTCTCTGTATGACTCTTCTAATGCCAAGTAATCCCAGTGAACTCAAACGCTGAACTTGCTATGGTAGTCCCATCTCTAAATTCTCTCTGTAGTTTATTCAGTTTCTTAATTCATAATTAATGTGTCCACTATGAAATATTTAGAGATAAAAGCATTTAAAACAGAATGAATATCCACTCAGGACATCACTGCTATAATGTTTTGGTCCTATAAACACCAAGAATCATAAGACAGAGGGCCATCCTTGATACCCAGCGTGGTGTTACAGGCATCTCATTCTGATAGACAGATCATTCAGGCAGCCCTCAGTGAAAAAGATATGCAGTGAAGCACAGCAGAGTGGAAAGGACATTGCTTTGCTCGGGCAGCACCGGGCAGGGAGGGATAAGGAGAGGGGGGGGAGAAAAAAAATGTTGGTTACAGTTCACCTTTCACTGCCTGATGATGAGTGACATTGGTTTGCAGAGAGGTTCAAAGTGGCTGAAGCTTCCCAGACACATTGCGTTCAGGGATCCTGAGAGATGTTGTAACCCCCATCAGATCCTTTTCAAACTCGATGAAAAGGAAACATTCATCTGCAGCTCTTAAGAGAAATGAGAGGCAGATGCTGCAAATTTGGAGTTTTTCGGCGGTGTGGGCCACTTTATTGTTCACAGTCTCTCCTGGCTTGTCCACCTCCTCCTGGTTGATGGCTGATTCATGATGGATTCACACTGCGACATTTTCATACTGTTTCGTGTCACTCAAGCCCTGCTGTAGGATCTGTGGAGTGGGTGGATCAGTCTGTGCACTTTCCTTCAGGGGTCATCTGAGGTCTGCTGCTGCTGCTGCTGCTGCTTGCTGTTGATATTCTTGCTGCTGTTGGAGGGAATCTTGGCTCCAAGTTTAGTGTATGCACACACACACACACACACACACACACACACACTCACACACTGATTCAAGCAGCACCGGTACACGCTCATGCAGATAAGCCCAAGCAAGTGCCCAGACGCGTTAAAATTTTATGGCCTATCACAGCCAGGGATGCTTGAAAATTTGAGGAGACCACTATCTAATGTGCCTGCTGGACCCTGCTAATGGTCTATTTCAACTTCTGTGCATTTCTAGTTTGCACAGGCTGTAACTTCACTCAAGGTGGGCGGTGGTCTGTAGCTGCTTGGCTCATTTATATCTAATCCAGGAGGTCATGAAACACCTAGCACGCATTAATCATTAAGAGCGTCTTATGTGGCTGATGGGTCAGAGGCTTAACATTTGGCTTTTTCCTTCAGTCCTTTCCGTAGGCTACTTAATGGTGAAATGAAAAGAGCACTGTTGAAAGCCACAAATCTATATACTGAGAGATCAGACCTCTCGGTGATGGTGCACATTTATTGTGGGATATTTTGAGTGACTGGCTCTGAGTCTCAGTGTTTATTCTCTTTCTCTCTGTCTGCCTTCTGCAATGTCGGCAGGTTTTTTTCTTTTTGAGATGTCCTCTAGTGTGTTTTTCTTTTCTTTGACAAGCTACAGTAATTAGAGCTGCATAGTTGAATAGATGCTTTGAAACACACACATCCACGTCCACAAACACACACGCAAACACATTCATGGGAGTTCGAACACTGCAAGCAGACAGCGGCATCCATTCTTTTCCCTCGCCCTTCTTCTTCTTCCTTCTCTCCCTCTCAATGTTTTGCCAATTCCTGTTAAAGAGATGTTGACCTTTGAGGAGCTGTCAGAAGAATCAATCTACGTTGGCCTTTCTGCGCTCTACTCACAAAGCCCATGTGAGAGCATGAATGTGGATCGTGTGCCTGTGCCAGTTTATGATGTACCTACTTATTATGGGCAATACCTTTCTGCTCTCTGACAGCCAGTTACATAGTCAGCCTCAGAGAAATAGGTGTCATTAGACAGTCAGTTATGCAAAACATTTTCCTACCTACGCCCACCATCCTCGTGCAAGAGCTTACTTAATGGATGAATTCCCAGGATATGCAAATGTTTAATTCCACTCAAAGCGCACCTGGCGGAGGGGATTATATTATCAGGTGTCATCCTCAGAGTGATGTTACATCGCCCAATTTGTAGTGGTGCAAAAAGCACCTTAAGAAACACTATGTTTTTTTGTTAATTCATAACATCTGCACCGCTGGATGGATTAGCCGGATTGCAGGAACCAGATGTTATGAACATCATGTTTAATTCAGTCGACGTGGAAACCGTCCAGACTTTATTTTCACATCTCTCCATCAGCTCACTGCTAACAAGGCTACATCCTCTCTGAGGAGCAGCCTCCCCTCACGTTCTCTTTGTCTGAGGTCACCTGGCTGAAGAAGAAGGGAAGGACAGCCGCCCTGATTATCTCGCCTTTATTCCCTTCAAATTGAAAAGCGGAGCAAGTTTGAGACTATACGACTTGAATGTGTGTCACCGGGAGGAGCTTAATGAGATGTCAGCTGTTGCTGGATGGTCTGGGTGTAATTAATTGGCCCCTGAGAAAAGGATGCAGCGCTGATCGTTAAGCCCACAGCACAGGTGCCACTTAATCCACCTCTGCTCTCAATTGAGCCATTACCCTAATTCTACACACTTTAGGAAGTGTACAGTTTCTGCAGTGATAATGATCAGCATCTAAATCATTTATGGCTCTGTAAGCAGACACCGCTGACGCTTTATGTTCAGCCATCGCTGCTTATATCAGACGATATCTGACATTAAAGGATAGAAAAGAAGAACATCCCACACTCTGCTGTTTCTTAGCGTCTCGATTCATTGATCATCATCATTTTGGTCTCTCCAGACCTTTGTCAGAAGTATTTCAAACAGTTTTTACACATCAATGATTTTAAATAAATAAACCTCCTTCTTCCACCCATCTCATTGTGTGCCCATAGATGTGGGACAGTTCTTTTCCCAGGAGAGTGCCTTTCAATCATTTACAGTGATTTGTGTGTTCTCTGTCCTGTTGTTATGTTCCCCTATACATATATATTTCATCACTAAGGTTCCAGAGCACTGAAAATGAAAATGTGACTTGTTCTGTGTGTATAACCGGGGCTGCTGCAACACTCTATGTTTTAATGAACGTGACGTTTTAGAAACAAGAGACAAAATGTTACGATGATCAATAAATTGTGAAGCCAAGCAGCTGCAGTGTGTGGGATGTTCTTCTTTTAAAAACTAAAGTGACACTTTCCACTTTCCACCTATGTGACATAGAGCTCCATTCTTGCCTCAGCACTTCAATGAGTCATGCTGAATAAAACAAATCTGTGTCTTGAGTCAATCCTGCATTCACCATTCTCATAGAGAAAAATGGTTAGTAGCAAATCTTCGGCTGGAAATAGTCATTAAAAAAGTGTCTTTTATTTATGTTTGTGATTTATTCCTAAAGATTTGTGTCTTTGATAGAGACTGGTGTGCTTGGGGCTTAAAGGCCACAGACAGACAGGAAAAAATATTGAAATATTTTATAGATTGTTGCTTTTGGGTTATTCCACTCCCCTCATTCATGACTTGCTATAATAGAGACTCAACTTTAAGAGTTTTTATCCTGGTTGTTGTTTCAGTTGTAGTACCATTTTGTGTTACATGCTGTGTTGTAATAATCTGAAGTGTACCATGTGCAGGACAGTTCATGCCAGCCAATTTCAACACATTGCATGGTGGGGTTGTTGCAGATACCAGGGACACACGTGTGCACTGTATCGTGCATAGATTTCACTGTCAGACTTCTGACACTCAAAATCACAAAACAGTGCATTAGATATTAGATAGAGAGAGATTTACATGTCATTTCTATGGTATTTGTTGATAGTTACACCAGCCCTATCCTTTAAATCCAAGATTCATTATATGATGATTATGGTGAGATTAGGGGTGTTTCTGTCTTATTGTTTTGTGCTCATGACTCCTCCCTGACCTCTACATCTTTTTCTTTTTCTTTACTCTTTACCCTTCTTAAACTGAAAGGAGGACAGGCAGGAGACTGGGGGATTTGAGGCACACTGGAAGCCCTGGTGCAAAATTAGAGGCTGACTGATGGGGTTTGCTCCGAAAGCAATTATGATCCCGGGTTCCCCAGGGAATTGTATAAACAGGATCATACTGATGAGTTTGGAGCCAGTGTGTGGGCGGTAATTGACTGGGACTGCAACCAGAGCCATGCTCCTAACTGCTTCTTCTTCTTTTGCTGCCCTTCTTAATGTTTACTGCCCAGTGACATCACTGACTTACCTCCTAATGTTGAACCACTTCCCTTTTTTTTTTAGATTGTCTTAATCCAGGAAAGTTAATTGCTTACGAGGTTAGGTGCTATTGATCGAGGACGACCCTCTGTCAGCGTGATCAGGTGCAGACTGGGAATGTACGTGGGAGTTCGCATGTGTTCAAATGCTATAGTAGGTTCAAAATCAAAGGAGCTCTGTGTCAATTGAAGGATTTTGAGCTGCATGAAATATGGATTTTAATACTCACTCATTCATTCATTTATTCATTCATTCAACAGTCTGTGGGTTGATTCTTCAGCTGTCTGCCATCTGATATATTCTCCATCTGATCTAAACGCTCCTCTCACTGTGATATGAGTGGCCATTTCCCTGCATCATCAAGCTGCCAGAAACTTGGGGAGCTTCAGAATCACTGTGAAGGACACTTTAATTGTTTCACTGGCACTTAAAACCACAACACTGCCCAGGCAACCTTCAATTGTCTTTTACTAGTTTAATGCATTATTTAAATGATTAAAACTTGTGTGGGTGTAATTTTTTTGGACATTGCTGAGGGGAAAATGCGCTCTATCTGTTGCATGTGAAAAAAGAAACAGGTAGAAGGACTGGGATTTTTTCCAAGCAGAGGCAGGGAGGGTGTGTTTGTGCAGTGAAGCATGTAATTCACTCCAGCCTGCCCATTATTGAGGGAAGGGGTCTGCACAGTGTGCAAACACACACCTACAGGAAATGGCAGTGTGTTGTGGAATGAAAAATACCTTCTCTTCAATGCATAGAAACTGTGACTGTGTGTGTGTGTGTGTGTGTGTGTGTGTGTGTGTGTGTGTGTGTGTGTGTGTGTTTCTGTGAACAGAGGAGATTACAGCTGGTTTTGGATCTAGACACATTTCAGACAGTTCTGACTCTTGCCAGAGAAACATGATAGCGTTACAGTACATATCTAGAGCTGCATCGCAAACTACACAAAGACTTAAGAGCATACCAGACACACACACATTTGTATAGCTAATTATGACATTGTATTTACTTTACTTTAAACCTAACCCTAACTGTGGCAAAAGAGAGAGAGAGAGAGAGATATGGATAAAGTTAAGAGACTATCCAGTGTCCATTGAATTCCAGCTGAAGCTTAACGCTACTTAATGAGGCACTTATTAGGTGATCACCTGAACCAAATCATATTTCACGAGAAATAGTATAAAAACCACTGCTGTGATTAAAAATTGCAGTTATTCCACCAATGTTGATTTGTGAACTCAAAAAAATGTGTTGTGATATATGAATAAATATGAAATTGTTTTCTTTGCATTAATCGAGGTCTGTATCTTTTTTGTTATTTTGACCAGATGTCAGACTCTGCAAATAAAAGCTCTAAATGACAATATATATTTTTTCCAATTTGGGAGAAACGTTGTCAGTAGTTCATAGAATAAAACAAAAGTGTTAATTTTACTCAAACACCTGCCTATAAATAGTCAAACCTGAGAAACTATATCTTGAAGTGACCTTTTTCCAGAGCTCTTGGCTATGGCTATGTATATTACTGTACATGCATATCGACATACACACCATACAGTAATTTCCTTAATATATTCATGAGAGACAATCATTTGGACCACGCAGATATTATAAAACAATCCATCAAACACATACACACACACGCACACGCATGCACACACACTATAGGCAATCATTCAGCATTGGGTCACAGAGATAGTGGGAGAGTATTATAAATATAGCTGTGGAAGCAGCCTGTGGCGATAGTAATATCACCTGTACACACAAACACACACACCCCACCCCCGCCACACACACACACACACACACACACACACACACACACACACACACACACACACACACACACACACACACACACACACACACCTCGGAGCCTGATGGAGTGTGGAGCTCGGAGCACAGTTCAGAATGCCGATGTAGCTCTCTATTAAGGTTGGGAATAATTCATGTGAACAGTCTCTGGGTTTTTGCTGTCGGATCATTCAATCCAAACTCTCCTTTTTCAACTTTGAAAACCTGGTTGGACATCACTAGATGAGTTCCCGTTCAAGCCAATAATACAGCTCTGCAGTATACAGAAGACTACCTTACACATTGTACTTATAGACTCTCTCCATTCATCTGGATATAGAGCACACTCTGACGACTACATTCATTTCTTGTTTTCTCAAAGTGAACATTGTGCTGAGACTGTGTTTGACTGAATAAATATACAGGCTTATGTGTATTCATGGTGTTCCTGCAAAATGAAAAATACTGCATAGAATTGCCTCTGCTCCTCTGTCAACCATGATAATGTGCAGTGCATTTGAATAATAGGATACCTGACAGAACAGACCAGAACGAGTGGAGCTGCTCGATTCTCTGCCAGTCACACTTTATTCATGTCCTGTTTGTACGCAGATGACAGAATAATCATGGTATTAAAGGGCAGGTTATCAACTTTAATTTAGTATTGTTTTCGGCTGAAGTAATCATAGTGTGTGCGCTTGACAAAAAGCGATATTAGCCTATGAATATAAATCAAAAAATTAAATTCAAAACTTTTGGTTGCCTTATCAGAGATGCTTTATGTCAAGCTTGCGGAAAAAGTGACCTTGACGTAGCTGTCGTGGCTACATTTGCTGTTAGACAAACTCTTTCAGGGTCATTTGCTTTTCTTTTGGCAGCTCTGCATCTCGGGAAGTAACAGATTCACAGATTCATTAGATCTGAAGGCATGACTAGAGAGAGACATGATATTATTATTTATAGAAATAGTGATAATCTTAATTGTCCACTAAAGTGGAAATTTAGTTATGGCTTCACAGGCGATTTAAACACCACTAAGAGTGAAAACAGTCATAAATTGACACAACATGCAGAGTGTGAATGATGTTATTGCATTTGATACAAAGGATGTCCTGCATATATCCATGGTTGCTATAGCATTTTCTTCCTGAGGACAGTTTGGTGAATTCTTTTAGAAGGGATGAACAGGATCAGACACTGTTTTTCTCTGAGCTGTCTGTTTCACCTGCATCCTAGTTGTTTCTGCTCACTCCCAATCATTGTACTGCCTATGTTTGTAATGTGTCAGCTGATTCCCCCACTTTGGCTCAGACCGAAATACATGAACAACTGTTGGATGTATTGTTTAGACATTCACGGTCCTCAGAAAACAAATCCTACTGACTTTGTGATGTTTCCCTGACATTTTCCCTCTAGCTACACCATGAAGTTGACCTCTCTGGTTTTGAGAGAAATGATGCATCCGATTGAAAATATTGATTCCAATGAAATGTTGCACTTGTGCAGATGTGCTTACCAGAAATGCTGGTTCTGCCTGTCTATTTCTATCCTGACTCTCTCCTTTTTTTTCCTATGTACATGAAGCAGATTCTGAAGCAAAATGATATGTTTCCTCACACGTTGGAACATTTTCAGCTTACACAGATGCATCAATTCGCACCAGCCCATGCTAATTTGCATCTACTTGCGTCTTTCCCTTGACTACAAATTTGATGGTGCTGCTGATTTTCTGTCTGAAACCTTTGGTTTGTTTAGACACACTGAGCTTCTTGTAGTCGTTCAAATGTCAAACTATAACCTTTAAAAGGGTTTTTACTGAAACTCTAAATGCCCGGTTATGCCGGAACTGTTTCACAATCTCTCCGAATTGTCTCTGAGAGACATTATTGTGATGTCTGACCTGTGACCTTTGACCTCCACAGTCTCTGAAAATGCGCTGCAGCACCTGTGCCCTGGTGACCAGCTCTGGTCAGCTGACTGGGAGCAAGAGGGGTCAGGAAATCGATCGCTCCGAGTGTGTGATCCGCATGAACGATGCTCCCAGCTTGGGCTACCAGCAGGACGTCGGCCGACGCACCAGCCTGCGCGTCGTCGCTCACTCCAGCCTGCAGAGGGTGCTGCGGAGCCGACAGGAGCTACTCAATGCCAGCCAGGACACAGTGTTCATCTTCTGGGGACCAAGCAGCTGCATGAGACGGGACGGAAGAGGACACGTCTACAACAACCTCAGGCTGTTAAACCAGCTGCTGCCCAAACTGAAAGTTTACATTATTTCTCGGCTCAAGATGCTCAAGTTTGATGAACTGTTTAAAAAGGAAACAGGCATGGACAGGTAAGTGCTCACAGGATTTGCCTTGTCTTTGTCTTGAGGGGACCTAACTGAGACAAACAGCAGGTGTAAAAAATGCAAATGCAAAAAGAGAGGGACCAACTCACACAAGAGATGCCATCAATTTTAACCACTTGAAATTTGCACTCAGCAAATGCACCACACACTACACTATTTTCTGACAGGCCTTGCAAACTCATCTGTTTCTCTCTGAAAGGATTTTATGGGGTTTGATATCACACGCTCACTGCCATCCCACTAATGCCACATCTAGGCAGAGAGTGCTGCAAAGTATTTTCTCATGCAGCGCGACCAGGACTGCATTTACAGATCATATTTTGATTTCATTTGTACCCTTTCAAAAGCACTGCATTTCCAAAGTCATTACAAGCACCAAACAACATGGTGAGTAAGCTTTAATCAGTAAGATGGAGGGTGAAGTGAGTGCACTTTTTTTCTTTAAGTGGTATCGATGGGGAGTGGTTGGCCACTCTGCGTGGCAGCATCATGATCTTTAGGCAAGGAAGCGCAGCTGCCATCAGTTGCACTTTAATTTTATGTGTCACTATTTGTTTGGCAGGCTGGTACACACACAAACACACACACATTTTCGGAGGTAAATGTCGTGCTGACATAGGAGCAAACTGAATATATTTTATTAGCATGAATTTAAAGGGAATTGCTGACATTTCATGTATTTTATCATTTAGGACATGATGTTATTTTCATATGTGGTAAAGGTGTGTTCACTGTAGCAGAATGGTTAATGAAGAAATTAATGGATACATGCTTACAAAATGAGAACTACACACGTTCCATTGATATAAATTCAGCTTTTCATATAAACTCATCTGCATGTGAACAGTAAAACCCATGGGATAATAACTGGATGTTGTATTTGAAAGAAAAATCCAAATCACTTCAGCTTTTATTCAAGCATAGTCAGTGCGGGAATAAACATCTGACTCTGATATTTCCCCTATTGTTGGGTGCCAGACACAGAAAGAAAGAAAGAAAGTCTCTCAGAAAATCTTTTTGCCTTCATCTGTACTGAAGATGAGTCATAAGGTAAAATCTAAAAATAAGGCTATGCAGGTTTAATATTGTCTCATCTGCTTATTCATTTTCTTTAAAGGAGCCATTCACTCCCAGTATTTACACTTCACCAGTATGGATTTTCCTGACATGATGATCCTCTCTCGTCTTCCAGGAAGAGTTCCAATTCCTGGCTGAGTACCGGCTGGTTCACCATGGCCATAGCCCTGGAGCTGTGTGACAGGATCAACGTGTATGGCATGGTGCCTCCTGATTTCTGCAGGTAAAAGAAGATCCAAGGTTTTTAGCCGCTCAGGGGGCTTCCTTTCATTTAAGTATGATACAGTACACCTCACCAGAACTGCCAGGTGGATGGTTGACAGAAGTTTGGAAACCACTGAATCTGGCCTCTTTACTCAGAGGCTACAAATAGAAAAAAATAAAATACTGATGTCTACATGTGCTACTTAATTTTTATTATCCCTATGAGGAAATGTGTTTGTTAATTAGGTTACAGATGATCACACACCACCTTGAATATTAGTTATAGGCCTATATAACCTCAATGAGACTTTTGAATGAAAGAGTTGTGTTGTTGCGATGTTTGTTTGCAATGAGGCTGATGAAAGCTTCTTTTTTCTACAACCATTTTTTATTAATCAATTATGATTGGCACTGAAATGCAGAAAACAAAATCAACGCCTTTGAAAAGGAAATAAAGCAACATCCATTTTGACTGTCAGTTTCCCACAGTAGCAACAGTATTTACGTGACTTAAACCACCTGAATGCCAAGATTATTGCGTCCTTGGCTTTTCAAAGACACGTCTTGAATTTCAATGAAATTAAAGATTATGATCTAGCCTTGTTAATTGTCTTCATGTGGAAACGCCACAGCACAAAAAAACAAAACAAAACAAAACAAAACAAAAAAAATACCATTACCAATACCAAAAATTTTAAGACATTAACAACACACTTGAACAGTCTTTGTGCAACATCCTGTTTTGTCTACTAAATTAAACATCCAAATGCCTTCCCCTCAAGACTTAAATCTTCCGACTGTCACTTCCTGTTTGAGCAGGCGGCACAAAACAGTGCTGCAGTTTCACTGTGTGATTTACTGTGCGTTGACAACAGGCCTGTTCCTTGACATTAAAATCTTGTCTAGTGCATCTTTAATGATGTCTCCAACTTGTAATGACAATGCTACATCTACTCCCTGCAGTGACCAATTCAAGAGCCCTTTATTGCCATCCAGTCAGGCTGGAAAATGACTGTGATTTTAGCACTGTTGAAAAGCATCCAGTTTCACATTTTACAGAAACAGAAATAACACATTTTCACCGAACGGGCTGAAAACACAATGTGCCTTTGCTGCATTCACTGGATTGACTGGGTAGGCTATAGGAGAATAATTGGGCTGATAATGTTCTCACATGAATGTAGATTGGCTCAAAGGACTGTCTGACACATTGGGAAACGCAGAGAGAAATGCAGGCCAGACTGAAAGTAATTCCTGTGTGACTGAGTCTTCCACTGAGCTTAGTGCATCTGGAAGCATCAGAGGAACAAGAAGGTGCATAATGAACACAACTGCAAACCGAGATTCTTCTGATCTTTCTGTTTTTTTCCTTTGTTCCTGTCTCCATCTTCTCCACTGTGGGTCCCTTCTTTTCCTCCCCCCTCATCTCACAACTCCATCTGTGCTATTTCCACACCCCTCCCTCGCACTTTGACTTTCATGCCTCCTCATGCTTCGCTCCTCTCCATGAAGATCCCCCTCCCACCCCTCTGTGCCATATCATTACTACGAGCCCTCGGGGCCTGACGAGTGCTCCATGTATCTCTCCCACGAGAGGAGTAGACGAGGGAGCCACCACCGCTTCATCACGGAGAAGACGGTGTTTGCAAACTGGGCTCTAACCCTCAACATCCACTTTTACCAGCCAGACTGGGAGCCCGCTGCTGTCACCACCAGTATGAACGACTCCTACACTGCAGCTCCAGCTGGATCCTGACACTCACTTCAGATATGAAGAGTTGGATACGTGTGCGGACAGTTTCCAGCGTGCAGATTCCCTTTATGGCCAATCTGAGTGCATGAGACAGCAAGAGGACAGAGCAAGCTGCTGTTGTGGCTGTTAGCCGACTGCCTAAGCAGCTTGGCAGAATGGGATCATTGCATAATAGCAACACAAAGGCTCAACAATGTTTTGGAAGTGTAACTATAATAGGATGAATTTCATACAGGAATCAAAGCTATGGAGGATGGCTCAAGTGTGTGTGTGTGTATGTTTACTCTGCTACTGTGCAGAGCTGCTTTAAAGCTTCAGTTGGTAACAATTATTCAGTCATATTTGCTGGAACTGTCACTATATTCTGATGGTCAGACATTAAATGAGTAATTTAGGACAAAATCCAACTCCTCTGGCTCCACCTACAGCCTGTAATCGTATTTGCCAAAATCCACCGCGCCCGACGATTCTCCACCAGTCAGGTAGAGGGAGCAGGAGGAGCAGCCAATCGCCGCTCCTACACGTCGTGCTATGGATACGGTACATCTTCTGTGGGTGCGTTTATGGCTACTTTGTGTGTGTCTGTGTGTGTCTGGGGCGCTTGGCAGAGGCAAAGACGGTTTATAAACTCTTTGGCAGAGGTTCATAAAGGGACCTGACGGAGTATTGTCTTGAAATTTCCGACCAAGTCGCGGAGTTTACTTTCACTTTCGTCAACTTACCAACTGGAGCTTTAATAACACTGGAGCTGTCAGAGAGAGAACAGACAATGAGACAGCACACCACTGCAAAAACTGCAGTGAAAATGAAAATGACTAATTCGTTTTCATCAATTAAAAACTGAACATACTGGCAGACTCATTGAGTATGATGAGGTCATTTCCTGTGTATTGTTTCTGGGATTGTAGGCTTTTAATAACGCAAGGAAGGATTTCATACTCAACAGTTACACACAAATAATTCAGTGTTTTTCCCACCTGTGATATTATGTATGTTTTATTATATTATTATATTATATTTTAATCCTTAATTTGTATATTCATCCGTTTTCAATAAGGCAATATGAATAATGAGATGACAGTACAGCATCATTCAGGTTAAATAAAGGCTAAACAACTAAATAAATAAATAAAAGTCATGCATATCAGTGACAGAACAAGGCTATCGTGTTGAGCCACTTATTCACAGGTGGAGGTGGTATACTGTAATGAATTCAAGGATTAAAGGAAAAATTAGTTCAACTAAAACAATACAGTGAAACAAAAGAGGAGTAGTAGGAGTATAGTTTACTGTGCAGGTCTCAGAGGTGATGATGTTCTCTAGATAATCAGTGTCAATGAAGGCAAACTGGATTTTATCATGTATATTTAAGTGATGGTGTTAAAGTGTAGCCCACATGATAATGGAGAAACTGCAGCTCTCCAAGCTACCTGTGAAGTAAACAGTGTGACATCCAAGTATTACTATGACTATCTATTGATTGTGTAGGACTGCAACTAGTGATTATTTCCATTATTGATGTGTGATGACAGTCCAAAACTGAAGAGATGCTGGAACCAGTATGTTCAGTGTGTGCATTTTTAAAAAAATGATGATTTCAACAATCATTTTAAAATATATATAAATCCTTAAAATGGTTGCCAATTAATGTTCTATTTATCATTTAATACACTATTTGTTTATATGACAAGATTGTTATTAAAAAAATAATTTTATAGATCAATAAATAAGAACATTAAGTCCAGAATTGACTTGACGAAATGCATTATCAGAGCATTCTTTTCCATTATTACTGATGATTAATATTACGAATAGATAAAAGGCACCAGAGGCACTAAGTTTCTTCCTGATAAAAGTTTTTACCACCTAAAGAAACTGGGTCATTTCAAGTTGACAGCAGTATTTCAGAAATTCTACCTACAGCCCAGGAAGACCTGCAGTTACGTGCATCTTGGCTGTTTTTTAAAATTTCTCTTCAGTAAAATATCAACAGTTCCAGCGATGACTTGAACCAGGTCAAAAATATATCTGACAAGCTCAAAAATGTCTTTTAAGAAGTGAATCTTTAAACCACCACCAGCAAACGCTGTAGCCCAGAACAGATGGCCCTTCAGAAATGCCCTGCCAGCCATGTGTCTGACACTTGCGGCCATGATTTGTCCTGTAATTAAAGCCAAATGTCAGAACAAGCCCTCAAAGGCATTTCTCCTGACTACTGAGCAAGTCTGCCTCTGTAATACTGATACAAATGATTACATCGAAGTGTCCCAAGCAGCCTCTTCAATCCTGACCCACAGGCTTCGTCTGAGCCTCTTCAGCATACAGAGCGGAGCTGGTTGTTAGCAAGGGATTATGCTGCGCTATCCAACCGTATCTCCAGGGTGAGGGGAGCAGCATGGCTACTGCAGAATTCAAGATGTGCTGAAAAAGGCTTTGACTGCTGCCCGTTTCTGTGTTAATTCAGGTTTTACCACCACAGCCTGCACTCAGGTTGAATCTTAATGTTGTGAAGCTCTCAGGTGCTCTGAGAGAAGCTCATGCAGAGCTTCGGCGTCATGCTAAGTGCACTGGCTGCTCCTCAGATCTGTGTTGTGTGCTCTGCACACCAAGTATAGTGGCCCGTCAGGTAGAAAGGTTGGATTTTAAAGGCTTCAAAGGACAAGCTGGCTGCAAATGAGACAGTTGTCGCTGTCTGAAACACATGCTGAGGGCAACATCATTATTTTCATTGACCTTGGAAACATTAGGAGATAATAAGGCAGGAGCCAGAAGGGTAATACAGGCATTGGTGCTTTAATTGAAATCCATCACAACTCCCACATTCCACATATGTTACCTAAAATGTGTAACTGTTCCTTTAGGTTTTTCTGGTTTTACAAAACTATGGAAAATATGCAAAGGTATTAGAGTGTTATCACTCATAAAATTACATTTAGTTTTAATCTCAAATAGTGGTGTGTTTCTGTAGAGAAATCAGTAGATGGTGCCTTAGCAGTGTGTTATAGATGACAAAACTGAATTGGTGTTTATAATATAACAAGAACAATCAGATTAACTGTTGTTTTTTTTCTACATTTTCACTATTAGTGAGCATTTTGTAAATTGTTCAGTCTGCACTGAACCGTATTTTATAATCAGACTTGATTTATGCTGTAACTATCATTGGTTGGCATATAGTGACATTTCAGTGCAGATTTAGAACAGTTTTCGTAATTCCTCTCAAATATAATTGGAAACTGCAAGACAAAGTAAATCTTTGTATTTTACTTCAAAACTACAACTCAACTTAATCTGCAAATTCTTCATTTCCATTTCTGATGTTCCAGTGTCATTTCGCTGTGACATTGATTCACAGCAGAATTATAAAGTCACAGTTTCATCTCCTCTGTGGCAATTTTCAATGTGACACATATCACACATACCTGCTGCTGATAAGCACGGTCTGGCTCACAGATCTGCCTCGTTCATCTCAGCTGAGCTTTATCAGCAAGTCTGTAAAATACCACCGTCCTATAGCACCATATTATTCCAGAGATAAGAATTCATGAATGAGTTCTCTCATGTCCACTCATCAAGGCTCATCAACTTTTACAAAGTCAAGTCTCTATCATAGTCAGCACCCATTAAAATAAGTGGTTAAACTGAACTATTTTTTATTTAAATACAAGACTGTGTGTTGTGAGTCTTTGGTGACACCTGGTGGCCTAACCTGGACCTAGCAAACTGTTCAGTCTCCACAACCTAAAACCACACAGAAAAACATGTCTTTGATAATGTAAAAAAAAAAGATCATGTTTATAAAACAGGTGTAAATGTAACAATGTGTATGATGTGTAATGAGTGTTAAAGCTGGTGAGAAATTATCTTAATAATTCATTGTATGACAGTGGCTGTCTCTTGGCTTAGTAGGCTACTGCTGCTTTCTTTAATCTTTATTCAAAAGGTGAATTCTGTTTTTTAATCAATCACATGGTCTTTTGAAAGATCTCAACCCACTTAATTACTGTGACAATAGGACCCTTTATTACCTGCTGCAGCTTAATTAAATAAAATTTGATTAAATTTAATTAAATGTCGCTGTTGGACACAAGTGTCAAGCTGAAGTGATTTTCTCTCTTTTTTTTGCCAGGTTGACCTTTTACTTTCTGTGAAGTTTCTTGAACTCTGAATAAATGTGATATTTCATAGAAAAAAAGGTTAACTAAGCAAGTATTTTGAAGTTTTGATTTTCTTGCTAATGATGCACTTCAAGGCTTGAAAAACCACTCTTTCTATCTCTGGCGTGTGTAACTAATTGGCCGATGACAGTCAGCTGTTTGATCTAGAGCATGAACTCCACTGCTGGATTGCACCACAGCTACAGTTTTGCACCTGTAGGACACTGACAGAATATGAAAAAGGGTCACAGAGGATTTAAGCAGCACAGACAAGAAGGTAGATACAAAAACTAAAGCAGGCTGATGTGACATTGCTTTTAGAATAAGAATGAATGACTTAATTAAAGGAAATTCATTCATTGGCAGCTCATCTGCCATTTGCAAGGAATCAAAAAGCTTGATGGCTCATGGCTGTATAGGTACAATGGATTTTCTAGATGTCTCTGTCCTGCAGCGAAGAGAGAGGATCAGTCCACCACCGCCATTTTTTGGTCCATCAAAGTGTAATAAAGTGGGTGATCTGAGTTGTTCCCAGTGAATCCAACCTGTCTCCAGTCACAGAGCCAGATTTTTTCATTAGGTTATCCAGTCGCCTTACATCTTTATGTCTAATACTGCCTCCCCAGCACACTGCAGCATAACACAGCACACTTGCCACAACAGACTGATAAAACATCTGCAGCATCTTACACCAGGAGTTCTCAACTAGTCTCACTCTGGGACCCACATTTTCCCATGGTCATTAAGTCGGAATTTTATAGAATTCAAACCAAAATTTTTTTTTTTTAAGCCTTTAAAAACTAATTTTGTTCTTTATTGAGCAAAGTGCATTTCAGAGCACATGAATGAAACTGAGGAGGACCATGACAACTGCATGTACGGAAGTGAATAAAAAAATATCAAACTGCACAAAATGGAGACCAACAAAATGATATATTTGACTTCTAATGCATCTCTTTATTCAGAGCATATTCACAAAAGTGAATAAATATCAAATTGCACAAAATAAAGACCCACAAAACAAGGTATTTTCACTGCATTCAGGCCACATTAATAAGAAACTGATATCTTTGCATTCAGAGCAAATGGAGCAAATAATAAGAAACCGAGGAGCACCATTACAACTGCATGTGTTCACGTGTCTCGTGTGCCTTTCAAGATAAGTTATTTTTCAAAATAAAAGACATATCCAACATCAGATGTGCATTAAATATTATTTACTTTTTTGACCAGCTGTCCGCGACCCATCCAGAACTGGTCCGCGACCCACTTTTGGGTCTCGACCCACCAGTTGAGGACCACTGTCTTAGACTACTGATGTCAACTCCTTAACAAGGAAACTCAGATCTCTGGCTCTGCCCCTTTTTGTAGAGTGCCTCTGTGTTTAGGAACCAGTCCAACTTGTTATCCAGATATTTAGATAGATATTTATAGTTTGACACCACCTCAATGTCCAGTTCACAAGTGTTCACAGGCTAAGGAGGCAGCTTGCTGCAGAAATCTATTATCATGTCCTTATAGTCTTTGGGGTTTTCAGTTGAGGACAGTTTTTGTGACTCCAGTCACTGAAGGCTTTAATCAGATCCCTATATTCAGATTCCTGTCCACTCCGGATACACACCACAATAGCATCTGTGGATGTGGCAGGACTTAGGGCTGTATTTGAAGTCTGCTGTATACAGTGCAAACAGGAATGGAGCCAGGACAGTACACACAACTTTATGACTTTGCATCCGTCCGAAGACTCCACAAGGACAACTCTGCAACAACACACTGAGCCTAATCCTCAAAATTAACCAGTCATCTGTGTTCCCTTAATACTTGTGCCTCACACATCTCCAGTACTCACCGTATATGGCACAGTGATTTATTTAGTCATTACATTTCAAACTAATTGTATATAACTTGTAGCTTTAGTACATATACATCTCATTCAATTTTACATTTCTTCTCATTTGGAAATACTTTTGTACTCAAAATTGTTTCCATTTTATTCTCCTCTTATCTTTCTATCGGCACTGTGTTAATTCTTGCTACTGTGACAGAATAATTTCCTAGCCTGGGATAAACAAAGTACATCTTAATCTTAATCCTAACACTCACTTAATCCTAACACACTGCACTTTTTTGACTTCGATGCACAGTAAATTAGAGAAACTGCAGGTGTGTGTTTCCTTTTGAGGGTTGGAGCAAGCAGTGTGAGGAATCGGAGCACCAACCTTGTTGAACCTCACCAGAGACCTCCACCTACTCCTGGAATACCTCTTTTGGCCCAGCTGCAGTCTTCATTATTGTCAGATATTAGGTTCAGCGTGAGAATCTCTGTGGGATCACACACACACACACACACACACGGCTACAAAACACCGCTCCCTCTACTTTCCCCGATGTCTGTTTTGATGCTATGTGACTCGTTCATCTGGGAGAAAAGCCAGGAATTGTCAGTTGTTACTGTCAGATAATTTGATTGCCACTCATGTGGATGATGATCTCGGGAAGGCAAATTAACTAAATGACTTCTTTCTCAGACTTGAAAACCACGACTTCTCTGTGGAATCTAATAATGTCATGGGAACTATTTTTGATGTAAACTGTAGGATTATAATTGATCTACTCAGGATTCAGTCTATATTTAAACATGTGTGCACTAAAAAATCCACTGTCCCGGACGGCATTTCTTCACTGCTCTTAAAGGCATGTGCAGAGGAGCTTACTCCAGCTTGGTGGCCCATCTTTCAGCAGTTTGTGGACTCGCACACTGTTCCTGCTTTGTGGAAAAAATCCACCATAGTTCCTGTAGCTAAGAAACCGTGCCCAGTTGATAATAATGATTTCAGACCTGTGGCCTTGACTTCAATTGTAATGAAAAGCTTTGAGAAATACATGCTATCTGTGCTTAAGGCGGAGGTCAACTTGGCACTTGATCCATACCAGTTTGCCTACAAGCAGGGGAGGGGCACTGATGATGCCATCAATAGCATCACTCACTTCACTGTCAAGCACTTGGAATGCCCAAAAGCATATGCACGGATCTTATTTATTGATTTTAGCTCGGCTTTTAATACACTTCAACCCCATCTGCTTATCTCTAAACTGAAGCAGATGAGTGTTAACCCTTTTTTAATCAAGTGGTATTTTTCCTTTTTAACCAATCGAAGTCAGCAGGTGAGAGTCAATAACATGCTCTCAGACTGCAAATGTATCAGCACAGGTGCCCCACAGGGTTGTGTGAGCTCCCCAGTCCTTTTTACATTGTACACTAATGACTGTACAAACAGCCACACGGGGAACCTTGTTTTCTGACGATACCGCCATCCTTAGTCTACTGCACAAAGACTCCAGCACTTCAGCCTATTTCTCTGAAATAGAAAACTTTGTGCAATGGTGCGATGCTCTCCACCTCTCTCTGAATGTTAACAAAACTAAAGAGTTGGTCCTGGACCCAAGATCAGTAGGGGGCCATAGTCCTGTTGTCATACACGACTCCCCCATTGAGCAGGTCAGCTCTTACAAATACCTTGGTTCATTTGGATGACACTTTTAGTTGGTATGTGCATGTGGATAACTTGTGTTCTCGTCTACAGCAGAGATTGTACTTTCTACGCAGACTAAGAGTATAGACAAAAATATCATGTTTTTATTCTACCAGGCAGTGCTTGAGAGTTTGATCAGTTATGGGATGTCGTCATGGTATGGCAACCTCTCCACAAAACTAAAGACTAAGCTTGCTCGCCTAGTAAACACAGCCATGAAGGTGATTGGGAAAAGCGACAATCAGACTCTGCAGTCCATGTCCCTCGCTGTAAACTCAACCGTTTTAAGAATTATTTTATCCCAACTTCTATCAAATTTCTTAACGAGTCTGTGCAATAATTCTTATAGTGCTCTTACCATGGTGAATTTATGAGGTGTATGTATGTGTTATGTTATGGGATGTGTGCAATATGTGTTACGTTATGGAATATGTGCTATGTTATGGGATATGTGCAATGCTGTTGGATTGATATGGCTGAGGTGTATTGTTCTTTTTGTTTTGTTTTTTGTCATTGTGGCCATTAAGGCATTTATGGCGCAGCTACAGTGTCCAAGACAAATTTCCCTGAACGGGACAATAAAGTTTATTGTATCGTATCGTATGTGTCACAACCTTAAACAGTTTGATCAAATTGTGTTGTGTCTGAACACCAGGGATGTGTGAGTTGTTTGACCTGCTAAAGGTGGGGATAATAAAGTGAAGCAAGCCAACCCACCATGCATCCAATCCAGGGAGGTTGATTAAAAGCTTTTTTTTCTTTGACACATTTTGCAATTTCTTCCCATGTCACCAACTCTCCTCCATTACTGATTTTCAAAAAAATGGGGGAAATTGTTTTGGTCACAGACTAGGTGGCAGAAAAGAAATGATGGGACGAACAAGAAGAGTGAGAACAGAACCTTTCTTACCTGTGAATCTTGGCACAAAAGTATTTTTGTGATTAGATGGAGATGTGAAAAAGGAACTAGTGGTGGTGGTGGTGCTGCTGCTGCTGCCAAAAAGCCTGTATTATGGGTTATTTTCCCATCTCCTTCTATCTACTCTCACCTCCGTCTGCACCATTCTGAGGCAGTCAGTCTATTACAGCAGCCCCCATTTGATGCAGTCAACAAAAGAATGTGATTGCACTCCCATGCCTGTGCTTGCCTTGCATTGTGACCATCCGCTCCGCTGCCGGTCATTACAGCGTGCAGCAGATAGTGTGTGACACCACACTTGAAGGTGTAATGTCACCTTGGAGAAGTTCTCATCAGGAGTCACCTTGTTGGGTGATTTGTGGCCATTAGGCCACATGAGAAAACTTTAAAGAGAGGTTTCATGAGCACAGTGAGAGGACAAGGCATCCTGTTTTCACAGTGGCCAGACAGACTCAGAAGTTCCTGAGAATATGAGAGAAAGGCTTCTTTCTGTTTAATTTGAGAGGGGACTCATTTACTGCAGCAGGGACACTATGCATTCTAACATTAGGTTTTATTACAAGAGCCATAAGACATGAGACCAAGGCAGTTTATCGTTTCACATGTGCACATATGGATTCATGTAGTTGCACATAAAGTGATTTTGACAGCTTAACTTGACCGTTTTTTTCCCCTCTATATTTTGTTTTGCATTTTCAAAGGGCAAAACAAAAGCTGAATTGAAGTTGACTGAAGTTAATTTGCTTATTGAAATTTTTGTGTTTTTGTGGAGACAGGAAACATTGTGGGGAATGATCATTCAAAATAATAGGAAAGAAAATACAAGAATGGGATTTTGATTGCATAACAAAAAGAAAAGCAAAGTTTTATCCAAACATTGGTAGCCTAATACTTTCCTAAGATCATATTTCACCAGAGAAAAACTATGTAGTATCTTACATGACAGAAGTATTAGAGGTCTTTATGAGCAAACAGTGGTAACATAATATACCTCAAAATCATATCTGCACAATATGCATTTCCAATATTTTATATATGCATACAGCACAATAGATTGACCTTGTCCCTGACTCCTCTCACTTTTCTCTCCACTTTGCTGTAATTGCTGAAGGAAAAAAGCAGCAGAGAGTGAAGAGGACACTTGACACAACATCTGCTGAGCAAGAAATTACAGAGGAAATTACCTTTTGGAGAATGGAAATAAGTCAGCATTGCTTAAAACTTCTGACATGATGAAGCATTTCAAGTCCCCTAGGTTGGGGGAGTGAAAAACAAAACAAAACATGGCAGTGTCTTCTCAAAATGAACTTTCATTCTTAGGGAAATTCCACACAAGGAGAATAGAGGTGTAATAATGACGTTTAAAATATATTGATGAAAAGGATGACTGACAGCAAGTCATGTACTATGTGCCAAATATTATTAGTTCAGTTCCGTTTCTTGATTATATTTGATGATAGATTCTATTCAGGATGATAAGACACATTTGGATGATGAGTCATTTTCTTTTAGCCTTAAGTCTGATCTGATTCAGACTCCTGATACTCCTCAGCACTGGGCTGAGGAGGAGGACCTTGGTGGCCCTGGAATCCATGGGAGTGCTCAGCTTATTAGGAAAGTGACTGCACTTTTTAACCGTGAGGACTTTGACTTACTTTCTAAATTGCACGTCCGCAAACCAGTTCATTCTTTCCACTGATTTAAAAAAAAAAAATCTGTTGACATCTGCTCCTTAACATGCTCCTAGTTGTGATTGAGGAGGCTTGGAGAATGTGGAGTATGAAGGCATCTTGACTTCCTCATCAACAAACTCACAGTCACGAACTTACCTCCCTGTTAGGACACAAGATCACTCAGACATTTCCTGGATTGAAAGTTATTTCTCAAAGCCAGGTTTATAACAACTGGGTCCTTTAGAGAGTGTAAATAGCTACTGCAAAAATGATGGTTATGTTTTGTCTGAAGAGAGAATCTCCAGAGTAAAAATTGAGTTTGTCTTGGAATGAAAACTGGACAAAATACACTTAAGGGAGAGATGTGGGCAATGTGAGCGGCTGTAGTGTAAAAAAATTAGAAAAGACCAGTCCAGCATTTTAACTTCAACTCACCTAAACTTTATTTTAACATCTCCCGTGTACCTAACATATCAAATGTATCAACACGCAGGTGCTAAGTGTGATTTCTCATTGTAATCATGTCACATCTCAATAAAGTAGCAGTTGGAGGCAGCTTCACTTCCAAGAATGATAATAAACTCTGAAAGTCACTCTGAGTGAGAGAAGAATAACACACACACACACACGCACGCACGCACGCACGCACGCACGCACGCACGCACGCACGCACGCACACACACACACACACACAAAATACCATTACATTAGAGATGGATGGAAGATGGAAGAAAGCCTGTGAGGAGGACAAAGACACTCACAGCAAATTGTCATATGCCTTTTACTCAAAGTGACCTCTTGTGTAGCCACTTCAGTATAGAAGCCTGATTGATGGGGTGCTGCTGAGGTGATCGTCCTTCAGGCTGGTTCCCTCTTTTCTGCAGATGACTTCTGACTGTTTGACAGTTGAGCTCCTCTTTCCCTTATGCTTGCTGACACGTTTTGGCTGGATGGCCAGCTTTAGGATCAAGCCTGTGTCACATCCTCCATGTTTTCCCCTGTTACAGTAAGTTGAGCTGTTTCCTGTTTTATTTTGAAGTTCAGTGTCCTGCCTTCCTGTGTGCTCCCTGCTGTGATCACCTCATGTGTCTCACCTGTGTCTGATTGCACCAAATGTGTCTTGTTTCCTTGTGTAGCCACTCAACCTCAGTGTCCTCCAATTGTCTGTGTCGGATTGTCTGTTGTCTGATGTTCTAGCGGTTTCCCTATGTGTTCATGAGCTCCTATAAGTCCAATAAAGTATTTTTGTTCCTTGTACCCATTTTTGAAATCTGCATTTTTGGGTCCAGTCATCCGCTAATCGTGACAGCCTGGTGGTTTAAAACTTTGTCCATTTTAAAAGGATTGTGACCACTGCTCCATGGGAAACGCCCAAAGCCATAAGAATGTCTTTCAGACCCTTACACTGATCTTTGCCTCAGCAGCATGCACGGCTAAATGAAGGGCCTTGAATGCCAGCCAACACCATCTCTTTATCCTGAAATGATGTGAATCGTGGAACCAGAGCAAAGCAATTTAATAAAATATAGATTGGGTAACCCTTTGATTTACAGGCCGCGTGATAATGTCAAGAAATAGCCAAGAAATAACGGCCAATTTCATAGTAATGTTGAGAAATATAGCCAAGAAATAACGGTCAATTGCGAGGACTTGGTGGAGAAGAATTCTGGCCTTCCCAAAACATTTAAAGGGACAACGAGGAGTTTTGGAAAGCAAAGTGTTTCCTACTACATTTACCATGAGCCTCCGTGCGCACAGTGAAATTCTTGGGCCGACACAAGACGGACGTCTTGCCAAGAATGTTTTCATTCATCAAGAATTAAAGTCAGAGGTTCAAAGAGGTTCAGATACTGCCGTAGTTCCGACCATAAACGGCGATTCGGCGGCGTAATTCTCATGACCCGCCGGGCAGCGTCTGCGAAACCGAAAGTAAGGAAATGCTGGTCGGCTCACCCAGCATTTCCGCCACACTGTTAAAACGAATTTGTTGGCTCAACTTAAAAAAACGAGTTACCTTGTTGCCTTAAAATTTTGAGTTAAGAGAGCTAAGAATTTCTAGTTCTTTGCACTTCCATGTAAGTTCTTACCACTTAATATGTTGAAATGACTAATCCCAAAGTGACAGACAGTTGGATCAACTTGATATTTTAAGTTCAGTTGATAACATTTTAAGTACAACGAACAAAGAAATTTAAGTTGTATGAACTCAATGCCTAGTTGAGGTGACATTAAATTATAAGTTTAACCAACTTAAAATTTTAAGGCAGCAAGGTAACTTTTTCCAGTATAAGTTGGCCTCACTCAAAAACTTAAGTATGTTCCAACTAAGACCCTTTAGTTAAATCAACATAAAATTTTAAGGCAGCAAGGTAACTTTTTCCAGTTTTAGTTTACCTCACTCAAAAACTTAAGTATGATCAACAGCATTATTTGTCAAGATAACTAAATCACTTATTTTCTAAAATGACTGAGTGGAATACATAAAGAAATTACTTTTTTTTTTTTTTTTTTAAAACAGTATTTATTTTACCACAAACATCTTTCAACAAAATCAGTTCAGGCATAGTAGGCTATACTTTTGAACATGAAAAATGACAAATATTCAAATAATTCAAATTTAGGTGCATAACAGAAATACTACTTCAACACATGATATACAATTAAGACATATAATTTACTTAAATTACATACAGTACATAAATCACACTGTGAGACAGTCCATCAGATTGACATTCCTTAGCAATAAAACCAGTGTGAGATCCATGTTTAAAAAAAAAAAAAGATTGCTGAGAGCAACTTGTGTCTTGAAGCGGCAAGATCCACTGTAATGTTCATGTTTTAGTTTGTAATGCCGTAAAATGTGGTGCTGGTTTGCTGAGGAAAATGTATAGTACTTGCATATCCAAGTCATCCAACAGGTCAGCATGACGTCCGACTGTGCCTTAACGTAAACATGCGGGCCCCACGGCCGTCCGCTGGTGCTGGTGCTGGTGCTGGTGCTGGGGGGGCGACGACGACGCAGCAGAACAATAGGAGCTGTCCATCCAAAAATCTCTTGAACTATCAAACAAACAGAACTATGGACTGTGGAAGTTTGAATAGTCAAAATACAGAAGTTATCATGACGTGCATCCTATGTTGCGGTGAAAAAAAGACTGTTGATTCGGTGGAAACCTGGCTTTATGGGCGGGAGCGGGGCCCCCCACGGCATGCAGGGGCTGCGGGGGTACACTTTACGGCCCAGCGTCCGGACCTGTAAAGGAAACACGTCTATGTCAGATTGATCTATATCTTGTGTTATATAATTAACTAGTAGAAAATACAAAGTGAGCTAAGGAAGCTAGCTCATAGCTCATTGCTAATTGCATAGCCTACACTAATTCATAATTTCCAACATAAACACCACAGTACATTGAATTAATTACAAACATTTCGTTAAGTTACTCCACAAACTGTGGTTCTAGCCGTATGCTTTTCTCTGTGCCAAACACTCCGTAGAAGAAAGAGCAGTTAGCATAGTTAGCTCATTCATCATCGCACATTTAACTTCATAACTTAAAAATATTCAGACATTTTTGGGGCGGTGCGTGGCGCAGTGGGTAGAGCGGCCGCCCCATGTAGAGGCTACAGTCCTCGCCGCAGGCGTCCCCGGTTCGAATCCCGCGTCGGGCAGACCTTTCCTGCGTGTCATTCCCCCTCTCTCTGCCTCCCCATTTCCTGTCTATCTCACTGTCATCACTATCAAATAAAGGCAAAAAAAAAAAAAAAAAATGTTTAAAAAAAAAATATATATATATATATATATATTCAGACATTTCGTCAAACAAATACTTCCCAGAGCAGTTGTGCACATTCATGTAACACACTGTACATTGCATATCTGATTTACAGACAAAGCCCTTGCTAAACTTAGGCTACAGGGAGCTAACAAGTTGTTGTTTTTCTTTTTTCTTTTTAAGATTTGAGGGCTCTTTGATATTCTATAGTTTAAGAAAACTAGTTTGGCAACCATTTTAACAGTAAAATGGCACTGACTGCACCATATAGCTTACAAAAATAATTATTTACCTGGAATTACTTGCTCTTTTTGTCCACTCGTGATGACATCTTGTTGCTGTTCATCTTGATTGAAATGGCGTCCTTTCCAACTGACACATGTCGAGCAGGGGTCAGTCTGTGACATGTGGGCTTGTACGGGTTGTCCAGGGGAGTTTTGCAGGGGCTACTGATGTTTAATTGAGTCAACTCAGCAAACTAAGTTACCTGGACTGTTCTGATTTAACTGAGGAGTTGACAGTATTAAAACTTAATATTTCAAGTTGGCCCAACAATTTAGATACTTTTAGTTGGATTGACTAAGAAAAATAAGTTGAAGTAACAAAAAACCCAAATTCCTTTTTACAGTGCACCACTAATAATATCAAAATAACGATAGAGACAAAACTATATATTTATCGAAAATGGACCCATGCATTAACAAGTGTGGGTAACCTAGATTCATCAGCAGACTTGGCGTGCTCAACTCCACGTATGAAAGATAGAACGGGTGCAGTCCAAAAAATTCAAAGCAAAAGAAAGGTTGTGACAGCACTCACTTTAAGTTAAATACTTTTTAATTCATAAAAGCTGCTCGGCAGCGAGAAACGGACGCGTTTCGGCAATAAGCCGTCCTCAGCGTTACCAGGTCAGTGGGTGTGTCCACTATTTAACACAAAGCCATGCTTTAAAAAGTATTTAAAGCAGATATCAGCGGCACGGCCGTTTCGGCTAATGCTGTGTTCAAGGCAGGCTTTTGAAACCGTAAGTTACAGCTTCAAGTCACAACTACGACTTGGTAGCGTTCCAGGTAACCCGTAGCTCGTGTTTTTACCGTCCTGTTGTCTGTGAAAGTTCCCTATAACGGCCACTCGTAACTTCCGACCCGTGAACTCGTACCAGATCGAACTGGTATGACTTCACAGGAAGGAAAAACACAAAGTACGAGTTTCCTTGAACGCACCATGAGTTAGCAGCCCCCGCCCTTGTCAGGCATCAATTGGTCCTCGTGCTACGTCACCACATTCATGCGCATCCCTTGGCTGCACACACAGCCCTTCATGCCGTTCTCTCCCCTCATTGGATAACACTTGTATCCCACAAGGAAAATTTTCTCCTCGGGTTACAGCAGAGCAGAGTGACGGAGAGACTCGTGTTTAGGCTGAAATACTTCATGTAAGTGATTGCTGACGGAAAATAGGACTATTTAGGACTTATATTAACAAAAACATTCCACTGATATCTGCTTTAAAAAGTGAGTGCTGTCACAACCTTTCTTTAACCTAGATTCATCCACATTAAAATGAGACTTTTTTTATTGTCGCAGAATTTTTCGTTCTGCCGGCTATTTCTTGACATTACTATGCAATTACTTGTTATTTATTGACATTATCATGTAGTTAGCGGCCTGTAAATTAAAGGGTTACCAAGGAGTGCTTTTTATTTTTTATTTTTATTTTATTTTTTTTTTACATTTTTTGATAAATTAGAGCTTTCATTATAGATTGGTGTTTAAAAAAAAGTGCACAAAAAGTGAATGCCACTGTACATCCAAAATGAGACGGAAAACATCCACTTATCCAGGAGGGGGCTGGACAGGTTTATGAACGGACTGATATGTCAAGACAAACAACTGCGCACACAACAATATCCACACCTATGGGCCATTTACTCATCACATTAACCCTAGTGTGTATGTCTTATGGGAAAGAAGCTGGAGTATCCGGGGGCACAGCGAGAATATACAAGGCTCCACATAGAAAGGCCCCAGATCCTCGGGCCATTCCTGTGAGACAACAATACCAACTACTATTTCACCATGTCATCAGTCAGAAAACATTCAGTATAAATATTTTTTTTATTACAGTATTTTATGGGTTTATTTAGTTTAAGGATATGTTTCCAATCCCCAAACTCCTAATCCTTTTATTCATTTCAAAAACCCAAAGTGACCAAACGTGGTGGGCAATGATGATTATATGGAGGGATGGAGCCAAACCTCCAAAGAAGAAGATTTAAATGATGCTACCAATTAATGCTCCACTTAGCCCTTTCTTATATGATTGTATAGATTATGTGTCACAAAACCCATGAAGGTTTTGTAGGGAAGTCATGCAGGCCACAGTTCTCAGAGAAAGCTGATTCTAGGTCAACTGGACTTGGTTGTAGATTGATTGTAAAGACCAAGAAGCTTCTTCAGTTCTGGATGAGAGATTAAACATCTTCAACATCTTCAATAATCTACAACCAAGGCCAGTTGACCCAGATTCAGTTTCTCAGAGATTACATGCTCATGCATAACCCTGTACCTGGGGCCTTTCTGGGTGGAGTTTGTATGTTCTCCCTGCGCCTTCATGGGTTTTTCTCAGGGTTCTCCGGCTTACTTCCACAACCCAAGGACATGTTTTGGGGTGTTTCCCGTAAAGCAGTGGCCACAATCCTTTTAAAATTGCCTGTAAGTGTGAATGTGAGTGTGAAGTTGTTTGTCTCTGTGTGTCAGCCCTTGTGACCCAGGATGTATCCCCCTCCCCTCAAGCACAGGACAAAATGTGTAATGTAAACCTTCTATGCACATTATCATTCATAAGTCATTTGTTTGGACATCAGGATTGCTGGACAGAGGCCACCGATGCCTAAATATAAAGTGTGAATGCTGTTTGTTGATTTAGAGTGAACAGAAGTCTCTGTAACACCACAGCCCTGCTGGTCTCCAAAGAGCAACGTGCACATCACAGTTAATATCAAATACTTTTTATTCATCTTTCTGAAATAACAAAAAGAAAAAAAAAGAAAAGAAAACAAAAACAAAACAGAAAAGGAGTCATTTAGGGAATGAATCGCCATCAGCAACAAATAAACAGGTTAAAAACCAGCAGTTGTTTTTGAAGTATAGCCTAAAGCTGCCTGCCCCCATCTCTCTCTCTCTCTCTCTCTCTCTCTCTCTCTCTCTCTCTCTCTCTCTCTTTTATCACAGTGGCTGTGTAGCCTGAGGTTATTTGAAAAAGAAACTGCCATCAGAAGAAAAGTAAAGATTGAATGTCTCAGTCAAAGGACATTTCTTTAAAATGCAGCCCAATGCTCAAACCATCAGAATAATAATACGGTAATAATAATACATATTTATGTTAAATAGAAACAATACATTTTAATATTAGACTATATCAAATTAAATCTTTGTGGTGAAATCTTCAATTAATGCACATAAATCCTGAGCCTATATTTTTGTCTGGGGATAACAAAGTCGAATTATGATTTTTCCATATTGCTAAGCAAAAAGAAAACAACATGAGCAGTGACCTGACCTTTTGCTGTCACTCATACAGTGTGTAAACTGTTTCTGCAGTGCAAACAAAAACAGCAGGATAATCAAACAGCAGGTCAATGACAGAAAACAAAGAAGGTAGTGATGGGAACGATAGTAGAGCAGCCTACAGGCTTGTGTTTATGATAATATTTCTTATAATAGTGTCACTTTCACGCGTAACTTCTTGGACGGATGCTGTGTCTGTAGCTATTGACAACAAGTTTATCAGTCCATTCATTTGCACACACAGCCAGAGTGTCGCTGCAGGATGTGACAAATGTGTGCAGCAGCCTCTGAGGTAGCTTTGAGTTTGAACTGATGCATCACAGACTGAGGCGCTCTCACTGAAACTTGGCATCAGTTGAGCGCACACGGAGCGAAGAGGCTCAAACTGCAGCGGCGGCAGGAGGACGGAGGGGAGCGCCCGGACTTTGAGGAACAACTAACTACACTGAAGAGACGCGACTTTGTTTTTACCGGCTTTCAAAAAAAGCGAATAAGAAAGAAGAGGGTTTCTGACTTGTGGCGAGTAGAGTGAGAGAGGACCAAGCCTGAGGTAAGAAACTGCATCATGCCCCATGCAACATGATCTCGTTCCTCAACGTGAAAGTGAGTGACCGAAGAGAAATGTTTGTTACAAATCTATCGCCTCTGGTTGAAGTGATGTCTGAAGTTTTTGTTTGGAGTAAATCTCTTGACTTCATTTAAAAAGCCTTAAAAAAACTTTAAGTTTAATTCCTAAATCAAGACTATGCTATAAAGGGATATTTAAGCTCATCCTCTATTCATCCTCTTCTTTAGGTTTCGTTTCCACCATGTCAACCAATGAGAGCTCAGTGTCAGACTGCAGGTCAGAGGTCAGACCCAGCAACAGCACCTGCAGTCAGAGGGAACTGTCCATCACAGCCTCCGCCATCTCCATGACCGTGGGCATCCTCTCCAACAGCCTCGCCCTCTTTATCCTGGTCAAATCCTACAACCGCCACCGGATCAAGTCCAGGGCGTCTTTCCTGCTGTTTGCCAGCAGCCTGGTAGTCACCGACCTGCTCGGCCACCTCATCAACGGCTCCTTGGTGATTTTTGTTTACAGCGCTCATAAGAAATGGGAGATGTTTGACCCTCACCGCATCGTGTGCTGCATCTTTGGGGCGTGCTTGGTTTTCTTTGGCCTGAGCCCCTTGTTCCTGGGATGTGCCATGGCAGTGGAGCGCTGCCTCGGGGTCACCAGACCCATCTTTCACTCCACTGTGTTAGCGCCCCGCCACATGAAAAGGCTGCTGGGATTCACCTGGCTGCTGGCTGCCCTGGTGGCTTTCCTGCCTGTGCTGGTGTGGAGGCCCTACAGGGTTCAGAGCTCTAGGAGCTTCTGCTTCTTCCCCATGGAGGAACCTAAAGACTGGCTGGACGTGCTCCTGCCTCTGCTTTTCTCTTTGCTGGGGCTCCTGGCCCTGCTGCTCTCCATTGTGTGCAACACTGTGACAAGCTGCGCTCTGGTGCTGGTCAGGCTGCGCCGCAGTCTCCACTGCAAAAGCACATCTTACCACATAGAGATGATCTGCCAGCTCCTGGCTATTATGTTGGTGTCCTGCGTTTGCTGGGGCCCCTTACTGGTAAGAGTTTTTATCTTCAGCACCATTTACTTTACCACATGACATGAAAAATCACAGAGTGCAGGCTGACACTGCAGGAGCTGTTAGGTCAGTTCAGAGCGGCTTGTTTCCTACTACCTCACACAGCATAAAAATGAGCTGAAACTTAAAAGAAAAAAATGTCTTTACTCTCTTAAATCAGTTTATCAATTACCCACCTATTCAGACATACATCCCATTGCTCTTGTGATCTTTACGCTTTCTAAGCTAGTTGCCAGTGTTGATGCTCTGATCAAGTCCAACATGACTGTCAGAGACGGTGAAATGGGTTTTGAAAAAAGACTGGATGGTCCCAGTAATTGTGATGTGCGATGAAAAGATGGCTCAGATGGTTGTTAAAAAATACTGCTGCTTTTCCTTTGCAATCTGCCACTCTGAAGCTCTTATCTGCTTGTTTGTCACAGCAAGACTCAAACACTTACCATGAATAGTTTACTGTGCAGCTTTTCCCGTAAATTTACATTACGTGCAGCACACCCTTCAAAATATCCACTTTCCTTTGACTGAACAAGACGTGCATTTCAAGCTCCCCTACAGATGTGCTCTCTGTACCATGGTCCCTCCATGTGCCTTATTGCTGCTCCCAAGAGGACACTCTCATCAGCTCAATACACCCCTAACAACCCTGCAGTGAAATGGCAGAAACTATGATCATATTTTTGACATCACACTCTGCAAATGAAGTTTTGGTGATTTAACAGCAGGTTTTCCCCAATGCTGTTTTCTTTGATGACAAAAACATGTTGTAGTGCTCACAGTGTGAAGCAGCTTGAAAACAGGAATTAATTCTTCAGTCTATAGCTGTTTTTATTTTAAAGCCATAAAGTAAAAGATGCCTGTTGAATCACTGAACATCTGTGTAATATAATGACTGAGATGAGAAGATGCCTAATGACACATAATGGCTGCTTAAAGATTCTTGTGCATAGCAATGACTGAAATATTATTCCAATGAAGCATTAAAAAAGAAATCTGAGGATACAAGGGGGAGCTTTCAATTACTCATTACTCATTCTAACATGAAGAATTACATGCATCAATTATTTTAAATAATTCACTGCGTTGAATTGTTGCCTAATTTATCCAGATTCAAGATTCTGAATTCTTTATTTGTGTGATTTATCTTTGTGTTGTTTTGTTGTCCACCAGGTTCATGTCACCATTCTTAGTGCTGGCGCCAAAGACCGACCCGCAGCTGTCACTCTGCTGTTGGTGGTACGCATGGCCACATGGAACCAGATCCTGGACCCCTGGGTCTACATCCTGCTGAGGAGGGCTGTGCTGAGGAGACTCTTCATGCTGCTCCAGTGCTGCTGGCCCTCAAAGTCCCATCAGCTACGGAGTTGGCACTGCAGCACGGTCCGCAGCTCAGTGGAGGGAAGCAACCATGACATGGCTCCGCAAGACTGCAGCTTGCTTGGTAGAGTGCGTCCCCCAGATACCACCATCAAATCCATCACCTGAACCCTGGTCTGAGTGGTTTAGATGTGAGAGCAGGAGGATGCTGTGGAGAACTCTGAACTTATTGTTCTTAACTTCCAGATGTTTTGTGCATCCGCAGCATCTGTCTAAAGTGTTCACAGTGTTAGGGTGGTCTAGTTATTCCTTCATTGTGTTGTAAGGAGTTGCATGTCTTTGTTATTAATCCTGCAGATACTGTATGTTCATACAGCTGCTTCAACTGTGCTCTTAGCCTCATACTGAATGTGTGTGATTATCTTTGTGTTATAATATCACACCTGGTATTGGCAGTAGCTCTGCTCATAGGTCTGCATTATTATATAGTTTTAGCAGAACACTTCTATCAGCATAAAAATGTGCAGATTAACATGTTGTTAAATGCATCATCAAGTATTGAAGTAGGTTTGAAGTATTTGCCATTATTTATTTGAGTGTTAATTATTGTAACATGCAGATATTGGGTTATCACAGTCTATTCATGTTTTAATGAACGTAATAGATGTACATCTATCTATCTATCTATCTATCTATCTATCTATCTATCTATCTATCTATCTATCTATCTATCTATCTATCTATCTATCTATCTATCTATCTATCTATCTATCAGAAAAATACAATGCTTATAAAGTATCTCACTTTCCCCACTGTCCCCTTTTCAATTTCAGATCTCTGGGTCTGACTATGATGGTGATATAGCAAAATAAATAAAAAGTATTACTAAATTGAATGCTGTTAAATATGTTTTTATTAAAATAAGCAGGAGACAGTGTAATGCGTAGTTGAGGGACTATTTTATGAGTGTCTTGTTTGGCGTCATTAGAGATCTTTATAGTGTTTGCTTACAGCTTTTCTCAATCGCTTTGGCACATTTCTCAGATCAGAATTGAAATTCTCAAAACTACTTGTTCAATCTTCACATCATTGTGTCACTTGTGCACATCATCATCCTCATCATCATCATCATCATCATCATCTTTATTCACATATAGAAAAGGTATTAAAATCATTAAAATATTTGTAATTTCATATGTGAAATGGGACACCCTGAGAAGCTCAAGAGCTTTTAAAAGGGGCCCTGACACAAAAATGACAGGAATACCGGTACATACACAGGAAGGAGACATACAAACATACATAGACATACACATAACCACATAACACATTTTGCGTGAAATGAACCCAAAATATATTCTAAACACTCACACTCCGATCCTCATATTTTCACGCCACAGGGTAATCTACATTTCCATTCACACACTCACATACAACCCATAACCCCCCCCTCAAAGGAAAAGAAAAGAGAAAAAAAAGTAGTCTGGTCAACATCAGTCATCATAATTGAAAACATGAGAAAATTACATCACTATCATGCATATTTCAGCAGCAGTTGCCTCTTCAGTCTCTTTTTGAAAACAAGTGCAGTTGAAGATCTTTGTCGAGATCATCAAAAAAGCAGTTTTTAATTTCTTTGAACAAGTTGCAAATGCTTTGGTACATTGGTCGCTACATACACTTTGGCCGGAGCACAACACAATGTTACAATGTCTGACAATGGAAGGACAAGGAATTGGACTACAACAGCACTGCATGTACAGTTTTCCTATGCCTATAAGCTTCACATTACACTGACGGCGCTTATTTCTGAGCGTGTGTCAGTGTCTGCCGTAAAGCGTCCTGTAGGTGGCAGCAGGTCCCTTGTTGTCCTGCAGGTGGTCGCAAACCAAGACGAAGGCGACGACGAAGAAGAAGAGAAGCGTCCATATGGTCCGTGACGTCATCTCTTCCTCATCACCACCATCTTTCGGCGGCGCATGTGTGAGTCTGTGTGTGTGGAGTGGACGTCCGAGCAGGTTTGTGATGATAAACGTCGATTTGTGCGCAACGCGTGTGCGAGTGTGTGGTGTCGGTGGAGTGAGCGGTTGTTGGTGTGTGGCCGGAGCGGAGCTGTCGGGCCGTGTGTCGTGTGTGTGTGTGTGTAGCCTAGGCTATGTGTGTGTACGTGTGTGTGTGTGCAGTCTGTCAGGCCCCTGTGTTGTGTTTTCATCTCTGCAGCAGCTAAACAACACACACACACACACGCATACACAGAATATTTCGATCAGACTAGTTGCAACAGGTCTCAGATATTACTGCAGATCTCTCACTCTTGTCACTCTTTTCGTCTCTGGTGAAAGAGTTTTTCTGCAGCAATGCCTGTTGTATATCTCACCATCCTCCTCCTTCTCGTTATTTGCATCTCTGTGTCGCTGCAGGTGAGAACATGAATCAAGAGAAACTGGCAAAACTTCAGGCCCAGGTCCGGATAGGAGGAAAGGTGAGTTGAGTGGGCCACAGGGGTTGAAACACACATCTGTCCAATCAAAACTGAAGCTCTGACACTGTTATAACCTATGTATTGTTTGTTGTGCATGGTTTACAATGTTGACAGCATTAACTGAAACGTGTAATTGGGTTAACATGGTGTCTTACAGTCCCATCAAAGTGAATACACAGTGTCTGAGAATGTGGCTCACACTCCTAACTCTGATGTTCAAAGTAAATAAAAACTTCTGCTCACAGTCCAACTGTTAAAACAATTTCTCTTTGACATGTAACTATTGCGATCGTCGATTCATTCTGTGAGTCATGTATCATGCAAATACACCATGTAATAACAGTTTCTATAGATGTGGAAGTTTTGCATACTTTATGATTCTGCAGAATTCTTGTATAGACCGTTGTGATGAGCGCTGCTCCATTATTTTCTGATATTTCACAGACCAAACTATTAGTGCAGAATCAGATGAAATAAAATTGAAAGAGCAAGTTCTGAGTCAGACTCAAATGGGTGGATCAGTTTCCTGATTTCCCTTCCCCTGTTCTCTCCTGTCTCTCTCTTCTGGTTCTTCTTTTTTTAATATGTCTTTATTGAAGAAATTACAAAGCATGTGACATCTGAAGATATAAATGGAGAAAGGCTTCCTTATGGTTTTCCACTTTTCCATAGAAACAAATTGAACTCTGACACCCATTCCCTTTCAACAACTTATTTAAAATGATGAGGACAAAAAGGGGGGAGGGGCAAGGGGGAAGGGGAGGGTTGCCTTTAAGAATGGGGAAGAGGAATAGATAAGGGGATGGGATTGAGGGAGAAAGACAAATGAGGTAGGTTAAACAACAATAATAAGAATGATTAAAAAAAGAAATGAAGGAAAAAACTCTTCTGGTTCTAAAAAACAACCACAAGTATGTGTTGGAATACATTTGTATTTTGGTGGGGAGATAAAACAAATACATGTGTGGTGTTGGAAACAAAGAAATGACAAACTAGTCTGAGAAATCTCTTACCAGTAAGTAATGAAAATGCTTCTTTAGAGGCCACACTGTCATAGCAGAATACAGCTGAATACTGAAGTGTGACAGAGAGACCATGAAGCTGCTTTTGGAGGAACATTTGAGATGTAAACACATCATAGTTGTTTCTATCAGCACTATATTTTTTAAATAAATACCTACTGTATGTATCCGACCGCTCACCTCAACCTTAATAAACAAATCACATCAGAGGCTTCGTTGTGAATGGAAAGTGTTGTCCTCCTGCAGCTGCCGTACAGCCGACAGGCCACCGTCCGCCACAGGAAACAAAGTTTACAACTAGTTCGATAGACACTGTCACACTGACACTGTCAAACCGAGAGTTTGAATATTCCCCTCTCATCTATGGTCAAAGCAGCCATGGCATAGAGGTTTACCCGATCGTGGGCAGAGTCAGACGGCTCTTCACACATTACAGGATGCAGCTGGGATGATGCTGCATTCAAGACAACTGAGAAAACTAAACTAAACTAATTTTGACAGCCCTTTATGTTATGGTGGCATCATGATGCATTTTTATTTACAGCAGCAATAGATGAATGAAATGTTAAGAATGAGCTTTACATTACCACTTTCAAATTATTTGAGCTCTTATAATATAATACAGTATTTAAGGTTTAGCAGTGAAACAACAGTTATTATTCACATGTGTAAGACAAAACAACAAATCTGTAAGATTTATGCCAAGTCAGCTCAGAAATAGCAGCAACAACTTATTCAACAGGTTTTGAACAGAATGAACAATATCAAGAACATCGTGTTGGATGATAAAGATAAGATTTTTCAATGTATTGTTGCCACTATTAGCTCTTTTTCTTCTCCTGGTGCTGTCTGAGTCCTCTGTCCACGCTGGTTTCAGGGCTCTGCACGCAGGAAGAAGAAGGTGGTTCACAGAACCGCAACAGCAGATGACAAGAAGCTTCAGAGTTCATTAAAGAAACTGGCTGTCAACAACATTGCAGGAATTGAGGAGGTAAATTGGTATGGATCTACGATACGAGGAAATCATACACTTGAACACACCTTTTTTTTGTGCATACATTTGATCGTGTGTGTGTGTGTGTGTGTACTAAGTGCTCATCTTCTCTCAGGTGAATATGATCAAGGACGACGGGACCGTGATCCACTTCAACAACCCCAAAGTCCAGGCCTCTCTGTCCGCCAACACCTTCGCCATCACGGGGCACGCCGAGACCAAGCAGCTGACGGAGATGCTCCCGGGCATCCTCAGTCAGCTGGGAGCAGACAGCCTCAGCAGCCTGCGCAAACTGGCAGAACAGTTCCCTCGGCAAGGTGGGTGGGCCTCTCGAGACCTGTGACATTTCACAGTTCGTATAAAAAGAGGAGGGTGAGAAGTTGTGTAACAGCTGTGGAAGGCTGACACATAAAAAAAAAAAAAAAGAATCACACTATTTGGATGTAATTTTTGCATCAACACATAAGTGATGGAAAGTCCTGTTTCCACTGCTGCAAAGGAGAGGGATTATAGTTTGACTTTTAGTAAAGATTAGTCACTTCCTGTGAGCTTTAGCAGCTCCTTTGCGGTTAGGATGATTAGGATGGTGCGTACTATTTACATATTTGTCTTGTGTAGTGCAGCTTAGATACGACACTGCAGAGTTGGGATAGACCCACTTAGTTTGCAGCCCTGTTTTTGTATAAAACATCTATTGCAAGTTTATGTTGACGTCCTCATGGGTGAGATGTTGAGCCGTAGGGAGCAGCAGCAGTGAGTGACCGACAGATTGGACCTTCTGGTGTCAACATGAAGGAACCAACTAGTGACCAACTATTACTTTTTGTTATTATCACTGCTGGCTCACATAACATGGACTTTTTTTTCTTTTTGTATTGTTTTCACTAAACCTTCTCCTTTTTTACATAGAGGCTGTGGTGTGTTTGTGAAGACAGTTTATAAAAACAGATTTGAGAGGTCAGGCTGTGTAAACGGATGATCAGATGATCACTGACTAATAGAATCACTGTAATCTGTAAACTAAGTTGTTCCTTTATTGGTTTTGGTGTTATGGTGAATCCCATTAGTTGTTATCTTCAGGGGCGGGATTATCTCTGTTAATAAAAGGATAGGGATTATTTTATTCTGTCTATTCGTTATTGCCATTAAAACCCATGGAGATTCAAAAGAACAATGTGTTAATTCATGCAGTATGAATAATGTCTTAACAAATTTGGACACTGTAGTTTGTAGCAATCAGGGATAGATAGTGTTTTTATTAGGGACTGTTTTCAGCTGCAGACTAATACACGTTAGCTGCTGTGTTCAAATAAACCACAGGGCCAGTGTTTGTCACAATTAAATGGAAATTGTCACTGAAGAAAAATGCTGTTGCTACACAGATGATACTTTTTCTTTTGATTGTGGTCTTCTCATGGGATTTGTTGACAGTCAGAAAAATATAGTCTGTCAGACATGTTACTGTATGTTACTACTGTTTCCTAGTAGTCAATAAGTAAAAATATAAAAGCTATAATTTGTTTTTTGTTTGTTTTTTTATATTTCATCTCAGCTCTTGACAGCAAGGCTCCAAAGGCAGAGGACATTGAGGAGGAGGATGACGATGTTCCAGGTAAGGACCATTAGTTACTGTATATAAAAGTCAGACTTTTATACATTTTGTCTGCTACACAAATTTCTCAAAAGGCCATCCTAGAATATGACCATCTTTATGTTTTTTTCTCAGTGTAGTGTCTATTTTGTCTCCTTAAAAACACAAATTCAGTTAAGTACATTTGATATTGACATCATGTTTTTTTTTTTTTCTTTTCAGATCTGGTGGAGAACTTCGATGAAGCTTCGAAGAACGAGGCAAACTGACACACGTGAGCTTCAAACGCTGCTGCAGGTGGACTGGATTGGACTGGACTGCAAAGAAAGTGACACCTGCTCCGGTGTTTTTAAGTCTAGTTATCCAGACATATCAAACACTACCCCCACAAAAAAAAAAAACAGACTTTTATACTTTACAACGACCCGACCCAGGACGTGCTCCTCAGACTGGCTTGTGCACTTAAAAAAAAAGAAAACAAATCCTCCTGGTAAATGGTTAAAGCCCTTCACCACATTGTCAGTCATGGTCAGGATTACAGTGGTCATTAAAACTAATCTTAAGATTTTTTTCGTTTTTTGTTTATGAAACAAAATAAAAGGGATTTAACATTTTTTAGATGGTGCTGTGGTCATTGAGAAGATTCACTGCAGCTTTGCATGGAGACAATCAACCACAATGATGGTGAGATGCTGGAATCTGACATGTTTGTTTTTTTTGTTTTTTTCAGTATGTGACCAGTTGTGCATTTTTTTTTTTTTTCATATCAAGCATCATATACAGTGGCTGTGTTGTGTTGTGGTGTTGTGCTGGCTGGCTCGCTGCTCTGCTGGCTGTGTGTAGCCAGCAAACTGGGGAGGGACATTTCTGCACACCTCTTGAGTTTCCTCAAAGAGCTGCAGAGAGGCACAGGGGAGGAGGGAGATCACACAGAAGAGGGTGTGAGGGGGGGAGTGGGAGAGGAGCAAATTCATCCCATCCTCCGATTGTCAGCAAGAAACTGCTGCTTGAATCCGCTTCCTTCTTCTTCCTTCTTCTTCTTCTTCCTCGGCACTCAGATGTAACGGGATAAAAAAAAAATGCTGAAGTTCTTCTCTGCGCGGGACGACGAGAATGAAAGCCTGCTGGGGGGAATAACAGAGGGTAAGAGATGCGTGGACTGCACCGGGGTGGAGATGCTTCAGTCTATAGTCCCAATCATTCGTCCGTGTGTGTGTGTTACGGGATGATGATAGCCTACTGCGCGTCTGTGTTTGTCATAGAAAACCGCTGATACAGCATTTAGCAGCGCGTATAGTCCGCATCACCTGAAACGTATCTGTGTGTGTATGTTGCGCACATTCCCGTGTGAGGAGGACAGGCTGCGTACATGCCACACGCTGTCCGCAGACCTCTCCGGTGCCTCTATAAACACCAACTCGCTGTGTCCTGCGTGCTGCGCTGATGTAACGGGATGCGGGGTTTTTTTTTTTGAGTGTCGCATTGCCGCCGGCCTCGGTTCCCCGCGAGCGCATTAAACATTTGCACGTGTGTTGCTCGGTTGAATGCGTCACTGTCCCGGGAAACGAGCGCGAGCTGCTCACAGAGTCGCCTCCTCCTCCTCGGTGTCGGTGTCGGTGCAGCCACACCGCCGCCACCGTCTCGGGCAAATCTACAGTGTGTGGTCCGCAGCATCAACGACCACGACCCGCCTTCTCGTTTTCTTGTTTTTTCTCTCTCCCCTCAATACAATGGTGAGGGAGCTGCAATGCAGTTTAACCTGGAAAAGTTATCTCACCCGATTTCACATATGGGATCAGATTCTCTCCATCACATATCTTTTTTTTTTTTTGCTAATTTGTGCCAAACCTCCAAATCCAATATGTACTGAAAATATGTTGTGTGTAAAATGTGGCTGTGTGTTGCTGTAGGCTACTTACATGACACCTTTACTGCTTGTTTTAGTCCTCATGGGTTATAACTATTCATGAATCACTGAGCTCAATGAAACAGCAGCTCTGGATGCATTAAATCCCTTTGCACTGCGTGCCGGTAATGTGCAGTAATGGTTATAATGTGGTCATCATGTTATGGAAGTGCAGCTTAAGCAGTAATTTACCTTTCTGTTGAATGTGCTGTTGATATTATGAATGGGGAGGTTACACGATGGACTAGTGCCTATACTATTTATTTACCATGAAATACGTACACAGTCCTTTACATGGAGTGCATTCTCAGGTTAGTGGAGGATTTTAATACCAAAGCATTTTTATTATCTTACATACTAATGTGTGTTTGGTCTATTAACAAAGGCATATCGATTAAGAAATGACCAGTGTAAAAAAAAACAAAAAAACAAATGTGGTGAGTCTGAACACCTGCAACTTAAAACCATCTGTAAATCCTCAAGGTACCATAAAGGTGTTCAATATGAGATGCTACACAGAGCCAATTAAACACAAAACCAATACTGAACCCCTCTAGGGAACCAGCAGCTATGTGGTGTCATCAATCGACTCTACAACAATTATTGGTTCTACATCAAAAGTCCCCATAGCTCCACATTCTTTGCTCTGTCTCCCTGTGATCAGCTCTCAAGGACGACCACAGGCTGGTGCCACCTTTAGTGATGATTGAAAGCCGTGAGGTGTGTAAGAGGTGATGGTCTAAATTAGCACATGCTGTTAAATGGCCACTTAGCACATGTGAACACAGCTTTTCCCACCCACCCAGTCATTATTAATGAGCGCGCATGCATGCATGGTATGCCTAAGTGTGTGTGTGCTTGACAGGAAGAGCGATAGAGCAATCGAGTGTTCATGATATCATCATGTTCCCTCTCGAAACAGATGAAGGAGACAATCCGTCTCTTCAGGACACCAAGCATCACTGGCTGAACAGACCCTGCCTGCTGGTGCTCAAAGATGGGGACGTGTCAAAACCCAGACTGGGCTGCGGACAGATCAGACCAGAATCTCCCTCTAAAGCCGCTTCAGATGCAACAGTCAGAACCACTTTTGCGCCAGATGGTGAGCAGAAGCCATCTGAGCATCCTGCCAAATTCGCTTCACCCTCCCAGCTGGAGGAGGGCAGCTGTACTGTGACGGCCATCTCCTCATGGAGAGAGGGCTGTTTCGGGGAGACGTCCAGCCCCCTGGTGCTGAGCCCTGCCGAGGCCGCGTGGCCGGAGGACGAGGAGGAGGCGGAGGTGGTGGTGGAGGAGAAGAAACCCCAAGCTCTCCCGTCGAAGGAGGACTCTGTGATCGAGGAGAAGGAGCTGGAGGAGAGCGGGCTGGAGCAGCAGCAGCAGCAGCAGCAGCAGCACCAAGAGCAGCCCTGCAGCTCAGAGGCGACTGCAGTACCTTCTGCTCGTTCACAGGAGGAGGCGTATGGCAGGGCGTCCAGGGAGCTCCCCGGTCAGTTAAAGATGGCCAAAGCCAACGGAAGAGATGACACAAACGCCAGCAAGGCCCAGGCAGCCTGTGGGGAGGGAGCGGTGGGAGAGTGTGCAGCCTCCCCCGAGGATCCTGATAATGAGTGCCTGCAGAGCCCTGCTGGTATCCTGTCCAAGGACCGGGGCAGTGTCCTCGGAGAGGTGGCGCCAGTGTGGGTCCCTGATGCTCAGGCGCAGGTCTGCATGAAGTGTGGGGTGAAGTTTACTTTCACTAAGAGGAGGCACCACTGCCGCGCTTGTGGGAAGGTGAGGAAAAATGTCGTGTGAAGGAAGCATTTCAAGTAAATTATAATTAGAAGTCCCCTTGCAGAAAGTGACTTGATAGTCCGTGTGTGTCTGTGTGTGCATGTTTGTCCTCATGTGGTGTGTGCATGTGTGTACCATCAGGTATTTTGTGCACTTTGCTCCAGTCTGAAGTTCAGACTTACACATCTGGATGGCAAGGAGGGACGAGTTTGTGTCTCCTGTCACTCGACTCTCATCAAAAGTGAGGACTCTGTTGTTATTTCCTGTTAAAGTTAACAGACACCAAGTGAAAAAGTTTGCATAAGTAATTCTGACATTTTCTCCTCAGGGACGCCTCCGAGGGGGAAAAGGAGGGTGTGGTTCGCCGATGAAATCCTCACCAACAAGCAGTCAGAGTCTGCTCCGACCACGCCACTCAGAGGGCCGACGTTCTCGCCGCTCATGAGACAAGCGCTGGGTGGGCTGGTTAAAAGTCCCGTGGGTTCACCACAGATCAGGAGAACCCTTCGGCCACATGGGACATCTATCAACGTAGGATCAGCCGAAAACATGACAGCACAGACAAAACTGTGGAGAACATGATGCTTGTTTAAGGGAAATCATAAATGTTAGTGTTTAGAGTTTTAACATGTGAGAACAAACCTGGATGTGTCTTTCTGTTCCTCTAGGAGGCCTGTGGTCCTTACGGCTGGGGCACCACAGCTTTAGTGAGCAGCTCTGCCAACCTCATCCCCCTGGAGGGCCTGCCCCCAATCCTCACCTCCACAGGAGTCAAAGGAGGTAAGTCAAAGATTCAGCAAAAAAATAAAAGACAGTTTGCCTGTTTGTTCATGGTAGCCTTGGTCCTATAATCTGGTAATATAGTGCCTTCATGCCTTGCTCAGTGTGCATGGTCATGAGGCACGAGGAGATGGGAGTTCAATGCAAATTAGGCAGCACAAGGCGAGGTGAAGGACAGTTTGGTGATGACAAAAGAAAGGGTCGATGTTGTGTGAAGTTACAGCGGCAATTGCAGCGGAATAACCTGGATGAACACTTTTAAGCCTATCAGTGCTGAATGAAAAATTAATCAGCTGTTCCTGCCAGCGTCTGTCATCCACAACTGCTTTCAAGCTGTATCAAGGATTGCTTTTAGGCCATTAAATCCTTGCATCCACCTGAAGGCAGCAGGACACACACATACTATATGTTACATCTGCAGCCTCAGATTTAAAGTGTCTAAATATAGTGTTATTAACGTTTTTATATAAATAAATAAAATCATATACTTATTTTAGTCTAAATCCATCATAAGCATACATTTGAGTCAGACATCTGTACTGGGCCATAACAAATTCCCATGTTCTTGTATTATAAAAAATATGTTTCCTCTTACTTAATAGTCATGGCTACTCCCTATTGCTGTTACTGTAAATAATAACATGGACCCATCCTGCCTGGTTAAACACAGGCGTTTTAAATGATGACATTAATAAAAGCTGCCCGTCCTTGCATCTTATTTAGAGCCAAGTGTAGACAATGGTTATTAATCTTTACACAGCTTTATGTAATTAAGTTTCCCACATGAATCTTTTATGAGGCTAGTTTCTTTTTTTTCTTTTTTTTTTTTAAAGCTCAAAGCAGGAGTGTATGCCAAAGATACTGTAGTCTAATGGCCTTTATTGTGTTTTTCTTTTTTTTGTCCCCTTCAGATTACACTGTGGAGGAGCAGCCCTCTGAGATGCTGCTTATCCAGGAGCTGGAGAGTGGCAGACCCAAACCCCTGGTGTTTGTTCTTAATGCCAACCTACTTGCTATGGTCAAACTTGTCAACTGTATGTCTTTTTATGTTATTCTCACTGATGAATGTGTTACATGACCAATACAGTATGCATAACAAGTGATTTTATAGTTTTTCCTCAATCCCTTTGGCTAATTTTCTTATCATTTTCTGAACCTTAAAGGGGACATATTATGGATATATCACTTTTTGAAGGCTCTTCAACATATATTTGGGTGTTTGACTTGCCTCCCGGCCCCCAAAATATGAGAAATGACAAAAAATCTGTGATGTGCAGGTTCCCTAGGTTGAAATACACGTGGTTTTACGAGCTGTTCCCTTGGTTGTCTTCTAGTGATGTAACTAGGATTCAAATTTGCATAATACCACCCCTACCTGGGACCGGTAGAAGGGGCAGGACGGGGCAAGCAGTGGTTCATTTGCATTTAAAGGGACAGGCACTGAAACCAGCCGTTTTGAACAGGGCTGTTTTGAGAGGAGAAAAAAGAAAAGAGCTGTAATGTTTGCTCCTTGGGGTATTTTGACCAAAGCATGTCACAGATATGTCTTTAAGACACCTGGGAACTATTTTAACTATTTGTGGAATGGAGGCATAATATGTCTCATTTAAATGCAGTTTCATGGTACATCCAAACGTGCATGTTTACAAAAGATATTAAGCCATCCAAGACATTTCATTTACATTTCAAAACCTAGTTTCTGTGTCAGTTAATTGGCCAGTGTCACTGAAATCAAAAGTAGTTTTGTTGTTATTTGAGCCATACTGGTCAAAAAGTACAGACAGTCTTTCACCGTGACAGTCACAAATTTCAGTGCTTAAATGATGAAAGAATGTCTATAAGCTGTAAAGAAATTGACAATTTCACTGAGATTCCACAAATTAGTTTTGATCTACATGTGATTTTTGTGCAGATTCGTAGCAAAATGCTACTTTTGCACATGTGTCCCAAAACAGTGCAACTTGCTAACAGGGATGAGAAATTCTTATCTGTTTGGGGTGAGTGCCTCCACCTGTTTGAATTATAGACTAATAGTTCAGAGATTTGAGATGAATGTTTTGAAAAATGCTCGCCTTGTTTGATAATCAAGCCAAAGCCGATGATAAAAACTGCAGAATGATTTATTGCGCTACTAGATTCCTACAGAAAATTATTTACACTGAAGAAGAAAAGAGCTCATTTGAACATTCAATTGGCTCACTCTGTCATTTTCACAGCATTGTACGTCCGAAGTTTGGAATTCAAAATGTCTCTGACGTTGTGCCTTGATTGTGTGACAGATGTGAACAGGAAGTGCTGGTGCGTGACGACAAAGGGCATGCATGCTGTGGGCCAGGTGGAGGTGGTGGTGCTGCTGCAGTGCGTGCCCGAGGAGAAAAGCTTCCCCAAAGACATTTTCAGTCACTTCATCCAGCTGTACAGGGACACCCTCACAGGTCTGGAGCCGCTCACACTGAGCAGCGTACATGCTGTTGTTTTCAACACCTTATTTGACTGTCCACATCTGTCCACATCTGTTCTTTTGTCTCCTTTATTCCTACAGGGAAGGTTGTGAAACACCTCTCACTCTCCCTGTTTGGCAGCACTTTCCTAGGCACTGAGGAGCATGCAGGCTTCCTGTATGTTCAAGCCACTCTCCAGTCCCTCCAAGGTCTACCTCTGCCAAACCAGCCCTACCTCTTCGGCCTGCTGGTCCACAGAGCAGAGGTGGCCTGGGCTAAAACCTTTCCCTTGCGTCTCATGCTGCGACTTGGGGCAGAGTACAGATGTGAGCCAGTTGTTGGTATGAAATCTTGCGTCCGTACAGCTACAGGTCTCCTCCCAGATTACCCACTGTTTTTCTCTATTTCCAGTTTACCCGTGTCCTTTGTACAGCGTGCGCTTTAGGAAGCCCTTGTTTGGGGAAATAGGTCACACTATAATGAGACTACTAGTGGTGAGTTTGACATTTTGTGATGCAAAACCATATTTGGCATCATGAATAGGAGGTTTAGTGTTGTAATAGATCTTGACCTGTTTCTGACCTTGCTGTTCCAGGACTTTAGGAATTATCGTTACAGCCTACCAATGGTTCCGGGGCTCACTGTGGATCTAGAGGCCCAGAGGACCTGCATAAAGATACCCACCACTGGGTATAATGAGGTAACACTAAGCCTCGAAATGCTTCACAGTTATTTGCCACGGTTATGTCCTTTTTTACGTCATCTCCCTCCCCTCCTTCCCTCCCTGCTCACTTGTCTGGCATCAGCTAATGAAGGCTCTGAGTAAGTCCAACGAGCACGTGCTGGCCATAGGGGCGTGCTTCAACGAGAATGCAGACTCCCACCTCATCTGTGTGCAAGGAGACGGTGGCCAGTACCAGACCCAAGCCATCAGCATTCACAATCAGCCACGCAAAGGTGGGATGTCACAATATTAGATCCAGTAAAGGAGGAGAGTCACTGCAGTCACAAGTTTAAGTTTAATACTGAAGCTGATGCATTGAGGTTTATTTTTTTGATATTCAGATAAAAAGTTAAGAAAATAACACTTTCTGCACCAGACCACATAATCTATTAATCCAAACCCTCAATTCAGTTTTTTAATTCTATTTTGAATATGCATGATTTTAAGTTAAAGCTGTTTAAATAGGCCTAAGTGAGGTGAGCATTTCCAACATAAATACAAATGCATGTTGTGGATCCAATGAATGAATTCACAACATTGTCAAGGATATTGAATGTGTTACAATGTGCACATAAAACAACGTTAAACATGTTTCAATTTTCTGTAATAGTCCACCCATAAAAAAAATGCAATCGTATATTTCACACCACGATGAATTTCAGCTTCACAGAGACAAGCAGGTATAGATTAAAACATGACTTTGTATGTAAGGTCAGCAGTTCAGTCTGCCCAAGGGCAAATGTAAAAACAGTGGTTAATTGCATCTAGTCAGTGTTGCACTTTCCCTGGTTAAACACTAGATGATGCTAGATTATGTTTTTTCCCTCTCACTTGAAAGACCTTCCTGGATTGAAAACACCAGAGTCAAAGCTTGTATGTAAATGCTTCTTTCTTTCTTTCTTTCTTTCTTTCTTTCTTTCTTTCTTTCTTTCTTTCTTTCTTTCTTTCTTTCTTTCTTTCTTTCTTTCTTTCTTTCTTTCAGTAACTGGATCATGCTTTTTTATATTTAGTAGTGCTCTGAAAGCATCTGCGGGCTACTTGGCCAAGTCCAGCATTGTAGAAGGTAGGATGTCCACTCGGAGCGGAGTGTCAGCTTCACCTTGTCCTTGTTTTGAGTAGTGCATGATAACATCCCTGCCTTCAAGCTGGCTCATTCAGAATGTGTTGATTTTTGTATGTGTGTGTCTGTGTACACTTTAACAGACTGTTTGTCAAGGCGTGTGTACATGTTGATGTGTGTGAGTGTGTGTGTGTTTGTGTCTCCCTGTTGGTGTCTGTTTGTGTGTTTCTCCTGTATCGCTGTCCCTTCTCCCCAGATGGGCTAATGGTGCAGATCACCGTGGAAACCATGGCCGAGCTCCGCCGGTCGCTACGGGAGATGAAAGACTACACCGTCACCTGTGGACGGCTTGACCAATCAGACAGCCAGGAGCTTGTTTGTGTACAGTGGGTGGAGGAAAAATGCACTGTGAATAAGGGGTGAGTGCCCTCACCTGTTTGAAGCTTTTGTGCTCAAAGGAAACAGCATGGAGACCACATACAAACATAGATCAATGGAAATCAATGTATTTACAGTGTCTATAATTCACACCTGTCCAGTGGTAGTAATTAGTATCTGAGGTGTGAACTGTTGGTACATGTAGTCATTTAAATGACTGTCTCCCCCCAAGAGTTATAAGCCCCATTGATGGGAAATCCATGGAGTCCATCAGCAGCACCAAGATGTTCCAGAAGTCGGAGTACAAAGAAAATGGAAAGATCATCCGCTGGACAGAAGTACATATGAAGATCTATCTCATATAAAGATAAATCCACCTGATTCTGTCTACCACCTCCTTTTTTTTACATTTGTTTGTGAATGTCTTGTGCCAGGTGTTCTTTCTACAGAGGGGGGATCATCCCAAAGGAGGGGCGACCGACTCTGCTGAGCACAACCGGCTAACGGAGCGGATCGCCCGGGCGTTTTGCTTGGCTCTGTGTCCACACCTCAAACTGCTCAAAGAGGACGGGATGGCCAAGCTGGGGCTGCGTGTCACGTTTGATTCTCAAGAGGTCAGAGAAGAAGTCCTGTTATAATTGGTCTTATGTGTTCTCATCCTAACAACACACAAATAGATCTAGAAAAAAAAAGAAATTAAATCCTTTTTTTGCTTCACTTTTAATTATTTACAATTCTTTGTTATTTAGTTGTAAAACAGTTAGGTTCTTGGCTATAGAATAGGAGGTGTTCGGCTTACAATGGGTGAATTTAACCTGCAGTGAAGAGAGCATGCAACATACTATGAGTCACATCATGCACAGTTGTAAAGTTTATAGTTGTAAGCTCCAGGGTGTGACTCTGTTTAAATTAATTAGTGGTTTGTTGTGTAATTTCAGGTGGGATTTGTGGCTGGGAGCAATGGGCAGCCCCTCCCCGCGCAGTATCTCAATGCCCTGGATAGCGTGCTGATTCCTGTCATACACAGCAGGGGGCGCAAGAGGGGAGACGAGCCCATTGTGATGGAGCTCATCTTTTACATCCTGGAGAACATCACTTAGAGCGTGTGCACACACCCACACCCACACAAACAAACAAACAAACAAACAAACAAACACACCATAACACTGTTTCATCTTTTTAACCCTGACCACAACTCTGTCTCCAGCACGTCTCATCCGTGCTGCCATCGGTTCCAGGGCAATAAAAGCATTCAAAAGGGCGAACCAGACCACATCCAAGGTCTGCATCCATCTCATCCACTCACGAGTAGAGAGACGTGGTCTGACTCTTTAGTGGTTTTCTGATCTCACTCTACCCTGCAGAAGACAATCTGGGTACGCATGAAACCTATGATGGACCATCAGATCAGGGTGCTGTACTTGCACTGTAGTAGCAACTTCATAGCTTGATTATCATTCATGTCGCAATCTTCAATACAATTTCCAACACGGAAAAATACCTTTAAAGTGGGAGCTGGTTTCGGCCCCATGACCCTAAAGCAAACAGAAAAAGAGAATGACTTGAAATACTGTATGTAGTAGCTCTGTAGAGATTTGATGCACACTGAATGAATGCCTGGAGAATGTTTTCATACTGGATGTATTTTAACTGACTGCTAATGAAATGTAATGTCAGCCTGGAATTAAACGTGCAACGACGACTGAATGAGTGTCAGTTTATCGAGGACGCTCTGCACAACACTGCACTCTGTACATTTACTCTTGAAGAACTTGTACTTGAGAGAAGTGTTGCCATCTTAAACTCCTTTATACTTCTTTATCATATATACAACTGCTTTAATTAGAAATGCAAATAAACATTTCACACATACATGTATACATACAGTGGATCAATGCTGTACACCCTTTAACTTGAACCACCTTGTTACAGGTTTAACATGCCAAGTATTAAGTTCCAATGATTTTCTTCAAGACATGTTTCAAATTCTTAGACAGGGGACCTGGTCACAAGATAACTGTAATGGGGTAGCCATTACAGTTATCTTGTGGCCAGGTCCCGTCTAACCACTGTTAGACGAAACAATATAAGGTATTTTAATAGATCCAGCTGAAATAGCTTTACCTTTGAATAAATAAGTCATACAGACAGGTCGGTATTTGATAATTGGTGGATCATTTCAGAACTTCACTTTAAAAGACTGTTTTTTACAATATAAGTACTTTTAAAATATTTTATATTTTATATAGATACTTGGTTACAACATGTTCACACCACTTTAAGATCAAGTTGTTTCCTACAATATCACTTTCAACAAATAAGGATGATTTATTTACAGCTGAGGCAGGTTGAAGTGAAGATACAGTTGTCTGTACTTTGACCAGAATTGTCACATTACGTCCTGCATCATTGTTTATTAAGATTCTACCATTAGCATGTTGAGTGGATATTAGAATACATCCTTTTACAGTGTAACATAATATGCATGTCCCTGATGAACCAGCTGTGCAGCTCCGTGGGTGTAGATGCAGTATGCAGGGATGCCTTCCTCTGCCTCTTACGATGCGTCTTTTCAAACAAAGCAGAATGGGTCTCTTGTTAACCTCCTACTTGCGCTAAATACTTGGGATAGTCAAGACAAGGGGCACAAGCATGCAGCTCAAATACTTTTATTCTTCACTGCTACACAGCAGAATATCAGTCTTCCCCATGAACTGACAACTAACTGAAACTTGTCAGTAAATCACACATACAGTACACACTTACTCCACAAGTGAAAATTCTCAGACACAAAGTGTAAAACGAGACAATTAAAAATGGAATTTATTGGCATTTTAAATTTAAATACACAATATAACAACATTTAGAAAGTCTAAAGCATACCAATACAATTAGTTATTTTTTGTTTATTGTAAAACTATTTACAAAAAGTATTTTCAAGTTGATAGAAACTGTACAGTCATCTGTCCACAGGGGGTGGTGGCGAGGGAGGGGGGCGAGGGTGTCAGGAGGTGAGATAAGTAGTGAAGGCGAGCGGGGTGAAAAGCCACCAGTGTGACACTGAACTAGGAGGTCGTTTGCAATATCAGTGAAGATAACATTTAGGTCAGAAACATCTTCTCTTCATACATTGTGTTCCATAGATAGTTTCCCCAAGTCAAACAAACGAACCAACCAACCAACTAAATGTGGGACCCCAACTGTGGAAATCATTGACCACATTATTTCCCCATGTTTTGCATATAAAACTAAAAACAGGAAAAGAAACACAGCCAAAATTATCTTTGGAATCCGTAGTAGTTTTAACAGGTTCGCGGGGTCATGCTTCTTGGGTGTTCCCTTCCAAAGATCCTAGGCCTTCTTCATCTTGCCCATGTGAGCGCTGCCGTTCTCATGGTGGGCAGAGCCGTTGCTGGTGCCGTTGGTGATGCCGTTGCTGGTGCCGTTCTCGTGGTGTTTGCCGTTCTCGTGGCATTTATCTTTGGTGTGCGCAGCTGTGCCGTTCTGACACTGCTTCGTGTCCTGCTTGGGCAACCGCTTACCCTTCACGTAAGCCTGGATCCAGAAGTTGGAGAAAAGCACGAAGAAGAAGGTTCCATACATCCAGATCAGGTGGAGGATCATGGGGAACTGGTAGTCGCAGCTGTCCATGAAGTAATATTGGGTTGCGTGGAGAGATACTAGCACAAACTGGGTCTGTTGGGAAGAAATCACAAGTCAGCAAAATACTTACTATACCTAAAGTGTACATCAGTGTATCTTGGTGCCTTGGGAGAGGAAGCATGAGGCTGTACATACCAGCTGAATAGCAGTCATGTATTTCTTCCACCACAAGAACTTCTGGAAGCGTGGTCCAGCAGCAGCAAGGCCATAGTAGAAATACATGATGACGTGGACGGAAGAATTCACCATGGCGTGGAAGGATCCCATTCCACCTGGAGTAATTATCACAACACACATTAGACTGACTCCACCTTTATAGCCAGAGAACCTTTGACTTTGTGAGGAAATCAAGAAATGTTGAGGTCCGTGGTTTATCATTTTCTCCTGACTAACAGAATTCAGTACTTTACAGGTAGCCTGCACATGGTTTTGTCAAGTGTTCAGATTCAGATTTCAGACTGGAAACCAAACAAAGAACAACGTGATGGATCGTACAGGTTTAGAGATGAAAGGCTGCGGGATTAAGTCACTGTGCTACGCCCCCTTTTGTCACGACATTAATCAGTTTCTAACTAGTTAATGTGTACTCACCAGGAGCGTAGCCAACTCCCCACCACCAGGTCCAGGGCATGAAGGAGTGGTGAAAGATGTGCAGGAAGGTGATCTGGCCGTGCTTTTTCCTCAACACAAAGAACATCTGATCGAAGAGAGGATATTGATTAGTCCAAGCCCATCATGCCTCTTCCATTTTCAAAGACTTGTTTTGACCAAACACTCACACAAGATGCTCATTCACAAAGGATGTTAGGTTAAACAGACTGGACTTACTGTGTCCATTAGCTCAATAATCTTGGAGAACCAGAACCACCAGGCCACTCGGACCATCTGTAGAGGAAAATACAGACTCAAGTTAACAGGAAATCATTAGCCAACAAGTACATTAGTGAATAATGATTTCATCTCATTTCAGTCAATAATTATAGTCATAAGACTTACTCGTAATGCCTGAGGACTGTCGGAGGTATCAACTGCATCACATCGCCAGGTATATGTTGTGAGCCAACCAGACATCAGGAACTAAACAAAACAAGAACATTATATTTATTTGGGGACAAAAGAGTAAATTAAAGTTAGTAGAGATTAGCTAATAACAAGCGATTTTCAATCCAGAGCCCTACAAACATTATTTCAACAAAACTACACTATTTCAGCAACACTGTGTGTGATTTACAAAATATTCAGGATGTGCCCAAGAGCATCTTACTTCATAGACAATGAATATGGACAGTCCCACTAGCAGGAAGTTGTAGGCTATCATGGCTTCCTTCAGCTGGAAGGCCTTGCGATTGGCCATTATTCGAGGTCCCAGGTACAGTACAAAGAATAAGTAGCACAGCAATATCGTGGTCATGGGAACAGGACTCTGCATCAGTGGATAGTCCTTCAGTCGTGGATCTAGAGGAAGAGAAATAAGAAAAAAAACAATATATTAAGAAATTTTAAAAAAAGGGGGGGCGTGTTTTTGCCAGGTCAGTCACTTACCAATTCCTGCCAAGAGGTAGTCATAGATATCCATAGCGTGTGAGCCAATCTCCTGAATCTCCTGAAGCATTTTGGCTGCCTTGTATTGTTATGACCCAATTATCTGCAGAAAAGATCATTGTTAGTTTTATCTGATGAAGTTGGACACAGGAGCAAGAGCAACCCTTGCACCAGTCACATGACAGCAATTCAATGTCACTCAGTTCAAGAAAACATGGATGCATGTCAAAAAGATGCACTTCCTGGACATTGTGGGCCACATGTCGGTTAAAAAAAAAAAGGAACTGAAAATTGCACCAATTCCCGTCCCCATCCATTTTTATTCACTTACTGAGGAAACTCATTGTGAAACTTCTTTCTACACAATAAAATTTCCAGAGACATTGCAAAATAAAATTCAGCACCATCCTTCTTTAACAATGAATAACATTAACATACCCCAAATAAAATTTAAAATGCACTGCCTGTGTGTTGCTGGTCATATAAATGCCTCAAATGCCTTCAAGGAGGAGAATATTGTGATATTTCCTGATTCAGCGAGACTGAAATGAAATTACTCGGACGGAGTAGTTCAGCCCTCACTGAACAAACACTCCCACCTAAAAATCCCAGGATGCTTTGCTCTAGCTCCAGCCACTCATCAGACATGGTCTGATATCAGAGAGGAGGTGCTACAGGAAACTGAGAAGGACATCCCACATCCCAAAGTGAGGCGGCACTCTACAAGCCGTTCATGTGCAGGAGTTGTTCCAGAGGTCAAGACATAATATCCCAGCTGCTCTCCTCACATGAACCCAGCTGCCCGCAGAGAAGGGAAAGTTGCTGATCACCGACTTTAACAAGCTGCTGAACTCTGACACATAACAACCCAAGCCTGGCAAAAGATAATTTAGTTGTTTAATTTTGTAGAAAAAGGGAAAATCACAGATGCCAGAAAACATTTTTTATTCAAAATGCCAACTTTCTGGCTTTAAGAAACACTAAAAAAGCAAGAAGGAAAATTGTTGAAGTCAGCCCATTTTTAGGTCAAGTAGAGGAAGAAAATATGGAATAACTAAATTCTGAGGAAAATATTATGGAATCACACTGATAGCGTCAAGATAGAAAACTTAAAGCGATATGTTTTGAAAACAGAAAATTCACAAGAAAACAAATGAGGAACAAATGGGTGGAAACTGGAGTCAACGTCTGTGACCGAACTGTAAGAAACTGCCTAAAGGAAAAGGGATTTACATACAGAAAAGACAAACGAACACCTAAACAGAAAAAAACAAGGTTACAGTGGGCTAATGAAAAGCAATCGTAGACTGTGGGTGACTGGATGAAAGTGATATTCATTGATGAATCGTGAATCTGCATTGGGCAAGGTGATGATGCTGGAACTTCTGTTTGGTGCCGTTCCAGTGAGATTTGTGAAGATGACTGCCTGAAGAAAACGTGCAAATTCCCACAGTCATTGATGATATGGGGCTGCATGTCAGGTAAAGGCACAGGGGAGATGGTAGTCATTACATCTTCAATAAATGCACAAGTTTACATAGAATATTTAGACACTTTTCTGATTCCATCGATTGAAAGGATGTTTGTCAATGATGATATTATTTTTCAAGATGATAAATGGATCTTGCCAGAGTATAACTGTGAAAACTTTCCTTCAAAAAAATTAATCACTGAATATCACTTTCATCCAATCATCCACAATCCATGATTGTTTTTTTAGTGTTTCTTAAAGCCAGAAAGTTGGCATTTTGAATAAAAAATGTTTTGTGGCATGTCTGTGATTTGCCCTTTGTCTACAAAACTAAATGAAAACCCTCCAAGAGTGGTGATTCCATCATTTTTGCCAGGGGTTGTATTCCAGTTCCTTAACCGAGCAACAACTCTTCCTGCTCGTAATGTTTCAACTACATACTGGAAGAGCACCACTGAAAACTCAATCTGACTGCTCCACAACAAATATATAGAGCTTTATTTTGCTGATGGGAAACTGCCGTGGCATGCAGCGCTGCACACAGGACTGTTTAGACCTGCAGATTTCTGTTGACTAACCCATATCAAGTGGAAAACTGTAGTTACAAAGTAGAGGACACGCAGGGTGTGGTCTCCTCTCAACACACTGGACGCAAAGGGAGCCATTGTTTCATGTACAATCTACAATACTGAGTTTTCACAGACCAAGGACTAAAGTCCAGGCCTCCTTGAGCCAATATAATTAAAAGCTAATAATTTCAGGCTGGGGAATGGCGGGCAGAGAGCCGAGCTCACGCAGGTGCTGCCCAGAGAATGGTAAGAGAGGTATCAAGTGCAAAATAAAATTACTTGTGAAGGACATTTATGCAGTTTGTGCCAATAATTTCCTTGGTCTGAGTGTAAAGATGCCAACTTGCTATTGGTTGCAGTTTTATAACGCTCACAAGATGTGTAAACAGGAAATGTGATTTGCAAGGAAATGTAGGAAATCGGATACGGGACATTCATTTTCCAGCCTATTTCAGCCTTCCACTGACCGAGTGCTTGAAGTGAATGAATGAAAAACATCATTCGAAACAAGATGAACACCAACATTAGAAAACAAAATGACACTTGCAGAGTTTCCTTTTTGCACACTCCCAAACAGCTGGCTCAAAATACATAAATCCAGTTTGGTTATTGTATGTTTAATGTAAAGCTGTTGTTACTATGTAGTTGTGGATTCACTGTGGTAGATTATCTCTCGCAGAGTGGACATTCCTTTTCTTTTTGTAGACACCCCCTGCAGTTTTGTTCACCTCAGGGCTTTTTCAATAGTTAACCACGGGACTGTGTCAACACTGCTGTATCTTTCTGGTTGATCTTCTTGTCAAGCTTCCAGGTGAATCAGTCTGACATTCCAGACCAAGTCCTGACACATGCACTTGACACCACTAGCTTCCCTTCCACTGACATGGTGATATCAAAATGGTGATATTGAAACGGTGTTGTAAAACAGATCAGACACATTACATTTCAGAAAACTCTTACACAAAAAGTTGTGGTTGTTTTTGAACCGATGATGAGGCATTTGGTCAGGCGCCTCACATTTCAACAAGAGTACCATCATGTCTGTAGTGTAGAGTCTTGTTCTGAGGAAAAATGCTGAACAGTTAAATAGATCAGATCATACTCTGAGGCTACACAATCCAAGGCCACTGTGTTACTCCAACCTGATCCATTGGATTTACATAATTTGGATTCAGTGGAAATTTTGAAGAGCTGTTAAAGCCAGAGTTCTCCTTTCATTACCAGTTATGATGTGAGGCACTGAATTTCAATATTTTAGTTTGTTAACAGATTTGAGAACAGGTCTGGGTTCAAATCGTTTTGCAGACACGTTTGCAGTATACAAAATGTGAATTCAAAGATGTTGTTACACTATTGTTTTAAATAAAAGTTATCTTTCACATTATTTCATGTTCAAACTACTTTATGAACATGCAACAACATGTGACTCTTGGTCCACAGTAATAAAATTGATTGTGTGAGTCAGGGAGATGGTCTTATGATCATGACAACGCTTACAAGAAATAGGAACAATCATTTCTGTATGCTGAGACCCAGATGGAGACAGAAGCTCCAGGAAAAAAATGAAAATGGAGGCCCCTACCAGTCCAGCTCAGTGAAACCACAACACCCATTTGTAAGAATGACCAGCAGCAGTTACTAAGCTTCACTGCTCTTTACATTCGAGTTCACCAATAACCACATACAATGAAAAAAAAAGTTAAGACACCTCAGTGCAACCATTTTAAAAAGTTTGTGCATTGCCACAGAAGTGGATTGGTGGTAAAAAACTGATCTCAGTTGTCCAGTGGTCACTGAAGTTTAGTTATAGCAGCGATACTGGTAGTAGGCCTAATTCCACATGTGGACAGCAACTTCCTCATAAATGTGAGAGGGGTCCAAAAAGTGTCTCCTGCAGTGCTCCCCATGATGGAGTGATGTAATTTAGCTGCAGACATATGACCACTGAAGCCCCAGGCTGCACGATCCACTGCGACCAAACTTTAAAAAAAAAAGAAAAAAGAAAAAAGAAAAAAAAAGTTCTACACAAAACAGAGTCACCCCCTCTGTAAATCCCACCACAACCACACAGTCAATAGTAAGCAACCTTTAGGACAAGATGGCTGGTTTACATCTACCAAGGAGACACAGTGCAGTGGGGAGGGAGGGAGGGAGGGAGGGGGGAACATTTCCTATGAGAGCCATGTCAATGAATCATAGGGATGGAAAAAGGGAGCTCACACTCACAAGGTAGGAGTTAATGATGAACAAACTGGAGCCGACATGAAGAAAGAAATAATAAAAAAAAAAAAAATCAGGAAGCTGTAGCCAGGAAGCCACTGCTCAAACACAATGATAAAAAGAGACATTGTAAACCGAAAAGTGTAAGATCCTCAAAACACCAAAAGAACAGAAACCTACTGGGGTAAACTGAGGGGCGAGGGTAAAAAAGGTTTAAAAAAACCAAAAACAACCAAACAAACAAAAAAACACCCTGAGCTGCTCAACATGTGGGCAAACTCCACACAAGAGTTAGTTCACCTTCTAGGCAACGTTGAGCAACTTACCTGAGACAAGTATTTTCCCGTTAGATCAAAAGCGAAGGCGACTCCTGTCTCGCAGCACGGCAAAGCTTCTTTACACACTACAGGGCCAGGCAGGCATGCAGACAGGCGGGCAGGCGGGCAGGCAGGCTGGTAGGAGGGCAGGGGTGACAGCAGCAAAAAGAAACACAGCAGCACAGGCAGAGGAAGACAGACACAAAGAGACAGAGGGAGAGAGAGAGAGAGAGAGATAGGGAATGAGAAAGTAAACTGATAAAGTGTGACTGGTACAGCAGTCTTCCAAATCCCCACCCTCCCTGACTCACAGTGGATGAATAACCAGCTCACAGAAGGAGAGGGAGGGAAAGAGGCAGAGCCAGAGAGAGGGAGAGGGAGAGAGAGAGCGCACTGTGAGCGAGCGTACAACTGGGGTGAGAGAGAGATGGCCCCTATTTAAACCCTGACCACAACAAACACCCCAACAAAAAAAAAGAAACTGGCTACTTTTTTGGCCGACGCCCTGACTCCCACAAGTGAGAGAGTCCCCCCCCCCAACCTCCAACCTCCAACCCCCCCTTTTTTTTGTGACTCTCCTGGTTACACCCTCCACCCGCTGAAACACACAAACACAACTCTGGAGTCGCCCTGTAACTTCTCTCTCAGGGGTGGGCTGATAATATTATTCACAGGCAGCGGGCGAGAAATCAGTGGAGACTCTGTTATCATGAAGGGGGCCATTGTTACGCCGTTACTGGCTCTCTACCCGGCCAACACCCATAAAGCAAAACTAGCTTCCATTTCTTTTTCTGTGTTGTGGGACAAATCAATGATGAGTAAAAAAAAAAAAAATGCTTGCAACAAGTCAAGAGTAGTTGTAAAATTGTGCATTTGCTTCAACCAAGTGAATTTCAGTGTGGAAAACAATTTATAATTGATTCTTTTTCATTATTATTTTTGTATTGTCCATTTACAATTATAAATTGTACCTAATTGCTCTAAGTTTGCTTCATAAACTTCAAATACAAAGCATACACGTCCAGTTTAGTGACAACTGCATGAGCACAACGTAATGGCCTAACAGAGAATCCAAACACACTCAAGCTCCACAGCTATAGAGCATCATAAAACCTCGATGTTTACTCAGGGTTGGATAGTGTAGCGAATGGCAGACTAAAACTATTGCTGCAGAGGGAAGAGATGACTCATACGATAATGCTTAAAATTCTTCTGTGTTGTGTAAGGAGGTTTCGTCGTCCGATAGGAAATCACTTACTCTGATCTGACTGTCACGCCCAGGAACTTCACAATGGAATAAAACACTTACTGGAAATAATACTTAAGAATATTACATGCTCTGCTTGTGGGTTATTACAGAGAGGAATGTATTGGGGAACCCCTGCAGTTTCTTCCGATCTGTGAAGGACAAATAGTCTTTGCTGTAGTCAAAGCTGTAGACCTATACAATGGCTTAAATACTGAAAGATCAAACATTTGTCCATAGCGTTTCATCTTGCGGACAGACAAAAGAGGAAAATCAGCCACCCAGACAGAGGACATTGTCTAAAATTTTGTTTTGGAGGGCTAGTGAGAAAAACTCATTAACAACCAAAACCCTCAGTCTGTACAATCTGAAACTGACAGATGATCTTCGGTCTGTGCGTTTACAAGCACAGCTTAATTCTGGTACACATAACATTTTTCTAAATCGGTATGTGTGTCATAAAATATAATATGGCGCATGCGCAGAAGCGTTCTGAAACCAATCTTGTTCCGGGTACCAAAATCAGCCAGATTATCTTTATGTGTGTATTATGTGTGTACCAGGCTTTAGTCGAGCTATGCTCATGTCTCGAGGGGGCATCTCATCGGAATTCTGTCCTTGTCCCAGTTTACATGCAACGGGGTAAAATCAAATAGCTGACGGAAACATGTCTGCCTCCTCAACATAGGTGGCGATATGCGTAATTTCAGCAGGTTAATACCATAGACATATACAACCCCTTTCTGGTTGACCTATTCCATCACCTAGTAAACAACTGAGAGTTCTCAATGCCGGGCCGGTTCGACCAACACGACTTGACGCACTGGTCCAGGCTAAAATATTACTCAGGTCAGGACTCGGGTTTCCTTTTTTCTATTTAAAAAAAGAAAAAAAAACATCTTCCTGCTGGTTGTACTCTGTGTTATTTATTGTGAAATGCACTGAATCGGCGCTGACGCATCAGGCCATGCACTTTTTTTTTCTTTTTCAGGCAGGTTCAGCCATTATGCTACACTTTGTGCCATCTCTACTGTTGTGAAGCATGTACACATACATTGTCACTGGTCATTTTAGTCAGATCTGGAGAAGTCCAGTAGTCAGACCAACGCGTTTACATGCAACCACTTACCACTTTACATCCAATTTAGTTGTCCAGTTGTAGGCGTATTAAGATCATAATTCTTTTTTTTAAATGTCATGTAAACGTATTGAGTGTCACACTGTATCTTACTGGGCTGGTTTGACCTGTCACATGGGTCCTGGAGGAAGGTGGGTGGGGGTGGAAGTGTGTGTGTGTTGGGAGAGGAGGAGGAGGGGGCACCAGAGGAGTTCTGTTCATTTTAGCCCCTCCTCCAAATACCAGACAGAACAGACATCGTAGTACTCTTCTGTAGTCGCTGAGGGAGCTATCACAAATATGATAGTCATCTTGTCCCGTGAAACCAACACCTTGCAAAAAAAGCACCAGCAAGAAGGCGGAAGGATGTGGGAATGTCAATTACGGTGGTTTACAAACATGGCCATTTAACCTCTCACACCGATATACTGTAGTTGACTTCTGAAATGTGATAGTTATCAAAAAAGCCAATGTGCGTCTCACAGAGGATCCATTAAACTGTTTGTAGCCGTGTGTCGTAAATGTATTCAGTCCAAATTTTTAATCACACACCACATATGACATCATAGTTATAACTTGAAGTGCATTAGAGCTATAATGAAATTCAACTCGCACTACTGGATGCAGATTTCAAACATGTTTGACACAGCTGCCAAAGCTCAGTTCTGATATGCTGAACCTTGGTAAATGCACAACTGTGTGCAGCGGATGCATTATAGCACTGAGCACAGGAATTTTTGCCAGCATGTGAGACACTGGCGTGAGAGTGTGACTTTGTTGCCATGGTTGGTCTTGTCAATGTACAAAATCTTAGGTGAAGCTATGCAATGTGAAGAAAACAAAACAATCTCCAGAGCAGTGTACGTAAATGAGCCAGGATTAAATCTGTACTGAAAAGTCAAGATATTTAGATAGACAGCTAAAGGTTCAGAAGTTCATACAAGAATCTATGTTGCGATTGCAAACCAAACCACCAACAAAAGTTGGTGGTGGTTGGCTCATAACCAACAACAGTACTTTCTTTCCCTTAATCAAATTTATTTTTGTTCCTCTATGAGCTCACAACTTAAAAAAAAAAACACAGGTCAGCACAAAATCTTGAATGGCAACTCCAGCCACGTTGAAACTGATATTGATCAGATAAATGAATACTAATCTCTAGTAGCTAAACAACAACATACATTCCAGCAAAGCCAGCATGATGACACTCAAGAGAAAACAAAGGCATCAGTCATTGTCTTCTTCCTGTCCCCCAGAGACAGCAGTGTCACCAGGAGACCAAGTCTCTCTCTTCAGTCCAGATATGTCTGACAAACTGGGTCTCGAGAGGTGACAACTGAGATAACATGACAACTACTACTCAACCTCATCAGGGCCCGTTCTGCCATTATGGCATGTGAACACTTTTTAGAAAGGGGTGGGGGGGCTACTATTGTGCAATAAAGAGAGTTACGTTAAAAAGGGGGTCAAATGTCAAACTACTAAAGAAACACAAACATGGATCTGAACCATTATGGGTTCTTCAGCAGGTTGTGGCTAAGTGTATGCAGATTAAATCTTAATAATCTGACCAATCTCGTTTAATAGTTCTCATATATTTACAAATAGCTATATACACTGGTATATATTACATTGAATCATTTAACTCCATCAATAATTACCAAAATATCAAAATGAATATTTAAAAAAACTCTGATTTGAAGTGATATTTTGTTGCAGTATACCTTTCATAAGAATACTGTACATACTTTTTAAATTGACATAATAAAATTGTTGATTGCTGTACACTGAAATAATGAAAAAATAAAATAATCTAAGGAAGCAATTTCAAACTTCATTGCATGCCTGCATTTAGGGATCAAATTTGTATTGGGCCTGTATCTCTCCGTCACATCTGTATAAATATGCATGGCCTGGTGACAGTGTATTGTAAGTATCAAGATTTTATTATGGCTGTCGAATGTCCTGTCTTTAAGATCTGGATTGCTCTCAGATTGTATTGATTTGTGGTACGATAAACACCCGTGACTCAATGCGACCATTATTAGTACACACTTTATTAAAAAAAAAAAAAACACATATTCAAATGCTTATGACAGTTACCCTAAATCCCCCGCCCTTCAAAACACAAGAACGTTGCTGAACTTGATCCGGGGCTGACATGTCTACATCATCTCATTTTCATTGTGTTTAGGGGTGTAAGTGTGGTGTAGGTGGGGGTGGGGGAGTAGAATCGCCCCTACCTGCAATTATTGAGACAAGAACGACCATTCAGCACCAGTCTCCTACTCTTTGCTCCCCCCACCCCCCTTTCCTCCCTCCCTCTCCCACTCACCCACCAAGGACTCAGATTTCTGGAACTTTCCACACTAAACAATAGTGCATTGCGTCGTTATGAAGGAGCTAATGCTGATGCAGAAACGACTGCACCTCAGCAGGTTCAGGGGACAGGATAGTAGGGAAAGTGAGTCTGCACGGTGGCAGCCAGCTGGTCTGTTTACACAAAGTGAGGCATTCATTACAAGGGAGTTTGCAGAAACATGGATTCCACTCGGTAGTTGCTACAACTGGTTCGGTTTGATGTTTCAGATAATTACGCTCAGGAACTATAGGAACACAAATTAAGATGTTGTGACGATTAAAGAAAGTATTAATTACACACCACTTCCTGTTCATCGACTCACATGTTCAATTTTCTCTCTGTATGTCAGGCAATTACACAGTAAAATGAGGCAAAACCACAGGTGAGCATAGTTTCTGCTGTAATCCCTGACTGCAAAGAAAACTGTGTGCACAGCCATGGAAGTACTGCAGGCAGACTTGACTCAGACTTGAACAAAGAAGCCTCTCTGTTAGTGTGCAATGGGCAGTTTGGATAGATAAAAAGAAACAGACTAGCCATTTCAAACTTGTATGTTCATCTAGCCACACACACTTCAGTGCTGCCTGTGACTCCTTTAGAGTTGTATCACTGCTCTGAAATTCCAGCAGTCGACCTTGGGCGGCACAAAGTTAAAATAACAACTTCAAACAAACCTGTGCAAAAATGGACAAGTTTTGACTGGAGCTGTCTGTACAGTGTCTTTCCATCCTAAGCTGTGAGATTTCCAACTAAACACATAAATGCAGAGTAAAAATTCACCGGGATTTACAAATGAGGGTCCTGCACAAAAACAAGCCATCACTCGAAACACTTTGCTGCACCAGCCACCACTCTGGAAACAATTAAGGTGTTGACTCAGCCTTGACATTTACTCACTAGGTTAAGCTCACTGCTGCAATCACAATTGCCAACGTGCTACACTAAGTTCAGTTAAGAAACGTCACCTCAAGAGATAATATTCCTCCAATATGACATTAAAAGACATAAACTAAAGCTATTAAGATTCTAAAGTCATAACTGCGACCAGCACCACCCACCTTCAACAAATGGTGTGTCTATACATGTCCATTTGATGAGCACGCTAAAACTCGAACAGCTTCAGACTTGACAGGTGAGGAAATGGTGACACACACCTGGTGTTGTATTATGCAAGTCTTCCACCATGACTGGAATGACACTCTCCGTGTCTGTCAAGAATACCTCAGACACTACTATGACAAGAACGTCCACTTGGCAGTTTTAAACATGCAAAAGTTCACACCATAGTAAATAGGGTTACAACAAATAAACAGACAAATCAAGTGTGATTTCCCTATATGATTGTTATGATAGAGGGAAAACACACAGTTGCAAATGTCTCCTCTTCAGGTCAATCTTTTAAATGGTGTTTTAACAACCTGACCTTTGATCCAATTCCCCAAAACACAGATGTCAGTGTCTTTGAAAAAATGCGAATGCAAATTCCCACAATTTCATCGCATAAAACTGCATGAATAACCTGCATGCTCCATCGCATTTTTTAAGGAAAACCTGCTGCATAATCAAGGATTTTTGCCCACAACAATCACAAAAAATCCTGTATTATGTAGTTTTTTTTAAAGGGTAGAGAATTGAACTCAAGCAAAAAAAATAAAAATTAAGTCTAATTTCAACTAAAAAAAGAACTTAATGATAAAACAAAGAAACAAAACACCACACCTAGAGCTGTAGTCACCTTTAAGAGTATGCTGGTCAAAATACACAACAACCATCTGACGTGACTGACATATTCAAAAGGCATAACAAGGCCAATCCTCACATCTGGTGGCTTAAACCAACTTCTGTCCTTGCACTGTATATAAACAAGAACAAGTTGAGCCACATTCCAGTTATTTAGTAATTTAATTGTACCAAATCGAACTGTGCTAAGCTAAGCATTCCTGTGCCAAGTAGCCAGTTTTAAACAAATGCAAGCCTTAATTCTCTAGCCCCTAAATTCTTGAATTGATTTATTTGACAGTTAACATACATAGATTATTGTGTCAGAACCTTAAACTAACTCTCACAGCCACTAAGCAGTCTTTAAAGAGTTAATTCACACTTTGCCATGAGCTGTAGTAGTAGGAAACTGCTACTGCATTGGTTCAGGTGGGTTCAGAGTGGATTATGTTGAAATTCAGGCCACACCCCAATGAAGCCAAAGGGTTTTTTGCAATGGGTTGGGTGGGTTTGAAGGTTGCTCAAGCACTTCATAATGTGGCAGTACCAGATAACCACATCCTTAACTGACCCTTTAAATGTCATATGCATTGGCACATGAAACACTAAATGTCAGGTACAGAGGCTTCTCCACCCACAGGAAGAACGCTTCCTAAAACAAACAGTATGCCAAAAAACAAAACAAAACAAAAAAACAAACATCGAAGGAGCTCTCCATTCAAAGAGCTCAGATTGTTGGCTGCAGCTTTCACCTCTTTCATGCAACATGTCACAGTAGTTTAAAGCAGCCTCTGTCCAAAAACAATGGGAACATAAACATTTGCCTTGCAGAAAAACAGGATTTAAATAATTTATTTACCTTACAAAGTAAACATGGGCCCCGGTCAACTGACACCACCTAAAGCAAAGAGCAACAGTTGTACAGTTTGCCAGAGACTCGTTGTAAAGCCTCTGATCCCCATCTAGAGCACAAAATGATGTACAAACAGCCTGGAGACCACTGAGGTAGCCATTGTAGCAAGTCAGGATCACAAACTGTCAGCTATCTGTGACACTACTGAGGCCCAGTGAATTACGTCACTGAGGAGTAAACAGTGTTTTGACAAGGATCCCTTGCACAGCCGGCCGGTTGGTTGGTAATATGTGGTAAGGGAAAAAGTGAATGACTAACATTTTCCTCCACATCGCAAAGCACTTTCCTGCAGCTGCTAAGTGACCGGCAAGAGAAAACTGTACAGCTAATCTAGCTCAGAGAGTTTTTCTTTCCTGGTTTAAAGTAGATTGTTTCTACTGGCTGAAGCTTTCAATATCACTTCCCCTCCCATACTTCAGAGATGGGAGGGCTGTTGACACTGGAGGCTGATGAAGTGATAACCATCTGCAACCTTGAGGCGTTTCATGTCACAATGCTGCTGTAGCTAGTGTTTACACTTTACTTTCAGGGCTGGTTGACCTTGAGGCCCTTTGTCTCCATCCCACAGCCGTTAGTTACAGCCAGTGTTTACATGTCTACATAGTTGGTGATCCATACTCTCCTTTAAGAGATCATCACCTAGAAACAAAAGAATCAGCGAGGATATAGGTTTAGAGCCAAGTGGCTCATATATTTTGTAAACTCTGAGTATGCAAACAGCTACAAAAAAAAAAAAGCTGAGCCACGTGCAGTCTTAATGCTGCATGAGTCAGTTCAAACAAAAATGTGACACAATGCTACCTTATCTAAATCATACTTACTTAGGGCCCTGGCAGTTATTTTTGTGGTAAAGACCTACACCTTAACACTATCTGTTCCTCCACTGTGCATCGCAAAAGTCTTATGCCAGAATGATAAAATTAAACTTACTGTTGAGCTTGACATGACCGCGTCATTCAGTAGGAGTGAGTGACAAACATCTTTATCAGAATTTATCAAGAACATTATATTGATTTGATGTTAGTGTTGCACAGTAAGGACAAACTTTGAATCCATTTAAGGCATGGTTGGTGGATTTTTTTTATTTTTATCAGGCCTCATAAAGGTGACCTCACCAGTATCTTATAAGCTACACACATAATAAAGGTTTCCTTCTTTTTGCTGTGCATGTACAATAAATTAATTATGTTTCTCCACCTGCCCCATACATATTCTTTGTATTATTTCTTATTTATTAGTTTACAACATTTTTTTTTGACATAACTGACTTCATTTGAGGGCAAATCAAGGTCAAGATGAGTTACAACTGAACTCAACATTACTTAACCTTGTATTAACCAGGTTCATTGTAAACAGTAACTTAACAGATAGGCTACTAACTAGCCATGCCTTAAAAAGGAGATGATGTGCCTTTAAAGCTGTGTTGGGCCTCTTTGTGTATAAACTCGGCATACACAACCAAGCATGGGAGGTGGCTGGGACCGTTATGACATCTGATCAACAGGTAGCCTACATTTTACTCCCAGTGGTCCACTAGAGTGACCTCACATCTGTAATAACTGATATATTGATAATTGTGTCCCCCTCACCTCGTCCGCAGACATGTTTGACAACTACTCCAACCTACAAACACACCACAGACAACAATACCACCTGTCTTCAAAGGACAGAGCAACAAAATAGCCACTGTGAGCGCGAGGCTGTCAATGGGGCCCTTTGTCCGCAGCGCAGGTGCAGATGATGAGAAGCGGACTCGGAGCACAGGACCATCAATAGCCCACATATCGAAGGTGATTGTTGTGCAAATTGACGGGTAAATCACCCGTTTTTACACGAATAGGCTGCACACCATGGTGCAACACTGAACACGGTGTAAAAAACAAAACCCGAGTATTTTTCCTCTGTCTTCGTCAAATCACCTGAATGACGACAAACTACAACCTAACACACCTGAATAGGGACTATATGACGTTATATAAATGCGCGCCCCCCAAGCGCCCACCGCCCCGGGGTAGAAAACGCACCTGAAAGTTAGGTAAGAGCTCGTTGGTTGTCACAGGAAGTGAGTATTTAGCTACTTGTTGATAAAAGCAGTGGCAAAAGCCTCGGTTACTCACTTGTTCTGGGCGAAACCTGTGAAGTTTGTCGAAAGCAGTGTCTGCAGAAGTCAACTCTGTAGCCTATGCTTCCTCTTCCTCTCCGCTCAAATCTTCCTCCTCCTGACCCAGCCCTTTGATGGAGCTGGGAAAAGGGTGGAGTCTTCTCCTAACTCTGCTGCTGCTGCTGCTGCTGCTGCTGCGACTTGACTTGGTCGCCTAATATGGACGTAATCGACTGTATCAAAAGCCAGTCATGACCATAGACTGTATATAAAAGAGGTCATGACCGATTTAAAAGTCACTGATGCTTCCCCCTCTCCCATAAGGGTGACACAAAGGCCTAAAATAATGATCGATTGGGTAAATTCTTCAAAGTGCTGAGAAAGTGATGGTTAAGTTTGACATTTTGAGAAACAGAGCACAAAAACTCAAGTAGCCTATACACTGTGAAATAATTTTGATTATTGATATAGCCTAGGCTAAACAGAACAAAGACTTGGTATCATCATCAAACCTTTTAGAAAAATAATGTGATTGACATTTATCACAATGAAACCATCTCCTTTCTGACACAGCTTTTATTAAAGTTTTCATTCTCCACTTTTCATACATGGTAGATGAAACTGTGACATTATTCACATAGCACTGTTAACATCGGTTTATTCAGGCTTCACATCAATGAATGACAGACTCTGATCTGTATGTGCTTGTAAATGTCTGTAAAACAGCAGCAGCAGCAAAATGTTTTACATATACACAGGCTACATTGTGTAAACCATACCACAGCTCAGATATGTGTCAGATTATGTAACGTAGCCTACTCTGAAATTTTTATTCCTTTGAAGAAGGCTGCCAAACTTGTAAAATGAGATGGATGGATGCTCACATCTTGCGTTGGTGACACCGTCTTGATGGTGAACATCATCCATAACGATTATATAGAGAAGCACCCGAGCCTGCAGCAAAGTTTTGACATAATATGTCAGACACCTGTTCTAAGTGTGTGATCATAAATCATCCACCTGTAAAGTAGTGAACTGCCCTCCTGCTGCTTTAAGTGCAAGGTCATTTCTTACCTGGGGCCACTCGAAGAACTTTTGAACCAGAGAGGACCACTCATCCCACAATGTCATTAATCACTGTAACCACATACACAGAAATTCACAAAAACTCCTCTTGTGTAGCTAAAGCCTAGACAAAGGTTGATCCCACAATAAGATACAGTATATATAGGCTACACACAGTACAGTAGTATATATAAAAGATATATGCCTATAAAGCCTAAATGTACCTTCAAAAATACCTCAAATATCTTTTCCCAATTTTACCTATACAGACTGAGAACAAATTGTAGAGAAACACATAGGCCACTGAAGTTCAAATTATAGTCAGGTCACCTTCTCCATACCCTCAGGTACAGGTTCTGAACACTGTGTTTATTTTGAAGCTTTGCCTGGAATCTGTGTGACCGGTTCTGGGGCTCAGTTTGACAGGCAGCGTGGGTCTGATGGATAATAACTCTGATGAGTGACGATCGCAGGTCAAAGAAGGACTGACTGGTTCCACTTCCTCCTGTTTCGCATTTCTGGTCGATGACAGTAACACGGAGAACAAAATTAGAGCAGGGCAGTGGCAAGCCAAGTCTGTCATGTATATTTCCTGTATATGTCATTGCTGTTTTTGTTTGTTTTTACTTTATTTTATTATTATTATTTATTTAAGTCTTTTTAAATCTCAAAATATAGCAAGATAACACACAGGCAGAAAGTGTAATATCACTTCTTCTTTTTATCATCTATTGTCTTATACTTCTCTGCTGTCTTGTTGTTAGTGTTTTTACTTTCTAAATGTCTTCTCTTCCTCATAACATCAGGAACAACAGATGGAAATTAACCTGGAGCTACATTAACCTACATTGCACATTACATTCAAATGTCCATAAATATACATTGTCCTTTCTTTCCTAAACAGATAAATTGAAAAATTGAAAATTCTTCCACTTCCATTTATCATATAAACATTTTATGCCAAAGTGATAAGTACACTGTTCAGTAAGCATATCCACTAAAACACCACTCACCGCTGTAATTATTTTAGTGATATTTTTGTAGTTTTACATACGTTTTTGTCGTACTAACTTTCTTATTAGAGGAAAACTCAGGTTCTCCTCAGTGATACCTTACAGATAAATACTGCAGGGTTACAACAATACAAAAACATTGTCATGGTGTCCCCAAGTGGACATAGTGTATTACTGCAGGTCAGAATTTCTTTCTTTCTTTTTTTTTAATGAACATACAGTATGTGTCCATGTGCATAAAGTGTGTGTGTATACTATATATATGTATGTATATGTATAGTTAGTGAGGATGGGCTTAATCTGCGGGTATTTATTGAATCTGGTATGTTTTTGTTTGTTTTTTAAGTTCAAACGCTTTTGAATTTAGCATCTTCAAAAATATCTTCAGTAACCCTTTTAAACACAACTTAGCAAGTTTGGGATATGGGGGGTTCAGACTCCTCCAGTTTAGCAATAATAAACATTGTGTATATTGTGATAAAGGTCAAAGTAGCAATAAAATTCAATGTACATCTTACTGCTGTCCAAGGAATGAACCCAGAATTGGAAATCTCAAAGGCTCTGCTCAATAACTTACAGGGCAAAATTAAATGTCACTATGCATCTATTTCAAGTGGCCTGAACATTTGTCTCTACAGCTGGCTTTTCTCATGGCACTCATTTAATAAGAAACAGTTATATATCATCCAAAACCACACAACCAAATGTCTGTCCCCATTTTTTAATCTTTTTTAATCTTATCAAAAAGTTTGCCGGCAAGCATGAACATTATAACTTGAAACTTGATATCAGTTCATCCCTTTCCTTTGTGCAGCTGTTTTGTCCCTCCCTGGAGGGAGTCATGTCACAAAGACTATAGTCATCTTTTTGCAGGTTGTGTTTCCCTGCACAGTAGAGAAACAGACACCTTCTGCATTTTAGTGGCACCCATTCACCTTCAAGACAATGGGAACAGTCATAGCAGCCATCACTCAGCCCTCAAGAGCTTGGGGAAATGGCAAACATGCCTGTGTTTGTTGAATGCAGATTCTTGTCAATGTTTTGAAAAGCATTTTTGGGTGAATAGCTCTTTCTCTATTTAAGAGTAAGCTCTGAGTTCAACTACAATATCTTTAAAAGGCCAAGAATTTAAATGATATGTTATTGAGACTCTGCAAAAAAGGAGCAACATGGACTGCCAAACATCCAGAAATATTTGTGGGATCATTCTGCTCCTTCTGTCCTATATGTGGCTCAAAGGGACGGGTTGTTTTCTCAGGACCTTTACCAGAGGGCCGGGCTCTGCCTGCAGGACAAGAAGAAAGAGGGAAAAAAAAGGAAAAGAGGGAGGGCTGAGTCGGGGTTTGGAAAGACCTTTTCCAGCCCTTCTTCTCTTTCAATTTATAGGTCCTCCATACACACACCCACATACACGCACACACACACACACACACACACACACACACACACACACACACACACACACACACTCACACTCAGATATAGACACCAACAGCAGAGCCCAGCAGACAAAGTCAGGATGTGACATCATCAACAGGAAGAGAAGCCAAACAACTTTTTCTCTCTTTACTGTGTTGCTGCCGAGTGAAGTTGGAGCCTCACGGTCTGTTAGTGGCCGGCAGGGAGGGAGAAGATCCAGAGGAGGCGAGAGGGGGGCAGAGCAGCTGGAGCTAACCTCCACGGGGAGTTTAAAGTCAGGAGATCCGACGCCCAAATCCTCCCTGAACTTCCCACAACTTTCCACCCAGTCCCAGACCCTCCACTGTAGGATTTAAGCCAGGTACAGTGCAGACAGCTTTTTCCATTCATCTCCTGTTTTTAATCTCTCTCTCTCTATGTCCTCTGCTCTGTCTGGTTTCTGCGACATGCAACGTTTTATATGTAGAAGCTAGTGTTTGCTTTTTTGTGTCAGGGCTTTTCTAAGTTTGCAGTGTCAGAAAAAACAACCTATAAAATCATCTGAGTATGCAGGGAGAGCAGCCAAGCTCAGTACGTGATCAGACACGCTTCAGACATGTTGAGGCTGTTCAGGCATGCAGAGGGACGTCAAGTGATCAAAATTAAAGTCTGTCTCATGTGCTGGACAAAAGTCCTCATTGTCTTCAGTGTCCAAGTTAAATGTTTGGATGAAAGTGTGTCTCCCTGAGTTTGAGGAGAGAATGAAGCATTGAAACTTTGAGCTTTTCTCACAAGCCTTTTTGTTATGGACTAATTCAAAGTTATCTCATGACCACGTATTCATGCTCCCCCAGTGGTGAGTTTTGAGCTGAGATCAGGCTGCCTGTGGAAGCTGGTGGAAAGTAAAAGTACCCCTCTCATATATCAAATGCTGCCTGCAGTTTAAATCTTCACCGTTTATTCAAATGAACTCACAGGGTGAAGAGAAACCAGCAAAACTATGAGTTCAGCAGACACGTGAGAGGTCTGAATCTTTTTCACAACAAATAGCCATATCAGTGTTTGGTCTACAGAGTAAGCACAGATGATGGTGCAGAGACAGAAACTTCTACTAAGTTGTGTCACAGAAAAGCAAAACACAGGAAATGTTAAGACTGGCAGTTCGCAAAGAGACTCGGGACACAAATGCGGATATTGTATCATGTTGCAACCACAGTCACTTGAATGTGACTTCACTTCAAATCTCTGAGGGCATAAAGCTTTAATCCTCCAAAGTCCTGAATGGAAACAGGCAAGGCAATGGAGAGTTGCCAGTGTTACTCAATGAAATTCAACCCTTCTAATTCAATAACATGCCTACCTCTATTTCTTAAACACTGTACACCCTATTTCTAGACAATAACCTACTCAGTTGATATTCAAATGCTAACATTTAGGTTTTATTATCATAACAATGCAGGCATGGGCTTGTACTCAGGGAGGTCCCACCCCTAATCAGTGTATCTGCCAAAGAGTTAATAGCCAGCACTAATCTATTGGTTGTGTGTCATATCCCAAGACTCATTTCCCAAGGGAGGGGCTGGTGGTCTGTTTCCCATCAGTTGTCATGTTCAGTGTCAGCTTTTTCCCTTTCATCTACTTCTATAAACCACAGTGCTCTCGAAGGGAGTCAAAGTGGCATTTCCGAGCAATAGAGACCATTGGACATTTTCTCTCAGGTTGCTTCCAAAATCCACTTTCGTTTTTAGTGAGTCACAGCATGCCATTCATTTTCTGAATTATGCTTGACTCTAGTGGCCTGGTTTTTGCCACAACTGACTGAAACAGTTGCTATTTTTATCACTGGATGCCACTGAAAATCTTGTGATAAGGTCACTGTGGTCACGCAGAGCAGCGGATGCAATAACTATACACATTTGAGATGAACTCTCTGGTTTGTTTTACAGGGGTAATAAAGACTTTGGCCTATATGAGTCAATTTAATTACCTTTTTCTTTGAAGATGTTTCACTTGTGAATTTTGATTAATTTCCTAGGGCTTTCTTTGTTGATCATTTGACAATGGGATGGGTGGTTCTGTAGCTATAGTTCTGATGTTTTGGTGACTGATAAGGCGGTGAATTGACAGGAAAAGAATTAGCAGACTTCTCTTGTTTTTCTGTCTCACAGGAACGTCCCACCATCTGAAAACAAGAGCTCCTGGCTATCTTTGCATGACAGATGCTGACCCCTGTCTGACCTCATTTCAGAGCTGAAACCAGCCTGGTTCCCTCTCTCAGGAAGGTCACACGCTATCACACTCAAAACTAATTATTATTCTGGAGAGCTCATTCCCCGCTTATCTCAGGGGAAACGACCAAGTCAATGGCGTTGTGTCTTGGACAAGTGTTCAGCAAAGACAGAACATTCAGGCCAAGGAAGCGGTTTGAGCCGGGCACCCAGCGATTTGAACTCTACAAGAAGGCCCAGGCCTCACTCAAGTCCGGTTTGGACCTCAGGAAAGTGGTTCAGCTCCCGGAGGGAGAGAATATCAACGATTGGATTGCTGTTCATGTGGTGGATTTCTTTAACAGGATCAACCTGATCTATGGCACGGTGAGCGAGTACTGCACCGAGCGCACGTGTCCCATCATGTCTGGGGGGCTGAGGTACGAGTACAGGTGGCAGGACGGCGACGACTACAAGAAACCCACCAAGCTACCTGCTCTCAAGTACATGAACCTGCTGATGGACTGGATAGAGTCACTCATCAATAATGAAGACATCTTCCCCACCAGAGTAGGTGTGTGTGAGGTGTCTATAAATGAAGGCGTCAGTACTGAATGTGTAACCTAGTACATGATGGAGTGTGAGCTGCACTGATGTTTTGCAGCATCAGTGCTGAAGAGCTGCACTGCTCTTCTTCATTAACATCGCAAATGGGATGATGAAGTTCAAGCAGAGGTTAATTAAACAGTAAGGTTGACATTTAGAGGTGCATAAGCAGTTGACTGTCATGTTATTTTATCTCAGAGCCAGATTGGACAATCAACATTTAATAGAGGTGAGAATTTCATCCATAAAGAAAGAGTGAGCTCAGAGGACAATTAGCACAGCAGTTAGCAAAATGGCTCTGTGGTTCTGGATAAATTAAGGCCTTCTTTGTGGACTTAGACACAGATGTGCAGGCAATTTAAATAATAACTTTCCCACAGTTGTGAACAGGTTTTAGTAGCTATTTGTCCTGGGTGTTTCCCTGCTGCTGTTTGTCCAATATGTGCACAATCCTCCCATGGCCCTGAGCAGGAGTAAACAGAAAATGGGGTAAACACATGACGTGTAACAATATGCTTGTGTACATGTACAGAGGTTCTCAAACTTCTTTCTTTGGCGCACCCCTTATTGGTATGACATTAATGCCACCAAATCATGCAAGTCAAGACATAGTGATCTTACCGCTGCCAATGTTCAGGCTTAGCCAATTTTACATTTGTATCACAAGAATTAGACAAAGCATTATTACTTTTAGATATTAGTTTGAACTCTCTGATAGCTTGTTCATTACTTTTACAATTATTTACAATTTTTTCACAATCTGGATGTTAAGTTTCATAATTTCTGTTTTGCCAAATGAGATGATGCTATGAAACCTTCCACCTTTGTCGGTTCTTCAACACAAAACCATTTGACTGAGTTTGACTCACTTTTTTCAACTCTATCAACAGACACTTCATTTAATATAGTATTATTTAGCTAAACGGTTTGCATCATCGCCCACGCGGTGCAGGAGAGCAGGGTTCGAACCCCACTTGGGGTAGTCTGTACCTAACACAACGCAGAGGGCCAGATAACATTGGCTACATATGCAAATCCGATTAGTTAAGAAGACTGAGAAATGATTGTACTTTACAGAGTGTTGTGTCTGCTGAATGATTGGTTTCAGTTGAAAAAAAATGAAAGGTCTTGTCTCAAATCTACAATCAAAAGGTTTTTCAGGTGAAAGCCTTTACATTTCTGTAACACTCATCTCCCTTCTTTGCTCCAGGTGTACCTTTCCCCAAGAACTTCCAGCAGGTGTGCAAGAAGATCCTGAGCCGTCTCTTCAGAGTCTTTGTGCATGTTTACATCCATCACTTTGACAGCGTCTGCAGCATGGGTGCAGAGGCCCACATCAATACCTGCTACAAGCACTACTACTACTTCATCTCGGAGTTCAACCTCATTGATCACTCTGAACTGGAGCCCCTGGTGAGATGATGGTGTGACCTCAGATGTGTCAGGGTGAAGTGAGAGGGAGCAGGAGAGGATCAGATAGATGCTTTCTAATGGGAGAGCTGTCAGTGTCACTTTCATGACTGTCAATCTGGCAGAAAATATCAGCCATCTTGTCGTCTATAACCTCGCTGTGATGCAGCATGCCTGATGAAGTTGACTTTTATCTTTATCTCATTGTGTTTTCCCTGTGAGTGCATGTGCAGTATGGAAATTTCCTCCTGAAGGTGCATGTGCCACGTTATCGTTCATTCTATTCGTGAACATATGAATCGTGTTCTCTCAAATATAATATTCATTTTCCACCACACAAGTTTCCTACTATGAAAGAATATCATAACTGCTCTCTAGAAATGTATTTGGTTTGAAGCAATAGCCCACATAAGAGAAGTTTCTGACATTGTGTAGTCATAGTGTTTTTATAGTTGCTGCTTTTTTCCAACAAAGGGACCATCATCACATATGAGCTAATAGAGAATGGAGCTCCAAAAGGCTTCTATGGCTATCATTATGTTGCTTGGGCTGTGTAATTCTCCCTGCACAGACAAATATGGAGACATTTATGTCAACACACCAGAGAAAAGATAAACCTTGTAAACAGACCCTATTTTTATTGTCTTGCTGCTATCAGTCCTATAGGCAGGATATGTTTCTTTCTCACAATAAGACAATTACATTCCTGATTTTGAAATTGTAGATTACATTCATCAACAATCATTCATTGCATATGTAAGATGTGTTAAACATGTCCTTTGTTTTCTTCTCCTGCAGAAAGAGATGACAGAGAAGATATGCAATTAAACAAAACATGGACAAAGGAGTTTACATTCTGACGTTACCTGAGCCCCGTGAGAAAACACCAGCATCGAAACAATCAAAACGAAGAGCAATTTTACAAAAAGTGGACAGGTCCAAATACGTGCCACACTTCTTCAGATTGGTGGCACTGTACCTTCCCAGATGTTTCTACTTAAAGTAGTTCTGGTGCTGTGATGCCATCATTGTAGGACTTTGTATTGCTTTATAATAATACATCTCCTGTACGTATCATTTTTCTTTACTCCTGCATGTATATGTTTATGTCTGACCTTTTATATATGTTTTGATATACAGTGTTGAGTCTTATTTTGATGAATAGAAGTATGTATTTTATTTGATGTGTTTTTCTTGTTCAAAATTGTTCCAAGCTCGGAAAAGTATGAAGAAATGGTCTAAAAATACTAATGACTGCATGATGTCTGTTTTTTCTAATGTTATGTGTTACGTGTTCTAACGTTGGATGAGGGGTGACACGTCTTCAAACAAGAGAAGAAGTCCAGTTGCTTTTTTACTACAACTCCACAAGAATGTTATGTCGTGCATTACACAATAATACTCACAGGCACACTATCATTATTTTGTTTTAATACTGGATATGAACTCTTTATGGCAGAAATGAATACACACACACGCACACACACACACACACACACACTATGCACATTATGCTGAAATCAACACAGTTCCAGGGCCAAAACCAACATAATATTAAGGCAAATTACACAACATAAATGTAAAGTCTCTAAGTCTCTTAACAAAATAATGAAAATGATGAAATACTGCAGGTATGTGACGACAGCTATACTTCCTTCAGCCAGTGCTGATGTGCCAAAACTCAGAGCCCTGACACACATGTGTAAATAAAACCTCCTCATCACACACACAAAAAAATCCCCTCTACGTGGAGTGGGGTGTGGCAGGGGGCAGCAGAGCCGAGTGACGTAGCGGTGGTAGCCTCATTCCCGACCAATGGGAGAAGGAGGAACGGACGAAGGGGCGGGGCTAGTGTCTGTTTATGTGTTTTCCCGCCCTGTGCGTCACCGACTGTCTGGCTGATGGATCTCAGCTAGCAATGGATGCTTACATCAGTTGGCAGAGGCTTTGACAGACGGGACCTGGCTGGTTTGGACACAGAGTCCAGGTTAGGATACCTTTTTTTCTTTGCATGTAAACCTTTAAACGCTACTACCTTACGGGTGTTTGTATCCAGACCATAGACTGTGGCGAACGGACGTTTAAAGGTACAACGAGCTAGCTCCCGTTAGCTACCTGTGGCTAACGACAACAATAACGTCGGGTTGCTCCATTAACCCTAACTCTAACTTTTTTACCTAAATCGCCTGGTTAATCTTATATCTATTGTCCTCTCTCGGTGACAAACTGTTTAATTTGTGGAACTGATTAAAAACGTTGAGTAACGACGTGGCTATTTTTAGCTGCAGTCGTGGATGGTTGTAATTAACCACCGACATTAACACGGAGCTAAATATATACGTTAACGTCAGTAAGTTATCACCTCGAGCTTTTATATCGTTAGATAGTGTTTTAACAGCAGTTCAGTGCAAACACTTTCCTTCTTAGCACAACGTCAGCTAACGTCAACAGACAGGACACGAAGGCTCTTTCATAGTAATAACCGCAACCAAAGTGAGATAAAATGTGTCACTCGAGAGTAAGAGAAAGAGGAAATATGTGTTTTCCTGTACACGCCAAGTCAACCAAGGGCAGTTGATGGACCTGTGTGTGTGGTTTTTCATTTATGAATATTTATGCCTGTGCTGACGCAGTTTGTTCCAGACTAGCTGAATATTTGTTATGTGCTCTCTCAGTTGGCAGATATGGTGAGGCACAGCGTGATGGCGGAGCTGCAAGCCTTCCAGCACTCTCTCCAGGTAGGAGCTCAACTATTATCACTGGGGATTTCAAAACCTCTAACTTCCTGAAACACGTTGTGTCAGATAGACCATCAAGTTGCCAGAAAATGGCAACACACACACACACACACACACTGAAGGTCATCTACACTGAAACAGAAGTTTCATCACTCTCTCTGTGAGTCATGTACTGACTACCGGTAGTCGTGTGACTGCTTCTGGTAATGTCCAGGGAGAGATAAGGGCGGCAGTTGTGCTTTACTGTATTATCATCAGCCCACTGTTTTGGCAGGTTGCCAAAGGAAAGGATAGACAGCAAGGCTGTAGTAGTAGTCTTGTGACCATCATGTTTACAGTGGTTCATTTTTGTGTGTGTTTCCACCTGCTGGATTGTAAACGTTGTCAACAAAGTGGCAGGATTATGTAGTTCTTCTCGTGCTTACTCTACCATACAACCACCAGATCTCTCTGACTAAACTTTCCCTCCCTCTGTGCCCCCTCGGCTGTGTCTGTTACAGGGTAACTCCCTGGCTTTTGGCCAAGTAGGGCAGAGCTGTGGTGCAACTCCGGAGAATGGTATCTCCACAGAGGAAAGACGGCACCTTTCCCAAGGCCAAGCAGGTACAATGATTTAATTACAGAGAACAGCCTATTGTGGTTGCAGCGTACGTGCTGTGAATGCTCATTTTGCTTCCTGCTTTTGATTCCTCTATTTTGCAACAGATTTTGAGAAAAGCCAGCCAGTGAACATCCCAGATGCAGCTAAAAGAAAGAAGAAGAAGAGAACAAGAGCAACAGACAGCTCCACTGGGACTTTTGATGGTAATAAAACTCAGATTATTGTGGGATTTTAATAGGGGAAAAACAGGAAAACATCTACCATCTACTACCTGGTAAGCACACTCATATCTATTTATTTCCCCAGACCTCTACAAGCTGACAGATGAGGTGCTTGGTCAGGGAGCATATGCCAAAGTTCAAGGATGCATTAGCCTGCAAAATGGGCAGGAGTTTGCTGTGAAGGTGAGTTGGGGTCAGATTACACACTTCTTTACAGCCACACTGTTAACTAAGTTAAGATAAGCAGCTAACTAAAATATTCAGGGGATAGGGATAAATAATATAGTAACAACTTGTCTGTTTTTGTTTATAAAGATCATAGAAAAAAGTGCCGGACACAGCCGCAGCCGGGTCTTTCGAGAGGTGGAGACACTCTACCAATGTCAAGGAAACAAGTGAGTACATTTAGTCAGAGACTTTTTCAAATAAAATCAAATTATAATAACACAGGGGGAAACAGAGTCTTATCAGCTGGAAAATATCTTGTTCCAGGAATATTTTGGAACTGATCCAGTTTTTTGAGGACAGCTCATGCTTTTATCTGGTCTTTGAAAAGCTGCGTGGAGGTAGGTATATTTGACTATCCCACCAGTTGCGATGTCCTTGTACACAAAGCTGTTTGTGTACATGAAGCAATTTGAGATGACTCTTCTCTTCCCTCAGGCTCCATTCTCACACACATCCAGAACCGAAAGCACTTTGACGAGCTGGAGGCCAGTAAGGTGGTCAGGGATATTGCCCAAGCGCTTGACTTCTTACACACTAAAGGTAGGTCACAGAAGGCAACAGGTATTCTACCAAAGTCCGAAATGAAAGATTCTGTTTTTCATTTCCTCACGATGTCAATGTGCTTTTCTACAGGCATTGCCCATAGAGACCTTAAGCTGGAGAACATCCTTTGTGAGTACACTGATCAGGTAAGTGGGCAATGCAAAAGACAGGAAGATCTGAGAAAGACACTAGTTACTCATAAAGCTATTGAGTTAAACAGTGTGATGATGTCTTTCCTCCATCGTCCTGCTCAGGTGTCGCCAGTAAAGATCTGTGATTTTGACTTGGGAAGCGGAGTGAAGCTCAGCAGTGCCTGTACACCCATAACAACTCCAGAGCTCACCACACCGGTAACAGTCTACGCTTTAATCCATCGTAGACACACAAACATAATTAATCTGATGGAGAACAGTTATTTGACTTATTTTTTTGTTGTTGCCCTCTCTCAGTGTGGCTCAGCCGAGTACATGGCTCCAGAAGTAGTGGAGGTGTTCACCGATGAAGCCTCCTTCTATGACAAGCGCTGTGACCTTTGGAGCCTCGGGGTCATTCTGTACATCCTGCTGAGCGGCAGCCCCCCTTTCATCGGCCACTGTGGCACCGACTGTGGATGGGATCGAGGAGAAACCTGCAGAACCTGCCAGGTAGCCCTTACCTTATCAGCCTCGGCACGGACTCAGTGTCCTTATCACTTCACACAGCCATAAACGTTCTTACCACAGTGTTCCCAGAACAAAGGGACAGTGTGCTTCCTCTCTTGTCACCTCTATCACAAAGATACAATTTGAACCGACAACATGAAAGTGTTTGTGTTTTGTAGCAGCAGCCAATGATTTGTACTGTAAAATCTTCCCTTAAGCCTCTTTTCCATGAGTTTAAAAACTTGCTAAGACCCACTAACATCTGGCCTCTGCCAGCAGTGCAGGTTACATGCATTCACACCCTAGTCAAATTATTTATTACTATTTATGGCCTCTGCTCGGAACTGATGTAAACACACACAAGTAAGCCCACTCTTTTTCCTGTTGTAATACAAAGACACTGTAGTCACACCTGTCCCCTGCCCAACACAGTGCTGTTAAACCAGAAACACTGCTGTTACACTACACACGCAATCACCAACTAAAGTGTCATACATAAGGGCTCTGACACTTGTACAGGTCACATGACATGTGACAGATCTGTTTGACCAGTTTGCACGGTGGCTATCAGATCCGTAAATGCCTGTGATGACATTGCTCCTTCCAGTTGCGTCAGAACAGTTCTTCCTTTCATCACTGGTATTACCATCTGGGCACTGATCATCATTTGCAAATTTCTTCCTGAAACAATGACTGATGTATGCTCTGTTTTAAATAGCCTTCACCTACAGGCACCATATTTTTGGGCGGAGAATGTTTACTTTTTTCACCACAAATGACAGCAACAAACGCACACTGACGTCTGAACAGTTTGACAGGACATTGTGTAATCCTCTCTCCTCAGAGCAACCTGTTTGAGAGCATCCAGCAGGGCAAGTATGAGTTTCCAGACAAGGACTGGGCTCACATCACAGGAGGGGCCAAGGATCTCATATCCAAGCTGTTGGTCCGGGATGCCACCCTGCGCCTCAGTGCTGCTCAGGTCCTCAAGCACCCTTGGGTGCAGGGGGTGGGTATCATTACATCTATACACCGCAATAGCTGATTTGGTATTCTAGTCTTGTCTTATACAAGACCATAATGATTCTTCCACTGTTCTGTTTAATTTCAGTGTGCAATTTAGGTAAATTATTCCCCTCCTTTTTTCTTTTTTTCTTTTTTTACAGAACGCTCCAGAGAGAGGTCTTCCAACTCCTCATGTCCTACAGAGGTATGACAGAGTTTAGAAAGTCAAGTCAAAAGTATTATGAAGTTAATAAGGTGCTTCAAAAAAAAGGAATGTTAAGATAAGTAAATTCACATTAAAGCAAAAGCACATTTTGGTATCTGTGCACCTTGGCGCCCCGGTGGCACTCTTGGAAACGAGACAGAATACATTATCATACGTAATAGGTGTTAGAGCTAGTTTCAGTCATGGCCAATCACATTCACTACTTTCATCCCCTTAAAACATGGTTTCTAATGTAGATTTTTTTTCTTGGGGGAATTTTAGTTTAGTAAAAGTTTCTTTTTTGATTTATCTACTTTTTAATTCATTTTGGTCACTTCCTTGTGAGATTTATCTGTCATCACATTGATTTATAATCATATCCAATTCAGTACTACTGCATGAACACAGTATTTTATATTTCTTGAATTTTACTTAATTTGTTTTGTTCATACAAACAAAAATCTGACTGAATCGACTGAAGCTTTTCTGGTTAATATTTATATTGTGATTTAAACATTATCCAGGGAATGAGTAACAAACCCTCAGGATTGTCTCAGATTTTGAGAGCACAAAGGTTGCTGCACTAGTTAGTAGTTATATAGTAGCCCTTATACAGTGCTCAAACTATCAAAGATCCCATAACTTGCCTATTGGCCTCAGAATCTTTTTTCATTTTTTTAATGACATGAACCCATTTATTTAATTTCCTGTACTGCTAGGAGCGCCCAATTTTATCAAATTAAAAAATTGTAATTTTTAAATCAGTGTTTAGTTAGAGGCTACAATTATAAACAGAGTGTCCCTTTCTGTGCTGCAGTTGAGCAGAGTTTTCACATGTGACCACAGGAGAGTTGAGAAATGAGGCAAATGCAGTAACGTTGGTGTCCAGGCTAAAAAGTGAATGCACCTATTTGACAGAATTTGGATTTAAACCCAACAGAGAAACTAAACTGAGCATTTGATAATAAATGCTCAATAATAAAAGTCATTTATGGCACCAAGATAGCAGTGCGTCATTAGGTGATCATCACCGCACCCCGTGGTGCTGTGCCTCTCCTCTCAGTGGGGTGTACAGCGAGTCACCAAGATGCTAAACTGTTGATGGTGAGGAAATGGTCTGCAGAAGAATACCAGTCCACAGATAATGAAGAATTAAAAAGTGTATGAAACGCAGTTTAAAAACAGTCGGCTTTGTCTTACATCCTTCTCCATCTCCTTTGCTCTTACAGGAACAGCAGCACCAAAGACCTGACCCAGTTTGCAGCAGAAGCCATCGCCTTTAACCGGCAGCTATCCCAGCATGACGAGCAGCAGGAGGACGTCGGAGCGGTCGTTTGCTCCATGAGGCTCTCTCCTCCTTCCAACTCCAGGCTGGCACGTAGACGGGCGCAGTCCAACGCTCTGCGCACCAGGGACTTCGCACCTGCTTCAGACGACCTTGCAGCCTGAGGGACTAGTACAAGCCCCCTTTGTCATGTTCTCTGACAGATTTTTAACCTCTACCTGCTCTTTCTGTGTGTGTGCGTGTGTGTGTGTATTGTTTGGACAGGGAGCTTTGTAGGATCAGCCACACATTATCAGAAATGACCAACTGTTCCTGGTGTTAAAGCTCTTTCCCATGGCCAGTAATCTTATCACGCAGACAGAGTTTGAGCACCAAGGGGATGGTTAATCCTTGGCTACCACCTACTAATTGAAAAAGTAGTTGAAACTCCTGAGATTTGTCCAGGCGTTGTTTTATGCTGCCTCGGTTTTAAACTAAGACTTTTTCATTTGAGAGACGCTTTGAGTCACACAGTATAAATTCACATGTAGTGTATTAATAATCACCCCAAAAGGCGGTTTATATGACGATATCCAGTCAGTACATATCATTATCAACACAGCATTACATAGGTCCAGCACAGGTTTTGCAGCTGTTGCTGCCCTAATGCAATATTATGTAATTTTTTAGCTTGAGCTTTTTTCTCATTGTCCAACTGTGAATTGATATTTTATTTAAATGCTTATTATTGCTTCCCTGCCACTGAAGGAAAGGAATGATCTGTCTTTTAGTATTTTAAGTGCGTATGTGATTTGACGCGTGTGTGGATGTATGTGGTTTAGATGATAAATATGGACTACACTTAGAGCAGGCTTGGGCTTTTGTCCCATTTTCCTGCATACTTAGGTCATCCTGGTCTTGTCTGGTGTTTTTAAAAGAGCCTAGGCAGAGCTTAGAGAAAGTGCAGGAATCTGAATGGATACGTAATTAGCTTAGAGAAAGACCCTCTGTTTAGACTCTTTATTTTCTTTTCATTTCTAGCTTTCAGAGCAACACAAGCTACCTGTAGCACAGATGTACTTTAAAATAAGTCACTTATTTATTTTAAAGGGAAATATAGATTTTTTAAAATTATTTCTTTTGTCCAACAATGTGAATTTGACACCTAAATACTTATTTTCAAAGAGGCTTTAACAACTTTTTTTTTAATCCTCATTCGAGTCCGCAACGTTACCTCAAGCTTTTATTTTCCCAAATGTTTGCACGTTTGTACTGTTAAAAAAAAAATAGGAAAGAGGGAGATAAAGGAACACCGACCCAAAAAGAGTTTCTTAATAGGTGTCTTATTAATTTGATATTGCTGAGTGTTTTCAGTCAGAATGACTTGATGTGAGAATTTGAATTGTTTAGGTGATATGTATAGTAGGTGAAGAGAGTGAGAGGGGTTTTATGAGTAGTTGATGTTACACTTGATAGTGAGATAGAGGAGATTCCATACTGGTGTTGAAGGGATTTATTTTTATACAAGTATAGTATATTGTTCAGTTTTGTATTTTCGGTTCTGTGAATGTGCCTATTGAAACAATGATGGACGTACTAAGCTTAAACCTCTGTCTTTGATTTTCTGGTCCATCAATTTGCTGTTATACACTTTGTGATTTTGATCCCTTTTATTTTTATATATATATTATAAAAGAAATAGTTTTACTTTTTTTTTTATTTGTTTCATTCATTGAGGACCCAGTCTGTGTTTGCTGGGGGTCACAGTGACAGTCTATCAATTCTATTTCCCCATAACTGTTAATTTTATGTGTTACCCGCTAAAAAGCATGTCCCCTTATTTCACACTGTTGCCATGGACACCCCATCCCTATAGCAACTAAGGGACTTCATAGGCTGGCAGGAACTGACAGGGATTTGCTCTAAGCGTATACACCCATTAGGAAACAACCACTTTCTATGGTACAGCCCCCTCACTCCCATTAGGAATCATATAAGCACTTGTTTGTTTCCCCCCCATCAACTTGTAATAGCATCAAATGATACACAGTAATTGGTATACAATTATCGAAGGCCATTGAAATTAGTGTCTTATGGGGTCTTGTGCGTAGTGCACTCAATCTGGAGCATATTTTCACTGGTATGCTGTGTTCTCAATAAAAAGATCCTTAACATCCTGTCACGTGTGATCTGTGTGATATAACTCAAACTGTTTGTTCGCCGCTGATTCACTGCAGGTTTACTCAGGGGTTATGATGAGTAAATGTGGGTCAGTTGTCCTTTTGTGTGTGAAGATGATGGAGAGGACCGCCGTGACAGGAAGAGGGTGTGCGATGAACCTGCCCACACACTGACCATCTAGCTTTGCTCTGACAGAAGCTGTGTCCTTGTTGCTTGAAAAGCAGAAGTGTGGTGGAGCTGTGTGTGTTCTTTTTTTTCTAATCTTTTTAAAAAGAAGTAGAAGAGAAAGAGAAGGAAGCAGAAGTAACAATGACTCAGACTCTGGATCCTCCTCGCATACCCACTGATTTCTGAGATCATCTCGGTGTGTCACATGTTGATGACAAAACTTAGATCAGAAGCTGCCTTGATTGGACCAGGAGTTTAAAACAGCTCCACAGCGCCCCCCGTGGCCCATCCTCATTATAACCTGTAGTGTTTGAGCGGCAGCAGCAGTCCACTGTGTTGTTCACCTGCTGCAGAGAGGAAGACCACGAGCAACTCCACACACGGTGCAAAGACGGAGAAACACTGAACTGGATTATGCGTCTGATCTAATGTAAGTGACACTGAGAACGGATCATTATCATTATTGTCAGGTTTTCTGTGCCAGTCTAGTAGGCAGCAGGAAAATGTGATTTTAGATCTGCTTCAGTTTTGCTACTCAATTAAAGCACTATCAAGAAGAATAGTTGTACTGTACTTGCTATGGTGATGCCTCATCCGTAAAATCTTCAGTTTTTGCTGTAAACATGTGTTGGAAATGAATTGATCGGCATAATAATCATAAGTTTTTTGTTTTAATTTCTTGCCACTTCTCCTCATCCTCTCTCATAGGTGATGAGTTCAGTGATCAGCAGGTCATCTGATCTCCATCTCCCAGAGGTGGGGACTTGGACTCGAGACTTGAGACTTGACTTGGACTCGAGTCTCGACTTTGATGACTTAAGACTTGCTTGATCAAATCAAAAAAAAGACTTGGACTCGCTTGGCACTTGAGAGCAAAGACTTGAGACTCGACTTGGACTTGCAACATAGGGACTTTCTCCCACCTCTGCCATGAGACATGGTGCTGCCTGAGAAAACCTCCAGACCGTCTGCTCACAAGAAGGTCCAGAAGCAGCGCGCGCTGTGGCAGCAGAGCCTGCCCTCTCCGGCCCTGTGCTGCGCCTGCGGCCTGTGCATCATGCTGGCTGGCATCAACATCACCCTTGTGGGGGCGTTCGCCTTCGGCACCTTGATGCCCACTGGCAACCCCCCAATCATCATAGGTCCTCTCCTCCTGTTGATAGCCCTGGCGTTCTTCACGGCCTGCTGCGTGGTCAGCAGGAGACCCCCGGCCCACATGGCCCGCAAGGCCAAAGGGGGAGAGAAGTGGGGGCTGATGCGGATGGGGACGGCGGCGTTTGAGATGGAGACGAGCGAGCACACGCTGCAGGACACTACGGCCGTTCAGCTCAGCCCCACCAGCTCCCCCGGCTCCTCTCACAAGTCCAGCTCCAGCCACGGGGCCGACCCCCGGCCCGCCTGCCAAGATGGAGGCGACGAGCTGCAACTATCAGAGATGTGTGGGAGAGGAGGAGACGACCCCACCTTGACCTCTGACAGCAAGGAGGGCGACCCCACAGAGATGCCGCCTCCTCCCCACAAGACTTCTTCCTCGACATAGCATGGCCTCCTGTTTCAGTGTCTGGATGTTCTGTGCTGTTAAATGGAAGTGTCTTTTTATGATTGGCAGGACTGGTTGGCATTTTCAAATCTAAAGCTGCAGACAAAATATCCTAACAAAAGCATGTAGTTGAAAATGTGTTGTGCAGAAGCCACCTCATGGGGTAACTTATTCAGTGTGTTGTTGAATGCTTATTGCTCATCCCTAGGATGTATATTAATTTTCCAGGAATAGAAACAGGAACAGGAGATGATACCTTAATCCAAGTGCCTGTTTGTGTGTTTCTTTTTTGCATAAAACATCCAGTTAAGGCCGATTATCCTGCATTCACGTCGTATGGATCAACTGTGGTTAGTGCTTGTCATCGTATACGTTGGGGAAAGAAGATGAGTGTGTCCTGCCAAGCTTCTTCTCTGACTCACGAGACTGCTCCTTTTGACAGAAGTGCTGTTATTTATTTTTTCTCTCTTTAATACTTGTATCAGCTGTGGCGCGTGAGTGTGTGTAACCTTGAGCTGTGTTAAGATGGATATTCAGGAACAAATTAGTGTTTTACCTTCAGTGAATTTGTTTGTCATGTCGCAGTAACCATGGTTATAAGACTTATTAATGTTAACACGTGCCTCTGTCTATACATTTTCTAAATAAAGACGAGAGTTTCTTGATTGTAAGTGACTGTCCGTGGCGTGTTTCTGTTGTCGGCCAACACAGCAAATTAATAACATGGGTTGTTGAGGATTCCCTTTGTGTATCATCCATAAAAGCAAAGCCATAAAAGACACAACGGTACACATTTGCGGCTGTGGGGGAAAAAAAAAAAAAAGGTGTGCAGCAGGTTGTGAAGATAATTCGACCGTTATCTGAGAAGAGCCGGCGGCCGCAGTGCAAACAGCTCCTCCCTAACATGTTGCCCATCACTTGGCATCTGACCCAACAGCTGCTGGCAGAGGCGAGAGTCCTGTTTACTCATCATTATACATCTGCTGTCCACAAACACAGCGAGACGCGGTGTGATCAGATCCCTGCACACAACTCAACCACTGGAAAAGATAACAGAACAGCCACCGCCTGCAGTTGTTAACATCTTACTGTGTGTGTGTGTGGATCGAGCTTTATGAATGGCAAGAGGCGTGGATGTCTGTATTCACAAATACAACCGCTGGCTAGTGTTTCTATAAAGAGGATGACATGTCTTGGCAACCTGTAGTCATTTTACTAAACTAGTAATGAGGTCATGCTGCTCTGAGTGCGTGCAGGATGGCACAGAGAAATAGATTTGGAGCTGAGTTGCTTCAACTGGGAGAAGGTTCCTGTAAATGAGCAGGTTTTATACAAACAATAAGCCCACACTGTTTCCCTTCCTGTCTTTGAGTGTAAATTGCACATAAGGATACATGAATAAGAAATGGTATGAGAGCTAAAACTGTAACTCAGGATTTCACCTCTCATTACTGATACATATTCACCTAATGAAACCAAACAAACCAAAATATCTAATCTTTCTTGTATGAAATGATACATGAATGTATATTCATTTAATAATTTAGTGTCATATTTGTTGATATTATTTATAAGCTGTGCATATAAAATATAATCTATAACTGTTTTTTTTGTTTTTACATACTATTCCTTATACAATGTATATATTCGTATTCAAAAGTTGTTTCTATTTTATTCTTTCTCAATTTTTTCCTATGAATTGCTGCTTATCTTAATGATACATGATTTCAGTATATGATAGACATGTAAGTAATCATGTGTTGATCATCAGCTCCTAATTGCTCTGCAGCTCTTCATCAGCAAAAGAAGAGGAAGAAGAGTCGGTACTGGAGTGTGTGGATGGACTTGGAGCTCTCACTCTGTCTCTCTCTCTCAAAAAAAAGAGGCTCTGGCACCACAATAATGACAAAGGCACCTGTGAAAACTGAATATGTTGGAAAGCAGAACATGTCATTGCAGACCAAACCGAGGTTCTGACCCCTGCCCCTTCCTGGTGCTGTAGACTCGTGGCATCCTTTCTCTGCCCCCACACCAACACACAGTGCTGTGACAATAACCCTGCAGGTCTTTGCTCAGCACAACACAAGCAATAGAAAAATAAGTAACAGTGGATGGCTTTGTCACCATATTTCAGCAGAAGTCTTATGAATCTGTGCACACAGTCAGAATGTCTTTATCCAGTAAGTCAGAAATTCATTTGGCACAGACTAGGCCTATGTCTCAATATTTATTGATTTCACCATACGCAAACTGGTATACATCAGCTAGAATCACAAATGTGATCATTTGTGAAGTTTCATTATGTGACTTTAAAAACAGATATCCCAAAAGATTCCAGCTCCATTGATGAAGCCCAACACCCAGTCTTATGACTCCACCTTGTGGAGAGAAGACAGGAGCTTCATCAGAGCCCATGAAGAGCAACACAGCTGATGATGAATCCCTGTAGAGTAGTATGGTATTGTATGTGAATCAATCATTCCCTCTGTTGTCTGCTGCTTCAAAACAAGAAACCATTTCAAGTGTACAGCTTTCTTCTTCCATCAGCCCTTAGTTCCTTCTCATTTTAACTAGCCTATATCCTTTGATTATCAACATTTTTAAACAGCAACTGTTGAGTTATAGTCATAATTAAATATGTTGTTGTTAGAATCTCATTATTAAAGATAGCCTATTGCTGCTATCAAAAAGTCAACTGACAGTATCTCAGTCATTACAGTAAAAAAAAAAAACAGCACAAGGTGATGACGCGCTGCTTTTCGTCACTAGAGGGCAGTGTCGCCTCTGCTCTGAGGCAGCGGGGAAACGATCCCGTCCATTTCTCGGGTAAGTAAATTTGTTTGGATTCAGTCTTTCTGCTTTGATGAGATGTTGAATTTAGACTAGAGGCACTGATTTCCGCAAACTGCTACTGACTGCAGAATAGCTATATGTCGACTATAAAATGAGGTTTGCTCATTGTTGCTTTACTCGGACGCCTGGTCTTCACTCCACTGAGTTTGAGCTTTTCAGCTTTTTTTCTGAGGAGAAAAAGTGTCTGTGCTCACCTTAAAAAACATGTGCAGGTTGACCTTGCACCATCACAACCAGTTTGTCCAGTGTGCAGCTTAAACATGTGCTAATGTGAAGACTTGAAAACATCCAGCAGCATAAACACAGCGAGCTGACTTTTTATTGACTTGAGCAATTCATATTTAAAATGCTAACCGGTATGCACATCCAAAGGTTTTTGTTTTTTTCAATTAGAGAGAAAAAAGGGGTTAGAATTATTAAGTGAATGAAAAAATTAACATAAGACTGAAATTATTAGTAAAGGGATTTTTTTTAATAAACATCTCAAAGGCCTCTATAAAAAAAATCTGTTTTTGTCCAACACTATTAACTTACAAATCATAGTTCAAATTCAATGAAACAAATACAATCATTAACAAATAAATACATTATTTGCAATGGAATAAAATTTCCATCTTCACTGATCAGCATCATTTCAGGTTAATGTTTATTACCTGCTAAATGAGAATGTTTCTTGATGTAGATGTTCCCAAACTCTTTGAAACAGAGGAAGTTTAATTGTTTTGTTTGTTTTGTTTGTTGAATGAGTCACAGTTTATGCTTTCTCCTATTCAAGGTGTTTTGGCCTTGAATGCCTCACGGCCTCTAGCCGCACTTGTTCAAAGTGCCCGCCTGCGCTGCTCCGTCCTTGGGCCTCGTCCAGCCTCCAGCTCATTGTGTATCCGAAGAACACAGGCAGCGATCCTCCTGCGGCCCTGAGCCACAGCAGGTCATGTCTGAACCTCCGCCTGAAAAACACATTTCCCTCAGGTAATACACCACGCTCCCAGATAACTAGAAGATAGAACAATAGCAAGGTTGCTGTGTCTTTGACCTCGTCTGCGAACATAATCATCACCAAGGGGAGTGACCCCCCCCCACGCAACCCCGTGTTTCATACACACTGAACTTCCTATGCACAGGATGGGCATGCATACAGTTTCTGCCCCTGCATCTCTGAAGCTATTTGTCTTTCCATCCCTTTCTCAGTTGTTGGGTAGAACGGGCATTTAATATCCCACCTCCTGAAATGAAGCACCATTAATTTTATCCTTCTTTTCAGTTTGCAAAGTGTCCCTCCAAACAGCAGCCGCCTCGATCTAATTCCTAATGACTGTTGTGAGTGCTGACTCGGCTATTGTAAAACAAATGATATCTGTGTCTTGTTGGAATAATCCTAATCTATTTCAATGGAAGGGGCCGCATTAAAATGACAAAAAAAATGGGGAGGGGGGCATATTTCCATCTCATGATAAATGTGCAAATGTCCACCAAAGCTGAATCAGACACCATATTCTAATGGCCTGATTGCTCGTTCATTTCTCGCCTCATTCTCTAGCAGCCCTGCTCCCTCCTTTTTAATGCGGAGCTGGTCATATTTTGTCCCAGATTAGTATAGACGCCGGCTGACAGTTGCCTCTGCTCAAGGTATTTAGCAGACATAATTCATTCATAGATCTAGAAGTGCTCCTATTTGTCATCCCCATTTTTTATGCTCAGCCTCTCCACCGTCGCTCATTCCTCTGGGTGGTGGTGGTGATGTGTGTGTGTGTGTGTGTGTGTGTCTCAGGGGAGATGAGGGCAGGGGCAGTTTTCAGCTGATGCATTAGCTGGCATATGCAAGCAATGAATTATCAAGGAGGTAAAGGAGTCAATTATCCACTCTTAAAGAGGGGCTGGGCCTGTGTGGCCTAGGGGCCCCTTTCCATATTTACCAAACCATTTCACAAAAAGGTACGTTGGGAGACCTAGGGAGGAGACGGTGAGCAGACAGCACACACACACACACACACACACAGGCGCGCTTACATGCATGGACACACACTTTCATTTATGACCCTTCTCCAGCTCAACCTTGCACCTTCCCGTCACTTTCCCTCCTGCACATGCTCAGTGCAGCCTCCTCTGTTAACAAGGACAAGCGGTGACGTTTCAGATCTGTATATGGTAATAATCCATTTTATACACACCAACTCCTCAAACTGATTTGGGCTGAGCTGGAATAGCCACGCCATGACCGTCAGCCATTTTGCCATGTCCCAATTCTCTCCCCTGACTCCCCTCAAATCAAAATGGGGCCCTGATTGACTGTGCCGCTCTGACTAATAGAGTGGATATGGTAAATGAAATACCCGGCACTTTCATTCCAAAGTCTCTTACCCCCTGTGTCCCCAGTCACTTTGCCATGACATATTTTCAGAGATTGAGCGGTCTATCCTGTTTTTGATGAGGACGGGCTGAGGCGAGGTGCACGCGGCGGTGACGGTGATGCCTCAGAGCAGCCGGGACCCTCGGACATGGACGGCCGAGCTGACGGGGCCTCTGGTGACTGACGGGGCTGACACTTAGGGAAATGAGGTCGTTAGACAGCATTATGAGTGGGCTGATAGCTCGGTAATGGGTTTTAACTTTGGAATTTAACACAGAAGCCCGTCGGGGATGGGTTTGACGTGAAGGCAGACAGGTGGGCTCCTCCAGAATAAAGAAGACAACTCTCAGGAGCATCAGGAAGGGGAACAGGCTCGGGTGAGAGGGTGAGAAAAGGGATGAGGAAAGGGAGACAATGTCGGTAAGAGCATGGGAATCGCTCTAAAAATAAAGCACAGTGGACGGTGATCCTTTTTAACACAAGGAAATCAAGAACAGCAGTGGAGTGACTTCACTTTGGATTCCTTTGGTTGTGAAACTTAAAAATAGCCTCCTCTGTCCAGATTGCTGTTCTTTCAAACTGTTTTAATCTGTTGGCACTCAAACACAAAAAGTACCAAATTCTAAAACAATGAACTATTTCACATCCTTTGTTATGTTTCGGAAAGGTTTATAATTTTGCACGCTGTATGCACACAGCTTCCAAGCTGCCTTGAGTCTTAAGAAAGGGCGTCTAAATTTAGCACATAATGATAAACTCTTAAGTTATAAGACATAGGCTAATGCGTAAGGGTGTTAAAACCAGTGGGATAGTTTAGTGGAGATTAAGGGACGTATCAAAGACTTGTGTAAAGCTCCATCAAGAGCTGTGCGGTTGTTTGGTGGGCATCTGCACATGCTTTAAAAAAAAAAAAAGAAGAAGAAGGGGGGGCAGGAGCGGCTCACAGAGCTGCCAGTGAGTGACTGATAATGTCTCAACATCACTCCCATTACTCCTTTTGGCTGTGCTGTGAAAACGAATGGTCCACTTTACTGCCGCCTTGGACCTCGCAGGTTCTGTTCAGGAGGAAGATTTAGGGGGGCATTATGGTCATCCAGCGCAGGGCAGGACAACTCACAGGAGAGGATGAAATGGATGAGGTGGGGTAGAATGATGGCAGCAGTTTCATTCATACCTCCTGACTTGGTTTGGGGAGGGATGAATCACGCTTGGCCTCTGCGAGAGGGTTACGGAGGGGAAAAAGAAGGTCAGGTTTTTACAGCAAGATTTTTCAGTGGAGCAGTAGATGAGGAGGGTTGGCAATACAAATCAAGTCAAGAAGCCTCACAGTGTGTTTCGGCTCCGTGTCCTGCAGGCATCTCTTTCACGGCCCTCTGGAGAGTACACACCTAATTCACCCTCATCAGAACAGTCCGACTGGTCAAGAAGTGATTTCTGGTTTATTAGTTGTAGACTCTTGTGTGTGTGTGTGTGTGTGTGTGTGTGTGTATACACTAGTGGCAATCCCATTTCTTTTCATGTCGAAAGTGTTAAGTATCTTTCACAAACCGCCACTGCTTTAATCAGCATCTGTCAGGGAATTCATTATGCCACTTTCATTGGCTCAAGCGAACATAAAGCCTTTCTTCAGAGTTGTGAAAAAAGCTCGAAAAAATAACAGCCCCTTTCATTACCAGAGGTGTGGATGATCGCTGCAGCGGGTTTAAGTGACAGGTAAATTGCAGGTTAAGTGGAGAACACAGTCTTTTAACAAGAGACTCCAGGCTCCTGCAAATCCTCCTTAGTCTTTAATCTGAATACAAAAGGCAGGGGCGGGGGGATTAAATCTGACCCCTCAATGTTCTGTTTGTTCCAGATTCCACTCAAGGGCCTGCTGTAGCCAGCAGAAGAGTCCCGCGGTTTGCATTTCCCTTCATGCCATGTGGCGGCATTTAAAAACAACACCGTCCACAATGCTGTCTCTTCACCGGCTAACTTCCCCAGGACAAAGGAGAGTCAGGGGTCACCAGCCTCCTCTCTCATATCCACACTTTGTCGACCCTTAGCGCAAGATGTAGTTTGAAATTTCTTAAAAAGGGACTGTTTATTTAATTGTGTATGAAACGCCGTAACGCGGCATCATTACAGTTCTGTGATGTGGAGTAAAAAACAAATCCGTCTTTATTTAGCAGCAACGGCGGTTAGAAAGAGGAAAAGGGGCCGGGGTGAGGCAGGCGGTTAGGGCTTGCCGAGAGAAAGGCGCTTTGGGTTGTCAACGTTTTAGAGGCTTAGAGTCAAACCTATCCGGGCTCAGGAGAGAGGAGTCTGGGTGTTAGGCAGGCAGAATGACTCCTGATAGAAGGAGTTTGCGGCTCAAGTCGAGAGGAATCGTCTTGGCTCCCGGATGAGGCGAGGACTAATTGATTCTCTGAAGTTTCCTGTCGCAGAGCCCGATTACAGGTATGACCGGATTAAAAAAGGAGAGGGGAAAAAAACAAGGGATCTGGAGGAGGGAAATGGTAAAAATCAAAGAGAAAAGAAGATGAGGGCTGCCATAGACGGATCAGCATCGCTTATACGCATTGATGTGCTCGCTTTTGTGTGTGTTTTGTTTGTGTGTGTGTGTGTGTATATGTGTGTGTGTGTGTGGGTATGTTCATGTGTACACACGCCGGTGCAACTGTGTTTGATCTCTATACTCAGTGGCAATCATCAGGTCACATTGCAAGGCCCCTTTCTCCAGCGTGTTGCACAGGAGCACATTGTGTTGTAGCAGCATGCTTCCCCTAATCACTCACTTCTGGTTAACACGTCTCAAAGCCAGAGGCATGTGTCTCGCCTGCCCATAACAGTCCATGACAAGATTGAGTACTGAGGCATGTGGGAGCCATAGTGAGGCGGGCTCGAAGAGAGAAGCCTCCAGGAGAAGGAGAGTTAGGGCGCATATCTAGACCTAAGCTGTCATGCGTGCGGCTGTAATGGCTTGTTTAGTGGCAAAGTCCAATCTAGGGCCCCAGAGAGCCATTATTCCTGGACTATCGATCGGGCCCTACGGCCACCACAGCTCGGGCCCCTGTCCCTGATCCTGTTCAGTAATAAGCGTACTCATGTCAAGGTGGTAATTATCATTGATCTGTAGCTGCTGTGACAGGGCAGCGGCCCCTTGCCGTGATTCATACCTGGCATGGGGCTACTGGACTTGAGGCACAAAATCACCAAGTTGCGTGCAGCTTCTGGTGGCACTGCCATGCCCACTGCTGGAAACAAAGGAGTAAGGAGAGGGATTTCTGTTTTTTGGGTTGTTTTTTTCTGCTGATACTTTCTGGGTGGCAGATTAAATGACCAGCAAGATGTCTTGCTTGGCATATTGTCCAAGAGATCTGAAAGGTATAGGACTAACACTGTTCTCTTCTAATGAAGTATCCTGCAGAAAGTTGGGTAAACTTTCTCTCCATACATTAAACCTACTTCTCTCCTCTTGCTGTCCTTTACTTGCACTGGCTAGGGTGACCCCCCCCAACACCTCTCCCCAGGTTATCAGTAGTGAGATCTGTCCCTGCTAATCTGCCTCTGCGGCGACTGTGAAGCACAGTGTGCAGGGACACAATGTTACTGTACAAGCTTCATTAATATCTTCACTTTGTAACTATTCACGAAGTGTGTGTGAGTATACCCCAATAAGTACGGCTTTGTGTTGACATTTTAATATCTGTGCACTCAGTTTTTAGTCATGTTAGGTGCATTGATCCGGGGAAGGAAGTCTTCTTTCAAACTGAAATGTCTCTGCAACATTATCCCAAAATTCCTGGTCCCCAGAGAATAAACCCTACAGACCTTGATCCCCACATCTCAATGAGTTGACTTTTTTGGTTTCTAATTGATTTTCATGAAATTTGATACAAATATTTGTGCTCTCCAGAAGGTCAATTCTTGATGACTTTGTTGATCTCCTTTCTTTCCCTCTAGCACCTTCAGTTTGTATGTTTGATCAAAATATCTCAACATTTCCTGGATGAAGTTTAGGAAGCTGCAGACACAGGTGACCACCATGGATTGAAGTTAAATAACTTTCAAAACTTATGTTCGTTACTCTGATTAAAGACCAAAGTCCTGAAAACTAAAGCCATTCATATTCCACTATGTTTTCTTTTTGCCAACTGGTTAAAGCAGAAGTAAGCGGAATGTTTGTGTTAATATAAGTCTTAAATAGTTATATCTTCCGACAGCAATTACTTACATAGAGTCTGAAACACGGGTCTGTCAGTCACTCTGCTCTGCTGTAAGCCGAGGAGAAAACTTTCCTTGTATCCTACAACCTTTATCCAATGAGGAGAGAGAACGGCATAAAGGGGCGGTTCTCTCTGTGTGCAGCCAAGGGATGCGCGTGAATGTGGTGACGTAGGGACGAGGGCGGGGACTGCTAACTCCATCGGCTGACAAGAAGTTAGCCAAAACGACCGGATCGCTTACTTCTGCTTTAATGTTAGCATGCTAACACCCTCAACTAGATGGTGAGCAATGCAAACTCTACACCTGTTAAAAGTTGTAATGTTATTATTTATTTACTCAAAGCACTGTTATGACAGTCTCAGTGTTGTTTTCAGGTGGTTTTCTTGGCGTTGAGATGTAGTCGCTCACAGACTGTACAGACCTGTACGACCACTGTTACATTAGAGCTCAGCAGCACAGTTTTCGCAGGCTATCTCTGATTGAATCTAATTGAACTCCGTGCTCATGGTAAACCCCCCTCCACCTCTTGTATTGGAGTGATAGAGATGGGAGGCAGCAGAAAAGCAGAGAGTCAGGTAGGAAGCAGAGAGACAGGCCGTTACACAGAGAAGTAGAGAGATGGTGGGGGTTTCGAGGCAGGCAATCAGTTTTCTTTTTGTGAGCGCTGGAGCGGGACTCGTGTCACCTGCAGACCAAACCCCATCTCCTCTGATTAAGTCCTTTGAAATATTCCATTTGTCAGTGTCACGGCCCTGGCGTGTTGCCGCAGCGAGCAACCAGCCGTGTCTGTTGACACTGTCATTCTCAAATTTACATCAGACACTGACAACATCATCATGTTCCTAATGTCCCCTTGGCTTGCTCTTGCTCAACCTTTTGCTCACGCTCCTTTTTTCCCCCGTCTTTCTCCGGTGCACCATCAGCCTGTCTGCGTCCTCTGGATCGCGAGCTGCATGAGAACCATTAGTTGTTGTGTGGATCCACCTGTGCAGACGAATCTGAGGTCCGCAGACTATCACTCCATGTCCACACCTCAAGGGACTTGTCCTGTTCGAAGTGTGTGTGTTTTTTGTTTTTTTTTTCAATCTGGAGTATCAACAGCTAACATCACTCAGGCCTCAAACTCTCATGCGTGTGATCTAACCCCATTAGCAGCCAATGTCTTTTCAGGAGCAGAGCCGGCATGGTTCAGAGAGGATGGAAATTTCAATCTCCCCTCTATCATTTTCCCTATCATTACTCCATTCATCGCCATTTCTCTCCGTCCCTGAGTCCCGAGAGGGAGTGGAGCGGCTGAAAAGGAGGGCATCGTGCACTCTGTGGCCAACTTTAATATGAGTGGAGCAAAAAAAGAGAGAGGGGGTGTTTATACATTATTAGGGGTCTATTATAAAGCAGCTATCACATTCTCCCTCTTCTCTCCCTCTTGCTTTCATTCCCTCACTCTCCTGACAGGTAGCGGGCGGGCCGCCTTGATGACTAGACTCAATCACCTGTGACAGTTTTGATTTGATGTCACTCTCTGGGTCGCTCTATTTGTTTGAGCATTTAAGAGGTAATTGTGTGACATTGGCGGTGGAAGACGTGCTTTGGCGGCGCACCCGCTGAACCGAGGGGGACGAGACGAGGGAGTGTGGCAATAATAAATGAGGGCTATTTTCCCCGAGCACTCCCAGACTCTGTGTATGTGTCAGTGTGTGTATTGCAGGGATGTGCGTGTGTGTGTGTGCGTGCGCTTGTAGCTGATGGGGGGAACAAGACGGGGCGATGAGCCTCTCTTCCCTGGGGGAATTCAACTGTGAGATGCACATTGAGGGCGCCTGCACCCACTCTTATCATCACTTTCTGTGGTCTGAACAGAATTGTTTCTCCGCATGTTTGCTTCCTTTTTGTCTTTCAAAAATGAGTCTTGGTGTCAAACAGAGGAACTTCTGCACCTTCAAACAAGTGATCATTGTGACTGAATTCAACAGGATGTCGCTTCTTTAAGGCACAAGTTGAACTGAGATGATTTGACTTGATGCACTTCAAAGTTATGTGGATGAATCAGAAAAAGTGCTGACAACAAATAAGAATTCAACGAAAGATCAGAGGTGGACAAAGTAGCTACATAACTTTATTATCATAGTCAAAGTATAGATCCTCCTGATCAAATATTACCCCAGTACAAGTCAAAGTTTTTTGTTCTATTGTACATTATCAGAGCTAAATAACTGTGAAACAAACTACTGAATGAATGGGCTTTCCTTTACAATAAATATCTCGTAAGTTTTTAAGTGTACAGAATTTAAATCAACAAAAGCAGCTATTGTTTTTTTTTTATTTGTCTGGTTTGACCAAAGTAAACAGGGCAATCTTTTTAAAACAAAAGGAATCTTCCATTATTTCTAAAACTTAAAGGGACAACGAGGAGTTTTGGAAAGCGAAGTGTCTTCATACTACATTTACCATGAGCCTCCGCGCGCACGGTGAAATTCTTGGACCGGCGCAAGACGGACATCTTGCCAAGAATGTTTTCACTCATCAAGAATGAAAGTCAGAGGTTCGAAGACAATCACATACCGTCGTAGTTCTGACCATAAACGGCGATTCGGCGGCGTTATTCCCATGACCCGCCGGGCAGCGTCTGCAAAACCGAAAGTAAGGAAACACTGGTCGGCTCGCCCAGCATTTCCACCATTAATTAAAATAACAAAATGACGATAGAGACAAAACGATATATTTATCGAAAATAGAGCCATTAACAAGTGTGGGTACCGTAGATTCATCCACATTAACGTGAGACTTTTTTATAACCAAATAGAAACTCCTCGTTGTCCCTTTAAAATACAGAGTTGAGAAGAGGGTGGTGAAAAATCTTTTCTCTTGTCATTATCTAACGTCTCCATTGTTTGGCCAAGTTCAAACTGAGCTGTTCAAACATGACTGATGGTGCAGGAGTTGTGGTTGTGTTTTTTTCCTGTGAAGAAAATAGTATGTCACATTTCTCAAACAAATAATATGAATTCCACTGACTTAAAGTAGAGTAGTTACTCTGAGTCAAAAATGTTTTTTTTAAGTGTAAGGAAGTAAAAGTCACATATTTCTAAAAAGAAAATAATAATACTCAAGTGTGGTACAGATTGAATACTGCAGTACATGACTCAGGTAAATACTTGATTAGTGCCTGCCCCTGAATATCTTACACCAACACTTAACATGTCAGGCTTTAAAAGTACTTTGATGATTATCATATTTTGTTCAAAATACATTTCTCCTTTTACTCTAAATAGACGTTTTTGGAAATGTCAATATTCGCATGCTTATTTTTATTAGAGGCAGCTGGAGTCAGCAGCAGCACGAGAAAATTGATGAATGATCACCCAAAATGTTGAACTGCACCTTTAAAATGACCTCTTGGGATCCTTATCTGAACAGAGAAAGAGTGATGGGGATGAGACTGAAGACTGGTTTGTTGCGTCATAATCATAACAGTGAGGTATCTATGGATATGCGTTGCTGCAAAAAGTCCTATTAGGGTGGAAAGGGTTAAACTTATTGCCTGGATGTAAACAAAGGCAATGAACTGGAAATAAAGACAATGAAGCTCAGAGCAACAGAATCATTCACTTCAGACCTCCTTTAGTTTAACAGCAGGGAAACATATATTTTTAAAATGCACTTTAATTCACATATACGTAGGTCCTGGTGGTCAAGTCATATATGCAAACCATATTCTTAGAAACTCCCAAAAAACGAAATCTGATAACGACTGTTTCTATTGTACAACCACGTTGGCAGTAAAGTCCTTCCTGTATTCAGAGAGTCTTCAACTCTCCTTGGCTTTGAATGCCCGAGATAATCTGGAATCCTCCTTTTCTTGTGTTGGAGAAGCAGAGAGAAATTGTGGCTGAAGATTGCAAATCTGTGAGCTCCAGCTTTACCCCCCCTCCCTCCTAACCACCCCGCCCTATCCTCTCTCCACGGGCCCATCCCCTTACAGCACAGTGGAGGTATAGGAGATACTTTTAGGAGAAACTGGAGGACGGTCCAGTCCCCCCAAAAAAACAAAAGACTCTGACCCAGTTGCGTCGTCCGACCTGACCACTGTGACCACTGTGCGGCATCAGGAGAGTGTCTGGTTTTTGAGGTGCCAGCAAAAAGGCTTTCTCACTCTGCACGTTGAGCTCATCCATTTGTTTGTTATCTCAATCCAGGATTTGGAGAGATACAAAGCTGATTAAACAACAAAAGCATATGGGAAGATAAAGAACACTTAGGTAATGGGTTTAGCCCGCCTGTTTAGCACGCCAAATTCATCCCCTTTTCTCTCTGCTCAAAGTGTGTTTGTTATTCTTCTCTCAGTCTTGATCCAGATGGGAGAAAAGGAACAAGAAAAGAAGGAAACACAATAAAAAAAAAGAATGAGGGGAGAAGTGAAGGATTTTTGCTGAGAGAGGCTAGGGGAGCAGCAGTAGCAAAGTGCAGCAGGAGATGGTTGTTGTTGCTGCAGTTTTGATTTTATCAATGTAAAGAGTTGTGTTACTTTAAAGCAGGACAGTATCTATGAAAATCTGTTCAAACTTGTAAACAAATCCGTATTTGTGTGATGCTGTTGTTGACATACAAGGGTTTAACAAAAGAACAGAGGGTAATGCAGTAAATATCAATGTACCTGAAGTTTACAGTAAACCTTTATAATTTAGTTAATTTCAAGCTGAAGTCTTGTTGTATGAGCTTGCATTGTATGTTGTGAGCTGTTTCTGCTACGTATATTGTTCTCAATGCTTTTCTTCCCTGAACGAATATATATATTATATATGAGTACATTAAAGTAGACTGAGTATTTATTTTGTTAATCATTACCGTTGATCTGTCTAATACTATAAGTAGCCCCCCCTAATGTGTTTCATTGGGTGGCATGTAAACCAATACGGAGTCCTTTAAGCCATCCCTGCTCTCCCCTGGTGAACCTGGCTAAAAGCAATCTCAGAGCTTTGCAGTCACTCTGATAATAACACCTCACGGAGGTCAGTGAGCAATGAGGAGGGATGGGGCAAAACATATTTATGCTCCTCCTGCTGCTTCCCCCTCATGGAAAGGAGCCATGAGAAAGGTGCTTACTTAGCCGAGATAAAGAGCAAGATGAGAGGCAGCGGACTTGGATTAGAGAAGGGAGACGATCACGGCCAGAAAAGGCAGGGGGAAGGGGGGAGGGCGAGGGATGGGGGGGGGCAGCGAGGCCGGGAGCCGGTGTCTGGGCTGGTTGGATATGGGGGGAATATTAATCTGGGTTTAGTGTGAGCAGGACCCCACAAACGGCTCAAGCAAACAGAGCTTAGACGAGGCCAAGCCTCGGAGAAAGTCCTAAATCTTCACATTAGCTCCCCGCGTTTCTTCTGCTGAACCCGTAAGCTCTTTTTCTAAAGGACAGCACAAACAAACCACAACCCCCCCAATAGTACCTCTTGCCAGTCCTACACTTCCTCTCTCACAAGCAGACACATACACACTCTCAAAAATCGAGACGGCTTTGAGAATTGCAGGAAATTTATAAATCCAGGGCCTGAGTGGATAGGGAGAGATTAGATGGGTCCCCCTCTTAAAGCGACAGGATGCCTCCCAATTGTGTTGCTCATTCTACGTTGTGCCCTACTTCTGTGTCAGCGAAGAATGAGAGAGCAAGGAGAAACACTTTGAGGGTTTGGGGGAGCTGGTGTCACGATAACCTTGGCAATCCTTGGAAAAACCTTAACTGAATTGTGTGTGTTTAAAGAAAGCTTTTTATTGGTGGGATGTCTGGCTGAAAGTCTGTAGTGTTCAACCCACCGAGAGGTACACCCGACCCGTGAAGGAAAAGTTTTCTCTTCTTAATGCATTCATTCTCAAGTGGCTGTTTGTTCAGTGGAAAGGTGTCACTGAAGCTCTGTAAATCAGCCAAGCAGAAAAAAACAGCACCTCCTAAACTTTATATTTATACTTTTCCATCCACAAACAAAACCCAACCCATTATCTCATCAGCGGAGGAGACGTGGAGTGGGTAAATATGAGCAGGGCATGATAGAGAAGTAGGTATGTGGAGGCAGAGGAGTAACACATCTCAACAGCTTCAGAGTCTACAGAGGGTATCAGACTGTCCCGTTGGTGGAGAAGGGTGGGGGGCGGGGGCACTGAGGGAGCGAAGGAGTGAGGTGCTGAACCTCATCCCATCACCCGCAGCTTCTTGGTGGGGAGGGAACCAGAAAAAAGTGCCTTCTCACTGAGTTTCATTAACCTGACCACATGTGCCAAAAGCCCTGGTATTAGAGTTAATCAAACTGACACTGACACACTTGCTGCAGTCTTCTGGGTCACCTGGGAGGCGCATCCAGAGGCCTGCTGCTTCGGATGTTCAACACACATCAAGTATGCATGCCTTCGCTCACGTGCAGTCGCACACACTCACATACACACACACTGCACCCACTCGCCAGCTGATATACTCATTGCAACGCTCCTCAGTCGCCGTAACTACATGAAATATCATTTATGGAGTTCCAATTAACTGTGGAGGAGCGTTTGATGTGAGGGGAGTGTGTCCGGTGCTGTAAGCCTCGTGGCCAACTGTAACCACTGCATGAATGTGATTTAAACATCAAATGGGACCTTGAAGGGCCTATAGGTCTTATTTAGAGATGCAATTTGAATCATTAGAGTCAAGTGGAAAAATAGATCCCCCCGCACATGTGACAAAAAATAAATTCTGTAAAAGATTTTTTCCAGCACAACTAGAGTTAATCAAATAAGTTTTATTCATTTAGCTCAAAACCACAAAATAGTTCATCTTAAAAAATCTGTTCAGTTAGAGCAACGGTAGAAAAAAGTGGAATCACTCTAACATAACAATATACAGTAATATGAGTTAATTTATGAGTAAAAAGGGAGTTAATTAATATTTTTTTAATTAAAAATGATTCCATAGGCTGCTATACTGTTAATGAAATAAGACAAACAAGTTTTTTGATATACATAATCATGAACTATAGAAATATTTTTGAAGGACGATTAATCATTTTACCTGCCTTGCACCTCCACTGAAAAGCTGATCTCTCTGCTCGGCTGTATATTATATATTTACTTCATGATTAGCCTAATACTCCACATACAGGAAAAAGTAGCAGTTTAAACTTGACAGCGAGTAAAAATCCATTTCTGTGGACAAGAATTACTAATGGAAAAGAGTAAAATGGGGTCTTAGATATGTACAGTAGGAGGACTGGTTGTGTTTAAGCTCCCTGCAAAGTCTCCCACTGGCAGCATTATCCGGCCTGTGCACCTGTCAGACAACAGAACATGACGAAAAATGTACCTTCATCAAAAGGAGCCTAGCAAACATTAGACAATCTTCAAAACATTAGCGACAGGACGGCTCCATCCCTCCACCTGCTCACATTTATTCACAGGAATCAAGGAAAATTACGCTCTCATTCTGACTCCGTTACAGATTTTTAAATATATTTAAGACTTTTTGAATGTGCTCTCTCAGGCACGCACACATGCATACGCACCGCACACATGTGCACGCACGGTCTGACAGGTTGCTCTGCAGGCTTCAGATGAGGCCCCTGGGGCGTTGCAAGGGGTAACCAGGTGTCCACTGAGGCGCCCACTCAGTAGAACAACCTTCATCAAGGCAACGCCCTCAGCAGATCAATCTTCCTGTGACACTTCATTTAGACTGCATTAATGTGGAATTAGGGCCCATTACGGCTATTGGCAGGACCTGACAGTCCCACAGCACAGTGATCCTCGCTTCCCAGAAAAGACTGCTGCTGAATAGAGCAGATAAGGCTTTTTCGCCGCTGCTACAAAGCTGAAGAAGTCATTAGATTTTTTTTTTTTTACACCCCCACCCCCTTCATTCAACACCCGTCATCAGTATTGCTAATCAACTAAGGGATGTGTAAGGGTTTTCTCCTCTCTGCCTTTGCGCTCCAGCCATTTTTGATTCAAAGCAAAGAATCAAAGGCTTTTGAAGGGTAGATTTCAACTTCATTCACTTCATCGGTCCAAATTTTCAATACTTATAAATCTGCCTTTTGAATGGCGACTTAATAATCTAACTTCAGGAGTGATATACTGCGATTGACCTAAGCCAAACCACTGATTCACACTAGAAGTCAGTTTATATCTATAGGTCTCTTTCCTGTTTATGTGTTTACACTCCTATAGGGAGGATCACAGAGAAAGACATTGTGTTTGCTTCTAGTGTTAAAGAGACATGTGACAAATTTGGACCCTAATTTCAAACTCTTGAGTATGCCACTCTATCTGCCTCACACACTCCAAAGCACATATGCATGGTCATGCTTACAATCCCTCTGAGACACACTCTCAAATGACATTATATGAGACAAACAAAAGCAAAATCCCCTAAGTTGATACCACCCATTTCCATTATTTATCAGGGGATTCTTGCTGCAAGCAGCCAAAGCTCTGGATCTGATTTGATATTTGACACTTGAGCTGGTAACCATGGCCGGGGTGGATCCAGTCATGGGTTGGCAGTCAGGTCAGCCTCCCCTGCGACCCCCCCCCCACCTCCTATGTGTCACCCCACCCTTCCACCCTCCAGTGTCTCAGTGGAGTTCATGGCGAGGCCCCCCTCACGCATCCCTCACTGACCAGGCGGCTGAGAGGCACACAGATACCCCCTTAAGGAGCTTTGCTCTCTGGAGGAAACTTAATCTCCTTTTTTAACGCCATCCCAAGGCTCCTCGCAGGCCCTGAATAGAGCGGGGGAGGAGCCGGCTGCAGAGTATCTCCGAGCCCACATGGCAGCCCAGCCCAAATCTGAATATCTGAGCTATGGCGGAGCTGAGGAGCTCCAACGCCAGCACAGGAATTAGCCCTCCGACAGGCCACGCTAAACCCCCCCCCCTCCCGCACCAGCCCACCTCCTCTCCCCATCCACCCCACTCTCCTGCAGCGGCTCCCCCATTTCACCCACCGCCACACGTGCATGACTGTGACAGAAAATGTTCATCTTTATTAAAAAAAAAGAAAAGAAAAGAAAGATACCTCTATTTACTTAGAGAATATTGGTACTATACTCTACTGAGAAGGAATTGTCTGATATTTCAGAAAATGCCATACCTATGAAGCTTGTGCAAGTCAAACAGTTCAATTATCTTAGCATAACGATTGTCCAAAGGTTTGATTTTTAAATCAAATTGTCATACTGTGGTTTTATGGGGTGGTTAGATTTGGCACTGTTTCTTGGCTGGGATCTTCAGGCTTGTTGTCACTGGTATGCACCTGCCAGGAAACCAATACAGTGCCCATGAGTCAGTACTCCTCGCCAAGAGATAGTCTGGCACATAACCTCCTGTATAAAAGCAATGTATCATTTTTCAACATTTTGGTTTTAGTATGGATTAAACAAATGAGATATAACATGTTAAATAGTGAGCTTTAGAGGTGCTGATATGCAGATTTTGTTACCTTTGGACAGAGCCGGTCCAGCTGTGACCCCTCACGTTCAGTCTTTATGCTAAGCTGAGCTAACTCACTTTGTCCCAGCTTCTTATTTAAGGTACAGACATGAAATCGGTGCCATTCTTCTTATCTAACTCTCAACAAGGTGAGAGCATATTTCAAAAAATGTTAAACTCTTGCTATGAAGTTATATGCAATTCTCTTAAATACTTTGTCAACACAACCGTTCTTGTTAAATAATGACCTCTCAGACCTTTTCTAAGTGGTCGTAAGCATCTCCTGAAAACAAACATGCCTGATAAAATGTGTTGTCTGTCAGTATTTTATCACCTTGTCAGGTCTGGCTGTGAGGACACGCTGATGACTCCCTGCTTCATAAAACCCAACCCCCCCCCCTCCTCTCTCACTTTCTCTCCCTCCCTCTGCTTGCCTCTCTCTGCCTCTTGACCAAAGGGCAGGGGTAAATATTAACCCTGACAGACTTGTGTGAAAATCTCTGAGCCTTTTTTATTTGGAAGAAGGTGTGACAGATTACCGAAGAAGGGCGGATTCCTCAGTGGCAAGAGGTAGCGGCGCTCTTTACCCAAACACTTTGGGACCCGTGCTCTGACATGCTCCTTTAGCACCCTGTCAGGAGACTATTCCCAAAGCAAACACAGCCAAGGCTTTCTCTCCACGAGGCGGGCCCTCATAAACTCCCTGAAAAGGACTTAGAGTGCTGAGGAGCAACAAGAAAACAAGATGTGGGGAAACCAAACAGACCTTACAAAGCCCTGGACATGGTGTCTTTAGTCAACTTAACAGGAGTACGGTGTTCACTCGGGGGAGTGAAAGGAAAGGCAAATTTCAGCCCCATTTTATCTCAGCAGGTCCAAACACAGACCAGTGCTGTATTTCATGTTGAAAACTGTCCAAGTGATGCCAGCAGAGAATAGAGGGAAAATCTGTGGCGAACAGCCTGTTGAACCCGTTTTCTGTCTGATCTACAATATTTATTTAAAAATGTGTTCATTCTCTCAGGTTTTTTACTTTGGTCTCAGTGAAAAGATACATTTGTAACTTGTTTGTACTCGTAGTTGTCTCAACTTTATAAAAAAGTGGAATTATGGTTTAAATTCAGGTTAGAATAGATTAAGTTTATTGCACTTTGCAGTCACAACAGTGAGTTATCGATGCCTGCTGACGTCTGGTAATGCTGAGTCTGAGCGAGCACAGACTTGAGAACAGCATCGTGATCTACGATTGGACCTGGCAGAGTCATTTATGGTCACAGTGTGAGATTCTGTCACAGCCATGATAATACAGTCCACACACTGGCTTAAGAGAGACACGAAGTATATGAGGAATTTAAAACCTGAACAGCTGTTGGACTGTAAAGAAGATACATGCAGGCACCTTGTAACATAAGAAACAATTGTAAAATCTATTGATTTTTTAAATTAAAATTAGACAAGATAAATTTCAACCCTCTCGTCTGATTCAGGATGTTGGCCCTGTCTGGTTTGGGTCTCAACCATCTTCTAAGGGAAATAACTTGACTCATTAGCCTAAAAAATGCTTCTGCTCAGTGGGAATACATTTATATATCTTCAACCAAGGACGCTTCTAAAAAGTCAACCAAAAATAGTAAAAATACAAGTCAATTCAATGAGCTAAAAGATGCTTTAAAACTTCAAATAGCTTAAAGGAGCTGCAGAGTTTGGAGGCCAGGTTATAAAGGGTCTGTGTACAGGCCCTCAGTGTGTGTTTCTTTTTTTCCGTTATCTTTTGCAATGGAAGTGTAGAGAAGTGTATGTTTTCAGATTTGGCACACTGATTTCAGACACTCTGGTCATACTTTTCTCCAAGTGTCATATCTGTCCCTCAAGTGCTTTGAAATCACCAGTGGGTCAAAGTTAGAGGTGTGTTCACACAGTCAAATTTTCAAAAATGCAATACCATCCAATTATTGTATTAATTCAAGTTTGACTCTTTTTCAGCTATATTTTTTGTCACTACAAGCAACTTTTTTTTTTTTTTCAAATTAAACATCGTTCATTAAGTCATTATTTCCATAGAAAATATGGATAAGATAATCTCAAAAGTCTTTCATTTGATTCAGTCACCATGAATTGCTGGGGAAAAAAACAGAAAAAGAAGTGTACTGTATGATCACCAAAAACGGAAAAACTCAAATTGATTGTAATACCTCTGACATGAAAACTCTGGCTTATGCAGCCAGGTCAGTCAAACATAACTTCTTCACACTTGTTGAACACTTGGCTAGTTACCTAACAGAGCTTATACATGTGTGTGTAAACAAGTGTGTGTGCGTGTGTGTGTGTGTAACTGGCTCCCCTGTCATTTTCTGTTAGTCCTGTATAAGCCTCAGCCTGCAAATGCACAGAGGGACAAACCTATATTACCTCCAGAGCAAAAACTGGGTCAGATGGTGGAACAAAGAATTAATTTACAGGTGGTGGTATGGAGTATTACAGAAGTTCAGCCCATTGTGCAGGCACGGTGGTGGTGACGGGCATGAGGGCAAATGGAGTTCTTAATTCAGAAATGGACCCTAATGAGTGGATTCCTCTGAGGGGGTAAGAGGGATCAGTAATTCACAGTTTCTTCAATTGAAAAAATGAGGCAAGTGGATCATCCATTTATTCATCATCTGAGGAATCGTCTTAATTGGAATTCAATTTAGCAGTGTGTGTGTGTGTGTGTGTGTGTGTGTGTGTGTGTGTGTGTGTGTGTGTGTGTACAAGCGCAGAGGGCACATTGGACCCTCTTTTTAAATTTGCTGTGCCTGATGGGCTCTGAAATACATTTCTCTTGAGCCCCAAGCAGACTTAGATACACTTGTCACATAATCAAATGTGAAATACAAAGTACTGTATGGTGAAAGGGCCAGGACTTTATTCCAGGGGAAATAATTTACTTTTTTTCCCCACTCTTCTCTCCAGCCGGGTTGCTTTCATGTCATTTAGATGAGTGGTTAATAAGGCAGAGCGTTAAGAGGATTATGATCTGGTTGGGCCATAGCATAGTAGGGCTGGTGGTGGTGGAGAAAAGAGGGGGAGGGGGAGTCAGAGCATCTAAGGAAGCGAGATGTGGGGGGGCATATAGTCGGCTGGTACAATGCTGGGCAGGAGGAGAGCATCCTCCTCACTGTCAAGATTCATTTAGTCAGAACTAAGCACTCCAATAGGCCTGAGCTCTCCAATAGGCCATATCTTCTTCTTCCTGTTCTTTCGGGCTGGGGGGGATTTTCTTTAAAGACTCGCTCCATCTCGCTCTCTGTGCTAATGAAGACCCTCAAAGTGGTCCGACGGGAGGAGCTGCAGGTATCGGTAAGCCAATGAGGAGGTGAGAGCCCGACTCCCGACTGGCGTTTGGGGCTCAGTTTAGAATAGGGGCAGATGAGGAATGGGGCGAGGGGGGATTTGTATTTCAGCCCTGGCCCTGTGAAGATTTTAGGGTCCTGTGTGCTGGGAATCCAAAGACAGAGCTTAAGGTAAAAGGCTTTTAAAAAAACGTACACTTTTTTGGGGGTAAAGTCTTTTACAGGTAGAGTGGACTTCACCTGGGAATCATCTTCTTGATGTGTTCTTAGAGGAACTCTGAGGATGGACAGGACTTGGCTCAGTTCCTGTCATAGGGGAAGTGAATGTAATGAGAGCGACCTCTTTACCAACACAGACACATTCCCGCCACTGCTGGTCTGCCGCTGTTGGCTTGTGTCCTCCGATGCCTCCTCTGAGTGAAGCACTTTACGAGAGCCCATTTAAAAAAATCTCCATGAATCAGCCTCAGCTCTAGCTCCTCTCGCCCCACTGAGAAGACACAAGCCTCCCCCCCTCCACCACCACCACCACCACCATTCCCAAACTCCCTCTGCCATCGTCTCCCCCAACACAACCTCCCACCCCACCCCGCGACTCACAGCGCCTGGCACCAGGCTTCTTAAATGCATCTTTAATTCAGCAACTTTGAAGTGGCACTCCGGCAAATGCACTCAATCAATTATAAATGAAATAATCTCCTTATAATATTAGAGATTTTTAAAGTCTAAGAAATACTGGAAGATTAGGGAGCCCAAATCAGTTTTAGCGGTATCTAAAGTGACAGCAGGAGAATCATTGGAAGGAGCGGGTAGAAACTTAAAATGATTATGTAGATCTGTGTCACTGCCGAATGTTTCTGCAAATCCCTGCTGGATCTACCGCAACGAAGGAAACAGATTATTCCTGGCCTTATTTAAAGGGTTGGAGTTCTTAAGTGGCTTTTTAAAGGGAAACATTTATATATATTTACACATATATTTACAGCTACTCTCTCTCCCTCTCCACAGCTGCTCTTGAGGCTCCGTCACCGGCATCTTTATGCCTGTGGGTCAGCCTGCGTTGCCACATGTACATGAGCCTTCCTATTGTACAGTGGATAAAGCTGTTGTTGACATCTCGCTCATGGCAACTAATAAGTTATTAATAAATGACAAGAATGACTGTAGATACATAGTTATTACATATATTTCTGCCTAATGGTGCTGTCCTATGTTGAGATTTAATAAGTTTTATAGGACGCCTCAGGAAAATGCTACTTTTGATCAACTTTTATGGTATCATCTTTATATGCTTTTATTTTGTGTCATACTGCAAAAAAAAAGAAAAAAGAAAAGAAAAAAATCTAATATAAAAAGTTTGTCTTTAAAGCCTGTTTTGTTAGTTTTTCAAACTGCCACACATGCATGCTGGCTGGATATAGACAAACCTTGTGTTTATTTCTACTGCAGCAACTGTTGTGTTTATTCCCTCCTACCACTACTGACAGTGGTAGAAATTATGACCCAGCGCACATTTCTATCACGCTGGGGTTCATTCATCTTTGATTACACCTTTCAGATGATATAAATTAGGCCTATCCCACACTGTTAGCATGATGGATTACAGGGGCCGATATGAAACACACTGATCAATATCATGGATTAGTTTCTGTGTTTCAAGGCTATGCGTCTCTCAGCTCTCTCACAGACGCCTTTTGCTAGCCTGCTCAGTGCTGAAACAAAAAACAAAGAACCCACCTCTGCCCTATATAACTTTTTGATGCTACATTTTGATTTAAAAACAAAAAATGCATCTACTGTATGTACATTTTATTTTGAAAATAATTAAAGTGTGTCATTTCTTAATTATTCTCCTAGACTAGTCCACATGAGTGCTTACATGCTTCCTTGTTTTCAGTTGAAATACACTGCATGTTTTGTGTGTCTAACTAGGAATTGTCTCTTTTCTGTCTCTTCCTTAAGCTTCCCAGTGGACCACTTACACTATCAAACCAGGAAAATAGTGTTTATTGCAGCGGGCACTTGGCTGAGGACAGGACGAAGCAGAAATCAATGTAGGGCTAACTGCTTCGGAGGGCAGATGTCATAGAGGTCCTGGACTCACAATGCCAGCGGCTCTCTCATCTATAGCCCCTGCAGAGCTTAGAGAGTGTGTCACTGACCTCCTATGTTGTCCACTGAGGGCTTTATTGTTGAGACACTATCACAGCATACCCACACATGGAGTATGCAAGATTGTTCTCCATCTTATTAAAGTTGACTTATCAATATTTTTTATAGTAACAGCAACAGATCAAATGATTGTGTAATGTGAAAGTAGCACAGACTCATCATCTGAGTCTGTAGTTCCCTAAAAACACTACTGAACATTTTAGCATCTTTAAGATCATAGTTTTGAAAAGCACTCATAATAAAATAAACTTTATTTGTCCCACCAGGGGAAATTTGTCTATGTAAAACATCATAAACATATGCTACCTGTTCAGCAACCAAACAGCAGACAGACATGTTAGTGACCAGCTGGTGAACACAGTGGAGCATATAGCAGCTGAAGAGCTAAATAGTTCCCTCAGGAGTGGGTGAAAACCACATCAGCACTAAAAGGACAATGGTATTGGGATCAAATATGCCTAGAAATGGATGCTGGATATGCAGTTATTTCATATTAACAAGTTTTTAAGGTCTTGATGTGCCATTTTGTTCACATTAACAGCCTCTAACATGATAATGTTTTTGTTTTTTTCTAGAAACAGTTACACTTTACTACACTGTTGCTCATACAGTTGGAATATAAAATACAAATAACTTTATTGATCATCTCTTCCAAATGTATCACTTTGAAATTAAACTACCAAGAGGAATGTACCTGAAAACATAATTATTCCAACTTTATGGACTTAACTATTTTATTATTTACTATTTTGTTTGTTACATTTTAATGACTTTGAAAAACCATAATGTGAGAAATGTATGTATTCATGTATTTTTTTTCTGACATTAAAGCTTTAATAATTAAGGTGAGCATAAGGAACACACTACCTTTGTTTTTAGTCATAAATTACCTAATAAATGTTCGATCAATATTATCATTTATCAGGACACATATTTTATTGCCTATTAATTGAAGTGTGTCATTTCTATCTATTCATGTGCCTTTTGTAAAGCATTGAGGCTGACAGTAAAAACCTCTAACAAAGTGTTTAACATGTGCACAGATAAGTAAATGCCTGTAAGTGCAGACAGCTCAGACTGTGTGTGGAATTCGGTTGCTGACAATTTGACAGGTGTGTTCGACAGTTCTTTTTTTTTTTTTTTTTAAACAGCTGATAGTGAGGATTGCGTTTCATTTCATGAAGATGGAGGGAGATGTTGTCAAAAAGGATTGAGACTATTATAAATCTCACGGACGCATTTATCAAGCTTAAAGAAAAGGCTCCATATGAACAAGGTGCAGGTCAAATGAATAAGCTTTTTAAAAATCAATCTGACCAATTACTGTCCGTCTCGCTTCGGAGTGAGTCACGCTCGACTCAAACAATCAAAAGGGGGCAGATGCAGAGAGGAGCTGAGGACTGACAACTTCATGTTTAGGTAATTATCACCACTTCTGGCATGAGCTGAGGGGCCTCTTAACAGCCTCATTGTTGTTGTTAAACAGTTTGCTCTGTTGATTGATGATGAAAAGGGAACATGCACCCACATCTCTTTTGGGACTGTGACATAATGTGTGTGCATCCCCTGTGACCCTGCCAGCTGGGCAGGCTAAACACAACACACACACAGATGAGATTGTATAGACTACCACGGGGTGGAGGGGGGGAGGCGGTTAGCTATCAATACATTATTCATATCCATCAGATGGGACACACACTGGGAATAGGCACACCCTCAGACACACACACACACACACACACACACACACACACACACACACAGGCACACACACACACAGATATTCTAATTCAGCCACTTCATCATATCACTGGCAGGTCTGGGAAGTCATACATCCCCGTAGATGCTCAGGTCTTTTCCTGCACCGTCATCAGATTCCCCGGCTCTCCCCTGTGTGTTACCCCCTCATTCATATTCATGTTTAAGAACGACATCAATGGGAGGAATAAAATCTGAGAAATTATAATCTAGTCTCACCATTTCACATCTTGCTGAATTATGTCAAAACATTCAAGTGTTTTCCACCTGTATTTGGTTTCCTGGTGCTGACGTTCCACCTCGGTGGGCTGCTAATCAGCGCTCATTAAGATCAGATAGATATCCATCGCCACTGTCTCTCTTTAACAGGCTCTTGCTGCTCCCGCCCCTGCCCCTGCTGTGTGCTGGAGGGATTATCAATCGAGAAGACAACAGATCTCACTCCCGGGTCTCTTCCAGCCAGTCGCCATCTGACAGGCAGGACAGGCTGACTCTTTACATGGCCAGTTGGGCCCAGCAAGACTCCTTTTTTCACCCACTCCCAAGGCCTCTCTTTCTCTGTTATCCCCATTATCTGATGGTTGAGGAAGTTCTTACCTGTTTTTTCTTAATTCTTTTCCATCAGAGTATCAAGGATAATTGTACTCAGTACTTCATTGTCCTTTAGTTTACCCAGCCAAACTGCTCACCTGATCTACTTTTTCTTACTCCAACCCTGCAGTGAGCGCTCCTCATTTGTCCCTGATTGGTGGGATCTGTGTGAGCAGGTATCCAGGTTAAGTGGCCAACCGCAGCGTCTCCTCGGAGAGCCTGTGCCTTCAGGCCATCTCGCACAGTAATTTCTTAAGCACTTTTTTCCACACTGGCTTGTGTTCTCTGCAGAGGCTTCAACCACACTGTAATTAGAGCCAAATGGCTGCGAGCAGACGTGCTGATCTCCAGGTATAACCCAATAAAATATGATCTCAACTTTGCTTTTGCCTTTTGTTGCCACACAATAATTAAGGGTAGTGTGGTTTGTCTGGGGTCTGAGGAGGCACAAAATGTTACACACACACGCTATGAATAAACGTATGGAAGCCAGTGTAGGAATAAAACTGAAAGGTTCCTACAAAAACATTTAATAAAGAGTTGGTTTAATAAAATGTAAGAGGTTATAATAAGATAATGACATAACTCAGTCTCTATAGTGTAGGCTATAAGATAAAGAGCCAGGGGAAACAGTTTCTGACGGACAACACCTCCTCCATATCCTTTGTTTAATCCATACAAATGCCAAATGATTTATTATGTGACATCATTATCAGGTGAAGTATTTCTCCTCCACAAACCACATATACTTTGGATGACTGGCTCTTCGTCTCAAATAGTTTTCTGGCTCCTTTTTAAACGGTCATGTTGGATTGGTGTCCCTGCGGTCAGCCCGTGGGTTAATGCTGGACGTGGCTCTGCCCTGACAACCAGCCAAAGCCTTTTTAAGAAGGCTTTCTGCAGAACAAGGCATAAAACCAGATTATGAAACAACAATAAATCAATCCCTTATGCTCATTTCATAAAACACTGTATATGAAGCTTATGGGGGAAGAGCTGGGTTTAACTGGCCCAGTGTGTCGTGTTCGCATTGGGATGCAGGCTCACAGCAGATGAGTTAGAGGGAAGACAATGGATGAAAGGAAGTTTAACCGACAATCAGGAGTGTTTTGTCAGCTCTTACGCTGTATGGTTAGGTTTGACTTGACTGGGGCTCATTGATCAGACATGAAGCAAGCTGTCAGAGGTGTTTGAAACAGAGCTCCCATTCATTATTCTGATTAAAGAGGAGAGGAGAGCAACTCTACAGTGACTTAAGCCGAACGGATGAGCCTCAATTCTCTAAATGTTTGAATCCAGATGACCCACAGATGTTTTAAAGCTGATTTCACAACAACAGACAGATGTTGAGAGGTAGCTAGTGCAGGGGTGGGGGCAGTTATCACACCGGCTGAGGTTCTTTCCTCTCCCTTTAATCGAGGAAAGACTCAGAGCTGTTTCTAAGTGCTCCTAAATCAGATAAAACAGACAGAGAAAACCAACTTCTCTGTGTAAGTGTGTGCTGCTTTGTGAGGCTGATATGGACCAGAGAGGATTACTCTTGGATGGGAGGCTGGCTTTGGGAGGACTATGAAGATGGGAATATAGACTTTCCTGGACTACTTTATAGGATCATGACAGCCAAATAGTGGATGGAAGTCATTCGTGTGCAGCAAGCAATGAGGGGAATACAAGTAATTTTCACAGTTTAACATTTTATTTATCTGTCTTAGACTTAGTTTTTAGTAAAACATTTCACACAAATTTGTATTTTACTGATTATGCCATATATCACTCAAAGAACCATCAATGAGGTACAGTAGAATGGTGACTGGAGTGTTTCTAATTCAACAAAGGGCTTGACAGCTTATTGCTGCTTTAAATGCTCAAATTAATGAGAGTTTGAGCTATAAAACGTAATGCCCATTTAGTGGAATTGAAACTTTTCGGTTTTGTGATCTTCAGAGATCAAAAAGAAAACAAAAATCATCCTAAAACTAAACGGGAAAAAAAGAGTTTTCAACAGTGTACATGCAGCTCTGCACCTGTTGCTCATAGTGTATTGTTCTCTATGAACACTGTGCAAATCTGTATGATCATTTTGAAATTTAGTGAATAGCTTACATTTATTTACAACAAGCCCAATTTTAACCACGTAAAATGTCAGTGGTTCTGGTGTTGGTGTTGCAGTTGGTTGGTGTCTGGTGTTGAAGATCAGAGGAATCTATCATAGGGACACCAATCTCTGCACTGATGGAAATATCAAAAGCAGTGTCTCCTGTTTCCTGCACATTTGGAAAGTTGTGACATAAAAACATGTATGTAAAAACATGTTCTAATTTGTTTTTCTTTCTTTCTGTAGCACTAAAAACTGTAAATACAGTACAATAGATGTGACGTAATCCCAAATGTCAAAAAATTATATTAAATTAAGATAATATTTTGTCATGGTTTTCTGGATACACTCACACTGCCACATAAAAACGACTTAAAGCAAAGAAAACCAGACTCAGTGTGTGTGTGTGTGTGTGTGTGTGTGTGTGTGTGAGTGTGACTCTACTGTAGGTTACTGGTGGTCCCAGTCCTCGTCCTTTCCCTGGGTGATAGTTAATTACCCTGGATAAATCCATTGGCAATTTGTCAGGCTGTTCCAGTATGCCCCCCAGTCGCACCCCACACCCCAAAAACCCACTTCCCTCCTCTCTTCTTCCTCGTTCTAAGCTCATGTAATGAATCACTAATCACTCCATCCCTGACGAGCATCCCCAGCCTATTATCTCTTAATTACCCCATTCAAGAAGGCATCGGCACAGGCCAGCAGGGGGCGTACCATCAAACAAAATACAACAAATATGATGCAAGTGAGCCAGAGCAGTTTGTGCTCCATGATGTGTAGTAAATGAACAACGCCTGAACTTTATTGTGTGTGGATCAGGAGAGTGTATTTACCGTCAGGTGGTGAATTATGTATGTCACCATGTTTCTGTTCGTATACCTGAGAGGGCAGGCGAGCCACTGAAGGCCCCCTGGCTGTGGTGGTTTATGTACGCAGAGCCAGAACGAACTGGCTTGTTCTCAATCTCTGCTCGGCTCTCTGACCGCCGGGCTCCAAATGGTCCTCTTGTGGAGCATTTGGACTGTGGCAGAAAATGGAGCCTCTAACTCACAGAGTCATTTGCAGATGCAACACTTGGGATTCGAGGCGAGTTGCCACAGATCAGAGATAGAAATTGGAATTGGCAGCAGACATGAAATGGGGTCAGGGGATTTGTCCTCGACACACATACACACTCACTCACTCACTCACACACTCACACACTCACGCATGAGTTTTAGGGTCCTCTGATTTACAAGGAGATGGGGCTGTTCAAACAATGGTGCCGCAGATGAGCTGTAGTTTAGAGTGTCAGAAAACAGACTTAGACTAAAAAGCATAATTTGTAGCTGTCATTCACCGTCTTTTGTGGAATTCCCACACATGAAATTAAATAAATCCTTTGCTGAATTGCATTGGAAGTAAATGCGGTATGGACGCAGGTCGGGGTCACCCAGTATGTGTGATAGAACAGATTTTCTAGGATGTGTGTGCGGCAAGAAAGACAAATTCCCATACTCCCTTTCCCAAGTCTGAGAAAAGAGCAAAGAAAAGGTTCAAGATCACACGGTTGTCGCTTGTTTACATCAACTGCATAAACCAAGAACAGTTTTTTGTTTTTTTTCATAGCTTCCAAAACTGATGGGTGCCCCCTGCCAAGTCCTCTTAATAGTTAAGGTTTTTGAATTTAATCTCACTAATTTCGACATATCCCTCTAAGGATCTTTAAGCTTAACTTTAGAAAAGAAAAAAGACCCTGTACACCCCTTTCTGGAATCCCGGTGTCCGTTTTTTGTCAACCCTTTAGTGAAAGCCTGTCAAAAGTGGTTAGCTTCTCCAGTGAAACTACTTCTTTGCATCCTAGCTCCCGGTCTTGCCCTGTGTCTGCACAATTTCTCTCTATCCTCTTGTTTCTCTCCTTTTGTTTAGATAAAGCGAGGGATTAGGAAAGATTTGCCCCCATAAAGTAGTGGTTTGATGGGCTTTTATCCCACCATGTTGCTAAAGCTGTGTAGCCCCTGGATTAGGCCCTGACAATAGGAACCCTTGTGCTGGGCCGCAGCCTGAGGGCCACAACCAAAGACGAGCTCTGAGAAAGAGGGAGGAAACAAACCTGCCAACCTCGATATGTCAAGTCTGCCAGAGAAACCGTTCATAGGAGCAGCCCTGGCTGCAGCATGGTGCGCTGCGTCTACAGGATCATACAAGGATAAACAATAGTGAGAGGGAACAACGTGTGGTCAGCCTCACAAATGGAGAATTACTGTGTCTCTGTCCCAATTACTAAAATTCTCTCAACCAAATATCAACCAAAATGCTCAGTCTGAAAAGTTATGAGCACATTTAGAGGATATTTCATACACCAAAGTCTATTTGTATAGTTTTACTTCTGAGGTGAAAGAATGTCTAAAACATTTTGTGGCTCCAGAAGCAGTTACATGAAGTCTGATAAATTACATCAACTGAATAGCATAAACCTGGTGGTGTGGAGTTAGCTTACTCTGCATCCCCACAAATCATTCATCTGTACTGACGCCTAGCTCCATTAAGCTAGACTACATTAGCTGATTCTAGCATAACACGCTCAAAACTGTTGGCTGTAGAGTGGCATTGTAGGCCTATGTGAGAGGTGCAGCAAATTTTGAAAAAGAAGAGGAAGTTAATACTAAATCGATGAAACACTCCATTAAAACTCCCCTTACCCATTAGGTTCAATGGATTCAGTATTGTTATAGCACCCTTCTCCTGATTGTTTAGGTTTACCAGTCTGTAACTTTAATGATGTGCTTTATTCTCACTGTTCTCATTGTAGCATTACTTTTGGGCCACAACAAGCATCTGTTTTCTATGAGCAGCATCAACCAGCAGATGGACACAGTTAGCAACCAGCTGCATTAAGCAGCTTAATAGCTGAAACTGGTGGAGACCAAAGCAGAGGTAAAATAAGAAGAAATGTTGGACAGGTGACCGGACACATTACTCCAAATAAACAGAGACATAGTTCCATGTCTGCTGAATATTTTGTGACAGAATTGCTTGATGTTCAATGTAACAAATAAGGTGATATCATTCATTCTCTGCTTCCCCACTTGTAACTCTGGTAAAGCGAATGCCAATAAGTTGGCTAAGTAGTGCTGCTTCACAGGTCGAAGTATCAAAAACAAGTGCTCATTGGATACAAGGGCACATCTTGTATTGCTCTCTAAACTGTCTTAGCCTTGGAATTTTCTTGGTTATGAAGCACTAAGCTGAATACAATCTTAGCATTTTCTTGATTTTTAACTCAACTGGACATAATCCTATGAGACTGTGCTGTGGTCTAAGAAAAAAAAGAAGAAAAAGAAATAAATAAATGAGTGATTTGTCTGTTTAGATCATGTGTCCAGCACATATCAGGGAAGTCTTAAAGGTGAATGCCAGCTAATACACAGCCAGAGGATTGCTAATGGCAAGTTGCTTTGTTACTGCAGTCACACAAGTCCCATGGAAGCAGTCAATCCTAAACCATACATCAAAATGATTAATTTTACCCAAATGAGCACAAGCTAACCTTGACTAAGAGCATGTGCTGGCCAGAGCAGTTGGATTGAAACCTAATGTATTCATGAAGTTAAGGAAAACCTAATGATAAAAGTTAATGGGCTCTGAAGGCTGAAGGCATCAACTTTCTCCTCGAGTTGATGTAAAATGCCACATGGAAATATAGGGAGCCATTTGAGGGGTAAAATTACAAACGCTCATGCGTTATAAACCTGATTAAAAACTGAACATGATTTATAAATCGCTGCAGCTTCCGAGGCTGAGCTTCGATTCAGGCAGCCAAAGTCCTGATGCAGGGATAAAGTTTTGATATTCAGGAAGCAGGCGGGAGGATGATTGAGAGCAAAGACGATAACTCAGATCTGGAGAGAGGCTCTAACATGATAAAGCTTGAATGCAGCCAGAGTGCAGAGAACAATGAGTGCGCCAATGAAATCCACAGAAATCTGAGATGAATTTGGGGTTTAGAAAGTTAGCCTGGAGTGAGCATCACTGAGATCCTGAGGGTTGATCAGGATGAGAAGCAGGGTGTGGGGATGGTAAATAAAGAGATGGGTAAACTAGAGCCTGCATTCAGGATAATCATTAGGATTAGGACTCCAAGCCACCAATACTGAGCTGCAAAATAAAACATTTGGAGTTACTGTTTGTGTCTCTGGAAGTCAAGAAAACAACAAAACTGTGTTGGTTTTGATCATCTATAAATGGTTAAAGTCATTCTTCAGGCAAAATAAATTCATCCTCTCTGATGTGTTTCATATCCACAAATTCATCACCCTTTGTTTTTCAACTGTTGATTACAAAAACTGATGACATCTCATCAGATGCTTTTCACTATTTATTGATCTGATACTGATCAATAATTCAAAACAAGGGTGTGGTTCCACACACTTATAAGCTAAACCAAACACTGCATGACTTCTACAATTGTTGACTTCATACACAAACTGTCAGGAAATAAGCAAATGTTTTGATTTTTTTTTTTTTGCTTAAACACTTTAATGCATTGATTTAGAAATCTGGTCCGGAGTTTATGTGGATATAAAAAAGAGAGTGAGGATGATAAATTGGACACAGCTGAAAGCAAACAAATCAGAATACAAAGTTTTCATATAAGACAGTTTGACACTATAAAAATATACATCTGGAAAATGTATACATGGCCCACAAGAGCTGTGTAAACAGAGACTGTGAGTTCACTGTCCACTGTGACCCTGCATGGTCAGGAGGGGCTGCTGCTGCTGCTGCTGCTCAACTGGCCTAATATCACTCTAATAGCAGGCCCTCTTGACACTTGCATTAAAGCCCTCAGCCATGCTGGACATTAGCCCGCATTAAGGTCCGTTAAAAAGCTGATTTGAGGAAGAGCAGCTGAGAGGAATTCCTTCTCGCTTTAATTGCTTTAGAAACGGTTCCCACAAAGAGACACTGGCCAGATTTACCTCCAGTTTAAGTTCTTATTTCCATCGGTTCACAAGTTAATCCGATTTTTTTCTCTTCTAGGCCCAAATGCTCTGCAGCTACTGACAAAGAAGGGAAGAATAAAACATAAGGTCGGAATTATAAAAAATAATAATGATAATAAAAAAACACACGAGCATCAGAAAAATATTATTATTATTATTATTATTATTATTATTATTATTTTGTTGTTTTCATTCTTTCACGAGCCACTTGTTGCGTGAAAACGTGGGACCAAACGTATTCATTCATGTTGCTGCGCTCACATTTTGGATTTTCCCAGCTATACATAAATAACCTGCTCCCTGCGTGAATTGGGACAATGGCTGATCATGTATTGAAAAGTAAAGTTAAAGGCGCTGAGCAAACCTATAAGCAGCACATTCAGCCTGTTGTCAGGAGTCCGCAACTTCTGCGAATGAATGTGGCCAAAGATCAAATTGAGTTTAGGACCCCCGCCCCTCCAGCCCACCTTCTCCTCTTTTCTCTTCTCTCTCAGGAAATTCAACAAAATATGCAAGCTTTACATTAAAAGGCTACTTTTCGCTGCCCTTAATTCCAGCCTAAACGGGTTTTCTTCGGGAGAAGAAATCTTTTCTAAAAAACCTTGAAGAAGAGAGGGGCATTATTGTTTTAATCCTCTTACCAGCAGTCATTTTAAGACATTTTTTTGGAGGGTGAAATGGCGTCTTGTCTACCCAATCCTAACCTAAATCCCTCGGGGGGCCGGGGAGCTGCTGGAGGCAGTGCAGCCCAGCCCGCATCTCTCCATCTCAGCTGCTTTCCCACCAAAACACGCAGTCACACCGAGGCAGCAGGAAAATGAAATTAAAGCACGGAATTAACCTGAGAGTCACCGTGCTGGAGGAAATACAGGCCATTACTTACCATTTGCATATCATTTAATTAAGACCTCTGTTGGAGAGGATTTTGTCATTTATTTATTTGGCTCAATTCAAGCATTCAAGACCTCTGATTTATAAAATATAAGGAAATATTTACACTGACAAACTTTTTTTTTCAGGTTTGTGATCGTTTGGCTAATAATAATAAAACGATCTACACCCATGGCTAATAATAATATCATTAACAAGAATAAAGCAATTTTAATTATTAAAGTGGGGTAAATTTAACAAGGCACCTGAGTGAAATCCTTGTTAAAAATACATTTAGCCTATAGTATAAATAATAAAGTGCAGCCGCTTGACCTCGGCTTTAGCTCCCATTCAGCAACACATGTTAAAGTGATATAAGAATAAAGAAGAGATAACAATTAAGCACAAGAGGGTAAGGCAATGGGAATACATATATATTTTTAAATGCATCTTATTATGCTATATGTTTAGCTCAGTTTTAGGCTATTAAGAATTGAGATCATTTTCTCATTAATTTCTTATTAGTCCTCAATAAAATCAAAACTTAAATGTTATTATAACTAATTTTATCAGCCCCCAAAATAATTACCCTAGCTTAATATCTATCCAAACAGAACTATATGCAAAATAAAAAATAAAAAATGAGTAGCTATCTTTTTTTTTTCCTGAAGAGAAATAGCGGCAGCAGAAAAGTCGGCAGCCCGGACGCGCACATCATCTATGAGGTGAGAAGCGCTGTGAGGGAGGAAGAGGAGGGGGCGGCGTCTGGGAGCCGAGCAGCGATGTGATTGGTTGAGAGAGGGAGCGTCGGAGCGTCCCGGTGACCCCGCCCGGGGTCGCTTTAAAGGCCGAGAGATGGCAGCTCAGCATCCTCCCACATCCACCGAAAGGCGAGAGCGCGGAGAGAGCGAGCGGACCGAGCGGGACTCTGTTACCTACCCGAGGATACCCGAGTGAAGGAGCACACAGGAGGGAGCGGAGGACATGAACACCTGCGGAATTTAGAGAAGAGGAATCTGAGAGGAAAATACTCTGCTGCTCCGCTGTGGGGGAGATATTTCACTTTGGACGCACTGAAAAGGAGAAAGGTGAGAAGTTTGCGCAAGTAGAAGTTGGATCGACGTCCTGTTGTAACATGTTGTAGCCCGTAGTGTAACCAGCTTTGTGCATGACTGAGACTTTCTACGCGTTATAGGCTGCTCTGCTTTTATTATTATCAGAACATTTTAAACTAATTGGACAAAACTTTCGGACGAAGCTTTCGGAAAAAACGGTCACAACAACTGAACAACAAAGTGTCATGACCTCTCTCAGTGTAGCTGTTCAAAGTTTACCGTCACATCTCTTATTCGTACATAGACATACAATAGCCTACAATTAATAACATCCATATCCCAACAGCCAACTGTTGGTTAATAGTTTGTTTTGATTTTTATGACAGATGCCTACACTTTGTTTTCCCTTAAATTGACAGGGTGGTTAGTTTTATTATTCCCATTCATTATCCTTTGTGGTTGTAGTTTGTGGATGCTGCTGAATCCACTGCATGTATATTGGCCCAGTCAGTAGAAGCTCCGGCCCCGAGGCGATCCTCACTAAATGCTGTATAACTCATAAATCCACGGCAATTAGCATAATGAGGCTTAAATCAAAGCCCGAGGCTCTGTGACATTGTCCTGGCAGAGGAGCATTATGTCGAGTTTTTAAGCTGCTGATTTTTTATTTATCTATTTTTTAAAGGAGAAAGGAAAATAAAAAATCAGAGACAGATTTAGTAAGAATAATGCAACAAAACAGACAAACAGACAAATAAGACGAATTTCCTTATTTACACATTTTGATCTCTCTTTTTCTTGCACACATAGGAAACGCGCGCACGTACGCGCACACACACACACACACACACGCCGGGCCACCCTTCACGTGTCAGGCCTGATGATAAATTAATAGCCTTGTATAGTGGAAACCTATTTGCACCCATATTAGACAGGAGCCCAACTGGGGGTCCTTGTGCATATTTCAGCTGAGAGCCTGCCACACATCTCCGTCAGCCTCCAGGCGTCTCAAACTGACCTGGGACCCGCCACAGATTGAAATAAACTAACCCCCCACACCCCCACACCCCCTCCACCCCCACCCCTTCCCATCTACGGGTCAAACTGCTGGAGCAGAGTAAATATTTTTTTTCTTCTATTTTTTGCACCTTCAGCCGGCGGAGGTTTAAATTCAAGAGATCGCACAAAATAAAAAAAAACTCTTCTGTCGCCTAGAAGAAAACAATAATTCTTTACATTTACCTATTTTGTTTTGTGTCGCCGGATAAAATGGCATGTCTTTAATTGCCCGCACAGTGATAATAATAATAATTATTATAATGTTATGCTACATTGCAAACGAACAAATAATTAAATAAGAACATGTTAAATGCCCTATATTGGATTATATAGCAAATGCCACAAAACAAAATGATAGATATTGGGGGGAAAGGATGTTTGCATTTTACAATAAATGAAAATTTATTTTCCTTATAAACTTGGAATTTAGGCTTTAGCTTACTACATTCAGGTGCTGAAAGTTTGGTTTATTTTCTAGACAACTCTGGTCCCTTTATGTTGTTTTAAAACGAAGCCTTTTGTAAACTTGTTTTGTTGGCACAGAAGTTAAAAATCCACCTTGTTTTTATCAGCTTCAAACTAGTAGGAAAATAAAAGTGATATTAACCTTATTTTTTTCTCTCTCTCTAAACAGTTAGCCTATAAGGAAAATATGGACAGACCCTAATTTCTTTAAAAAAAAATCCGTCTGATGTCGTGTCGTCATAACTCTGCAATGACATTTTAAATTTGTGATACATTTCTGAGTCTCAACAATTCACCTGTAATTCCTCGATAAAATGAAGAAACTATTGCTCTGCAAGAACACGGCCTTTGATGCTCATATTTCACCTGTTGCCATTTCACCTTTTGGGGCCCACTAGCCTATTAATCCATATTTTAAAAGTTTTCTCTTCCAAACTCCCATAGTAGACCAGAAGGAAACCGTTGTTTGGTTTAGGTGCTGATACTCATCGCAGCTTGTTTTCTTCCTCCGCAGACAGCACGTCGGGCATGCAGCACTACGGGGTGAACGGCTACTCTCTCCACGCCATGAACTCGCTGAGCGCCATGTACAACCTCCACCAGCAGGCGGCGCAACAGGCCCAGCACGCACCCGACTACAGGCCGTCGGTGCATGCACTCACTCTTGCAGAGAGACTGGCTGGTAAGAAACAGTTGCTCCCTTTTTTTTCTCTTTCCACTTCCTAACTCCCCTCCTATATGTCAGCTGCACCATCCTCACAAGCACCTGCTTCAACATCAACAGTGGAGCCTGTTTTTTTAATAGGCTAGCCTATATGTGTTTGATCTTTCTTTGATCCGTCCCTCAATTAAACTGGTCGTGTTTCTTGTTTCTCAACGGCTGCACATTTCAAGACATTATCCTTGAGGCCCGGTATGGCTCCCAGCACCGAAAGCAGCGGCGCAGTCGGACGGCCTTCACTGCCCAGCAGCTGGAAGCCCTGGAGAAAACTTTCCAGAAGACCCACTACCCAGATGTGGTGATGCGCGAACGTCTGGCCATGTGCACCAACCTGCCTGAGGCTCGTGTGCAGGTAAAAACCTGGGCGAAAACCCTCCTCCCCAGAATGCATTTCACCTGTGCCCTGTTTGCCTATAGTTGCATGCTCATTTGCTGATCTTAAAGGTTATACATACAGTTTATTCAGGTGAGGTGCACTGTTATAAAAGCACTTAACCCAAGCTCTTTACCTTCCTGTTGATCCGTCTACCAGGTCTGGTTCAAGAATCGTCGCGCCAAGTTCCGTAAGAAGCAGCGCAGCCTTCAGAAGGAGCAGCTCCAAAAGCAGAAGGAGGCGTCAGGAGCGGCAGAGGGCTCCACAGAAGACTCCAAGACTGACCTCAACACCAGCACCACCAACACCACCAACACCTCTGCCCCCGCCACCACAACCACCGCGACCACCAACACCACTCTGGTTCCCGAGGCCCGCACCCCACCCCCTCCCTCCTCTCTTTCATCCTGTCACCCTGAGACGGAGAGGCTGGCGGCAGCACGGCCCCAGCCTGGCGAGATGAGCGTGGAAGTCAACGTCACCTCCCCTGAGCCGTCGGACAGCGAGTCAGCAGCGGAGGATAATGCTGACAGAGAGGAGGATGAAATGAGAGGGGAGACGAGGGGGAAGATGAGGGAGGAGATGCAGGGCGAGGGGGGAGCTCAGGCGGGGAGCAGCTCGCCGTCCTGCAAACGACTCAGCCCCACATCAGGTAAGAATATAGAAGTCTATTGAGTGCTTTTACTTTAACTATTTGTTTCCCTAGATCAACATAGGTGTGTGTGATAAAATTGACTCATGTCCTCCTCCTCCTCCTCCTCCTCTCCCTCAGATTCCCCCCTGGGCTCCCCCACCTTGCCGTCCGCCAGCAGCGTGACCGGCGGTTTGGCTCCGAGCAACTCCTACGCCTCGTCTCCCCTCAGCCTCTTCCGGCTGCAGGAGCAATTTCGCCAACACATGGCCGCCACCAACAACCTGGTGCACTACCCGTCCTTCGACATGAGCACGCCGTCCTCCCTGCCCTACCTGGGCATGAACGTCAACATGCCGTCCCCGCTGAGCTCGCTGCCCTGCCAGTCCTACTACCAAACTCTGTCTCAGGCCCAGCAGGTGTGGAACAGCCCGCTGCTGCAGACGGCGCCGGGCGGCCTCCCGGGAAGCCTCAACAGCAAGACCACCAGCATCGAGAACCTCCGTCTGAGGGCCAAGCAGCACGCAGCCTCGCTGGGATTGGACACGCTCCCCAACTGAAGCTCGGGCCTGCTCCCTCCCCACGTTCGGCCTCTGCTCCGAGGCTTAGCTATGAATGATGGGCCCCGCAAGAGGTGACTCTGGCTCCCTTACATTTTGCTCTCAACCTCACAACAACCTCAGCAACTTTATCCGAAAAAAAGAAATGCATCAAAAATATGTCACATTTAAACTAAAGCCCTTTTGACAGCTTCCCAATCAGCTGTCATAGAGATACATACAAAATCCCACAATTCAAAACATGTCCAAATTTCAAATTTTCACACAATTCAACAAAACATCCACTGAGGATGATTTGTTTGTAGTTTGAGATTTCAGCTGAACTGAATTCCAAAACCAGAGCAGTGTGACAAACAGTAGAAACAACATATTTTTAGGTGCACACGAAGACCACATGTGTGTGTGAGAGCAGGCACTTTATGGGCCCCCCCCTCCCTCCCTCCCTCCTTCTCCTTCAACCTCATCCTCTTTATATGGGCATGCAGCTCACTGCTGAGAGCACACCGCGACATGAAGAAACATCTCTGCTGGACAGACTCAACAGAAAACAGGAGCTCAATGGACAAAAGAAAAGAAAAGAAAAGAAAAGAAAAGCGGACTGAACAAGACTCTGCCCACGTGGATCTTGTTTGTATTTGACTCCTCCCGATCAACAGCTTAAGCGACTTCTGCTAACACTAGCTGCTCTGTATGATTTGAGCCCTGAAACACAGAGCTGTCAGTCTCGTACCTGGACAGACACCAGATATTCAAATGCTCTATAATCACACCTGAACGTGAACTATGCATGCACGCACCTCTCTGAAGCATGGCTTACCGCCGCACAACACAGAATGAAGTCACATCAGATCTGATATTAGGAATAAAGCTCAGATCAGTCACTATAATCCCCAAGACAGATGCTTTTTCTTTTTTTTTTTAGTTTTTCTCCCTCCCTTTAAAGTTACAGCTCTGCCTGCAAGAGAATCTATTGAGCGTTGTATGTAAATATCCCTCAGTGTTTGGCTCCGTCTGCTTGGTTAAAGAGTATCTCCATGTCTCTTTTTATGTGAAGGATTTGACAGAAACATGACATTTATTTCTCAATTGTGGCTTTAAGCAAAGGACCTACAGCAGAAATGTAAAGAAGGGGAGATTCTGAAGAGGAAGCACGGTCACAGTTAAAAAAAACAAAACAACCTAATCCCCACATAACAGTATATTTTTGAATTGAACCCACCCCTTTTTTTTCCCTGCATCAGTGGCTTCAGCAGAAAGACGCACAGGCCCATTCTCTATGTATTATATCAATGTAGATTCCAGACATGTATTTCTCAATTGTTTTAAATGTGAGTAATTTATCTGTTTAATTCAAGGGAATAAATCACACTTAAGAATGACTCCTGTTCTCAGTGTTGTCAGTCGGAATAGAGCATGAAAATATTCACCACTATATCGAAAACACAATCTAAAAGAACAAACACCTGTTATTGGAAATTGTGTATGAATCACGGATATAGAAACACTATGGCTGTAATCTAAAAAATACAAGTTCCTGATGGTGGTTGTGTATTTTCTGCAAATTTGGAGCTTGCTCAGATACAAGTTGAGTCAGAAGGAGACCAGAGAAGAAGAGTTAACATGACATGTGTGAATGTTCACAGACATGCACTCACACATTCAGACACATCTCAATAAATCTGAATAGCATGGAGGTCAGCAGTCTGAACCAAGACCATTTAAAGGCTCAGGTTACAGTAGTGAACTTTTCCACTATATTCTAACTTTTTGAGATACTGAATTTTTGGTTTTAATTAAATGTAAATCATAATCATTACAGTTAAAAGAAATAAGAACACGAAATTTTTCAGTCTGTATGAAATGAATCTACGTATATTAGCCTATATATGAGTTTCACTATTCTAATTAAACTACTGAAATAAATGAACTTTTCCATGATTCTAATATATTGAGATGCACCTGTAGGTGTTCAAAAACCAAAACATGTTTTTTTTGTTGTTGTTTTTTTCTTTTTTCTTTTACAAGTTTCTCAAGTGAGAGGAAGTTGGGAACAAGGGGGGGATTAGCTGAGGACGAATCAGGCTCTTCTGTGGCTGTGTGATGGCACTGAGTGGGACTGACAGAAAACTGAATCTTTCCACACACATTACCTTCAAACCTTTTATATTAAAAAAAATTGAAGTTTGGTTAATATGTTCCACCGACGACAGCTTGATGATCCGTAAATAATTTAGACACAGGAGGTCTACCATCCTCGACGGTGAGGTTTACACGCCACATAGGGGAGAGCCTGCCACTTGTTCACCCGCTGCAGAATAACTAATCCTAAATGAAATGACTGAAGCACAGTGTCAGGCTCTAAAGAGTCTCCAATCCACCACCCACCCATCCATCCACCCCTCACACTCTCTCCCTCCCTCCCTCCCTCCCTCCCTACCTCCCCCCTTCCACTGCTCCCCTCTTCCCCCACCCTGTCAATCGAGGTTTGGCTGCACCGAAACAGAATGCTTTGCCATAAGAAGATTACCTTTGGTTGGGATATCGATGGATTAAGTAAGAATAGAATGAGATAAAATAGAACTGAAAGGGTTCCCGGAGTCAGCAAAGTTCAGACACCTGTTTTTTTTCCCCCTGCTCTTTCCCAGTTCCTCGCTGCATGACCATAAAGATTATATCACTTTCTTACTACAGAAGGGGAGACGAGGGGGGTGGGTGGTTTAGGACGGGGGCTGGTTGCAGTGCATAAAAACAAGCCTGGGGCTGACAGGACTTTTTTTTAATTTATTTTTTTAACAAATGCCCATTGGTTTATTTTCAGGTGTTCTCTTTAAATATATGTGGTCAATTTGTCATGAACGTCTGGGTTTTGTGTGTTTGGAAACATCACATGGGTGTAAATTAACCAGAATGCTGTCTTTGCCTGTGTGTGTGTGTGATTGTGTTTGAGTGTGTGTGAGTGTGTACGAGTGTGTCTATGGCAGCTAAGCCGCTGAAGGTTTCCAGGAGCTCTTTGATGTGTATCTGGGCAATGCGCTATTAGAGGGATTTTCCTAGTTGACAGCTCAGAGAATGTGTGGAGGAATTGCGATGCCAGCGGGCTAAAAGAATGCTGGAAACAGGATTAGGATCATATTCTGGCAGCTCCTGTCACTTCATCAATGGGCTAAGGTTTCCTCAGTGACAGCCCTCCTTCTCTGCCCAGCTAAAACCTTTAGTGGGACCATAAAAGGGGTGAGAGAGGGGAAAAAACAATGATTGAATGGTGTGCTATGATTTCTGTGCTGGGTTTGCTCTGAGGGCTTTGTGTTGGGAGGTCTGAGGGGGGACGGTGTTGATTTGGAGGGAGGGGTAGGTCGTGGGGATGAGAAAAGGGGGCTTTTTTTTGGGGTGGGGTGGAGGGGGAACTGTGGTCCTTTTTTTTGTGGAAGTTTTACACCCAAATCCCCATGGCAGAGCATGTGGAGGGGCTTTACAATGATGCTAGCAGACAGGGACAGCAGCTTGGTGTCCCCCAGGGGACGACGGCAGCACAAGCAGCAGCAGGTGGGAAGGGAGAATGCTGCTTCCTGAATCTTCAGGATGCACAGTGTGTGTATAAGCCCTGCCTGTCTTCACCAAGTGAGACCTCTTTCACCTTGAGATGGGGTGTAGTCTTGAAGACTCATCTGAGACTATTGGCCTTATGTTGTGATCAGTTAAGGACCTTAGTAGTGTAGTAGTAGACTTAGTAGTAGTAATAGTAATAATATTGACACATTTATTGTAAAAAGATAATTAAGTTGGCTTAGTTAATTCAGTGTAGCCAAACTCTGATATAGTTTATTCCTGTATGCCATGGACTTTTACCAAAAACTATGCAATGCACTGGGTAACATGTCCCTCCATTACAATGAACACAGACAGTGACACTATAATTTATTTTTGAATTGAGTAATGTAAACCATCCTGCAAGTGCTCACTAAACATCAAATGTGTATGAATCTGCATCTGAAAACAGTATAACTATACTCATTTATATCAATTGGCCTTATCAAACATTAAATTATATATACTCTTAACCAATTAAAACAATGTAGAAACATATGGACTCCATGGAAGTGAGTCTAGGCCTTTTCATGGGATCTGTTGACAACAACAAAAAATTGTAAGCTATTTGCTCGGGGACGTCTACATTTAACCTCAAGCAAATACTATATCAAGAAACTAACTTCCTTTTTCAGTCTTGAGCACGCTACATTACATTTCAATGGCCCACAAGAAAAAAGGTGGAATTCCATCAAATATGAGAGAGAGCAGTAGAGCTGCTGCCTTTTGCTCATGATAAATTTATGTTAACATTAACATGTGATTTTTGGGACATTTTATAAATAGAACACCTCATGGGAAAACTACAATTTGAAATAAAGGCATACCGTTTCTAGACATTTCACATGTGCAAACATTAATTTTATGTATGCTTTTGCGTAATGTACAATAAATACTAAATGCAATTAGTAATCCCATTAGAAGCAGCTTAACTCACCAGCTGTAAAGTGGAGCTTAACACCTGCATCTCTGGAAATGCAGATGTTCATTTTTCTCCCCATTGCTGAAGCAGTCTGGATCAGCCTCTCACTCACTATGTTCAGGTGAGTCACTTATGCCCCGAGTTGAATATCTGAGGGGATTTTGAGTTGCACCTTCTCTAGTTGGGCCTGAAGTGCTGCAGGACCATTTTTTCTTGACTGGGCTTATGGGGTGGTCTCTGCTGTGCATCTTGGACCAGCTGCCTCAATGCTGCCACCAAAAACCCCTTCCCCAAGTGTAACTCCACACTTTGCTCACCCATGTGAAACAATACTTTCACAATACCGCAGGAGTTTGATTGTTGGCGACAAGTTATATAATACCAGGAATTACAGACTAGCATGCAAATGCTAAATCCTCTCTTTCTCCTGAGAAGTGGATGAGACGGACTATATCTGCAGGCTTCACTCTGGCTCCCCAGCTTTGTGCTACAGAGACGCTCTCCTTTCTCCCCCTGACTTGGGTGATAATCCTGACACGCACTGTCTGCATTTTTTACTGTACGTGTTTAAGCGCATTTGCAGAGCATTTATCTCTCCAATGTAAACCAATTTGGCTATAAGGGCCTTGGGCCAAGCAAGGCGCTGGAGGGAAGAAAGGAAAACTCAAACCTAGCAGATGTGCAGAGAAGGGAGGATGGGAGAGCTGGCGAGGACGCGGGGGTTGATGAACAACTGAATGCAGCAAAAAAAAAAAAAGGCAAAGCGGAACCGCAGTGGAGAAAAAGAGTGTCCCTTGTCCGAAGGGTAAGCTTTTCAAACTTGGGATAGGGGCCTTTAAAGCCGATAGAACGTGGATCACTGAATTGTTGAGTCACAGAATCTGAGAAAATCATACGGAGCTCCCAGTTAATCCTGTCATAGTGAAATCGGTGGGCATACTTCGGGGATCCCAGCCCCTTCTGAAGAAATTTGGAGCCTGCTGTATTGACAGAGCTGCTGTTTGATACCGCCTATACACCTGTATCAGCTGTCTGTTAATCTGCCTTCCCCTCCTCCCACTTGTCCTCCACAGCATGCTGCCTCTGCTGGTAGTAATGGCTGATGAAATGGACCAAAGACCTAAAAGCTGCCAATCTAGCTGCTTCTTGATGTCTCCTGTAAGTGGCTCTGGTTGCAGGCTGAACTTGTCACTTTGATCATCTGAAAGGCAGGAGCCCTGCTGTGTCAAACATTACTACTTGCAATTCTGTGGCGCCATAAAGACTATGGGCTCCTTGGTCCCTGAAATGGGACATTAAGACAGAATCATCCTAGTTTAGTTGTGGCGATATCAAGGTGTTTTATTTGCTGGCACACAGGCAGGGTCTGAATGTGTTTGGATGGCTTTTAAAGTACCTGATCTTAGAGCCTAAGGTTCCTGTAAATGAGGTGTTTGCTGCTCTTATCAATGAGACGTTACATGAGAAGAGCACCTCGGCCTGCCAGGACTGCTGAACCGTTCTGCTGTACAATTACTACAGGACTGAGCTTTGGCCAAGTGCCCTCCACATTTAACTTATCGAACTATTTCAACTATTTTCCTCACTTTCTTCCTCAAGTTCTGAAGTTGTGTCACGATTCAGTATCACTTCTGGACTTGATATAATGGCATCTAGAAACTTTTCTTACATCGTACATATATATCCTATGTATTTCATAGTTTATCTTATAGATTCCACATGCTGACAACATTTTACTCTATTTTATTTCACATATGTGGTTGAAAATGTATTCAAAACCTTAGATCATAGGCTACGGCAGTACTCCGACAGAGGTGTGGCTGTTCTCCAGACATTACTTGGTGCAATTACAATTCCTAATCCTAATAGCTGCATGATGTTGTTGATCATCAGTGGGATCAAAAGTATTAAGGACACTTTCAAGCCAGTTGATTTGATATTAAAACCACTTAATGGAACTTTTTACATTAGTGACGCAATAGCTGCCATAGCTACTATTTCTTGTTTTATTACACATACCAATGTTGATATGGCAATCTCAAACATATTATCCATGTGGTCTCTTTGACAGGGGACACATCGGCTTCCCAGCATCTGCAATCAGTGTTTTTCTAATGGTGACACATCAAACTTATTATTTACTGTTAAGAGTGGCACTAAGGGAGATTTTGGTTCATGCTTTTATGAAAGTATCTGGTCAAAGTGAGGCGATATGTCAAAAAACTTGAATTGGCTTGGTGCAATTAATTATTGTTTATTTTAACAACGGCAGCTTGACTTCTGTTAAAATGTGAATACTTTGTGTCAGCCAATATTGTTTTGTTTTGTTTTTTTAATTGCAGCCTCTGGTATGAACTGCATAAATTAAGTCTGCATACAGTCTGACACATACTGTACTCACATGTGCATGTATTGTGTTAATAGAATAAAATAAAATATGGGTATTTTGTTTTTTTTTATATTTGATAAATGTAATACACATTGCATTATATCTCTTGTGCTTTCTTCTTCTTTGGTTTTTAAAGTGCTACAGTATATAAATCATATTTAAATTGATTGTAATGAGTTTAATTCAGTATTATACACTATTGCCAAACTGTAAGTATTTAATGGGCAGATTTGAAGGCTGAGTGTGTGTGTGTGTGTGTGTGTGTGTGTGTGTGTGTGTGTGTGTGTGTGGATGTCACTGCTTCTGTCTCAGATCCTGAGGGATTTATGAACAATGTCAAGTTCCCTCTGAAGACCTGAGTCTCTTCACTGCCTCTTAAAGCTTAATGCTCCCTGACTGAGTGGCACAGCGAGAGCCACACACTCTCTCTCTATGTGCCACAGATAATGCTAAGAACAACCTCTCAATTCCAGCTCTCCTCCAAGCCTAATGTGCCCTCCTTCCTCTACCGCACGCACACGGTCATTTCCATTCAATGAGACACCAGTGCAAACGTGGGCGATTGTAATGGAAAACACTAACATTGTCCCTAATGGCTTCCCATCCCAGGAGAGTTTTTAAAACATATGTAAATTTATGTAAACCCAACAGAAACACATATTTACAATAGCACAGGGTAATCACAACATGACGACATGGTGCGCTGGCCTCGTAGATGGAGGCGCCATGTGTCATTAGTCTTCTTTATCTCTTTTCTGTTTCCTGGTGTAGCATCAGTGCAACAATCACTCACAAAAAAGAATGAAAATGATCTGCGCTCATCTGTGGCACAGTGATGGAGAGGCAGAGGTGGAAGGTAAAGGGGAAGCAGTTTTGTGCCCTCACAGCCACTGGGTGCAGCACATTATATGAAGTTAGTTCATTAAATATTAAATGAGACAAAATGATTTGCAGATGGCAGATGAGCAGTGGAAGGAACAGTGGATCATATCTCACCTGAATAGTACGTTGTTATTTATTTCCAACGTCTGAAAACTAATTTCAACATTTCTGGAGTGCAAACAAATAAGGTGGTGGCTGTTACTAGAGAGGTTAGTTTTTATTCTCAGACATCGTATCATCACAGGTTTTCATTTTTTGTAAAAAGAATCAGACGTGATCGATGAGAAAATATTACTTTCCATTTTCAGTATAAAATCTAATTTTAAAACTCTTCTATATGAGGTCACAGTGCCTCCTTGCCTAATGCTGACGTGAATTCAGCATGAAATACTACGTCTTCCCACCTAACATAAGGAATCAAGAGTTTATAGAAGAAAAAACAGACCATATAATTATATTAATAATTAGAGTATTTGTTATGAGATGAAATGTGTAGATCTTGAGGTTTGTCAGCAGCAAAGTGAAACACAAGCATAAAAAATTATAATTTACCTATGTACCTGATTACTGTCTTTAGTTTAACCGTACCAGTTTTTGTCAATACCTGAGAAGCGAGACTATAAATGATTCTAAAATTCCTTCTATACAATATCAACTCTATTAACTGTTACTCATCGTTTGTTTTAATGTGCGGTAACCGGTAATTTGAGTAGTTATAATTCACTACTTCAGTGAGTGCTTTCACATACTGGATCATTGTATGTGTTTTCACAAACAATACACTCACTAAGTCAACCTGAAGCCACTGGAGTTTGTCGCTCTTCCCAGGATTCACAGCTTCACTCTCTGCTCTGTTTGACCAGTTGTTCCACCTCCTTCATGAAGCGCAGGCAGAGCTCATCCTGCCATGGCAGGGCGACACACTGCACCGCCACAGGCAGACCCTGGCCTCCAGACACCGCCTGAACACAGACACACACTCCAGTCAGACAACAGTAGTCGAACCACCACAGTCTGTTGTCTCCACCTACTGACCAACTGTGGAACTACAGTTTGTGATTCACTAATGCTTTAGTTTGGGGTGCCAAACAGGGACACAACAGGCAGGAGGTTTGCCACCCCTGCAGCCAACCCTACAAGACTTTCTTGAAGTGATTTTTAATCATTCTTATTGAAAATTCAACCCCAGAACAATCAAATAGACTGATATCAACGGCAGAGTGATGTAAAACAACACCAAAGCAATCATTTTGGTCTTGCTTTTACGCAGGGAGCGTGGGGTCTTTTTGTTGTTTGTTTGTTGATAATTTATATATTAAAATATGTTAAGTTGTTCATTTGGCATCTTAGTTAAAGTTCAATTTAACTTGTGTTTTAATCTTTACAACTGCAACTGTGCTTATTAATTCATGGTACCTATTCATTGTATTATTCACTGTATTTGTATCATTCCTTTAAAAAAAAAAAAACTGTATTCAGTATATTTTATTCTATTCTAAAGCCTGCCCAGGGACAAAGACTGCAAATTAGCTGAAGCTAGACGTCTTATATGCATCGCATTTTCCCATCTTGTGGCAATGTTGTATTTATTGTCCGTGTTAAATAAACATTTAAATAAATAAATAAATAAATCTAGTTATTGTGTTGAGTCTTCACAGAGTTGATCAGCTGTATTAGATAATTTGGCATCAGTCACCTCTGGATGGGGTTTCCTACCTGTTTAAAGAGCTTGTCCCAGGGGTCCTGATAAATGCCTTTGTAGTGCTTGAGTTCCTCCTCATCCTCAGCTGTCACCGTGGATACGTGAACTGCACCAGCGGGAAAGTTGAGGAGGTTGTAAATCATTGTGTATGTAAGAATAGCTGAAAGGACAGAGAACAGAAATAGATTACTCACTGCTACACCAGTTAATGTCATTTTAACAAACATGAGTTCAGTATACCGTACTGGTAACATTGCCGCAGTAACGGAAGTTGTAGGCCGGTCCAATCATCGGGCACAGCATCACGTCTATGTTGCATCTTTTCCAATCCGCTATCGTTTCATGAATGTAGTCCTAATGAGAACACACAAGTTCAGTTTCTCCTTTTTCAATTTCTCATTCTTGGACAAGCATGATACTCTTTCACGACAGTACCTCCACAGCAGCATGCTGCTTCCACAGATCTGCAACAGATCTGAAATGAATCCAGAGAAAGATTCAGTGCGTCATTTTACCCATCACATGCAAAATATGGCTGTGTAACAGACTGCAACTTTTAAAACTAGCGTTAGGGTCTCTCACCCAACTCCAGAGATGGCATCGAAGATTGAAGATGCACGAGGATACTGCAAAACATGAAAGGAAACAAAGTATAAGACCAGTTGTAGTCATTTAATTAAATGGTCAATAACCAAAGTAATTTTCTAATGACCCCCCGACACATTGTCCCTTAGGTAGATTTCCGTGGTCTCTGACTCACCAGGGGCTTTAGGAGGAATGAGAGGGTTTTCTTCAACCACTTTGGAAGATAGTAGGGAAGAACCTGTGCTCTGATACAGGGGTCCAGGGGTCCTCCCTCCCTAAAGCACAATCAGAGATCAGTGTTACAAAAAATGACCAATGATGTTTAACGTAATTGTTTTGATGTTAACTGTAATAACTGAGCTCAAACTAACATAACAGTGGTAGCAGTGGTTTCACAGGTACGATGTTTGCCATGTTCAATATTTGAGTTTAGTGTGTAACAGCTTATATTTGCTTATCAGCACTTAACACAAAGCACAGTTCTCCAGATGAAAGTTTTCAATTTAAATTTTGACCTTGGAGTACTGAACCAAATTTTATGACAATCCATCTAACCTGATGTAGTATTTTAGTGCCTAGAAAAGTATTGGAGTGCCTGACTGATCTGAACATTTGGATTGTTAATTTTAATTGTGCAACCCATCACGCAAAAATACTTCAGATAATGTTCGCTGTTGTAATGTGCTAAACTGAGGAATTATTTAAAAGAAAAAAAACAAAAACAACAATTGATCAAAAAGGCTAAAAATTACTCAGTTCTCCCACACTTCAGTTATGCAGCTAAATTATTAATCCTTTTAACAATGACCACACTGATCTTCAGGTGAAATTCAACTTACAGTTTTTGCAGCAGGGTGTTAACTCCATCTGCAAAGATACCCTTTACCATCAGTTCAGCGGCAACATAATCGATCCTTTGAGGAGTGTAAGGCACTAGCTACAGGAACAAATGGCCAGAAGTTAAAACACAATATCATTAAAACTCTACATCACATCACACCACACATTTTAGATTGCCATAAATCATGCAGTGTGTGCCAGCAGCATGCATTTTGGTCTTACAGTGTGACCTGCTTGCTCCAACAGTGCTTTGACTTCCTGGACGCCTCGGGCCATGCTTGGAGACGGCAGCATGTATCCATCGTTTTCAATGTAACCGATCCTCAGAGGTTTGGAGCTCTGGTATATCTGTGGATAAACCATTTGAATGGAAATGCAAACAAATAGATTAATTTTTGGTATATAATTAATTGTTTACTCCAAGGCTTGAAATAAAACAGCAAGATGGGTTTACTCTAGTCTACTTACAATGACCTGTGGATATAACGTGTGGGTTTTACATGTCTGAGCTCTTAGGAGGTCTCTCAACAAAGACAATAATAAAAGATGCAGCTTGGTGACATAAAACATTTCTGTGGGATCATGGGAGTTGCAGTTTCCACTACTATTGTCGTGATTACATTGAGCTACATCCAGATTCCTCTGGTGTCAGTGACAGTCAAGTTCTGCAAATACACCAGGCCACGATAACTGGTGAAAAAAATAGAAATAAAAATCTAAATAAGGCCATTTCAAGTTGACGGTTAACACAGATTTTTCATTGTTGTTTCTGTGATAACTTAAGGCCCAGGCTACACATACAATGTGTAGATAAATGCAGACATTTGTGCCTTCATGTTTCTACTGCACCTTGTATAGGTGAACTCAACTAATTATTACCACAGCAAAGCACAGTCCCCCAGAGAAAACTTCCATGGTGAGAAAAACAGGCAGAAAACCACTTGAGACTTTTCATCACCATGAGAGACTCACACCAGCATGCTCCCTTTCTAGACCTTAAAAGGGGCCAGTATTTTGAAACACAATTACACAAAGAAAATTTGAATTACTTTGGAAAATCTGGAAAAAAAAAATTCTGAGATTGATACCACATTAAGTGGCTCTAAAGCTCACTAATAAACTTATCATACCTTATTTGTTCAATCTGAGAACCAAAATGTAAATATGACAATTTATTACTCAACTGTTTTTTCGTTTGAGGCAAATTTAGAGTTACGTGATAAAAACTGATGATTCAACACACCTGCATGTTAAAAGGTACGGGTGGAACAGTGGGGTCCAGGGTAAACATGTGGTCGCAAAGAAGAGCCCGCATACACAGAGCCAGACTCTCCACATCCTTCGCCAAGGGTCCAGAAGAAGAGAGCACTATGTTTATGAGAAACAGAAAAAAAAGGCCAAATTTAACACAGCACACATATTATAAAGTAACCATTATGTAACTCTGTAAATATGTATGTGGATTTTCTCCTAACCTGACATTTGCCCCCGGTAAATGGGCCTCACACCCTGTGAACTGAACAAGAAACAAAGAAATACGCCAAAATAAATGCCATTTGAAATTGTCATGACTGCATAATGTTTATGCATAAAACTGTCAGCGGCAGACAGACTCACCTCAGCCGACCTGGTGTTGGCTTAAAGCCACAGATACCACAGAAAGAGGCAGGAATACGGATGCTGCCCCCTATATCGCTACCTATACCGAGCACAGAGCCGCCTCCCCCAACCAGAGCCCCCTCCCCACCGGACGAGCCCCCAGAGGTCTTCTGGAGGTTATGGGGGTTCAGAGTCTGCCCATAAATGGGATTACTGCAGTCATAACTGGAGATAAGAAAATAAAAAGAGTAAAGCAATTAAGAAAGGCACCTCAGAGCCTTTGCACATCTAAAAATTAGATATTACCCTCAGTGTTAGAAGTATACAATGACATAAAAACAGTTTTACATTAGTAAAGCTTGTGACACAGTGTCCCAGCTTGACTTTATGGTATGTTGATCTATAAATGATTTACTTTAACAAGCCTTGGGGTATGTTGGTGTGAACGAAGGGAATAGCTCCTTGTCTCTTCAGGACCTCAACAAGGACACTGTCCTTCTGGGCAGGCTGGTCCAGATTAATGACCACACCACAGGTAGAGTCATGATTCTTGTGTTATAAGATGAAAACAAGGAAAGAGAGCAGAGTTTATATATATATATTAAAAAAGCACATCAAAAACATAAACCTGAGCTACATTAAGATGACCATAACAGGTGTCCATACATATTTGGAAAACCCTGACAGTGTAACTGTTATTGAGTTGATTATGACATTCTATACCAACAAATTACCTTATATGCAATGTTGTCTTTGATGCTAACTGGAACTCCATACAAGAGACCATCCTTGTTGGAGTCAATCGTTTTAAGTTGGTCAAAACTCTCCAGCAAAATTTCTGTGCAGCAGTTCAGTTTTTTGTGTACATCCAGAGTCTGTGACAACAGAAAAGAGAAACAGCTCAGACGGGAAAAACATTTAAGTCTACAGCAAAGAAAGCAAATAGAATAGTTAAATATTTGATAACGGATATGACTTTAGGCAAGGGAAGGCAAAGCCATTTTACTTTTATAGCACATCCTGTGCACAGAGAGAGGGCTTGAGAGAAAATAAAACCATAAAAAACACAAAATGGAGCTGTATGAGGGCAATATCAAAATAAAGATTTTAGGCCAATGGACTAGAAGAATGACTTTGTATGTAGTGCTAGTGCACAGTCAAGGTTTCTTTTTTGGTAATTCAAATTCCAAAAAATAAGAAATGTGCTCACAAACACAGTTTAAAAAGCTGCAAAAATGTTAGCCCTTGGATTATGCCTGTCTCTAAATTTGATCCTTGTAGAGATTATAATAAATATAATGATGGATGAATACTAAGATAGGTCAGTGGAAATTAATTCCCATGAATGCATTTGCATTTCTCTACTTTCATCATAACAAACCTTTTCCATGTAAGAGTAAAACACGTCCTCGGGGCTAAGTAAGCCTTCCTGCAGCTGCTTTGTCAACTCAGAGAGGGACAGTGTCAGGATAGTAGCAGAGTCTGTGGTTGGATGCTGGAAGACACACATACACACACAATATAAATACACAAAAAACAACAACCCCGCAGGAACACAAAGCTTCTATCCAACCACTAACTAAGATCATGTGAATGTTACATCAGCTCCCTCACTCTCTTGCTGTATTGACTGCAGCTGGTTAACCCTTCATCTTTAGTGGTCAATACTCCAGGGCTTGGTGACCTCAGGAAACTCATTGTATAGTTAGTTTTGTTAAATGTTAACCAAGTGAGCGAGATGAACCGGTGTCTGTGTGTAAAGACTAATTTACAGCAAGCACAAATACTTTTCTGTCTGTGTAAACAACATGATGACATCTGTAAAACACACTGTGCTGCAAGTCTCCTCTGACACTCTAATGTACAATGTTTTTGTTTTTTGACAAACAGCATCATCTGTGAGTTACAGTATGTTACTGCAGTGCTGTCATGCCATGATAGGTTAAAATGTCCTTTATAAAACAAAGGAAATTGGAGATTCGCGTGCGTGTTCACGTCAAATTGTGCAAACCAATCATACTAAACAACTCAATTATGCAGAAAAGTTAATTAAAAGCCGGCGTGTTTGAAGTTTCTTTCCTTACACGGGACACGGTCATACCCTCGTAGCTTTAGCTAACTCTTACCGACTCCTTGAACCGCAGCACCGCCTGCTCCGCCCGCTGCAGGCTCTCATCCCTCCGCTGTCGGGCTCGCTGGATCTTCTCCTTTGCCTCTCGTTGGCTGGACACTGTCCGGCTCAGCAGCACCAGAGCTCCCACCCCGCAGGCAGCAGCCGCCAGCAGCGCCGCCCCTGCCCGGCTGTCCACCTCCACTCCCCGAAGAAACTGCTCCACTTTCTCCATGGTTGGTTGTCCTGCTGCTCGTCCAACCGCTCCGAGCGTGAGGGCACAAACGTCGGCTAACGCTGGCTAACACACACACAAACACGGTTTCGAAGTTACTTGAGAAGTTGTCCAGCCAGAGTTGTAAAGTCAACAGGTGGGTGTGGTTTGCCCGCTAGTCATCAGTGTGCAGCACCTTTAGCTCGAGCAGCTTTTACAGCAGTTGGTTGTACGTTACACACTGTACCGCCCGCGTGCCACCTCTCCTTTACATACCATAGTATCGTTACACACGGCAGAGGGCGCTAGCCTCTATCATTTCAACTGAATAAAATGTATACAGCATGGAAATATCAGGGAAATACATAGGGGAAATGTCGAGTAATACAGCCCACCAGAGGTCTGTAGGGTTTCGGTTAGCAAGATAACATAACACACAACACTTCTGTCCTGTGTTTACTTCAGAACTCCATAGTGTTCCTTCATAGTTGTGTTTTCAGTATGAATCTACAATCTATAAAGTAATAATAGTAAAAAAAAACCATTTAATTAAAAAGGTGTGTCCAAACTTTTGACTGGTAGTGTATCAGTACAACAGCAGGCTAATGGGGTGGGATGCTGTGGTCGATAGCGCGCACACACAGCATCACCGTGATGCTCTTGCCTCAGTGTGAAACTCCGGGGTAAATCTATTAGTTAAGGCAAAACAAAAGTGTTATCGTTCACCTGAACTAAACCCAATTGAGATGGTTTGGGAGGAGTTGGACCGCAGAGTGACGGCGAAAAAGCCAACAAGTGCTCAGCACCTCTAGGAACTCCTTCAAGACTGTTTGTTGGAAAAACCATGTCAGGTGACCACCTCATGAAATGAAGCAGATGAGATAATCAAAAGTGTGCAAAGCTGTTATCAAAGCAAAGGTGGCTACTTCGAAAAATCTAAAGCACATCCTGCTTTAACTCTTTTTGTTAACTACTGAATTTCTTATGTGTTCCTTCATAGTTTTTGATGTCTTCATGTAGTAATAAAAAATCAAGAAAAAAAAACATTGAATGAGAAGGTGTATCCAAACTTTTGACTGGTAGTGTAAATAGAAATCTAAATGCAGATGTCACTTTTATACAGCCAGTTGAGCAGGCCTTGTGACTGAAGCTCCTGATCCAAGGTCATTTTGATGTTTTCGTCTTACCACATTGAGATGAAATGAAAATCAACTGGAATATGAATAGCTTGATTGTACCATTCAGTTTACCTATGCAAAAGAATCTGCATTGTTTCTCCACTCAGGTCATTCAGGTCAGTTTGCCACCCATCTGTGTGTAGTCATGTAATAAACCTGTGACACAGGGTAAGGTTTTCAAGCCAGCCACTTTAATGAAATGTTGACTCATAGTACCTTGTTAAATACATCAAGTTTCTTCACATGATCAGATAGATTATAGTATACATTTAATGTTACAACATACAGCAGATCCACAAATGGATGTATTTAAAACCATGTTCTCCTCATAATACAATATTTGAAGAATGTCATCAGCCAGCGGTGCAACAATCAGGAGGGATTTTATTTGACAGAATGGAACAGTTTGTGTGCCACCTAGAGGGAGGACATAAGAGGTAATTATTTATTATAACATACTACACACAGTTGCAAGATAAATATAGTTTTGAAGAAAAAGAAATGTTATTTTAGTGCAGGTCATGGATATGCCCCAGCTGACATCAGTAAACAAAATAATGGATTGCTCATATGTGAAGGTCATGTCAGTCTAATGTTATTTCAATGCACAATTTCAGTGATCTTACAGTGAAACAGACATTTTTGTGCTGTAGGAATGTACTGTCAAAGAAAAGGGATAACAGAAATGGATCAAGTTGCTTGTAATACAATACAACCTTTTTGTTTTCAGAGGAAAATGAGCTCACTGCTGCTGCATGTGGCTGGAAGTTAATGTCTTCTATGTAAGCCATCTGTTTGCTTGCAGTGTTGAACAAGTTTGTGAATAAATACCATTTATATTTCTATGACAGAGGGAGCTGATTTATCCTGAAGTCTGCGAGGATCCATCCTTTACAGCAAAAGCACTTTAAACTTAAATATCGAATATGTGTGTATGTATATAAGCTGTGGAAAATTCTGTAATGACTATAAAATAACCCCACCTGGGTATTGAATTTTTAATTCAGTTCAGCAAATGGTGATTATCACACTTACGCAGTGGTCCCGAGCATGCAGGAAGTCAAACAACTCCTCAGTGCAATCCTCTTCTGTCGCAGACCGAGACCCAACCCTAGTCTCGCACTCCTCCAGACGTGCCTGGGTGTGGACGCAGTGCTCTGTCTCGATGCACTTCTGTCGCACCATTTCAATGGGATCCTGGCACAGAGTGAACACAGCACACACAGTATCTAAATCAAAGTGTGTCCTTCACTAGGTGACACATATTCAGTATATTCAGACAGCACATACACAACATATGTAGCAAAACGGTGTTGAGTTTGGAGACAAGTAGTGGAAGAAGCAGGGGTGCAATGGCTTTGACTTTTGAGGTGTGTTTCAATGGAGAAAACACCATTTACATTTATAGATGACCCTTGAGAAAGGCCTGGAAGTGGAGAAAGCCTGAAATGACCCCACCTCTGGTTGACCGACCATGTGAGTGCACTAGGTCTAGTCACTAGGTGGTATCACTCTCCTGTATGTTGTTGTCCAACTCAATCAAATCAAAGTCAAACACCCATTTCCACAAATGACAAATTTATATGTTCAATAAACAGTGTTGATGGACATACCACCATGTCTTCCTCCTCCTCCTCTTCTTCTTCCTCCTGGAAACAGACCAATAAGACAATAAATTACACCATCATACTACTCCATTCAGTAAACGGATGCGAGCTAAATGTCTCGTAAAAAATAACACAACCGACAGCTGATGAGTAAGCGTTACACATTATGAATAAGTGTGTCATTTTAAATCAATTGCATGTCTAAACTTCAACATATTTCCAAGTGACGACGGGAACATAAACGCCGGCTAATGCTAACAGAAGCTAGGTACATGTAGCTTAGTTAGCCGTGTTGTGCTAGCTTTTTTAGCTAAAATAACCAACAGATACGAGCATCACAGAAGTCGCTTGGATCGGTAAAAGCTACTTACATCCTCAGGCTCTCCGTTCATGATCATCTTCTCTTCGAAAACCATTTTAAAGGCGCTCTTGTCCTTAGATGACCGGCTCTACTCTGTTGGAGGACACCACAGGTCACACGAGCAGCTGACAAGTGAGCAGGAGCTAACCACCACACCGTTTCCGGTCATTACAACAAACCCTTCACATTAAAACCTCCCGTATGTCAACTCGGGTTCCTTTATTGCATACATCGTAATTGAAATTCCTCGTGAAAACACACTGTTTGTTTTCATACAAAGATTAAGGCTTGAGGACACCGAAATGGTTAAGTTAGTGACAATAGTATACAACTAGGCTACTTTAAAACTAACCCGAGAAAAAACAGACCATGGTACGCCTTGCAGATATTTTTTCTTTATAGTAGGTTACTCCTCCTATTACCTCAGTTACTCAGTTTTCCAAGTTATCACTACCCCCTTTTTAATGTCAATCGTCAAATGTATTTTATTTTTTAAGTCACAATCGTCTGCTTCCCCTCAGTCAAAATTATGAATTTTTATACTGCCACCATGTGTTAAAAAGTAGTAGCCTACTGCACCAGCATGAATAAACAAGTTGAAAGTAGGCCTGTGAATATTTTCATTAGGTCATAGTTATCTCAAGGAAATTTCAATCGAACACAACAGTAGTAAAGATATGATTCCACTCTTTTATAAGGCCGAAAGTGCCAAGTCATTCTTACATAAGGAATAACATTTGCGGTTGGTATATTGTTTGGATAGAGGAAATGATAGCCTATGTCAAACATTAAGTTTTGGTAACACTTGTAGCTACCTGTAGGCCTATTTATACAACAAATTATGTTTACTTCTTTAATAATTTTATGGTCACTGATTATTAACAGTGTTTGATATCGGTTTCCTGTATAAAGAGGTCAGAGTCCAGTACAACCAGAGTTGCCAAGAGCCAATAAGAGCAAGCTTCTTACTCAGAGGAGAGAGACAGGTGAAATTACTAACCACGGACAACACAACACAAGCCTTTTATCTCACAGGACGTGAAAGCAAGGACGGAAAGCACAGTTAGACAGTTTCAAGCTCTTGTTTGCAGAATGGATTCAATCTTTTCTGTAATTGGATCCTATATTAACTTGGATTTCAAAAGTTTGCTTCTCTTCACGGCAGTTTTCATCTTCACTGCAGATTATATTAAGAACCGTCGGCCGGCCAACTTCCCTCCTGGACCATGGGCACTACCTCTTGTGGGAAGCATGTTCAGTGTTGATCACAAAAAGGCCCATGAGGTCCTGACAGAGGTAGAACTACCAGTGTAATGCATCATAATGCAACAGGTCAGATTCCTCTTTCTGTATCGCTTATATCAAGCATCATGCTCTGTCTTGTTTCTTGAACCTTCTCACAGCTAGCAGGGAAATACGGAGATGTGTACAGCCTGAGAATGGGCCAGACATGGATGGTGGTGTTAAACAGGTTTGGGGTACTGAAAGAAGCTCTAGTAACGCAGGGAGAGAGCTTGACTGACCGGCCAGCCCTCCCCCTGCAGGATGAGGTATGCCGTGGGCTAGGTGAGACCCAAGGATTGTACTCACAAATATAAACTTAGAACAACTGTGAATACTGAACAACTGAGTGAATTCCATGTATGATGCATTTAGTCATCATTTTGTCCAAGCTGTTCCAAGCTCATCATGAACTATTGCCCTTTTACATCCATTTGCTATAGTTTTGATAAACTGTCTCTTCTCTGTTACTTTACAAAGAATAATAACGTTTTTTTTTATCCAGCCATTTTTTTAATGTGCTAAAAATGAGGAGGCAATTTCTTAATTCTGAAACATTTGTCCCACACTGTTTATTTCCAACCAGGTGTAATTTTCAGTAGTGGGAGCATCTGGAAGCAGCAGAGACGATTTGCTCTTTTAACTCTCAAATATTTTGGACTTGGCAAGAGGTCCCTTGAACCTGTCATTTTGGAAGAATTCACACACTGTGCAAAAGACCTCAGAGACAATGAAGGTAAATGGTGAATACACAGAGCACACACTGCAAAAACTCAAAATCTTTCCAAGAATATTTGTCTTATTTCTTGTCAGAATGTCTCATTTCTAGTCAAAACTTATCTCTTTCCACTTAAAATAAGACTCATCACCTAAAAAATCAACTTGTTTTTAGATCATTTTCACTTGTTTCAAACAAATTTTCATTTGAAATAAGTAGAAAAATCTGCCAGTGAAAGCAAGTTTTTTGAGCTTGTAAAAACTAACTATCACCACTATCAAATTGCTACTTATTTCAAGTGAAAATATGTTTGAAAGAAGTAAAAAAGTGTCTAAAAACAAGTAAATTTTTAATGTGATGAGTCTGATTTTAAGTATAATGAGATTTGTTTTGGCTAGAAATAAGACAAATATTCTTGGTAAGATTTTGAGTTTTTGCAGTGCATCAGTGTGTTTATGATAAATAAATGCACACTTCACGTAATATTTCCTGTTAAATGTTGAAGGCAAACCATTCAGTCCACACCTCACCATGAACAATGCCGTCTCCAACGTCATCTGCTCCCTGGTTTTTGGTCATCGTTTTGAGTACGGTAATAAGAACTTCCTGAAACTGATGAGCTGGTTTGATGAAGCTCTCTACATTGAAGCTACTATTTGGACACAGGTATTCTGCTAATTTCTGTGTACTTTTGCTGTGCAACACATTCCTCATTATTCATACAAAAGAAATAAAATCACTGGGACATCTTTTTAGTAAGTCACTGCTCTAACTATATCCACTCTGCAGCTCTACAACTCATTCCCTCAGCTGATGAGACGTTTGCCAGGGCCACATCAGAGATTATTGCACATCTGGAAGGATACAAAGGATTTCATAAGAGATGAGATTAAAGGGCACAAACAGAGCTGGGATCCCTCTGACCCGAGAGACTACATAGACTGCTTTCTTAAGGAGATTCAGGTGGTGAATGGCACTAGACACAGAGTTGCACTGCTCTTGTGTAGTGTAAAGCTTTTGTGTATTTGCCTCTTGACCCCATATGTCACAATTATTCATGATGTTTCACTCTGGTACCAGTTCTGGCTGGCATTGTGTGACAAGTACAAAGACCACTTGTTCTCTATTGCCATGGCCTCTGCCTTACATGACTCTAGGCTCTTATCTTCAACAGAGCACACCCCTATTTAATTGAGTAAACATTTTTAAAAGTTTCAATAGCTGTCTAGTCCAGATTTAACAGTCTTATCCCTCAATAATGTTGAGTTAGCGAGTTATGTTTTAATGCTTGTACTGTATATGGATGTATTTGCAGAACAAGGGGGAAACTGATGTTAGCTTTGATGAGGAAGGCCTAGTTATGAGTGTCCTGGATCTGTTTGTGGCTGGCTCAGAGACCACATCAACTACCCTGCGCTGGGCATTTCTCTACATGGCAAAGTACCCAGAGATCCAAGGTATGAGCTCAGACCATGTTGGGAGCCAATCTAGTGCACACCCAGTGACGTAGATACATCATGTTACTATTCCCAGCTGCTATACTGTAGACTGTGTTGTGCCCTGGCCGGTGTCTTTCACAAATGCTGCAATTAATAACAACAACAACAACAACAAGAACAACATATAAAAAACACTAGATCCCCTTATCTTTCCCTATGTGCACAGAAAAAGTCCAGGCTGAGATAGACAGAGTGATTGGACAGTCCAGACAGCCATCGATGGAGGACCGTGCTAACCTGCCCTACACTGAAGCTGTCCTCCATGAGATCCAGAGGATAAGCAACATAGTCCCTCTCAGCCTGCCTCATGCCACCAACAGAGAGATCCAGCTGAGAGGCTACACAATCCCAAAGGTAATTTCTCTTCTAGTGCAGTAAAAGGAAAAAATATAGTTTTTTCTTGTATTTCATATTGCATATTTATGAATTCTCACCAGGGTGTCACAATAATTCCCAATTTGACATCGGTGCTGTTCGACAAGAACGAGTGGGAGACGCCCAACACCTTCAATCCAGGACACTTTCTAAACAAAGAGGGCAAGTTTGTGAAGAGCCCTGCTTTCATTCCTTTCTCTGCAGGTGAGGAGCAGCGTTATATTACTGTCCTTACTTTGTTATTCAGGAACCTGTGGCTTCACGCAGAATATAGTGAGGTCCGAGGGAGTATAGGTAATACAGAGATCTTAAGTCCCTAGTCCCCTCTGTGATGAGTGTCACTGATTACGCATTCCAGTAATTTTTGCCATGACTTTTTCACACCTCAACCCCAATGTAAGGGGTGAGTAGCTGAAAAGATGATGAATAGGAAATGCTGATCATTATTTCTGTCACTGGTGATGTTTGACCAAAGACCTTGGTGATCCTCCAACCTTGCCTTGAAGTCAGGACACAATTTGTGTAACAATAAAAACAATTAGCACATCTATTTCCTGCTAAGGCCCTACAGTATATGACAATGACTGATACCTACTGTTGTCACTAATTATCCATATGTTTGACTGGACTTGTTTTACTGTTACAGGTAAACGTGTGTGTCTTGGGGAGAACCTGGCCAGGATGGAGCTTTTCCTCTTCTTCACTTCTTTCATGCAGCAGTTCACCTTCTCCATGCCTGCGGGGGTGAAGCCTGTGATGGACTACCGTCTTGGCATCACCCTGGCACCGCAGCAATATGAAATCTGTGCAAAATCACGTTAGCACTCTGACACATAGAAAAAAGTAATACATTTTTTTCCTATACCATTTCTGATTGTATTACTGTTCCTGGGTTTAGAGAATTCATCAAACTGCACTCTAAAAAGTCTTTCAGGGCAGCTTTCACCATTTCCTTACTAAAGGCTTTGTTGTGGGACAGCTTTTTAGACTTCTTGAATCACAAACACAATTTGAATTAGTTAGGGTGACGCAGCTCAACATAACTCCAATTTTCATGTTCATGGATAAAACATGAAAGTCAGCCTGTGGGATATAAATGAAATTTAGTTGAGTTATTATCTCTAAGTTTATTGCTTTTCTGCCAGAGTGAAAACCTTCCGGAGACCTCTTTGTTTTGTTATTGAATAAAATGTTCCTAATGGAAACTTGCTTTGTGTCTTTGATATGTTGAATCACATTACGGTTGTGTGGGGCATTAAATTCAGTTCTTATCGCTGTACTCTTACAAATTTTAAAAAGTCGTTGGATCTAAGTTGTTCATTACAAATGGAGGACTGAGTTGCCTAACATACTGTAGGCTTAGTTGACCCAGCTTGAAATAATTTGCAATGGTGATCATCCACTCCATTTTGAACGACAACAGGAAAAACAATATACGTATATTTTAAATCTTAATTATTAGGCATTGTACATATTAACTTACTTTGTAAACAAGTGTGAACTGAAATGCCACTTCTAGAGCAGCCTGTTTTTTCAGGTTAATCAGTTACAATAAACATTATAACACCAAACTTACTGGAACACACCGATTTCTCAGATTTTTAGAACTTTGACCTCTAGACAGTTTTGCATCTTCAGTAACATTTTTACTTCATCACTGTTACTGACACTGTCCTCACTAGCTTTTAAACTATTGTGTGTTAAACATTCACTTATGAAACTGCACCTTGATCCAGGTTTGATATTTGGCTTAGATTATGAATAGCATGCTACATACCATGTGCTTTTTTACATTCAGGTTCTAAATGTGATAAAGATAGGTATAGGCTAGTTTAGCTTAGCCTGGATCACTTGTTTATGGTTTTTCTCGGTTAGTTTTATAAACACCTCTCTTACACAATTCATAGAGTTGCTTTTTTCATAAAAGTAAATGTGTGATTCATTAATAAACTGTGAATGACATTAAATCTAACAAAGTTCAGTCTTTGCATCATATATTTTTTACATTTAGGCTCAGAATTAGATTAAAATGCCTTTAAATGACATATATAGATTTTCTTTTCTTTTCTTTTATAACACACATGAAGTAGGCCAAAGAATAAAGCTGTTCTCATGCAAAGACCTTGCGACTGGTGTGGGTAAATACACTGTTAATGATTAGATAACTGTTAGATAACACCTAAACCATTTTAATGTGGGCATGCTGTTAACATGAAAACATGACATGCTGGACCTTGTGAACTCAACTGACACGTGCAGTTGGAGTCAGTCTGTGATCAAACTTGTTTCTGAAGTTTTCATTTTGGAGACATTGCTGTTTCACCACACCATGACCCCACCCTCACTTTCACTGATATTGCATACTCGTCTTTGAACAGCCACCTATTAACTCTACTCTAGATTAGTAAGTTTACTGAAGGGACGTACGTGTACGTTTTTAATACCACTGCAGCAGGTACAAATCACTTCAGATTTCCTCGTGAATCCTGAGGTGGCAGTTTGACAGGATGGACCTACCTGTGTGGCTGTGGCTGGACAGCCACAGTCTGATCGTCTTCACTCTGGTCTTCTTGGTAATAGCAGACTATCTAAGAAACCGTCGGCCCAACAACTTTCCTCCAGGACCAACAGCTTTTCCTTTTGTGGGAAACTTGTTCTCCGTGAATTTAAGCAATGCCCACAGAGAGCTGACTAAGGTAGGATTCAGATTACATTTATCTAAAGATTGGATGTCAGTAGCCTAGTTATAACACTGCTAAAACAACAATGAAATGAAAAACTTGATGTTGTTTCTTAAAATGACAAACATCAGTGCAAAAAGAATAACCTAGCTACTGTTACTGGCTACTGAGGTAACAACAGTAGCATGTAATCACTCACAGTGAGGCATATTGTTTGATAAAACTGACATATGTCAGTGAAATTTTCAGTGCAGGATTATTACATGTCATGAGTATTTTATACTGTTCTTCTGTCTATTGTGTTTCATTTTAGGACAGAGGGAAATTAATTCTGATATAATTAGCACATTAAACAGTAACATTTTCAGTCATAATATGAAAGAGACATCAGTCCATCAAAGTTAATTTGGTTTTGTGAAGAATTCCAAGCTTTCACTTCTGTCTCGTCAAACCTTAATTGCCAACTTGTCACTGACAAAGAAAGTTCAGTTACAGTTACAGGGAAGGTTGCATGTATGTTTTTTTAATCTCACTTGTGTTGTTCTTATGGCAGTTAACAGAGGAGTATGGAGATGTGTTCAGCCTTAAAATTGGCCGGTCGTGGACAGTGGTGTTGAATGGCCTAAACGCGCTGCAGGAAGGTTTACTCACCAAAGGAGACGTCCTGGTTGACCGCCCAATATTTCCAATCCATGTTGATGTGCTCCCTGAATTGGGTATAGATTTATTTCCAGCTGTGTAGATCAAATATAATATGCTCCCATTACAAGGGCTACAGCAGAACATATTATAATATTATGGTCAAATACTGTAAAAGGGTGTGTAATCTGAATAGATACTAATATACTATGCTTAAGCATTGCTAATGACCAAGGGGTTTGAACTCTCTGAAGTTATACATCACAGCCTGAGTCTAAATTACATCTTCTCATCAGGTATTGTTTTTACTAATGGACACATGTGGAAACAGCAAAGGCGATTTGCCCTCTTCACCCTCAAATACTTTGGAGTTGGCAAGAAATCCCTGGAATCTTCTATACTGGATGAATTTACTTTCTTGACCAAAGAAATTGCAAAGCATAAGGGTAAGAATGGAAATCCCCAGATTCTGAGATGCAGTATAATAAAATTCTAATTTTTTGAGTTTGATATAGCTACTTGACATGTGATCACTTAACCAGGCAAACCCTTCAATCCACACTTCATCATCAACAAAGCTGTTTCCAACATCATCAGTTCCCTGGTGTTTGGTCATCGCTTTGAGTACAGTGATGAGAAATTTCTGAATATGATGAACTTGCTTGACAAAGGGACCAAAATTGAAGGCTCCATTTGGGCACAGGTACAGCATCAAAGCATTTTAATTTGTACTTTCGGCTGATCCAGTGATACAGTTTTGCTTCTAGAAATTAATTTTCGCAAGTGATCTTATATTTACTAGTCTTCTTGTTGATATTGACAGCTGTACAATGCATTTCCCGTGCTGATGAGGCGTGTACCAGGCCCACACCACACTCTGCAAAAAACTTATTGTGAAATAATAGAGTTCATAAGAACAGAAATCGACCAGCACAAGAAAGACTGGGACCCCTCTGAGCCCAGAGACTACATCGACTGTTACCTGAATGAGATTCAGAGGGTGAGTGGAAAAACCAGAAGCAAAACAAAAAAGGCACACTGTGGCTACTTTTACATGTAGATTGAAACATAAGCAATAGACCAATGTCCTTTTTGGAAATGTTCCCCATTAGATGAAGAAGATCAACAATATGGATGCTGGTTTTGATGAAGAAAACTTGGTGATGTGTTCCTTTGATCTGTTTGCGGCTGGTACTGAGACCACATCCACCACCCTGCGCTGGGCTATGCTCTACATGGCAAAGTACCCCGAGATTCAGGGTAAGACAAGAGAGCAATTTGTGCCCAACTGACTAGCTCTTACTAAGTCTCTCTGTAAGCGACTAATGTATTGTTCCATTCACCTGCTGTTGTATTTCATAGAAAAAGTCCAGGCTGAGATAGACAGAACGATTGGACAGTCCAGACAGCCATCGCTGGAGGACCGTGCTAACCTGCCCTACACCAACGCCGTCATCCACGAGGTCCAGAGGATAAGCAACATAGTCCCTCTAAGTCTGCCTCATATTGTCACCAGAGACGTACAACTGGGAGGCTACACAATCCCAAAGGTCAGTTTACCATTTATGTTTTGTCTTGTTTCGTCAGTTACACCTGCTTCTCATTACAGTAAACTAAGGTATTACAATCCAATTTTGCAGGGTGTTACGATAATTCCCAATTTGACCTCGGTGCTGCACGATAAGAAGGAATGGCAGACGCCCAACACCTTCAATCCAGGACACTTTTTGAGTGCAGAGGGCAAGTTTGTGAAGCACCCTGCTTTCATGCCTTTCTCTGCTGGCAAGTATTGTAACAGTTGTAACAATTGATTAACTTTACTTCCCTTCCTCAAAAGAGAACATAATAGTTTTTTTTTTTTAACAAATGTAACCAGGTGAATATTGGGTAGAATTGGTTTCACAAATACTCTTTAAACCCTAAGGAAATAGTAGTAGGCTACGTCTTGTACTTGAAGCTAATTTCAACCATAATACAGAATGACATTTTCAAGGATACTCAATTTTGCATTGACAGATTATCATTTTCTTCTTCCCTGCACACAACCACAAGGCATCTAAACTGCAAAAAGTTGAGATATATATTTTGTTGTGTTATATAAGCTAATGTAGCCTTCCACTATTAGCAGTAATGACATTATACCAACTTTTCTCAGGTAAATTGTCATAGTGTATTTTTTGCTCCAGGCAAGCGGGTGTGTCTTGGGGAGAATCTGGCCAGGATGGAGCTTTTCCTCTTCTATACGTCCTTAATGCAGCACTTCACCTTCTCCATGCCTGCCGGGGTGGAACCTGTGCTACAGCCCCATGTCAGCGTCATTCTGTCACCCAAGGAATATGACATTTGTGCCACACTACGCGAATAGTGATACTCCCCCTTCAAGATGAAGCCCCTCAGGTACATTAAACTAAGTAAAGTGACATGGTTTCATTTGTGGCCTAGTGTAGGCACAATATAAAGCTGCAGCAATATTTTTGGCCACTTGGGGGTAGTAGAGGTTGACAGCAAGCTGACAGACAGCTTGACACAGTCTCACCTTTCCAAAAATTTGTTATGGTTAATGTTTTAGCTAACAGATGCCTAGATATACACTGCACTGACAGGAGACATGAAGCAATATTTGCATAATTTGAACTTGTGTTTCTGCAGGCTGACAACTGCTTCAATATATTGTCTCCTCGGGCTGTTTTGGTCTCCACTTACAACCATCATTGCCATTTGGTGCTAGGAAGGTTCACCTAAAGGATAAAGCACTGGAGTCAATATCCGGGCTCAATCAAAGCATGTCACGGAATCCCTTTTACCTAAATCTAAATTTCCCAGGACTGTACTGTATCAAGGTCATGAGCCTCTGTACAGAGTAAGAGGGCTGATATCAGCACCATATGGTGATAAGAACATGATAAAGCTACAGTTCTTTATATGAACAAAAGTCGACACAATAGGCCAACTGCTAATGTGACTTCTTCTGTAAGATGGTTTCCCTAGCTGTCATTCACTCAGAAATTCCACTTTAACATCCAAGATAAGTCTATGTTTAGATAGAACTTCAAAAACTGTGGAAGTGTGTTTGTGTGTCAGTTTATCTTTATGGATGGTCCTTAAAGTGAACTCTGTTCACTGTCAGTCACTGTCATGTTTATTTGACACTGGCAAAAGTCCACAGGCTGTAAAACTCTTAACCAAACAATATTGATGCCAGTTTGTAAAAAGACAAAAACATTCAGCTTATACGAACAAAACAAATACTGAATCCAATGTACGTTTTATATACTGACAAAATTTTCTCATGAGATGTAACCTGCATGATTGTGTACAAGACTATGTGAAGATCATTGTCCAAAATACATCACAAACCAAATAAACATTCTTTATGATACAAGTCCACTTTTCATTTCAACACAGAGGCTTGATTCAAGGGTGAAACTGTTCTCAGACAGGCCACATCAACCAGTTTCCTCCAGTTTTCCAGTTAACAGACTAATTTTTCAGTCTTACTTCGCCTCCTGTCTGTTGCCCAAAATGTCTTCTGGTGGCTGGCGGTTCCTCGTTCATCTGCCCGTCCTCTGTGGGCACTGGATTTTGTAGCCCACCCTGTAGGCCTGCAGGTACACACGTGCCTGGTTTATCCTAGAAACACAACCACCAAGCAGGCACACCTTTGTCAGTTTCTTCAAACGGTTCACAAACACTACTCTAACACACATCTTTCTTGCATTTGCTGATGCCACAGTTATTCAAAACCTTGAAAACAATGCTACTAAGAAAGTTGGAGGATGCAGTAGGGAGAGAGTTAACCTGTATTTGGTGCAAAGCTTAACTCCCAGGGGTCCACAGCGGTCAACATAACTCTCCTTAAATGCCTTTCTCACTGCTCGAGCCATACTGACCACAGTGGTGACAACAGGGCATGTCCTAGGACACAAACACAGTTCCATGAGAATAAGGCACAGTACTGTAATCACTTAACATCTGTATCTGCAGGTTGAAAACATGAATCATTGTAATGATCACAAGAATCAATTTTCTACCACACTGCTGTTTCATAACAGTTTTCTTTGCCCAGATCTACACACAACATCAACAAACAAAGATGTTCTGAAAGATATTTTTTCAAGACATAAAATATAAACAGATTTTGTGCTTAATAATACACATTTGTCCACTAAATATGTATGGTGTTTGTAGTGGCAAACGTAGATTTTAATTCCAAAGCCACAGTGTTTGTTCTTTCTATAAGCAAGTTATTTGCCACTACTGTGGCTTTGCCATTTGTAACAGCTCCGTAAAAGAACATCACATTACCACTGATTGCATGCTGCTATCAAGTGTAACTATGGGTCTCATTAAGGGAAACAATGGATGTGTTCCAATGCAAAGTAGCAAGCTACATCTGTTCTCAGAGCGTGAAGAATAGACCAGTTAACACAAACTGAAGTTCACATGGGTGTTATTTGTGTCTCTGTGCTTTGCTGTTGTTGTTTTTCATACTCACAGTCTCTCGCAGCGCAGACCTGCAGTGCCCTCTGGACAGGTGCAGGTGTTGTGAGGACTGCAGGTGGCGCCGTGTTGGCACGGTGGCACGCAGGGGGTGGTCACCGCTACGGACACAGCGCACAGCAAGAGGCTTAATTCAAAGTGAAGGCAAAGGTCTCTTACATGCATAGACACATACACAAACACACAGATACACACAAACCAACCTGTTTCGCAGAGGCTTCCAGTAAATCCTTTGGCGCAGCGGCACCTGTTGAGGCCCACACACACTCCACCATTCTTACAAGGTTTCTGACACAGCACCGGCTCTGAGGGAGACAGAGAGCAGGGATGTAGTCAGCAGTGATCCATCTCAACACAGCTCATCTCTACAATGCATGGTTGAAATTCACCGAGCATCCATTACATTGCAGATATTTCAATAGTTAGCATTTAATCTCAAAGTTACAATACAGCTGTTTTGTAGGTAATATGATCTTTTTTTTTTTTACAGGCCTGAACTTTTCCCCCATGTCTGGTGTTGCACTAGTTGTAGCTGTACACAGCACCACCATCTGGCTGCATGTTGAACTGCATTATCAGTGGCAGTAATTCTCTGACTTTCTGGTTTGTGATTTGATTAAAAAAGAAAAGAGAAAAAGAAGCTGTCTGCTTGTGCTGCTTGGGCTGTGGTGTATGTCAACTAATTGACTTTAGGGTATAAAACGTTTGCTTACTGAATTCACTTATGTTACAGTTATGTAACAATGGACAGATGTGCTGATAATGAGTATGTGGAATCTCACCTATCTGGCAACGAGCTCCTTTCCATCCAGCAACACATGTGCATTTGTTGACATCCACACATCTTCCTCCGTTTTGACAGGCAGGAGTGCACAAGGCTAAAAAACACACACATACAGAGATACCAGTGGGTCGATGTAGGAGGGAACGTACTGTAGTTGTACACTACATTACTACTACATTTTACCAGACAGAGCAGCTGAACAGGACACTGTCATCTTTCTTCTTCAGGGTAACTGATGCCAGATGTGCTGGTAGTTTAGTTACTCACGCAAAAGGCACTGGGGCCCGGTGTAGTCAGAGGGACACTGGCAGGTATTGGGCCCCACACAGCGACCACCATTAGCACAGGGAAACTCACACACCGCTGACAGAGAGATGAACAGAAGTCAAAGCAGGATAAATAGAGATGAAAATGAAAAAAAAGTAATACAGCTTAATTTAATTATGTCAATTGTCTATTATTATGTCAAAAAAAATGCTTTTATAAAAAAAGGATACAGTAAAAAAGGAACAAAGAGGGGTGGCATTATTTTAAAAAAAGGAAAAGAGAAATTTGTAAAACTCACAGTTCCAAAGCACATGGCTAATAGACAAGTATGAGTCTATGACCACAAAATAAGACTCATAAACATAGCAGAGTGAAGAAAGTCTGATTTTCAGTCTTTGTCCAAGCATACTCTTCAAAAATCTTGCATTATGTAACAGTGTTTACTTGTAGCACGATCCGCTTTGTCTCCTCATAATCATAATCATAATCGTAATGATGATACCTAATGTCTCTGCAATGGAGCCACCTTCATTAACCTTCACATCAGAGGTAATTTACCCGTGTGACAGCCGTGTCCAGTCCAGCCAGGGGGGCACAGGCACATATTCCAGCGCATACACGTTCCCCCATGGGCACAAGGTGGGGAGCACATAGCTGCGACACACAAACCAACATGGATTTGGAACATTTGGAACATTTGGAACATTTATACGTTTTTCTTGTACGTTTTTTGCTGTCTGCATACCAAGATCCTATAATTAGTGTTTCAGCCTAAACAAGCATGGCCCTATATGCATTATGATTGTATGTATGTCTATATGGAACCTGTACCAATGAGCTGTACTGGAAGCAAATTTCACCAGCCTGGCTGTGTGGTCATTAAAAAGAATCAATCATTCCAAATATGACATTCAATTAACATAATGCAGTTCATATTTACAAACTTACATGTAGAAAATGTAACCATTGATTGAAGTATTGCCCTTTTCGGTAATTGTAGTAATTTTCATGACAGGTCTCATAACTGAAGGCTTTGAAACATGACTTCCTTCTTACATCTCCCTGCTCATCGTCTCAAAGCTGCTACTAATAGCATATGCTGTCTCTCCTCATCATGGGCAAGGGTTATACTGCTATTCTGGTGATAGTTTTCTATCATATTGATGGCTTTATCTCACGAGAACAAGAAACCGTCAATAGTTACTGTGCACTGCAGACCGCTAATCCACCCAGAATGTAAATGCTATCCATGTAAAGAGTGCAGGTTTGTACCTGAGCAGCCAACACCGGGGTAGCCTGGAGGACAGTCACAGCTGTTTGGGGCCACGCACACTCCATAGTTCTGACAGGGAGGGTTGCACACAGCTGGAATAGCAGAGAAGTTATTCAGCATAATTTCATGTTTTTAACCTTTTCTTTTTATGAAGAGGTCCCATTTTCCCAGCATCATGACGACAACACAAGATGTATGTTGTTTGACTCACGCTGACACTTGGTGAGGTCATCAGTCCGAACTTCGTACCCCTCCCTGCAGGAGCAGTTAAACCCACCAGGATGGTTCACGCAGAGCTGCTCACAGCCTCCGTTTGTGAAGTCGCCGCACTCATTGGCATCTCGCATCAAAGAGACGAGAGAGACACTCAAACAGGCCGACAGACATTTGAACAAGAGCTATCTAAGGAATACAGTCTGTTCATTTCCTCTCTGGACTGAGCCACCAGAGAAATTTGGCCGTTAGCTCAGGCGACACTGGTTATCATCCAAAAAAAAAGAAGAAAAAAAAAGTGGCTACTGCTGAACTGTTTAGAGGCATCAGTCATTAGCAAATCAAATTTCCGCACTTCCTATTTCTTGCAACTGATGATTTTTGTTTACAAACGCCTTCAGCTTGGCAAGTGCAGACTGGTTGCGCAGTTGAATAGATCTATGTGTACCTTTCCAGCTCTTTACTGATTTTATCGGGAATGCTGCAACAATAAATGTTTTTTAAAATGACAGCCTGAGAAGCTTTGTATGGTTGTTTCAAAAGAAAGTCTGAAAAGTCTGAAGGAATTTCATTTAAAAGTAATAATGTACAGGCCAATCAAACTCCACCGCATAGCATTACATTAAGTAACATAAGCTGCTTCCAAAATCCCTTTCAAAATGGGCAACTGAAGCAGAAATAAACAGCTTAATTTCTTGGATAAACCTTTGCATGTCTAATTAGAGCTCAGAGAGTGTCATCAGAACGGAAAATGAAATCAACAAAGGCAGCGTGAGGCGTGAAAATAAGGTCTCACCCACGCAGCTCCTCAGGTCCTCGTCCAGCTTCCAGCCTGCATGGCAGCTGCACTGGACGTGGCCCTCAGCCGTCACAGAGCACACGTGGTCGCAGCCGCCGTTCCTCAGCTTACAAGATGTCACATCTTTTTAAGTGAAAAGAAATTATATGAATATTTACAGACGATAACAATGTTTTAGGTTCAGCTGAAGGTCAGCTGAAGGGTCTACCAGTTAGTTGATTGATTGACTTGCAACTATATTGATCGTTGGTTGTTATTGTTATTTATCAGGAAACATTCTTCAAACTAGCTGAATATTCATCAATTCAATTGTGAGATTTGTTATTTATTTATACCTGATAACACACAAGGCACAAGGCATAGTAATAGGGAAGGTATCCCCACGACTCAGTCTATTCTATGTTGTTGGACCAATTTAAACATCAATACATCTTTATTACGATTATGTCACATTCACAGTGATGTAATTTTTTAAGAAGTTGAACTCCTAATAATCAGTAAATATCTGGCAGAAATAAACTGTTTATACTGATGTGATAACAAAAAGAATGTAATGTCAGCTCTTTAATGAGGAACCTACTGCTGCAGGTGAGGTTGTCTGTGTCTAACAGCAGGGGAGGAGGGCAGTGGCAAGTGTGTCCTCCTGGAGAGTTGGTGCAGGTGTGGGAGCAGCCACCGCTCTGAAGTTTACATTCATCAATATCTGAGTACACACACACAGACACACATGCACACACACACACACACACACATAGGATAAACATCTTTATCTCTCCTGTGCAACACATCTCCAACTGGTTTGGCTTTTGGTCATCTCACTAATCATCTAAAATGTGCCCTTAGGAGACACTTAAATATGCACAAACACCCAGAAAAAGACAGTGAGATAACACGCTGAAAAACAACTGACAACCACTGGATAAACAGCGGTGCGATGTGAATGAGTGTGAGCGGGTGACTGACCCACACAGGTGTGGCCATCGATGTGCAGCTGGTAGCCGGGCCGGCAGGAGCACTGGAACGATCCCAGAGTGTTGACACAGATGTGCTCACAGGTCCCATTCAGTGTTAAGCACTCATCCACATCTGAGGGGATCAGAAACATTTATTTAACTTTTTTTTTTATTTTTATCATCACTCGACACAGCACCATGTAAGGGCTCATTCAGACCTCAGCTAAACACTAAATGCAGTTCATTTTAGCACTTGTTTCAACAAGCATAGAGAACCAGGTGAGTGTTTGCACTAAAGGGACTGGTTATAAAAGAGGTGCTGTGTTTGGATCAAGGAACGGAAAGAGGCTCTGGTGATTAGGATGATGCACTGCTCCCAGGAGATCCAATCCCTGCACTGACCCCTATTTATGAGCTGCAGGGTGATGAGCTCCACTTTTAACTGGGGATCAGGGCTCATCTTGTAAGCAGGAAGACCGGCGATAAATTCTCTCACAGACTGTAAAAGTAATTTAAGTCATGTGTCAAGACCTGGTTATGATGTCTCTGCTCTGCGTGGGAGTTTACTGCCGTCAACTGGCGGAGATTACAAACCATTAACAATATTTTACTGACAATGTGAAAGGGGTGGCTAAGTGATTAATGGTAATATCAGTAACTTAACTTTGCTTGTGTCATTCTCATAATGCTGTTTTCAGCTGCAGCCAGAAGAATAAGGCCAGATAGCGCTTAACAGCAGATGGGCATGGCTGAAGCATTTAGCAACAAAGGAGTCAGACATTTTCCTCGGAGTTAAAAAAGAGATAATGGATTACATTCATCTGGTGACCAGAAAAACAACTGCAAGTAAATGATAATGACTCTGTATTTGCTAGTTGTATAAATAAGGGACAGTTTGCTTGAAATGTGCTTTATCAGCTTAATGCAATGATACATTAGTGCTGTGTTCACTTCCTGCTCCTGACTCGTGTTTTACCTGTGCAGTTGTGTCCAGCCTGGTCCAGCTGGTATCCAGAGGCGCACCGGCAGCTGTACCCTCCGGCCTCGTTGGTGCAGTTGTGTTCACAGTGGCCGTTGTTCACAGCACACTCGTCTATGTCTGAATAGGACAAGAGCAACACTAAAGGACTGGTGTGTGTCTGCTGTGTGCTCAAGTGCTGCTGGCACACAGTGGGCATCGTTCATGTCACAAGTATCACTGACAGACACTTAATGAGCATACATATATGGTGAAAATACACACACACATACACACACACACACACACACAGTCACTGCTTACCCACCAAAACAAGAGTGTCCATCTCCATTGAAGCCCTGGTAGCACTGGCAGAAATACGAGCCAATGATGTTGCCACACCGCGCGTTGGTGTCACACCCGTGACCGCCCGACACACACTCATTATCATCTGGAAACAGACGGGGACACATCTTTTTTTGTTTCTTTCTTTAAATCCAAAACTGAGCTCATTTCCATTCAAGTGTTGTTCAGCCACTCAGCATGATTTTAATAACAGCGAGCATTAAAACACACGCACACACCAAATCTGGCCCCGTCCACGGGAAACACAGTTTTCCCATGGAGCGACGTCAGCACTAATTGCTTACCTTCGCAGTGTGTGCCGTTTCCCCGGTAACCTGGGCGACAAACGCACTTAAAGCTCCCGAGTGTGTTCTCGCACACACCCTGACCATCACACACTGCAGGGCTCTCCGTACATTCATCCACATCTGGGGCAGTGGGACAGAGACACACAGTGGTGCATGTAGTTAAGGACTTTGTCACTGACTTATTGCTGTGATCATTTGTGAGAAAACAGATTGGTGTTGTTTCAAACTGTCATCTGTGTAATGCACCCCTCTTCATTAGACACCCTGCACACAACAGAGTTACCAAAGTATTCTCATATCAGCAAACCGCAATCAAGTCCTTATTAGGTATAAGTGGTGTAAAATTGTGTCCCTGTAACACTGTGAAAAAATGCTGAATAAATTACCAGCTCTTATTTCCTTTTCCCATTTCTTTTATTTCTCTTTGTAAAACTTGATTTTATGAAGGATCAGAGATAAGACGGGAAAAGTAATAAAGCATTTCCTTATTTTCATATCTTGTATAAAAGTAGAAATTATTGTAAAAATAATTGTTAAATCAATATTTATTCATTAATAAATGCTCATAAAAAATATACAAAATACACTTATCAATTCATGAATGAATAATAAAATTTGAAGGTTTTAAAAATGACACTACATGACTGGATTTCCTCTTCTTTTTCTAGCTGCATTTCCTTTTCCTACCAGCTCACTGATTTGCTTACTTATTTAGCTTCTCCAGGCTAAACCATCCTGGGGAGTGGGATGCAACACGCTCTCTGATTACCAGAGAGTTTTATTAAAAGTAAAATATGTATAAAAAGTAACAGTATATGATAATCTTATGAAGATGACCTTCTCCAAAGACTTAGCTTCTGATAGGGCGGGCAGCATGAGTTAAGCAAGGAAAGCACATCATACCTTGACACACGGTGTAGTCTGGACACACAGGACCTACAGACCAAAAGTGCAGAGGAGTCACGAAGAAAACAGAAGGGAGATGTACAGGAAGAAAAGATTTATGAGTGTAAAAGATTAAATTATTCCTCAAAGGAAAGGTGAAAGAGGGACTGGGAAACAAAAACAAAGAGGAACACAGCAGGCAAGCAGCGAGGCAGCAGGTTAAAGCTCACTAGTCCTGCCAAAGACTTCCTTCCTGTCAGCACACGTTATGAACTGTGTGAGGCCTTGAGTGAAATATGAAGAGCTAACACCAGATCAGTCCTACAGTAGCTGCGGTCAGGCTCAACAACAGACTCACCGACACAGGCGGGGGCCTCCGCTCTGAAGCCCGGTTGGCACTGGCATAAGAAGCTGCCAGGGGTATTCACACACACATTTCCCAGCTCTCGGCGACACTGCTCCTCATAGCTGCATTCATCTACATCTGCAGTGGAGAAAAACCAAACAAATAAGAAATGTTCATTTGTCTTCTATGTTTTTTTCACTGTGGCAAAGATACAGAGAGTGAGCCACCTTTACACCTCTCTAAGCAGTTCTAGGTTATTTTGTCTCAGAATTGTAAAACATGTTTTTGTGCATTGCTGTTATACCTGTACCAATATTGCTCTTTTTATAATGGGTACATGGGTATAATGTAGGCTGAGGTAGAGTCTTGGTGTGTCAGGGATTTCCAACAGATGGCTCCAAATGCAACTACATCAGATACAACTTGTTTACTGTATATTTTGAAAAGTTCCTGTTGTTATGTGTGACTGGATCAACTAAAAACTATCACTATATTATTTATTAAGAAGACTTCATTTCTCTCTGATTTGTTAGCAGATTGATGGATGTTTATTTAGCAGATTGATGGATGTTTATTTGCAAAGGTGTTGTGATGTCTGTGTTCAGGTTTGACTGAATCATGATGACTCCTAATTTTTGACACTTAACTTGACACTGATGTGGCGCCGTCTGTGAGTTTTGGATGTTTTTCGGACAAAATGTTATCCAAGATGTTTCAGATACTGATATTTGATGACTGGTAAAACTATATCATTCACCTTTGGATTTGAGTTGGTTTGTTTGGTTTTGAGTTCAGTTTGAATTCTCCCATACAATATGTGAATGTAATTAGTAATAAAAGACATGAGGAGGTTGGAGGGCTGTTTGAAATGTATTTTCAAATTCTTATGTTGTTTGAGAGACCCCCATTCATACTACAAATCAGTGTCAGTGTTCTGAATATACAGTACATTTTATTACATCTAAATGTAATTATACACAACAGATGTCAACGTCGGCCTCACCTACACAGCTTTGTCCGTTTAGGGCCATTACAAATCCCACAGGACACGAGCATGTGAAGGAACCGTACGTGTTCCTGCACAAAGCATCACCCTGACAGGCCTGCAGGCCCGTCACTGCAGCCAGAGCGCACTCGTCTATGTCTGTAACACCCATAAAGCACACGTGAATTATTACAACACTACGTAGGCTGAAAGGTACAGACACACATTTCGGAAACTCATCTACCAACATGCTCTCACAAACATACACTTCATCCTCTCTGCCACACACACACACACATACTGACGAACCCTGGCACCCTTCAGCGCCCATCAGGTAACCACGGAGACAGCTACATGAGTAAGAGCCGAGGGTATTAGTGCAGCTGGCATGGGGACCACATGGTCCTGGCCCCTCTCCTTCACACTCATCAACATCTGTCGAGCAGAGTAAAAATAATAATAAATAAATAATAAACTAGATCGAACCGAGACCACTGCATTCACATAAGCATAGACACATGTTGATACATGTACAGTAATGGGTATACTGATGTGTAGCATCATCATATTAAATCTTTGTTGTTAGGAAAGAAGTGGTAGTTGAGTGTTGCATTGCTTTCTGCAAATTGAAATCATATTGATTGTAATATTTTTCTTTCCTGTTGTTGCTAAACATGTTTTTATAATTTCTCATTTGCCCTTTCACTAATTGCACCATATCTCATTACTGGCTTGCTGTAAAAAAAAAAAAAAAAAGAAAAAAAAAGTAAATTGCTCGGTGGCTGCCCACCATTCTTCACTCACCTAATTTGTACCAAGTAATTACACTCATTTCATTTATTGGTGTTCTGATGCTATACACGCACACAGCGGTTTCTGCCGCTGCCTCTATACCTGCTCACCTTTACACTCTGAGGCCCCTTCCAGAGCGAAGCCTGCGGGGCAGGTACAGTTGTCACCAACATTCACCATGCCAGATGGACAGCCACAACCGGCGCTGCTGTTCTCCAACCTGACCTGGTTTCCTGGACACTGAGGAACAAGAGTGGAGCTTGGAAAACCTGTGGTAGTCAACTGAGCCGCTAACACAGAGGGAAACAAAAGGGGGTATATTTTAGGGAAAACTGGGGCACAAATCAGAAGAGATTGTACAAAAGAAAGAAAAAAACACTCACGTGTGGTGGGTGTAGGTTCACTGAGATTACTGATTGCATTCTCAATCACCTGATTGTTAAGGAGAGAGTAACAAATTGAGTTTACTTCCTGCAATCACACCCAGTGATGACAATTGTGGTGTTGCAAGCTGAAAACTGACAGAATCTCTGCAGTGTGTGGCTGAGGCCTTTCCACTGACCTGAGTCTTGGTGAACTCTGCCTCTGTATTCTTCAAGACTTCATTTTCATTTTCCTCAGGGGTGCTCATCTGAGGCTGAGCCGCTGAAAAAAACAGCAGCAGGGCTGACAGGAGGGTCCAGGGGTGAGTCATCACCTGAGTCTGTGGAGACAGGAACAGCAGGAGGTGTGTTAATGTTGACTGAACTACCGTAAGACACAGAAAAACACCAATTGATAATGTCATAGTTTAAATCAAGAGAGAAATGACAGCCTGTGACAAGCAGTGGTTTGTAGAAGCATATGAATGGTGTGCAGCAGTAACACAAGCAACACAGTGCATGTCTGGGCAGGCAAAACAACAGAGGTGTAAGGGCACCCTGTTATTAAGTTAACATCAACCCTGTGGGCTGTATGCAGAACAAAAGAGACTTACTGCAGCTGATAAAGCTGAATTTTCTCTGATGTCAAGTAATTGCAGGCTAATTCATGAAAAGTTAACACTGTCTGTCACACTAGCGACGTTACTGGAAAACGACAGCGACAAGAAAGTCTAAAAAGCGTCAGATCTACTGTGTGGGACTGTGACTTGCAGAGTCACACACAAGTTGTGTAGAAGTAACACGCTTCGTTTTAGCCGACTTACCCGGGTTAGACCAGGAGATAGGCGGAGTCAAATAGATTTCCAGATGTTTCTAAAAAAAATCAAAGCGTTTTCTATCCTCTCCAGATGCGGATTCATCCAGCGGCAAACCAACTCTGTAGTGTAGTGTAGCAGTGCGGTGGTGGTGGTGGTGGGGGGCTGTACGCTGCAGCAGTGATTCAACATCCTGTTGGGGAACTCTGAACTTCCCATTCCTCAAATCCCAGACCACCGCAGAGCAGCAGCAGCAGCAGCAGCAGCAGCAGCAGCAGCAGACAGGCCTGCAGGCTGCTGGGAGATGCCCCTGATATGAACCCTGTTACAGCTACAGGTGAAAATCCAGTCAGCAGGCTAGTAATACACAGAGAGTCCATGTGCGAAAACTGATCACTGAAGTGTTGTTAAAGTTTACTTAGCTCCAAAGTGCACGTGGTGGCAGCAAGTGACAACTCTTTTAAGTTTGATTCTGTTGTGTAATGGTTATTCAGTCCTATAGGCCTTTGTGATGGCATGTTAGAAAGTTAAGTGTGTGTCCTGCTAGGAAAACACCAAGGAGCTCTGATGGACTCTCAGGGCTATTCCACTTTTGTTGGAGACAGCAGTGGAAAACCTGCCTACATCCTGCCTGATGGGAAAAACCTCTGAGTGACAGCATTCATAATCATCATCTGTGGCTGTAAGGAGGATCCAGAAGGTCTTCTTCGATTTGGTCTTCCTTATTGAATATTTCATTAATGTAAGTAGTATTTCAGAGTTGGCAGGTCATCTTTGACCGAGCCATTGGTTATCTACATAGACAGACATCAAGTGCTCATCTTACAATCATTATCACAGGTATTGAGACTTACTGGACATGGGGGGGAGATGTTAAATACACAGCAGTGGATAGTTAATTGTAACTAGTTAGAGCAAACCAAACCCAAGAGTAAAGACTATGTCTGCAAAAAGCAGCACAAGTGTAGTGTAGACTAATGCCTTTATTCTTAGTAAAGAGTAATTTTAATGTCTACAGCTGTATGCTGTGATAATGATAATAATTGAAACATGTGATTCAGAGTGTAATTTTAAAGATCTAATGGGTTATGGTGATTTCAATTGTTCTTTCCCCTGGAAAATACTTGAATCTTTCAATGTGATCTGATGTTTCTCATCTCCACCTGGAGGCTAGACAAGCTTCATAATAAATCTGAAAATAGATAATTGTGCCTTTGTCCAGAATCTGTGTTTAACTGAAGCACACAAGATGTTGACATACTGTTTTCATCAAATTATTTTTTATTAAATAGAGCTTTAAAATATTTCATGAATAAACAGAATCAGAACATGTTGTACCAAGACTGTATCTGTGTCAGTTGTTGCCACAAAGACATCCATAACTTTTATCACTGATTCAACATGTTGTAGCTGCCAGCTGGTGTTATCTTCTGCGGAGGAGGCAGATGCAGAAAAACATAATGTAGCTGAGTGAAACCTGTTATTCCACAAGGCATTGAAACTTCACAGAAAGAGGCACAAGAAAAGCAGCAAAACACTAATGCTACATGACATTTAAGGCAAATACTTCATTTACATAAAAAATACATAATTGGGACAAGATGATAATGGGTGGAATGGGCAGGTTATTTGTAACCTTAAATCTTGATGAATTAGCTACACCACATAAATATTACTAAACCAAAATGTAAAAGCTGTTTATTTCACATAAATTTGGCAATTTCCAGTTTATATTACCATGCAGTTTACAGCGCTGTACAATATGCAAAAAATGTATTACATTGAATCAATTCAAATTATTACTGAACTTCACAGTAGCTTTCGTTCATGATTTATGATTTTTTCAGTCCTGTGCTTTTTCTGAGATAACAGTAGGTAGTGCAGAGCTTTTTTTTATATTAGTGTGGTCGACCACATGACATGACAGAAGACAACAAGTGCAATGGCTTTAACCTTTAAAATATACAGTGAAGTGGCTTCAAAGCTCAGCACACACACACACACAGAAACACAATAGATTGAACTATACCGCACAACACCGCCATCAACTAGAAGTATTTCATTTATCTTGATCCTGATAATGAATTAATTTCATAATAAACATAACATAAAAAACAAACAAACAGTAAAATATCACAAGAAAGCATTTACTTATGGTACAGCTCCTTTTGTGCTGAACAAGTTCAAACTGTCGGTCAGTCAGTGCTTCCCACAGTCTCCAGATAGTACGTAACACATGTTCGAAAGAATAATATAAATAGTTCATTTTAATTGCCCTGTGAGTCAGCTGAATGGTTAATCGTTTGTGCATCACTTCACTGCAGACTACAGTAGTCAAGTGCAAGACAAAGTCTAACTTGAATGTTTAGATGTCCGAACAGCTGTAACCATCTGATGAAATAAATTAAAAGTGCCGTATCTTGAGCATCTACATACTCTGCATTGATATGTTCACAATAGAAGATAATAGTAGCCATATTGATTAAAACCAATATCCTATTCTTCAGTTTGACCAGTATAGATGACCATATTCCAAAAGCTGCTCTCTCTAAAATGTGTTGCCACTATGCCCTTTGGGGAAATATAGATGAAATCGGCTGGAGCTGTCTTGACATGTGTATATGTCATGGGATTTCACAATCACTCTTCACTGGAAAGTTCACCTCAATTTTCTGGCACTAGCTGAAGGAGTGTTGCCACTTGCCAGTGAAACACTCGCTCAGAGTTGGGAATGAAAACTCACACACTCTCAAGATTTGATGGTATATGGTCCGCAACTGCTGTTACTGTGCGTAACGCAAAGCCAGATGATGAAAGGCAAAGAGACAATCCTCTGCCAAAGGACTGTCAGATCTGACAGAGAGAAGGTAAAGGCATATCAGGACTTTCTAGAAAGGTGTATCCATCTGGCTGCACTTAGCGGCAGGCGGCACCACGCCGTAGCTCCTCTCCTGCCACCTCAGCCACTGCATGTGGACCTCTTTCTGCACCTGTCACACACACACGCACAAAAACAGTATTTGACTGTTTGCAAATGATACTGTCACAACTCATAAGCAATTTGTATTAGTTCAAATCGTTATTTAATTGGCTGTTTATTATACCAAATAAATTGTCTTATTTAATATGTTCATGCAATGCTGCTAAATTATACAGTCAAAGCAAAAGTTTGAGGAAAAATTGTTTCCTGAGAACAATTCAAATAACAATTTCCTGTTTGAACAGTGACAGTGAGCTCTGCGATTTCTGAGTTCTGTCAAGAGCAGTCACTTAGGCTGCTGCCAATATTTAACAGAGGCATTTACTGTAAGAGTGCTAGCCATTTTATCATTTAACTCTTGACAAGAGAACAAGTAGTTTAATTTCCAGCATGTTCAACAGTTCTTATGAACTTGAAAAACATTACAAAAAAAAATCCTCTTAGGTTCAATGTTGAAACCAAAGTCCATCACTTGTTCTCCTTCCAAAGATAAAGCCTTTTTGTTTGATAGTACAGCCGTAGGGTGTACAGTAACTCTTTTTTTTTGTGAAATCATGGAAATATGAGAAATCACACATTCCCCAAGGCATCAGAACAATAATAACTTATAAACCACAGCTTTAAATTTATGTTTTCATCTAGAATCTAGATGATATAGGTTTATATCATTATTGGATAATTCAGAGGCTTCCAAGTATTAACCAAGCGGCTCTAAAGCACCAAAACTAAAACAGATGAACATGGGTTTTAAATTATTCTGTGGTGTATAAAACATCGAGACTGGTGTTGCCCTGAGACTGACTGGTTGAGCACACATTAATTTTGGTGGTTACATAATATGGGCTCAGGGTCCTTCATTTATGTGATGAGAAGAGGAGAAGTGGCCACATATTTCGTGTCTTGAGCTCAGACAACTCTAAACCATTCCCCCTTGCTGACATATGATCCGGCTGTACAGGTTTATTGTGCAAGAGAGCTGTAAATTATCAGAGTGATTTGTTCAATGTATGTGCCTTGTACTGACCTCTTGATTGAGAAAGCAATAGAGAATTGCAACAAGGAGCCCCTGTAAGAGAGATGGTTTTAATCATTAACATTTAGAAAATGTTGCTTGTGTGAGGACAGATTAAATGTCAGAGAGAAACCAGACCTGAAGGACCAACGAATGACAGTTTAAAACAGGTCAGCAGAATCTGTTCAGTTTCTCTATCTCAGAGGGCAAACAAAGGTGGAATAAAACTGGTCTGGATTTAGATCTCTGTAATGAACTGCATAAACTCCATAATTGTAAACTCTGCTGCCTTTACTTTCATCATGTCAAAACATGCAGAATTTTAACCTTTACACAAAACAATGGCTATATCAAAGCTATTTGTTTGTTATAAGTTTTGTAACTTGTAGCTTTGGGACTCTGTGGCTAAGCAGTAGAGAAACAAAATCCAATTTGGGAAGATGGCTTCCAAACCAGTTTGTGCCAGATGTGACATCAGAGCACTGCTGAACATATGCACGGTCTTTTTTCATTAGTGGTCTGGAGAGAATTTAAAATTAAGCCTTCCCACTGATCAGCATCCGTAAATTACCACTTGGACATGGAAAAGTGCAGAAAGCAAAGAATATCCAAACCTGAGTAACTTTCAAATTTAGATAAGTAATTGCAAAGGATGAATTCATTCAGAATATTGTGTAAATTAGATGCACTGTTTATGATTTAGTATAGAATCCGTGTGTGTACCTGGAAGGATCCCATGCAGAGCTCGATACAGAGGCGCAGGTTAACGTTGAAGTAGTCAGGCAGAAAATTGAAGAACACGTAGTGAGTGCCAAACAAAGGGATGAGGAGGAGGGTGGATTTGGTCAGGCGTCTGTTGCACACAGCAAAGAAACAAGATGCAGGAGTTGAAGCTACTTGAAGGAGCTATTTATTGTATCTCTTATCTGAACGCTGCTCTGGATGGCATCATGCATACAGTCACGCTAATCATCAGATGTCAGTCAAGAGGATACTTGTGTGTGCATCAATTTGAACATCACTTTCTGTCTGTGAGTGGAAAGGTAGTGGCAGGTGCATGATTCAAAGTGAAGAGATTAAAATGTGAATGCAGAGGTCATATTATGGGGAAGTGTTAATCTAGCTGCTGTAACCATCTCTTTTGTATGTCTTAAAGATCCAGGAGCATGATGCAGCTGAACACTTCCAGTCAATTAGTAAGCCTATTTCAATTAGAAATTCTGATAAGCCACTTGGGAAGTGGAAAGGTAGACGTGGCCAGACCAGGCTGTGGTTCAGTGTTTGTTGAATACAGAGACCGCTGTGGTGTATCGACAGTTTTCACACGACTCACATCGTTTCTACCATCAAAGTGACAGAGAGAGTGAAAAAATGTTTCATATTTTCTGCAGAACAGGCTTAAAAAGCTTGACAGTCAAAGATAAACAACTCAGACAGACAAAACTTTGTAAATTCAAGACTGTGTCAGGAAAAGATTGAGGCTTCCCCTGATAAAAGCTAATCTCAAACCGGTCTCAAATTGGTAAATAGAAATAGGATAGAAATGCTCCTTTTTCTTGTCTTTCTGTAATTAAAACACACCACTGACTGAAGCTGAGCATACTGTATCAAGTTCAGTCACTCATATTGTGCTTACAACTGTATCTGCAGCTAAAGGATTACCTGTACTGAGATGAGTTATTGAACTGAATCAGCCGCGGATTGAGCTTCTGTATCAGGATTCTGATGATGTTCATGAAGAGCATAAAATTGACCTGTTGGTATAGAAAGCAAGGATGTAAAATTAATTTAAAAAAACAAAACATTGTTCAGCCATACAGTAACAAGTTCTTCACAGTTATTGAATGTCGGGGAAATAATTTGAGCAGCCAAGTGTGTAATTAGCCATGACTGATGTGAAGGTATTTTTTGGGGTTGCTCTCCTAATTTACACTCTCAAAAAATAGAGTAAACAAACCATCTGCATAACAATTTGTAATCTGCTAGGTGCAAAAGAAAGGATCCATCAGTTTGTTCATTTCCGCACAATGGGGGCATTTACCGCTATAGACACAACAATTGGTCCCTTGATGATCCACCAATAGGGCGAGTGCTCATTGATGTCCCAACATCTGTGTGGACAGACATTTTGAAAGGTGCACTTTAATCAGTCTGTGCAAGGTTCTCTTCCAGGTTGACAGACAATGACTTCATCTGACTGTAGAATACAAATATTCACCTAGCAAGCAACAAACAATGGTGAGTACAAAATGAGTGCAGATATAAATGCATTAACAAGGTAAAGTATGTAAATTAAGTACACTTCCACATCAAAAACCCATGCATGTTATCAACTCATTTCAATAGCATGCTCTAGTGCTTTACTGTGGTTTGAACTGTTGCACTTACTCCGCATTTTAAATCTTGGACACTGAAACATCTGTTGCAGTGTCCTAGAAATGTAAACAAGAAATAAATGAGCTTGTGGAGATGGAAATGATAGTGGAGGTTTATACAAACTCTGTGTCCTCAAAATACACCCTGGAGCCAATCCACAGGATGATGAAGAGCATGGGTACACCTGAGGAACAGTAAAAACAAAACAAAAAAACAGATTGTCATGATTAATCATAAGTTACCAATGTGTGCACCCGTTGGCTCATTGTCAACTTTTCTAATATCTGCACTGATCTGTGTAGCAGGAACTCAATGTAAATGCAATAATTAAGAGGCTATAACAGTGTACATGTACAATATGTGGCGGTTCTCATCTATTTATTGCCTCATTGCCGCTGAAACAAACACCTGCGCATTCATTATACTCGCCAAGTAAAGTTGTGGTGAGTGTCTGTGACTGTGCCGCTGACCCCTTTCATTTAATTCCAGTTTTTGAGAGCATTTTTGAACAAACATTCAACCCACAAACATGATCAAATAAAATGTTAGCTCCTATCACAGGGATGTAAACTTTAATTCAGTTTGTTTGGTAATTACAGTTGATGCCACTGAGCCAAGAGAGTTTCTGGCCGTATGAAAATAATAAGCTGTGGATGTTGGCTGATGGCAGCCTGTCTGCCTTTTGTTGTCCCCACGGACTGTTGTGAGAGCTCTTTAAAAACACAGAACTATTATGGGCCTCAAATGGAAGCAATTTATCTCAATATGTCAATATGAAATTAATATAATGCTCTAAAATTGACATGTGCTCTTTGGATTATTATTTTAGATTATTTGGTTTATAAAGTTTCTCTGTGTATGGCTTTTAATTTGTGATCATACGCCCCCTAGCATGATACTAATAAAAATGGTAGGTATAACAATTCTCGGTAGCATGTTTAGAATTTCAATGTACACGTAGCTGGTAGTAATTAAAGGTCAAATATTCACATTCCTCGGTGAGTGGCCCTGTGGAGACGTAATGTAAATGTCAAAACATTAAACTTTGAAACTGCAAAGCTCTCGGTCTGATTTTAAAATTAGCCTACTCAAGATGTAGCAGCATCACCAGGGGGAATCTTGTATTATATATTAACAAAATCATGATTTAATTCAGTGTGCTACACTTATTTCTAAATTGAGGTCATGACATGCAGACTGTGTGGAGAGCAGTCTGAAAAATCTCACTTTTGCAATCTGCAATTTTTGTAATCCTTGCATCTACTACCAACCAAGTATCATACAGCATTCATAGTGGGACTTCTCACACTCAGCATAAGAAAATAAGAAACTGCATGTCAAGGCTTCTCACCCCATCCCAGCATGCTGAAGCCCCACAGGCATCGGCGGCTGTGATAGAAGGAGGAGAGCAGCAGGGAATTTAGGTACAGCGCCTCCACCAGGAGCCAGAAGAAATTAGCCATTACACAGTAGTGACAGAAGACCACGGAGCTCTTGCAGGCAAACTGGAATGAACAACAAAAAAAAACAGGAATGAAAAGGACAGAGAAGTGGTGGTGGGGAAGGAATTAGTGTGAGGAAAACAAATTTAACTACACATATGGCATTTGCTTACTGTGGAGAGGGTACAGTGATTTATCTCATCACTTGAAAACAGAGTTGCGTCCTTTATGAACACTGCCACAGCTTTGAGGATAAATGTAATGAACAGCTGGATGTGAATGAAGTTCCTGGCACAACGTAGTCTCCTGTTGAAAAACAAAAGAGGCCAAGATTTCAGTTTTGAGATAAAATGTATAAAAGGAAAGAAAAAGCCAAATTAGGATAAGGTATGGCAAACAGATATTTATAAAACAATACACCGCCTGGACAGATGGAAATAAAGAAAAAAAAACTTTAATTAAGAGGATTTGCGTTTCTACATGTTCCGAGTTCAATTAACCCATTGAACCCAAGAGCTGAGTGGGTGAGTGTGAGGAGACCCTTGACACTGTGACTGTCACTGGCTAAGTGGACTGTAGCACCTGTTATATCCACTCTGTGTCAAAGAAGGTCAAACTCCAGGATGGACAATATTGAAACTGGGAGATGTGAAAGAGTGGGGAACAGCATGCAAAGCAGCATATAAAGTGAGAGCCACTTGTTTGTAGCTATTATTGCAGAGTTTTTGTTTGTCTACGAGTACATTTGTATCATGGTTTTTGTTTACAGTCCAACAATACTGTTGTCATTACTATTGTTTGGTGTTCTCTGATAAATGATCATAGGCTACCTGAAAACTCTCTCATTCATTTTTCAACTTTGATCTAAACTTATTTAAATGACCTGTTCCTACCTGAAGAGCAACAGGATCAACACAGCAACAACCAGCACCACTAGAGATACGCTGTAGCCGATGGTATATATCAGCTTCACAGTGGCAAAGTAGGACTGTTCTGTCTGAAAGCAAGATGAGAAAGAACATTTTGTATAAAAAGGTGTTATACTCAAATATCAAAGCTTTTCAAAATGCTGTCAGGTTTCAAAATGAATATAATGTCTCAAAATGAGACAAAATTGCAGACTAGCTCGAGACTCGGCTGTACTGAAGACATGACTGCAGAATCACTGCAAGAAAGCTTTCTCTGTATTTTGAGGCTGGGCCTAATGGACTCCTGAATCAACTCAAAAATGTACAAATGAGTAAGCTACTCAATTAGAAGAACATCAAAACTTGTGATATATGACCTTACAATCTTGCTTGTAAAAGACTTCAACTCAAGACAGAAGATCCTCTGTATAGCACATAAGTAGTTTTCTCTTAAATGCCATTCAGATAAAGTCAGCCATCAACCTGATGGGTGACATTCAATTCAGTCATGGCCTTGCAAAAGTATTTTCACATGATAAACGTTTATGTTTGACCATATTGTCTTTTCTACTCTCAGGAGGCCAGTAAGGCTTCTCTGGAGAGCGCAATATTTTCACCTCAGCGCAGTCTGACAAACTACACGAAGACCACTTGAAACGTGATCGTTTTTTTTTTTCCTCTTCAAATTCAGCTTGTTTGGCGTGTTGACTTCTAATAGTTAGTCTAGTTGTCTCCTTGCTCCTGCTGCTTCTGATTTTCACCCTGATCTCTGCACTCTCAGCCTGGAGTCACTCACTCTCCAGTCTGACTTCTGTATCTCACCTCGGGAATGTCATCATCCACACTGCAGGCAATGTGGTACGGTGGGAAGGGCCTGGACCAACCTCCACTGGTGCAGTTACGGCTCACTGAACCTGAGGCGCATGGTATAGAGATCCATCAGCAGCCATCAAGAGATAAACTTCACTTTAATATCTATTTCTGTAAGCATTGTCATGAAGATTTGCTCTGATATCCATGATACAGAAGATAAATCTTCCTCACTGTAATGATATTGACATTTAGTAAGTCAGCCATGCCAAATACCTTCAATACTAATTTGAAATGTACTTATTTAATGCAGATAAGAAAACGTTACTGAGATAAGATAAGGATAAAGACCCTATAATTGCATGTTTATGATTTATAAATAGCCTTCACATAATCATCCAAGAGGTAATTATTCCAGGTTTTTTCTGAGAGCTGTGATATCTTTGTCACATTATGTAAAACCCTGCAACACAAGCACATGATAATCCATGTCAAAATAAATGAATGAATAAATGACTGGGTGAATGAATATAGATACATTTATCAGAATTAAAAAACACCCTTTGCTTTAATTACTTCAATTTAGTTTAATTTTGCCTCATTGGTGAACACGCTGTATCTCAGGCTGAAACCTTGCACCTGTGTCTCTCCACTTCCACCATGTGATCTTTTGTTCACCTGTGTTGTTTTTGAAGAGGGAGAAGACAGCAGGACAACCTCTGTGGACCGTTTCTCCAACGACTGCATGAGGCCAACAGACCAGTTCATCCCACCATGGCCGACAACCTTTTCAGAGGAGAGAGAAGGTTGAAAAAAATATATGACAGGACAGACCATAAAGCACTAATTTATACGCACTGTCATACACTACCACCAGAAATCCATGCAGTTGAAATATAAACTCGTGGAGATACAGCAGAGGTAAATGAGGCGTATCATGCACAATACTTTCACCATCTCTCAAAGCCGTAACATCCACCTCTGTGTAAACTGATTAAGACAAGAATGAGGGAGTACTCCAGAGATCTCTGAGCAAGACCCGATAGATACATAAATCCTTATATAACTAGCCTTAATGGACCCCTCCACAGATGCAACAGTGATAGATCACCCAGTTTGTTTCTCATTCTACAGCTGAGATGCCATCGAGAATCTGCTGTGACGGCTGATGATACTTGAGTCCAGCCTAGACTCTTGTATTAAACACGAACATTTGCTACCAGTGCGGAGTAATTTGAAAATGGGAAACACACCTTCATGGCTTTTGTTGGCCTGCGCAGCAATAAACTGAAGGCAGTGACGCTCTTCTTTCTTCAGCTGAAATATGTACTCACATTCAGGATGCAGGCTCGATAAAGCCTGGAGCCAGGGCAGGGTGGAAGGAAGAAGAGAAGGAAGGGAAGCTCCGTTAGATACATACAGACATTTAGACACTTAAGTTTAAATCATATGGAATGGCATTTCATCTGAAAAAGAAAATCCATGACATTTGTGAGGATAGGATGCCTTTAGTAGGAACTGAACATAACTAGAATCCTAACCTTTTGGCAAAATGCAACTATATCCATTGGAAAAATCCATATCTCTCTATATAGTGCACAGAGAGCACAGGCTCAGAAAATTAATGAAATGAGTTTGCCTCTGAGGACAGAGATGATTGCCTCAACTCTGCGTTCCATCCATTTAATGCTGTCTACCCTTGTTCACTCAAATGAAAAAAGAGTAACTGGATTTGCACTGGACTCCGACATTACATTTATGTTGGACTAAAACAAATAAGAACATTTTGTTTCTGAGAAAGAATAGGTTTGGTGTGTGGTAGATATTGTTGGAGAGAGGTGGATGGAGGAAAAACAGCATAGAGGACCACCGTGTCATGACTCTGCGGTAATTATCCTTTTAGCTGTACCTGGAAAACAGTGAGTGAATGTGTAGTTCAGTGCATTAAACTGAGTCTGAATACTAGTTATTTATAGAACATTTACAAAAAGTGTACATGAGTTTATGAGGTCATATCATCCAGCGCTTGTGAAAATGTATAAACATTCATGTATTGCATTAGACATAATGAGAGTTAAGTGTTTTTGAACATTGCAGCTAATACACTAAATACTGATGTTGGCAGTGGGGACAGTTTTGAAACAGGGTTGTGTATTGATCATTTAGTGTGAAGGAAGCATTCCTTCAAACTGGGAAATAAGCTGAATTCGTTGCACCCATTACTACAGAAGGCTTTCCAGATGACAGAAATGCTTAAGGTGAAGGGTCACAGAGGCAAGACAGGCCAGCATTGAGTTCACAGTACACACCATGGCTTTGTGGTCCGGTGTTAGATTCTCAGATCGGCTCCACACACTCCATTTTCATTACATTTTCTTGCTACTACTCGCTGCTCCTGTATTTCATATACTGCAAATGAGCTGAGGTATCAAATCGTTGTTGTGCTGCCTTCAGGTGCTGAAAGGAAATGTGAGGTGAGCATGCAAGCTGGGGCTGAAATTGTTGGGACGTCGTTTAGTTCAGTTGGTAGAGCAGGTGCCCCATATGCAGAGAGGCTGTAGTCCGCGCTGCAGTCGGCCCTGTATCGAATCCCGATTCAATTTCAATTTATTTGGAATAGCCCCTTGAGATGCGCCATCTCGTTTTCGAGGGGGTCCCATTCAGGTGGCCTTTTGCTGCATGTCATTCCCCCTCTCTTTGCCTCCAATTTCCTGTCTCTCTCTCGACTTTACTATCGATTAAAGGCAAAAAAGCCCAAAAAATATACTTTAAAAAAAAGAAGAAAAAAAGCTGGGGCTGAAATTGTGTATTTCATTTTTATGCATTTTACTTATTTTTTCCACTAAAAATCAGTAACTTCAAACATAAAAATGTAACATTATTATAAATAAGTCGTTATATCTCTTTACCTACTGAGACAGCTGGTGGTGAGTGGAGTATCTTGTTTGCATGGGTGGAATTCAAGTGGCATTTAATTTTTTATTTCATGTTGCCAGTGAACTTAAGTGGTCTGAATTTAAAGGTCAGAGCAGCAGGCTGGGTCTTGTTTTGTTAGGCTTGACAACATATTGTAACAGTGTGTTTCATGACAAAAGGTCTCACATGATATGGTGAGACTGGAATATCTATCTGCTCCTTTTAATGTACCTAGAATTTTACATTCTGTGTTTACATGTGCACTGTGCACTGTGAATTTTATTTTCTAGGCATTTAGTCTATTCAACTAGTAGGCTACTGGCATTTTGGGAATGATTCATTACGGTCCATCATTCTACCCCTCTGTGTATTTAATGAGTTATGACTACTTATGCTGTACAAAAAAATTACTTTGGTGTAAAGAAAAAAGACAAATAATGTTTTTAAAAAATGTCACAGATGGAAAACAATGCCCCCTACCCTCAGATAAGCATAAGCCTTTTCTCTGCATGGGCCTTGAGGACATCTTTGTCCAGTGATGGTGGTGAGGATGTGTGAAGTGAGAATGAATATGAGCAGCGTGTGTGTGCATATGTGTTAGAAAGAATCAGAGGGAAGCCCCTAGAAGAAAAAAAAAACTGGTCCAAAGTAGACAAAAGAAGAAAATGGAGGACCTACTATAGAGACACACAAGTAATTACAACAACCCTCAATTTCAGAAATTACTCCAACTTTTGAGAATGTTTTGCATTTATTTTTTCCCTAAGGAGACTTATTTTGAGGTTGTTATATTGCTTTTCGGGACACAACAGCAGATCACAGACAAAGCCTTAACTACATGTTGAGATTCTGTCCCATGCGTACTTAAGAGTCATTACTACATTATTACATACTTAGTATTCATGTGTCAAACATCTATTTTCAAACTCTGCCTTCATTTTGTTCTCAGCTACACACCTGTAAAAGTCTTGGAGGTTGTTGTGCCATTGTGGTGATAAAAAAAAAACACTGAGGGACAGGCAGATATAAAAACAGCTGCCAAAGCACTGACAGCTCCCTCAGTGGTAGTTCCTGCTACAGTAAGGCTCTCCAGGTCCACATTTTGCCATGATGACACAACTGCAGAGTACTAGTCACGTTGTTGCAGTTATAATAAAGTCATTTGTGTTATCTACTGGCATATTGCACAGACATTTGTCCTTGTTTCTGCTCAGTTCCATCTCATTTGGAAAGACCAGAGGGAAAACAAGTCTCTTTGTGTCATGATGCAAGCAAACTCTTAATGAAACAAAGCCTCTGAAGCTAAACTCCTCTGGGAACACGAACTCTCCCTCTGGAGAACGCTGATTTCCACAGCTCGGCAGCTCTCTGAGTGCCGTCAATAGGACAAACCGGGTGTGTGGTACCAACATTTCCATTAAAAAGATCTATGAGTTTCTCTGAGGGGGAAACAGCAACATCTGCACCCACACAAACACACCTGGAGCTGTTTCATGAAATTACACAAGTGAACACCACCTTGCATAAATATCGCTTTTTACTGTCGTAATGCAGTGCGTTCCGGTTCAAGCTGTAAAAGGGTTATTGATGTTATTGGAGGGGGGGTGGGGAGGTGGGTGCTAGTTTTAGACTCTCAGGGTTTTTACACCAGTCCTGAGGAACAATTTCCAAATTTCTTGGGAAGCATAAGTAAAATGCTGCCAAATTAGTGGCAGCACACAAACAGTCAGCTTCTGATCATTAAAATACAGTTAAAGAAAATGATGAGGGGCATTTGGGAGATTTTCTTACAAAACCATGGATAAAGATTTAAACATACAAATTTCTTTGGAGGAGAAATGAAAATTGAATCTCCAATAAGTGTCAGTCATACATGCAGATCAGAAAGACATAGGGCCCTAGTTTCGTCGACCAGGTGAAGTCTAGCATCAGCGCAGCTTCGCCACGCCAACGGGGTGTGGCCCAGGTCCATATCGCAAGTTTGCTGGGCCGCGCAGTCAGACTTAGACTAGCGCAGCCCCTCCCCTCGTCCCTCCCACCGGCGCAAACGGTGAAGAGGGAGGAGAGAGGGCGGGAGGGAGACAGGAGGAGGAGAGAAAGGCGTGGAGTGGGTTTGACACAGCCGAGTCAGATCTTCACCAATCAAAGGAGCTCCTCTCCTCACCTTTAACTGCGCGGCGGGTGATGCGCGCTGCAAGTTTGTCATTTTATACTTGGACATGGACGGAGGAGACAGCGACGCCAGAGGCCGAACCTCTCCCAGGAGGAAACAGCTGTTTTGGTCCGGAGGTCCGAGCTCAGAGTGACCAATAATGAGTTCACTAATATACTTAACCAGGTTTGATCTGATACACTGAGAACCCCTACCCAATCTAAGAAACAACTAATACACTAATAAAGAAACTCACATTTATTCAAACCCTATGTAAGCAAGATGACAGGTGTACACTAATCACAACATAAACACAGACCATGTGGATTAAATCAGCGTAAAGGACTCGCGCTCTCTCTCTCCCTCCCTCTCTCTCTCTCTCTCTCTCTCTCTCTCTGTCCGTCTCTTTTTTTCTCTTTTTTTTCTGTGATGAGATGCTGAGTATACTGTAGTAGGCTATATACTGACTATCTGATACCGAGGCTGTTGTGGTGGACTAAGAGAGATGATGATTTGTGTTTTGTTTTTCATTACGGCTGCGTGATGCGGTCGCTCTCCGCTAATGAATTAATAAGTAAATAAATAAATAAATAAATAAAGCGATCATCACAAGGGCAGAGTGGTATCTCAACACGGCAGCGACATGCAGTCATCCACCCTCAGTCCTGCTTTTGGGACATCCACAGCTGCTTTTCAGTGCCAGTTCGTCCCTGCTGTGTTAATTCAGGTGGAGTTTCCATTACGCGTGCCACAGCCTTTGATCTCTGCTTTGATCTGACGTCAGATGTGACGGGACAATCTATATAGATATAAATTCACGTGTTGATTCCGTTAGTTGCATTAAATAGTGGTTATTGTGGATATTTATTGCATTGAAATGTGTCTGGAACTGTGGAGATCTGCCTGTGAGGTCTTGGTGACGTGTGTGCACTGCAGATCAGTCAGCCAAACTTCCACTGCACCTGCTGCGCTTCGCCCTGCGCTGAGACTAGACCTGGTTGGAGGTGGCGAGCTTTCAGCGCAACCTCGGCGGGACATTTTCGGACAAAACTTCCACTGCACCAAGCTGAATCTGTGACGCCTCCCCCTGCTGCGCAGCCACGCCTATCTCAGCGCAGCGCGATCTGCCAATCTTCCAATCTGACTTTGCGCTAGGCTGCGCTGGTCGAAACTTGCATTAGACCGGCTGCGCTACCTTGCGCCACCTGCGCTGCGCCAGCAAACTAGGGCCCATAGTCTGCCTTTGAAATGTCACACTGAGGCAAATCAATAATTATGTAGCTTGAAATTCATCTGAGAAACTAGATTAAGCCACAAATCTCAATTTCTGTGTCTCCAGTGCAATCACACACAAGCACACACAAACACGATAATGATATTCTGAGAGAAAATCCAAGCTTGTGCAGAATAACCAACTGCTCTAGGAACTATGATAAAAACATTTACATTTACAGAATAAACATAATAGAGAAAACTAGTTGGACTGAACAAAACTCTCCTGACAGAACAATGTTGTCCCCCTATTATATCATCTTTAAGAAAGTACCAACAATATGCAAGCTCTTAGTACCATCAGTGAATGGACGTGTTGGAAGAAGCCTGAGCAAACTGCTACCACTGAGTCCTCTTTGTTCCTAATGCGATGCTAATACTCTAATGAGAGGTGTTATTGTGCAATTTACTCTGCAATTACAGCTCTTCATGTTCAAAAGGAAAGGGACACATGAAAAAATTGATACTTTGGCTCCTGCAGAGAAACTGAATTCAGACAGTCGGGGTTAGCAGTATGTACAGTATATTAAAGTGGAACATATGCAGATATAGAGGTATTATTTTCTGCTAAACGGTGATTGTACAGTTATAACTCACTGTTTGAGCACCAATTTACCTGAGAAGTAGGGCACTTGTATTCAAAACAGAAAGATGTATGCACTTGTGTGGTCAGAAAGTGCACTTGACAAAAGCGTCAGCTGAATGGCACGCCATATGTCCAGCAGGGGTCATGTACCGCACATGGCTTCCCTGTTTATATGCAAAAGAGATGCTGTGAAGACATTTTACTCTACATAAGAATGGGGAATGGTGTCCAGTTGGGAGGAAGCAAGCAAAGCTTTGAATGGCAGGGGGTGAGGTATAAAGCGGGAGTCGAGAATCGGCGGTTACAAGCCCTGAGGGTGCGTGGCGTGCATTTTAGCTGCACGATGGGATAAAGTGAGACACTACGCTGCATTTAAGAGACAGAAACAGAGATGGGGAGATAGAGAGATGGCGGGGTACATGCGGTATGTCTGGGTAATATGAGCCATGAAACTAAATGCAAAGCCAAAGTCCCCTTCACATTGACGGGGCTCTTGTGCAGTCTGCTGTAAAAATGTTCCCTGAGAGGTGAGGCCCATTATCCACTAACTACCCAGAAAGGGGCCATCGGATTGGGCTCTCTTTGCAGATGTTGCCTTCTATTTTAAACAGTGAACGAGGTGTACTTTCGCACAGCAGCTATGGCACTCTGGCACAGTATAAAAATATAAAACATGTTCAGTCAATCGGAAAGACGGTACAAACAAGGTTGGTCCCTGAAGTTTAGATACTGAGCAAAATGTTCGACATTTTGGGAAATGGGCTTATTTGCTTTCTAGTTGAGATGCACATGGAAGGTATAATAATCTGTCATATAGGTGGGTGCTAGTAAATGAATGCCAACTTACCATAGCATCATTTTTGAAGCCTGGCTCTGTGCAAAGCTAACTAAATCTACCTCCCTGTATCCTTTCCCCTTTGGTCACATACCCCTCCCTAAAAATCAATGTATGTCAATATCATATTTTCTGTCACATTAGGTAGTTCTAATGAAGCTGATAAGTTTGATAAGTGGTTTTAATAAAATATTTGATGCAATGAAATGTAATGAAAATATCTGCGATATTTGGCTTTGTATTTGTTCAATGGGAAGAAGTGCAGACACATGGTCCATCTTTATATTCAGTTATTGGATATCATTTCTTAATTTTTGAGAGTTAGAGATGCGAGCAAGCAGCCATTTAGCCATAAAGCCACATAACACCTTGTTTGTTAATTACTTTTTTTTTTAATGTCTGTGCTTGTCAGTTAGCTAGCTTTAGCTGTTTTTCTGGTAGGCTATGTTAACTGTCTGTCCAAAAAAACAATTAATCTGTCCATCTGCTGCCCGCATGTTGAGTGAATCTAATTCACGCAAGACAAGTATGATGCATGTTTGAACTCTATGAAGCTGAAAACATTGTTTTCCTCTTGATCTTTCTCTCTATATTTTTTTGTTCCTGGTTATATTGACATTCCAAAGACCAGAGACCATAAACTACTGCTCTTGTTTTCTTTTGAAATGTGTGTGTGTGCGTGCCGTGTGTTTTATGGATCCCGGTAGTTCATTATAATTCTCTGCAGTCCTGAGCAGTGAAAGAGAAGAGAATGAAGTGGAACATGGTGATGAGTGTCTGCCCTGTTCCTATTCTCTCTCTGCCTCGCTGATCATCACGCCACCCGTTCGCCTGCCTCTCACATTTCTATTCTGTTATGGAAATTAGTGAGGTGGCCATGTAATAATACTCCCATAAAGATGTTGATTAAAAGAAAAGCTGTTGTAAGAGTCGGCGTGTGAATCTGCATACATGTGTACTGTTTCTTGCCTTGTCTTGATTCCTCTCACAGTTGATTGGCCACGACAAATTGTGCAAACTAAAGTGTAAATAGATTGATAGTATCAGCAAACAAACCTCATACCGTTCCATACAAATGGTTTTTACTTTCCTCAACGAGATAAAGTGAATTCAGCATTATTCCAGTGTGTGTGTCTGTGTGTGTGTGTGTGTGTGTGTGTGTGTGTGTGTGTGTGTGTGTGTGTGTTGATCTCAGTAACTCAGTATCTCAATACATTTTTATATTTTTTGTATAAATGATTTAGATATTTTTTGCATAAATGATTTAGATATTTTTTGCATAAATGATTTAGATGTGAACACTAATAAACTTTACTTACATTACAATATTAGCTACTAGCCACACAGACACATCCATCTCCACAGTATAAGTAAATGAGGACAAAAATGAAATAAAACAGTCGTAAGTCACAGCAGCAGTGGATGTTTTCTGGCATCTGCCCTATTCTCATAGATGCAGTACCTCATCTGAACATGAAATGTTAAGTTGGACGGAAAGACCAACCAACTGGATTATGAGGGTCAAAGGTCAAAGATGAAGGTCACAACAACCTCATGTTCTTGTGAACATGATATATCAGGGATGCCTGAAGGGCTTGTTTTTTCTTTTCTTTTCTTTTTTTTTTTTTACAATAAACATTACCTGAGACTCAAGGATAACCTGTTTAGAATGTGGTTGTCAGAAGTCAAAGGTCAAGGTCACTGTGAGCTAACAAAACATATTCATATACATATACAACATATTACATTTATGCTTTCTGTAAATGTATGTTTTTTGTATTTTGTTATTATTTATGTGAAACTTTGGACGTCATGGGACGCAAGACAAATTTCAGAGTGATCTGATAATAAAGTATAATCTAATCTAATCTATTCTTATTTGATCATTATTACAACATTTAACACAAATGTCTAACTGGATTAAAGTATATCAGTCCAAACCCCAAAGTTTCATTTCATATGACATAAAGACCGCAGCAAACACTTGATTTTTTGGTGTGTATTTTTATAGTTCTATCCAGTTTGCACTATGCAGTACACACAGAGACACACTCAATTAGTCCCTGCAACCAGTATAAATCTAGACTAGAGGTTTAACCACACATTGATCAGACTCTCATCATATCATCATAGTAAGACGTGCCTTTATTTTGAAATGACCATGGCAAGTCTGAGTAATGAGTATCTGCTCCAATTTCTTATTTCATCTGCAGAGATGTGCGTAGCTAATTACTAAGTTCTAAAACATTCTGTTTGAGTCTCTAAATAGCAGTATGTTTACATTTGTGAACCTTTACAAATTGTAAAGCTCAATTAATCAGAAAGTGGCACTTTATTGTAAACAGGATGCATATATATATATATATATTTTTTTTTTTTAAATATTGTTTTTTTATTGAAATGTCTGGTTGAGCTCAGAAATAAAAGTATCTACTGTTATTTCAGTTTCTTTTTGTGATTAGGAATTAAGTGGAATTTACTGTCTTAAATCAGCAGATGCTATCATCTCTAATTGATCACCAGTGCCTGAATCAAATCAAATCATATCATGTTGTATTATGGCAGACTTTGAGATACAGATTTGTGATATCTTATTGAGATTTAACTTGTGATTTATACCTATCTACATATAGTACAGCTGCTTCAAACTGATTTTGATTAAAAGTGAAAGATGTTAAACCCCTTCATACACAAAGGTCACGATTATTTGGCCACACACAGAGAGAGAGAGAGAGAGGGGGGGGGAGGGGGGGCTGGACTGGTAACACACTTATAAAAACACACTCACTCTCACACTTCTTCACGTTCATTCATTGTACACATGAAATGCCTTTCTCCTCAGTCAGCTGATACTCTGCTGCGCTGTGCTTCATGTTATCATGACAGTAAGACAGTGGCTAGTTTGGCATCACTAGAACCAGTGCTGCAGACACAGGTGCCTGCAGACAGACGCAGGGCGCGAGCACCGATAAACAAGATGGGCAAAAGAAAGAGAATGACTGAGTCTGTTATTTTACATCGAAATAAATTCATACACAAGCGGTGTTAGCTCAGAAACAAAGCCGTTTTTCAGTTTTCAGGCAAAAAAAAGAACTCTTAATTCCTTGCCCAAGTTTCAAATGTGCTAAACGTCCTCCTTTTTCCCCCCCTTCTACACATGAAGTAAAAGTAAATCACTCACAGTTGGAGCCAGACACAAAGTGAAGAAAATCCCTCTGATGATGTGCAGACAGGTCATGTTGACGGTGCAGTGTCCAACGAGCGGCTTTCCCTCACAGAGACTGACACGCGCTCCAGCAGGACGGGATGCTGAGCCCCTCTCTCTCACCAGGTGCGAAAACAGCAGCTCGTCAAGCACTCAGCTACAGCGGTGGATTCCCTGCACGTATTTTCAGAATAAGAGCCTCACCCCCCCAGAATTTGGGATTAATAGAAATAGTTGTGGAGATATTTTTTTCTTCCAATTTTCCCGCAGTCATCCAAAGAAGTGCTATTAACAGTGAGACAGGGAGAGTAAGGTCTGGCCAAACAAACAGTTTTGAGGAAGATATGTTTCTCTTTTATTTTGAAAGGGAAATCCAACTCTCACTTTAACCTGTACGCTTTACGGCTGAGTGGACGTTTGTGTGTGCACCATAGTACTGTGTATGGTGTAACGATTTTAAAATTACAAATTCATCCCTCTGCCTCCCTGTGTCGCCAAATACACACACAACATTTAAACTTGTTAACATGAACACAACATCTACACTTGTGTTACATGAAGGGACTCATATGCCACCAAATCATAACAGAGCAGCAGATTCAGCACAGGACTTTTTGTTTTAAACTGACGACTTATGGAATAATACATACACTTCTACAGCTTTTATTCTCCATATTTGTTACCAGCTGCTTTTAACTATTTATGTCGTTGTTTTTGTCCTTTTGTACTATCAAAATCATAAAGCAATAACAACCCTCCACCCCCTTTGGGTGTAAATTTAGAAAAGAGGTTTAAGTAGGGAAACACAACAGCTTGTGTGCTGTGTCTTTGTGTTGACATCTTTGTTGGTGTCAGTGAGGTGAAACACAGACATAATGTGCTGATCTTTTTCTGACATTCTGAGTTGTCAGACACAAATTCAAACGCAGTCATGTTAGTGGATGTCAGAGGCATCATCACTCTCTCATTTTATTCATGTTTACTGGGTGTTTGACTTGTCTATTACACTGTGTACTCATAGTGATAATCTGCGCACATTTTATTCCACTAGAAATATCCGTTCAAAAAGAGCAAGTAGAAAAATCTATCCCTGTGTGAATTCTTTGACAAAGATCATGTAAACTTAACAGGATTTATATTGTTTTTAACAATGTATAAAATAATTATCACAAAGTGCAGCTCTGTAGAGAAAATATGAGGCTTTGCATACAAATTGCATCAAATTACACCCATCACAAATATAAGAGATCTGACTGTGGAACAAACAGATCTCCACAAAAGCAGCATAGAGATAAGCCCTTGCTTCATTAACGAGAAGGTCGTGTCCAAAGGTGATGAAGCTTGGTTTTTGTTTTCTTATTGCTTTGAGATAAAAAAAACAAAAAAACAAAAACAAAAAGCAATAAACCGCAAACAATATTCCAACCCATTTCATCACTGAGGGTAAGAGAAGCAGGAGCGTTACCTAAGCATGTGACAAAATGATTACAGTGTTTTTAAAATGAAAACCAAGGAGATAAATCATTTCAACTTATGTAACTGAAATAGACTTGTGCATTTTAGATTGTATTTTTAAATGTCTATGAAATTAAGTTTCTACAGATTAGTGCTAAATCATGCCATGAATCCTGTTCAGGAAAAAATATACAGCTACAAATGAAAGCTAATTCCTGACTTAGAGTTAATAGGCACTTTAAAGTACAGAAGCTCATTAGGTGACATTAGGGACAGGCACACTGCTTCATTGGGTCCTATGAACTGGATGGAAAAAGCTGGTGTGCAGGTATCCTGACGCAGGAAGTAAGACGGCAGTTTTTCTTCTGTAATTTTTTGTTTGTTTTTTTGTTTTTTGTTTTCCCAAAAGAATAATTTAGGACATGCTACCAGTGAAGGACAGTTTTTTGTCCCACTCCTGAGGTTTGCACAAAGTGCATAAGCAAAGACTATATTTTTCCAGACCAGATATTAGTTACTTCTTAGTTTCTTTCCTGCACTGGCAAAGTGCAAATATGTTCAGATGATTCAATTACTGTAATAACCAACCAACAAACTACTTCTCTGCACTTCTTCTTCTTCATTCTCTGTCAATTTTAACGTAAGGATTACACAACAGCTGAAACATTTTAAACTGGCCAAGTGTTTAAAAAAATGCAAATCTTTCTGGGTCTTCTTTGACAATTTTTGGAGATAAACATTTGATATTTGAAAACAGTCTAATATCAAATTTCATATTGCTAGTGTTACCTGCAGTGATCTGCATTCCCTAAAGTGACAGCATTGGGAAAAGAGAGGCCAAACCAAAGGATCAACAAAAAATGACAGCAAGAAACAACAAAATTACACAATTTCTTTAAATGAACCACTCATTAATTTAAATCTAGCTAAAATAGAGGTACATACTTTACTTGGTATATTTTTTAAAAAATATATATGATAAAATTTGCATAAAGTTTTGTCTTGGTAAAACCTCTTTGATTTCGTTGACCACTCTTCACTTTTGCTACAGTTAAAAACATGAGCACACCTCAAAACATAAAAACCACAGAGTTAAATAATACAGATACATTTCTGAAAACACAAAATACTTGGGTAAAAACGTGTTTGGGGTAAAATTCAAATCAATTAAAAACAGTCAATGAATTGCCTTCATCTGCAGTCTCTCTGAAGCCAGAGTGACATCACAGAGTGCCTCTGTGTTATCTCTCTTCAGGGAAAGTCACTACCGTCATAGATTACGGGTTTCTCCATGGTCAGATGGTAGAAGACTTTCTTGGAGATAAACCTGTTGGAAGAGGGTTTCTGATCAAAGGAGTGCAATCCAACTATGGGAAGCTGAGCCACAACAGAGAGCTGGTTTAAAGGACAAATGCATGCACCCATGCAGGCACACACACATACACAAATGTCCACTAGTGGCAGTGATGATCAAGAAAATGACAGTTTAAATATCTCAGTTATCACAAGCTTCTCTCGCTCTGAGAGAAAAATCAGTAGAAAGAGACTATACTGTGTCAGGGCTTCGTACCGTGAGAATGAGTTGTCAAAGATGAGTGTGTAGAGGCCGGGGTGGCGGACTTTCAGCTGGCCCTGAATTGTCTCTTTATGGGAATTGCAGCGGGTCAGCGGAATCAGGACCTGAGAGCAGAGCAGGGACATTGGTCTGAAATGAAACTCAGAACAGTCAAGAATTTTCCAGAGGTTGTCTGATAAATCACCTGACTGTTTCATCTAAAATATCATCTCTAATTCTTTTTTTATTTTGTATGGCATTTATGTTACCTTACATAACCCCTTTACCTTCAGGCATCAAGTATAAAATCATCATATGAAATATAATCGTCACATAAAACCATCAGAAGTATAATACGATGTCCACACAAAAAGGAGATAATATCAGAGGAGGGAGGGCATGGGAATCAAAAGATCAAAACATGTTTAAATACCCTGACATTTTAAGTGCAGGCTGTGAACCTCACCCTGCTGAGCAAGGCTGCCAACCTGCAGTGTTTTTCCACAGTCCACAGTAGGGGCCATTAAAGCCAGTGTTGGTGATAACTCCTTATTATGGCTTTTGAGTCATCTTCTATCACAGCAATTTCCAACCAGTAAAAAGCCTTTCCTTCAACCTTGTTTGCAACCTTTAATTTGAAATGACGTAACATTACCTTTGGTATTCACCTCCCTGGTCTCTTCTGGCAGCAGATGTACTAGAAGCTAATGAGGTCAAGGTCTCCCCACATGCCTCCATACTGTTTACTCCAACGAGCCCCGTCAAGTTAAAGAGGGTTGGCAGTAGTTCTTACCGTGTAAACGTAAAAACAGACACACTGAAGCATCTACCTTTGCTTGCTCCACCTGAGTGTCCATGGACTCCCGGTAAACCACGCTGAAGGAGATGCTTTTAGGCTCAGAGGAAAACATCCAGCTGATAGTTGGCCCACAGTCGCCCATAGCAACGGTTATCACGCTATAACAGCTGGATTTGATGAAGAGTTCCCTGGAACCGTCGCCAAACTGGGAGATATCATCAATGCTGAGGGGAACAGCCATCCTAGAATGAAAATACAATACACTGTAAGATGCATTAAAGTGGCATTAATTCAACAAGCACCAAGGTGAGTTAAAAATAGCACATGTGAGAAATATATCGAAGTAAACACTCACGTGACCTCTCCTGATTTGAGAAGGTTGATCTCTGAATCCTGAACGGTGGGGACGTGCTCCTCAGGGTCATCAGGGGTCACATCTCCTGTGCCGCTGCAAAAATCAATACAAGAAGCATCTTATTTTTAAGTTATGATAATCTTAGACCAGTGCATCTTAAAAAAGCAGAGTGTCCTGGTGTAGCCCACACAGAACAGCACTCCAAACATTTCAGTGATCTGCAGAGACCACGCAGCCATCTGATTAACATACTTATCAGGAGACACTCCTCTGATGATATCGTTGGGGAAATGAGGACATGAATACTTCAGAGTCAGGACTGTGTGTTTGAAACGGATGAAGAAGTTTACCCAGTGATTACCACCCATGCATTTTAATTGACAACACGAGCAAGTTTGAAAAAGTTTGGCCCCATTCACTTAATTTCAATTAATCAGTATCTCAGTTTCCTCACTGAGCTACATCTTTGTACGTTCTACAAGACGACAGTCTAAGAAACCTGCTTTTCACAAATCAAATATTTCTGCACGGATGTAACAAAGCCCATGAAGGAGTTCTGCGGTGCTGTTTTTAGTAAGTTCATCAGTAAAAAAACAAAAACATTTAAATCCCTAATTGCAATTTACCACCTGCTGAAGGCAAAGACATCTGACAGGACCCTCTGAAGCTTGAGGTGCACTGTGAATATGAGGGAGGGTTGACACAAAGGAAACAAACAACTCAAACTGCATCTAATTTTCTGCAATCAAATGAAACGTAGTGGGCAGTTACCTCCAAACTTTGAGAGCGCTGAGGATTTTAAAGACAAACTCAAGACCTCAGGACAAACTCTGTGGCTTTTACTTGAATTTCTAGTTAATAAATCTTCATATTTTCAGCTGTTTTATGGCATGACCTGTGATTTTCATTTACCAGTTTATTTTTCTAATAAAACCTACTTTTTGTTTCTGGTTTTCTTCACACATCGTCCCTCGTTTAACATTCTATTATTTTATCTTTAATAATTTATCTTTGTCTACTTTTTATGTCTTCTGTGTTTCTCAAATTTATGAGATAGTGTTTCTCACCTCCTGTTGTTATTGCTTTTTGTTTTTTCTTGGTAACATTGTCATTTATTGCTCTGTGCATGGATGGGGACTTTTTTTTTATTGCTTTTGTTCTGTAAGGAATACAGTGTTACTTTCTTTGGATGAAAAGTCCTATTCAAATTAAGTCTGAAGTCAAAACAACAGGGCAATCCAGACAAACACCTAAATGTTTGGCTGCTTTAAAATCAGGACACAATTTATACATGTATGCACTGCTCATAAACCCAATTCCTATTTGAATTTTAATCATCCAGCAATATATACAGTACAGAATGTATGTTTTCTTCTTATGACGTCCTCTGATAATTGTGCTTTAGGTGGTTGACACTTTTCTTGGTGCAAATGCTTGACCACTATGGCATGATATCAACATGATAGTTTAACACTTGTATGACCTCTCTGGATTCACCTAATGGGTCCAAGGAATTTAGTCACATACCAGGACGCACTGGCATTCATCAATACAAATTGCTTATAATTTAGACTTAGTTTGAATTTGATATTTGCAAAAATATGACAAAAATGTGTTTATCCTTCAGTTCTCTGGGATATGTGCTTCACTCACATATCTAGTGCTCCCGGAGGTCGTCGGTCCTGTTCCCCCTCCATGGAGCCTCCTGTTGTCTGAGAGGTGGTGTCACTGTCGTAGACACCGTTCACTTCCTCTTCTGTGATGATATCGAAAGCTCCATCCTCAGATCGGTTGCTGGGGTCAGAGACTGGGAAGAATCGATGGGTGTAACTGATTGCATGACTGAAACACGGTACAGAAAACATCTACAACCATCTTATTCTCATAAGCATTGTGGAAAGTACAAAGTATGTTTGTTTGTTTGTGTGTGTGTGTGTGTATAAACTTACAGCACTAAATGTCCACTCTTCAACATGCTGATGTTCAGACAGTTTGGTACTCAGTAGTTATCACTACATTATTTCAAAAGTACTCATTACACTCTGCACTGCACTGTAAAATTTAATCTGTATCTGATATGGTTGTGACACACACACTCACACTCTCGAAAGGTGTAAATACTAGAAGCTACACAGCTGTGACAGGTGTGTATGCAGCTTCTTCCTCTGAATGAAATGTCAACCTCTTCCCTTTTTGTGTACTGCATAAAAAGTTTGTAGTTTCTGTCCCTGTTCCTCAATCTGACAAAGATGGTCTTTTCACTTCTGCTTTCCTGATAACATACAAGAAAAAATGATTGAGGCTTAAAAAACTACAGTGATAACCTCTTGTGCCAGATGGTTGATTTAGCTTATAGCGTTTGGTTATGTGTTGTTCTTCCGATCGTGCCTCTCACCTGTCACCCTGGGAGTGGGTTTGTATGGGGCTGGTGCAGGAGGTGGTTGAGGTCCCATTACAGGTGGAGGAGGTTGGATATCTGAAGGACTCAGCTCTGCCTCTGTGAACCTCTCCACCACTGCACTGCTTTGGGTGTAACAGTCCCTGCAGCAGCGCTCCTTCTTCCCACTGTGCTTCGTCATCACGAAGTTGTTGCTGCAGTAGTAGCAGAAGATGCGACCACAGAGCCTAGAAAATATAATGTTAACATCACATATGCTCTTTTGTCACAACAAACATACTCCTTGAATGTTGAGTGTGCACAGGTAATGCTTGTCTGAAATAGTCTGAAAATCAAAGTAGAGTACTATAGTATTTATGGACTTGTAAAAGACAGACAGTACAGTAAGGCTCCAATGCCAATTGAAAACCCACCTGCAGTGATGTCGGCGCAGCCACCAGGTGAACTGGCCTTGGCAGTCAAGACAGTGAGTGGCTTCTTTATCCACCAACCACCAGCGCTCCTCTGCTCGCAGTTTCTGCTCAAATTCCAGAGCATCTGACTTCTGCCACAGAGCATCTTTGTCCCTAAAGGAATTAACAAAAAAGACATAAGCATGGAAGTTTAATACTGATCTGTGCAATCTGTATAGTTTTCGCTTGAATGAATTCAGCTTTATTGCTGGCTGTTATAACTGTGTTGAACTGTGAAAACACTTGTGCTCAGTATTTCATAGCAGCTACTACATAGAAGGGAGCTATAATAACTATAAAGAAACTGCTCATGATATCTGATATGATTATCTGTGTATATATTTCCATCATCAGGATCCACCCACTTGTCCTGGACTGTGAGTTTGTATATACTCAAATATATAGTATACCATATACTGACTTTGATGTTATACTCTTCACCCTGTTGAAAATTAGCCTCATTTTCCCCAAACAAGCCAGCTGATAAAAACTATGAAAGCACACACTGTACAAGAGCACAAAAGACTGAAATGATGTGGGAACCTCCCGAGGGAGTTGACTGAATTGTATTTGTGTTTCATCCCTTACAGAGTATGAAAGCTTTGTGAACCAAGGAGGAAACAGTGCTGGCTGAATCCAGTGAAGAATGTAACATGAAAGGTGTCATTCTCTTCCGTCTTGTCTCTGTAGCACAGGTGTTGGGCTCTCCGCGTTACTTTTCCTGCTCTCTTTTTTGTCTAAGTCTTTCATTCAGACCTGTTCCTAGTCTACTATGCAGCATTCACATAAGCCTTTTTTCCCTCTTCCTGCTCCTCAGACCTCGTTTTCCAATAGAGTAACAACATCAGAGAACTCTTGCTCTTGTTGGAAGAATCAATTCAAAAGAGCAAGCAGCAACCAAACATTGACAAACAAAGAAAACATGAACTTAAACCCTGAATCCCTTCGCCTGTTGCACTGACTGCCTCAGTGTGGCTGACGGCAGAGCCAAACCTTACCGGATAAGCTCAATGAGCCGCTCTTCAAGGTTGGTCTTGGTTCTGTTGAGGTCATCGATCTCTGCAGTCATCCTCAGGTACTGGTTTTGCTTGTCAGACTCCGTTGTGTCAAGTTTCTGCTTCAGTTCCTCACACATATTTTGCACAGCCAGGTGCGCTGCTTCAGCACTGAAGAGAATAGACCATGAGTATCTTTCTTTTTTTTTTTTCCATAAGATATTGTTGAAATGTGTGAGTGGTCATGAACGCACCTGCTTGCTGCATCTTTAAATTGCTGTATCTCGCTTTCACTCTCGCGGAGGGTTGCTTCGGTCTTTGTGATGTGAGCATCCTTCTCGCCAGTTAGCTGCAAGTACTGCTCATTCACAGCCTTCAAGCATGCACAAAAATATCTGTCAGTGTCTGTCAGTATGACACTTGAATTTCATTTGTTTCTGTTCTGAAAGTTCCTGTTGAACGCCGATGGCAATGTAAAATCAGTATCTCAAGTGGTCCAACAAAATTCTAATTTCAGAGGTAATATATTGTATTTCTCGATGAAGAGCCTTCCTTTTTAGAGTAATACATAATGTTTCATATGCATCTTTCAACAGACAGCATACAGAAACACGCTATTCACTAATACTAGTCCCAGTCAATCTCCTCACTCAAATCCAAAAAAACAACATTTGTAGAAATCATATTATAATCATATTATAATCATCTAAATATGTCAAACGGACATATGAATGATCAAAGCAATTTCCTGAAGCTATTAATTCTATTAGTGATTTTAAACCTATATTGCATCTATACCTGTAATGGGAATCTAATATATTCCACCATAAAAGACAACTGTTCAAGCAATCAAAGAGTCTCATGCAATCATCATCAACTAATCAACTGGTCGTTATGTTGCATGTAGTAAGTAGTTTCCTACTTGTTTCCTGCAAATAACAATGAAGGTGTTAGGGTCTGTTTCAGGTTATGTTTTGTTTACAATCTTGCACTACTGACAGCTACCTATCCACAGTCTTCCCTTAATCATGTATGGTTTCCTATAGTCTTGAAAAAGTGAGAACATCACAGGCAATGTATTTTTATATACAGTACACTCCAGAGACCAAATAACCCATTCTTACACCACCATGTGTGTCCTTATGATATAACTATGAATTATGCCATAACTATGAATTATGAAAGACACACACACCTCTAGCTCAGACACTCTGGCCTGCAAGCTGGAAACGTTCTTCAGCTCCTCCTGCAGCTGGGTTTTCACTTTGTCCAGCTGTTCATTCACATTCTGAAATGGGATAATAACATAGTAAAATGAGAGAATGGAAAAGAAGATATAAACATTTGTACCATACTTCATGGCTTTCCAATCCTGTAGTTATTGTGATACTGAGCTGACAGGACGTACAGTAGATCAAAATTGCCATTAGCAAAAGCTAGGATGCTACCATTGGTGTGCATATCTGGATCTAATAAACTATTGTAAAATGTAATAGAGAATAGAAATTATTTGAAATGACTGAAAAAAAAGGCATAATTAAAATTTCTGCAAATCTTAATTTGGCTGCCTGACTCACCTTCATCTGGGTCTGATGATTCATGTTCTCAGAGCTGATCTGGAACTTGACAGCATCCATCTCCTCTCTGCTGGAGTCCTTGATGCCCTGCACTTGGGTCTTGGCTTTTTGCAGCTGCTCCTGGAGCTCTGTGATAGTTCCTGGAAGTGTCTGCTTCTGTGTCAGCTCCTCTTTTAGTTTGTTATTCTCCAGTCGTAGTTCTGTCATGCAGTCTTCGAGGTGCTCCACCACTTTCTCCAGCTCTTCAATCCTGGCAGTGTCGCCTGCCCAGTGCTCTCTGGCCTCTTCTTTCTCTGCACTCAGTTTACAGATGGTCATCCCCAGCTCTGCCATCTCGGTGTTGGCCCTGTGCAGACCCTCACGTGTCTCATTGTTTTCTAGGACCAGCCTGTCGTTTTCTGCCTTGAGTGTGGACAGCTCTTCTCGAATGGCAGCTGCAGAGATAGCCAGCTCCGCATGGGCAGCTACTTCACTGTCACGCTGTTCAATAAGAACCTCTTCTTTCTTTTTGCACTCCATCAGCTCTGCTATGTGCTTCTGGTTTAGTTCCTCTGTCTGAGCTTTAAGCTGCTCAGTCAGAGTCCTGAGCTCATCTCTTTGGGCTTGTGTCACCTCGAGCTGTGCTTGAGATTTCAGCTTTTCCTCCCCAGACCTCTGCACCTGCACCCTGAGGTCCAGAATCTCTGCCTGGAGCCTGGACACTTCTTTCATGTTCACCTCCAACTGGCCCTCAACCACAGCCAGTTTGCCTGTCACTTCTTGGTTCTCCTTTACTTGGACAGCACTCCTCTCCAGCTGAGATTTCTCCATCGTCTGCTTCTCAGAGGTCACCCTTTCGATCACTTCTGTCTGTCTTGCACAGGTCGCTTCTGCATCAGCTTTGGCGGTCTCAAGTTCCTTTTCCCTGGCCTCCAGAGCTTTTAACTTGGACTGCAGCTCATCAAGCTTATTCTCTTTACTCTCTAGCTGGGCCTCTTTGCTTTGGAGCTGCTCTTGAAGACTGGCTTCATTCTTACGTGAAGCTCCTAAATTCTTCTCCAACTCTCCGATCTGCCCGTGAACGCTCTTCAGGTCTGCCTGCATGCGGCTAAGAGCTGCCTTCACGGTATCTTGCTCGTCTCTCAGACTCTGGTTCTCCTGCTCGAGCCGCTTCGACGTGGTGTCTGAGAGTTTTGCAGCCATGGTGGCCCGCTGCAGACCTTCGTCCAGCTTGCGGTTCTCCTCACGCAACCGCTTCTCTTTCTCATCCACCGTCACCTTGGTGTCATCCAGCTGGCCTCGGAGCTGTTTCTCAGAGGCCCTTAGAGATGCTAATTCAGCTTCAAGCACTGCTCTGTTGTCTGCCATCTCCTTCTTCAACTCCTCGTTTCTCTTCACAGTCACCAGCAGCTTCTCATTCAGTTCCATCAAGTTGGCACACTGTGTCTTGTAGTCTTCTATCTTTGTCGTGTGTTCTTTGACGTTACCCTCCAGCTCAGACAGTCTTGATGTCAGTTTTTCCCTTTCTGTGTTCAGGCTTTGGTTCTTGGTTTGTAGTTGTTGTAGTGTCTCACAATTGGAGGTTAACTCTGTCTCTTTCTTTTCCACTTGCTCTTTGAGAGTTTTAACTTCTGCTTCTAAAGTTTCCTTCAAGCCACCAATGTTCTTTTGCATTTCATCTTTATCTTCTTGCGCCATCCTCTTCACCACCTGCATCTCTTTCTCATTCTCTTCTAGACATCTTTGGAGGTCCTGCAGCTGCCTTTGTAGATTGTTTGCTTCCTTCTCTCTCAATGACAAGGCTCCCTGCAGCTTGTCAAGGGCACTACACTGCTCTTCCACCTTCACCTCCAACTTGGCTTTCTCCTCAGACAGAGATGTCACTAATGCTCCAACTTTTGCTTCACTGTCCTTTGCAGCTGCCTCTTTGACTCTCAGGTCTTCTTCCAGCCTTTCTGCCTGCCTCTTCTTGTCTTCTGCCTCCGCCACAGCTTCAATCTTCCCTTTTTCTGCTTCTTTCAACCTGTCCAACAACTCATGTATCTTTTGTGCAGAATCAAAGTAGCTGGCTGCCTGCTGCCCCTTCTCACTCAGAACCCCATCCAACTTGGCCATGAGTTCTATGTTCTTCCCCTCTGCAGCAAACAACTTGTCTTGGAGCAGGTGGTGCTCAGCCTCTGTGGCTTTTTCCCTTGTTTTGATTGCTTCCAGCTCTCTGGACATGGCTGCTTCTCTCCCCTGAAAAGCCTTGAGTTCTCCTTGCAAGCCCCGCTGCTCCTCCTGGGCAGCAAGGGACACATCCAGCTGCCTCTGGAGCTCCACCACTACACGCCTGAGCTCAGAAGCCTCCTCGCCTAACTGCTGCACCTTATCATGGAGTTCCCGCTGCTTCAACTCTGACTGATCCAGCTCTAGACGAAGGTCTTCAACTGTGCTGGCATCTTCAGTGCAGGCAGGCAGGGACTCATTAAGGTCATTCAGCAGACTCTGTCCATAGTCAGGGCTACCGGGGAACTCAGGTGCTTGCTAGACAGTTGTAAGAGCAACCAGAGGAAGGGAAGGAAGGAAAGAATATTATGTAATAATAATTTATTTTCAAATCATGGTGAAATGAAAGGACATCTTTAGAAACACAGGTCAGTTACCTGAGAGTAGGTACTGGCAAGACTGTTAATGCTGGAACTGCGACTGGGTGGTTTCCACATGTGGCCGGGTGAGTTTGCACTTCCCAGTGTTCGCCTGTTGATTAAAAAAAAAGAAAAGCGACACTGAAAACACTGGTATATATCACATCCTGACTAAACCCAGAGCCAGTACAAAACAAAGGCTATACAAGACAGTTCTTCTTTAACCAGGTATTAATGATTTAGATATCTGCAAGACTTAAAGGTATAGTTCACCCAGAATTCAAATTTCTCACTCATTATCAAACTCATTATTTTTACTCACCCTCATGTTAACTGAGAGCTGTGAGAATTTTCAGAGTCCTCCGTGCCTTCTCTGAGTTACGGGGGGTCCGCGCAGCAGTATTTGTCCATATAATGTTTGTGAATGGATACCACTTTTCTTCGTCCAAAAAGACACACCAAAAAACATCCAAATACCTCCATAGTGCTCGTCTGTAATGTCCCTCTTGTATTGAAGCCCCGACATGAGAAATTGTTCCGAAAAAAATTAAATAAGTATTTCAAGCTTGTTTGTAGCGGAAGCTCCCAGTGTCTCAGTTCATGTCGGGGGCTTCAGTACAAGAGGGACATTACAGACGAGCAGTATGGAGGTATTTGGATGTTTTTTGGTGTGTCTTTTTGGACGAAGAAAAGTGGTATCCATTCACAACCATTACTGTATATGAACAAATACTGCTGCGCGGACCCCCCCGTAACTCAGAGAAGGCACGGAGGAATTCTCACAGCTCATAGTCGACATGAGGGTGAGTAGATAATGAGTGAAATTTGAATTTTGGGTGAACTATCATTAATCATAGCTTTCATTTGCTCTATATGTTTTTTTTCAAGATTTCTCACATTGATTACCTCGCAAAAGTGGGCCAGGAGGCATCAAGATCATGTCCTCTGGAGGCCACATCAAACTGGACCTCATTGAGTTCATACAGGTGGTTGATGATATCAACACTGAGGTGGGGCTTCAGGAAGGGGCTTCTTACATAGTACCAGTCACTGTGGGAAAGGAGAAGAGGATGTGGTCAAATTAACACATACGTACATGTACTGTAGAGGAACAATTAGGGAGAAGTTCAGTCTCACACACTGACCCTTGACCCCTTCAGCTCAAAGGGGGGGAACTGGTTACTCAAACAAAAGGTTTAGAAATTTGTCAGTAATATGGAAATAATCTTTGACATCAAATAACAGTAATGACCCCTTTTAAGTTAAGATTCTTCTCCATGCAGTCCAAGGCGTATCTACAACACACCTGTTTTGACTTCTGGTAAAATCATTGAAAATGTAATGCTTCTTAATATTTAAACCACTGTTTATATTCCACCACTGACTTCATTAGTCCGTGACCGTTTTACCTGGTGACTCTCTGGTTCATCAGGCACTGCTGTAGTGTGTCAGCCAGTCGCTGATGTACAAGGGAGTAGCGAATAAATGCTCTTCCCTTCCCTAGAGATGTCTTCAGCTATCAAAGCAGAGGAAGACGTTGTTTTATACATTGTTTTTAGACAGTGTTTACATCACAGTCACAGATATTCCAGACACAAAAAAACTATCATGTAAACCCTAACTAATTATTTGATTATTTACTGCTTAATTGTTGGAACAAACAAATGACATATTAAACCTAAACTGCAACAGAAATGTTCATAAAGTGATGCTGAACACATCCAATATTCAAATCAAATACAGGGATGCATGCAACACATCAGTACCAGGATTTAGAAGTAATTTCTTGTGTTTTAAGTGTTTTAAAAAGCAATACTATGTGTTGTGTCTCTCTACAATAAGAAATGAGAAAGAAAATTATCATAAAAAAAGTTCTGTGTCTTTTTAAAGGAGGAAATACATAATAGGGAAATAGATTCTTTCTACTTCCTGGTGGTTTTGTGGTTATCTAAAATTAATGTAACAAGAATCTTCATACTTCAGTGATGGATTTGACAAAGCGGATCCCATCATTGGCTCCTTTTATTTTAGCCAGACAGTCAGTGAAGTAATCCCAGTAGTCCTTCTTTGTACCGAGAAACGTGGTTTTCTCCTTCTGGTCAAACTGAGAGAAAGACATATGTGGTTACTTATGGATTCTTATTTGAGGCAGGAGATACTCTTTAGGGATAACATTTTAAGAAAAGCAAGAATTTTGAGTTTCTTCTTAAAAATGTATTTTATCTAGCATCTCAAAAATGTGTAATAATCAAATGACAAAATAACTGATTATGCTAGACTCTATTTTGAGAGCATTTATTATAAGTAATAAAGGACTTTTACTACAACCCAGAGTGCCTTGGACCTTTCAGTTTTGGACTGCCTGTATATTTTTTGACAACTTACCTGTACCAGGACAGTCTTCATGCTGTTTTTATTTTATCTTTGATCCTACTCATCCTTTGTCCTTGAAAAGCACCTGAGTGGTTTATTGACTTCATTCCTACCCAGGACAGCACTCACTTTTTTCTATTTTTCATTTATATTGTTTCTTTTATTTCAAATTAGTGTTGTCTCACTTGAAAACACATTTTCACACTCACAGTGAAGAATTGAGATTCCTACCTGTAGCAGGTACTCAAGTTTGTAGGAGAATTTGTGCAAATTGGTACTGTCATCTGTGATTGGCTCTCCACTTTCCCTGTACTCCTTCGCAAGCTCTGCAACGGCCTCTGAAATTCACAGACATGAGTTCAAGAAAGAGTAAATACTTCTGAAATAACAAGTAACACCAATATTAACCTTAGAAAAACATTTAAAATGTATTTTAACATCTAGGGGTGATGTAGTTAATACTCTACAGTAGTACTGTCATCAGGGACACAGGAAACAGGAAAACAGGAGACAATATTACATTAGAAAGATCCACTGGGAAAAGGAATAGGTAGAAATTCTTGATCTATTTCCAGAGCACCTTGATCTCTCCGGTGCCTAAATCCCCAACTTTTCTCATTGTTTTTTTTTTCCAGTGCCACCCTCTCCATGCACAGCCACACATCAAAAACTTGCCTCGTATCCATCGTAAAAACTGGAAGGACACCCGTGAGGGGTGCAACCTTAGCACGCACTGTCTGTCTCGCTGCATGCTGACAGATGCTTCCACCACACCCTTACTAGCCAAACATGAGGTCAGATGTATGTTTTTTCCAAATTATTTGATGAGCATCAGAGGTAAAATAGTTCCAGGCTTGAAAATTGTACTCTCAGACTTGACGAAGAGACTGAGGTCATGACATCACGGTAAACCTCCCTGACTCCTCTTTTTCTGCTCTTCAGTCACACCATGTCAGCCAACAACTGCCTGTTGCCAGTCTATTCAGCACACGCGCACAGACACACACACACAAACACACACATAAAGCTGGCGTACCATGCAGATCTCGGATAATCCTCTGGAGTTGGCTCTCCCCTACGGTAGCCCCAGTAGCCATGGCCCCACCGCTCTCTCCCTGGCAACCAGGGGTCACAGGGTCACATACAGTCTGCTGAATCAGAGAATCAGAATCAGACAGGAACAAAAGACTCACATGAATAGTCAAACATACTCTCTCATGCATGGGCAAACTTATACACTAAAATGTGCTAAACATTGATGAGAGTTTTTTGACAACTATGTTGACAAGCTCTGTGCAGAAAGTGCAAAAGTCTCTTGTACATGAAAGCCGGTCTGCCAGAGGTACATTGGTCACATACAGTTTGACCTCCATGACCTGTGTAATGTAAAATGTCTCTCTCCACATTCTGATCTTCTGACTACCACCTATTGTTCAACTGTAACCCATTATCTGCCATTTGATGGATCTTTGTTTCTGTAACATTCAATCAGTACATTTTGACATAACTGCAACAGATGAACGTTTCTGAACTGATGATTTACTTAAGGGTTAGATGGGTTTCTTTGATGTGTTTTTTAACAAGTAATTTTATCACTGTAGGAACAATAAGATAAATATCCCGCTTCTACCTAGGTAAACCTCCCATACTTATCTGTAAACAGAGTTATTCTTCACTGAAATCTACCTGTTGCAAATAGTATCAGACATAATCTCCTCTGCAAAATCGTAAAATAGTAAAGTGCTGTTTCCACTACGTTCATAAAATACCAAAGTATTACAGCTAAGATTACCATGGAGTGAGGTCACCACACTTCACAAGTAAAATATAAAATTATATCACAGTGTGTTTATAGCCGATACCACAGGATATTGTGTAGGCGTTTGTGTTAACTAACCTCTTGTAAATGAGGAAGTAAACAAAGCAATTCACAAACAGGCCTGTGACTGTGTATCACCTAAAAACAACGGTGTCAATGTGGTTTTGCTGTGGCAGTGGTAGGCTGACACTCTCAATATAAACACAGAAGCATTCACACTATGGTTAAAGTTAAACTTCGTCTCATGTTACGTTTGACGTTGGAATGGTTAAGCTAACAGCTAACAGGCTATTTAACCAGGAGTTGTGAAAACCTCAATAACGGTTATAAAACGCTAACTAGCAGCCCTGACAGTGATAATATTACTTTTGATACGTCTACGACACACAAATAAACAGACAACCTGTCAGTTTACGTTTCAACAGACGACAGTTTGTGTCTTCTTAAGTTTAGACCTTGATACTGACCACTGGACAAATATTTTTTGAAAGCAACCGTGACAACAGCGTGGCAAAGTATCTTAGAGAATATTAAATGTTTCTAGGTAGCTGAAGGTAGAAAAAGAAGAAAATAATAACTTTGACATACTTTTAGTGGTATTATTCAAGCCCATAACAACCCAGGACGTTTGTGCGTGCAGACACACTTGTTGTATCTTTGTTGAGTGACTGACGCGGTCTCGTCCACTCACAGAGCGACTCGTAGCCCTCGGACCAATGGCTGCGAGGTTGGTAGGCGGGACCAAGCGACTGTAGTTTGGTTGCCGCAGCAGAGTAAACAGAGGTGTCATGTGATCTATGACAAATGTAAATGTTTGTCCCAGTTTTTTGTGGTGGATTTGTTCCCCTCACAGCTGTGCGGATCTGGCTCTTATGATTCGTGAGGCGGTTTGCGTATTTCATGGTAATATTGTAAGGAATATAGCATGGAAGACATGACCTTCACCATAGCCAACCATGTTACATGACAATATGTTTAGTTTGTTAAGTTGTAGGCCTACTCGGCCTCTGAAAACAGTTGGAGGCCAAGAGTTTTCAGTGTCTGCGGTATCAATCAATCAATCAATCAATCAATCAATCAATCAATCAATCAATCAATCAATCAATCAATCAATCAATCAATCAATCAATTTTTTTCTATCTATCTATCTATCTATCTATCTATCTATCTATCTATCTATCTATCTATCTATCTATCTATCTATCTATCTATCTATCTATCTATCTATCTGTCTGTCTGTTGAGAAGCCTGTTTGTTGAATTTCTGTTCAGAATCAGTCTATCCAGGAGCCTATAGTTTTTATGTAAGCTGACAGACAGTTGCAATTTCGACCTTGCTAGAGGTGTGGGGCCCTCGTCATCAGTCAGTACCAGGAACCGAAAACACAACCTGAAATAATTAAAAACACCCTCTGTGGAGTTCTCTTTAGCTACTGTATGAAAGAGAGGAAGCAATGCATCTAACAACATATCAGTCACATCAAACAGAAGGTAAGTTTTTTTTTTGGTTTTTGTTCATTTTGCTTTGTCTGTGTTTTATCTTTTTCTTTAGGATAGGCTACTATTTCCATAGAAATTTGACATTTGATTTTTTTTTTTTGACAGACAGTTTTATCCAAAGCATTTAGCACATGAGGGCTCATTAACAAAGTTCACTGAAGAAGAAGACTTTGGCACTAATCTATTCAATAAGTGCAAGGAAATCAGACAAAATGAGTGCACTGAGAGCACAACAAGTGCTAATTATTAAACATGTGTTATAGAAAGAAAGAACTCCCAGGAGATGAGTCTTCAAGAGATTCCTGAGGGTAAAGAGAGATGCCGCTGCTCTGACAGTGTTCAGTAGGGTGGATTCGCCTAATGTGGGACACTGCCTAATGTGGGACACTTAAGCTTAAATGGTTGTAGGTCTTCCTATAGCAAAAGAAAGTTAATGTAAATGTGGTCTCACACAAGCTGTGATATTGCATTATCAAAATCACATGACATCTCAAATGTCCAATCATAGGTTTAGGAGGGACAGCCTTCAAACCGGAGGCACCCTGTGTGAAGACCACCAAAATGCTAGGTACTTAGGGTTTGGACAAAAATAATGTTAAGGCCATAATTTATTAAAAAAAACAAAATTATTGCAATTTTTTGTCAAAATGTGTTTATAATATGTTGATGCATTAAAATATATCTTAATATGGTGTAACCATTCTCAATATTTAGGATTTTGATCAACATTTCTACTGTCCCACTTTAGGAAACATGCTTTCCTAAAGCGGGACAGGTGGTTTTTCCTAATGTGGGACAGGGCTTTTCCAGGTGAAACAAATAGGTTGAACAATAACAATGGTTGTTTACATGGCTTTATTGTTATAATGCATTGTTTTGAATATTTTACAACAAAAGAAAATTATATATATTAACTGGAAGTGGTCATAATACTGTTAAAGGAGTAAATGGCTCTGAATTTTTTTCTTTCTTGTTTCTAAATCTTGTCTTTTTTGATAATGTTCATGAAAAATGTTGTGTTTAGAAGTAATCAAAGGATAGCACATTACTGATTAATTAAATGGAATGTATTTCAGATCACAGTGGCAAAAAAGAGTAAGGCAATGAGACAAAATCAGGGAAAGAAAACATGGGAAAAGAAAGGAAAATAATCAAGCAAGTGAACTCAACCAGTGGAAAAAAGACAGGATGAGGGGAGACATTAGTGAATATAGGGAGATCACTGAGGATGGTGGTGTCCCACAATTGAGGTTGTTGACCAGGGCTGGGAATGACCCTAGCGAAGGGTAAAAGGTCACATCCACCACACAATTGGTAGAAAACCATTAAGCAGAACTAGGACAATAAGTGATATTATTGAACACTGGTTTGCAATCTAGCATTTATCATGTAAATTAAGATGACTTTTAAACAGACTTTTTAGTGTCCCACATTAGGAGCATGACTGTCCCACATTAGGGAACGGAAATTGCCGCAAAAAACTTTGCAATAAGAGTTGAAATATGTATGGTATTTCTTTTAGGAGTGTGATATCAGAATTTTCTCTTTGGATTCCATTAGATCACAACCTAAGGATTTCAGAATGGTACAGGATGTAGATTGTAGTGTTTGCTTCATATCACAATATACACCAGAAGTCTAAATTGCAAAAAATGTCCCACATTAGGCAAATTCACCCTAGTTTGTTCCACCATCAGGGAACTACAGAGGACAGTCTGTGATTGTGTGCATGGTTGGCAATGCCATACAACCCTCAGTCGCTCTGTCATTGCAAAGCTGAAATTAATCACATATACTGTAAAAAGGCCCTACATGGATGCACATACTAATGCTATATTTATTTTCTAGGCCCCAGATCAACAGCAATGAATGCCAGTCTTTATGACTACTATGACCTCATCATTGAAGATGAAGTCTGTGATAAAGGCGATCTGGTCAAATTCGGATCCATCGCCATCCCCATTTTCTTCTCTGTTGTGATTTTGCTGAGCCTCACAGGGAACATCCTTGTTCTTGTAATTCTGGCTTTGTACGAAAACCTGAAGTCCCTCACCAACATTTTCATCCTCAACCTGGCCATCTCTGACCTCGTCTTCACCACTGGTCTCCCTTTCTGGGCCATTTACCACATCAAAGGATGGGTGTTTCCAGAGATTCTATGCAAAATTGTGCGTTTTGTCTTCTACACAGGGTTTTACAGCAGCATCCTCTTCTTGACCATCATGACCATCTACAGGTATCTACTTGTGGTCCACCCTCTCTCTGACCTGAGCACACCAAAAGTCAGCACTGTCATTTTTCTGTCTATCCTAATGTGGATCATCAGCATTGGAGTAGCTATGCCCTCTTTGCTCTACAGCTCTCTCACCACAATCCACCACAAGGATTACCACTCTGTGGGCTGCGAATATCAAACCCTCATGTGGAATAGAATTGCCGTCTCCCAACAGAATAGTTTCTTCTTGGTCGCTTTTGTGGTGATGGGTTTCTGCTACACCCGAATACTCTGGCGAATCACAAGAGCAAGATCCCGCACAAAGAACAGAGCAGTGAAGTTAGTCTTCTGTATTGTGGCTGTGTTCTTCATTGGCTGGGTGCCATACAACGTGGTCATCTTTCTGAAGGCTTTGGCTGACAATTTGGTGGCACCGTTTGATGACTGTGAGTTGAGCATCCAGCTTGATTATGCGTATTATGTTTGCCGACTTGTTGCTTTCTTCCACTGCTGTCTGAACCCTGTCCTTTATGCTTTTGTTGGTGTGAAGTTTAGGACTCATTTGAAGTCTATGTTCAATCGACCAAAGCCAGTGGAGGAGCAGCAGGTTAGATCACAGAACCTCATTTCACTTGGAACAATGTACTAGTTGTGCATCAATGATGAAAAAAGCATTGTTATGTTGGTTAGGATCCACCTGGTTCATTATTGCAAAGTAAAATGTGACTCTTAACCTATATCATGTCATGTTTTTCATGATGATGTGGAAATATTGATTATTTACTGTAAAAGCAGAGCTATACTGTATATGCTCACATTGGTAATGATGTTTAATTAAAATTCAAAATGACTTTTCACTTAATTTATTACTTGCTTTAATTTTTGTTCTGTAAATTCCATAGGATGTTTCATCACACAGAAAAACTAAATACAGTTTGCTTACATATGTTTTCATGTTTGTAAATAGTCAGATTCTCATGTTTACATTATGTTCAGTTCTAAAATTCAGCTGGTGTATAAGTAGATTCAAAACAATCATGTCAAGTTGTCACAATGGATGAGCTGCATTTCTTAGTCTCTTTATGCAATAAAATCAACTAATTCTGACAGTCAGGAGCCTTGACATATGTCCATAAACAGCAATATGTATTACCAGCAATCTGCATGGATCATGTTGTCCTTCTATGCAATTTTAATTTATCTCTCTTTCTTCCTCACTGCACTGAGCACTTATGTATTTTTTTGGTTGTATTTTATTTCCCCTGTATTTGGTTTTATGTAAAGCGTCTTTGAGAGCTGTAAAAGCGCTGTATAAATAAAATGTATTATTATTATTATTATATGTTAAAATTAAATAAAATATTTTTTTCATATGTCATCTTTGTGTTATGTGTCTTTGCTGATTTTAGCATTACTGTAAAAAGACACCCCCCCTACACACACACGCACACACACACAGGCACAAACTGAAAATAATCTTTCTCGAGAAAGACTGGAAATAAGGAAGCAATACTGTTGAAAACCAACAAACTGGGTGCCGTTTAGCTCCCCTGGTAGAGCTGCGGCCCCATGTTGAGGCTATATGTCCTCACTGCAGGAGGCCCTGGTTTGAATCCCGCATCGGGCAGCCCTTTCCTGAATGTCATTCCCCCTCTCTGCCTCCCCATTTCCTGTCTCTCTCTCTCCACTGCTATCAATTAAAGGCAATAAAAGCCCCAAAAATATACTCATAAAAGAATAATGAACAACAAACTATGTGACAGATCTTTGATCAGAGGTCAAGGGAAACTGTTTTGTTAATCATTTCACTGAAGCGTGTAGATAGCTTCAGCCCCGTCTGACTTTCTCAATCAGCAAGGAGTTATTCTCTAGTGCAAATTATATACCTAACTGTCCTGGAAGGAGCGGTCCTATCTGCTGAGAGAGTCACAGGATTTCTTAAAACAGAAATCACAAAAAGCTGAGAAACAGAAATTCTTCCTTGTTTTCATCAAGAGTTCAAGTTTCTGGACATTGTAAAAAAAAAAAGTATTTTGAGGTAAGAGTAAAGTCATTCCTATCATTGTATACTAGATCATTTGCCACTTAAGTCTTAAAGAGTTTAAAAAGTTTGAATTTGAATGAAACTGTTGGATAAAATTGTTGGAAAAAATGTAGTTATTTATCAGGGTGTGGATTTTAATTGTGTTTTTGATGCCTTTTGGAGACAGTTTTAAAGACACATTTCTGTGGTGCGGATTAGCTCAGTAGCACAGGTGCTCCATGTGCAGAAACTACAGCCCTCTCTGTGGCTGGCCCCAGTTCGAATCCCGCTTCGGGTGGCCCTTTGCTGTGTGTCATTTCCCCTTTCTCTGCTTCCATTTCCTGTCTCTCTCAACTAATCTGTCAATTAAAGGTTATTGTTGTTGTTGTTGTTGTTTCTATTATACAACAGAAATAATCACAAACATTTCACATTTTGATTGACTTCTGAAGTAAGTCTATGTGGCAACTCAGATTATCACTGTGTTTCAAGCTAAGTTTATTTATCTTCTGATGATATCACCCCCTTGTTTTCTAGATGTGGTTGTGGATCTTGATTGGCCTGAACCTTATCACAAAGGTGCATGGATATTCAGAGGCATCCTTCCCAACGGCATGTGAATCAATGTTACCCGTGCATCACGCCTCTAATGGTCAGCTTGTTTCTGCCCAACCCCCTCCGTCTCCCTTTGAGATCACTTTAAAACATGGGAAACAGACAGAGCCAGTCACAGGTAAAGACACACCCTCATTTTAGCAAAGGTTTCATTATTCTGTTCCTCCATCTTCTCCCTGACAAACCATCCAACCATTTTTCAGTTATTCTAGGAAACAAAGACAGAAAATTCCGTGGGTTTATGTTGGAGGCTCGAGAAGGAGACACTGGTCCGCCTGTTGGACAATTTATCTTGATTGAGCCGGAAACTACTAAATACCAGGAATGCAGTGGATCACCAGTGAGTACCTATCCCTTCCATCATCATTAAAGCCATTGAAGTAAAAGCATTGGATTCAATTTACAAATTGAGTGTGAATTCATAGTCAAAGCCTCATGACGCTTGAGTGTTGTTGTTGTGTTTTTTGTGTGTCTCCTTAGGATTCAGCTGTTCGTCAAGTAAATAATTGGCGAAAGAAGTCTGTGCAGGTTAACTGGACGGCACCAGCAGACATACATCATATCACTTTCAGGTTTCTTTTCAAGTATTTATACACTTTGACTAATGTCTAAAGCTGAAGGAACAGAGTGATCGAGCAGCTTCAGTTTTACCTGTAGGATTTCCATTCACATCTGTTCCTGTTTGATTTGTTTCAGAGCCACATTTGTTCAGTCTCGTATTGTCTACTGGGAGGGAGTGAGTAAGGAGCTCACTTTTACTCCCACAACAACTACTATAGAGCCTGCTACTACAACTACTACAGAGCCCACTACTACAACTACTACAGAGCCCACTACTACAACTACCACAAAGCCCACTACTACAACTACAGAGCCCACTACTCCAAGTACTACAGAGTCCACTACTACAACTACTACAGAGTCCACTACTACAACTACTACAGGGTCCACTACTACAACTACTACAGAGTCCACTACTACAACTACTACAGGGTCCACTACTACAACTACTACACAGCCATACTACTACAGTTTATGTTGGTTAGGATCCACCTGGTTCATTATTGCAAAGTAAAATGTGACTCTAATGTCATGTTGTGTTTTTCATGATGATGTGGAAATATTAATTATTTCCTGTCAAAGCGGAGCCATATATGCTCACATTGGTAATCATGTTTAATTAAAATTCCAAATGACTTTTCACTTATTACTTGCTTTAATTTTTGTTCTGTAAATTCCATAGGATGTTTCATCACACAGAATAACTAAATACAGTTTGCTTATGTTTTCATAATTTTATTATGTTGTTTGTTACGTAATAGTCAGAGCCTCATGTTTACATTATGTTCAGTTCTAAAATTCAGCTGGTGTTTAAGTAGATTCAAAACAATCATGTCAAGTTGTCACAATGGATGAGCTGCATTTCTTAGTCTCTTTATGCAATAAAATCAACTAATTCTGACAGTCAGGAGCCTTGACATATGTCCATAAACAGCAATATGTATTACCTGCAATCAGCATGGATCAGGATATGTTCAAATGAAATAAAATATTTTTTCAGGTGATCCTTATGTTCATGTGTCTTTGCTGCTTTTAGTATTAGCATTAAAAATACCCCCCCCCCCCCCCACACACACACACACACACACACACATACACACACATACAGCCCACTACTACAAGTACTACCAATCCAAGTACTACAACTAGTACTACAAAGCCCAGTACTAAATGTACTTCAGAGCCCACAACTACAAGTAGGCTATACCAAGCCAACTATACCAACCTCCTCCAATTCCTCCAAATGATCTAAAGGCAAGTATGACCATTTCCTATTTAAAATTTAAAATTCAGTGTAATAGATGAGCTTCTGAAAGAAAATAAGTAACTGCTTGTCTTTGTTTTTTCCATAGGCAGTCATTATTCTGACAAGTGTCAACAGTTCTATTAATCATCAAGTGTAATAATGTGTGTAATATTCATCAACCTTTGTACATTTTTCTCTGTCTTATAGATATTTTGTCACACATTTGTCAAGTTATTAACAAGTATAAAGTCAATTTCATTGCAATTTGTAAATTTTGTGTAGGTTATAAAAATGTAATGTAAATGTTAAACTGTTTCCCTGGTGCCTCGTGAGCTGTAAATACTAATGTTCATTCAAAATAATAATAAGATCACCAAATCAGTAGATAAAAGTACAACATGTTAGGTGAACAGTCTTACTGTGTTTGTTTTTCATGTTCCAAGGAAGTTCATATCCACACTTATCAGAGTGAAACAAAGCAAAGCAAATACAGTATTTGCAGGCTGAGTTATGTATTTTATTGTCCCAGGCACAGAAAATAGAATTGAATAGACTAGAATAGAGTGGCAGTGGTTAGCACTTTCGCCCTCAGCAAGAAGGCTCTGGCTTTGATTCCTAGGTGAGCATACAGTAATAAGTCCCCCACCTGAAGCTACAGTCCATACAAATGGCTGTCTACCTGTAATTTACATGTGTACAAATCTTGAGTGAACCGCAAAGTTGCATGACATCACTCAACTCATTGTTGCTGCAACCTTTCTTCAGTTGTATCATTTATCTAAACTGTGTGAACAAGTTTGTTTTTGATGTCTCTCTTAAGTCGCTGTTACAGACCCTTAGCTACACTAAACCAGACTTGATAGGGCAGCAACATATGAAAAGGACATGGGGACAGTTGCTGCAGAAATAAGTTTTATGAATTAAAAAAGAATGCAAAAGGCTGTAAACCAAACACATCAATAAGGTAAGTATGAATATGTTTCACCTTGAATCCAAAAGGCTCCGTTCTAAAAAAAAAATTGGTGGCCCTGAAGTTGTCCCATCATGTCCTGATGTTAGTTTTCTTGAGAGGGGGAGACATTAGTGAGTCGTTACCCTAACAACTTGTTTGTGGGATGTTCCCGTCATAAAACTGTAGTAAAAATAACTTCCCCAAAAAACACAGCTAAAACACCTAATTTAATGAAGCATGAGGTCACAATGGTTTGGTTTTGAAGTGCTTGAGACAGTTATAAAATACATGAGTTATTCATCGGGGACCAGCTTTGTGTGTGTGTGTGTGTGTGTGTGTGTGTGTGTGTGTTTGTCTTTGATCGACATAGAAATCATGTGTGTGCCAGAAAATGTGACTCAGGCAAATCACACAGTCATAAATAAATAAAAAGATTGAAAGAAAAGGTGTTCATGTTGACATAAAGCAACGCACTTTGTGAGTTATGGCAACACACACACACACACACACAAACTGAAAATAATCTTTCTTGAGAAAGACTGGAAATAAGGAAGCAATACTGTTGAAAACCAACAACAAATCTTAGTTGGTTTGATCAGAGGTAAAGGGAAACTGTTTTGTTAATCATTTCACTGAAGCGTGTAGATAGGTTCAGCCCCGTCTGACTTCCTCATTCAGCAAGGAGTTATTCTCTAGTGCACATTACATACCTAACTGTCCTGGAAGGAGCGGTCCTATCTGCTGAGAGAGTCACAGGATTTCTTAAGACAGAAATCACAAAAAACGGAGAAACAGAAATTCTTCCTTCTTTTCATTGAGAGTTCAAGTTTCTGGATGTTGTAAAAAAGTATTTTGAGGTAAGAGTAGAGTCATTCCTATCATTGTATACTTGATCATTTGCCACTTAAGTCTTAAAGAGTTTTAAAAGTTTGAATTTGAATGAAACTGTTGGATGGATCTCTAAAAATGTTAGTTATTTATCAGGGTGTGGATTTTAATTGTGTTTTGATGCCTTTTGGAGACAGTTTTAAAGACAAATTTCTGTGGTGACAATTAGCTCAGTGGGTAGCACAGGTGCTCCATGTGCAGAAACTACAGCCCTCTGCGGCCGGCCCCAGTTCAAATCCCGCTTTGGGTGGCCCTTTGCCGTGTGTCATTTCCCCTCTCTCTGCTTTCATTTCCTGTATCTCTCAACTAATATGTGAATTAAAGGCAAAAAGCCACACAAATATAGTAAAAAAAAGGGACAAATTTCAGATTTTTTCTTTTTGTTGTTGTTGTTGTTGTTGTTGTTGTTGTTGTTTCTATTATACAACAGAAATAATCACAAACATTTCACATTTTGATTGACTTCTGAAGTAAGTCTATGTGGCAACTAGAGATGTCACGATTACTTGTTTCACAATTAATCGCGGTATTAAACGCCGCAATTAATTTATCGTAAAGGTTCCTAAATACCGTCACTTCCCAAAAAAGATTATGTCAGAACTATATTGGCAGATGTGCACCAAAATAAAGGTAAACGCTCAGATACTGGTCCATTTAACTAACGTAACATTGAATTGGTAGGAATTTAAATGTTAGCGTGTCATTTGTATTTTAAAAAAACCCAAAGTAAATCAAAAAACGATTAAAATAAACGTAAATATTTGGTAGGCTATAGATGACAATTTATGACCTGAATATTTCAAACGCTTCCCCTGGGGGGTTAATAATTGGTCTTATATTATTAGATACTTTAAATATTTTGTGTAAACAATGAGTAATGTAATTATATTTTGACTATATTTGACACATTCATAGTGTTGTGAAATTAATTAATGCATAATAATTGTGATAATCGCAATACCGTGATTATTTCTTTGACAATAATCGTACCAAGAAAATTTGTAATCGTGACATCCCTAGTGGCAACTCAGATTATCACTGTGTTTCAAGCTAAGTTTATTTATCTTCTGATGATATCACACCCTTGTTTTCTAGATGTGGTTGTGGATCTTGATTGGCCTGAACCTTATCACAAAGGTGCATGGATATTCAGAGGCATCCTTCCCAACGGCATGTGAATCAATGTTACCCGAGCATCACGCCTCTAATGGTCAGCTTGTTTCTGCCCAACCCCCTCCGTCTCCCTTTGAGATCACTTTAAAACATGGGAAACAGACAGAGCCAGTCACAGGTAAAGACACACCCTCATTTTAGCAAAGGTTTCATTATTCTGTTCCTCCATCTTCTCCCTGACAAACCTTCCAAACATTTTTCAGTTATTCTACAAGGGAACGACAGATCATTCCGTGGGTTTATGTTGGAGGCTCGAGAAGGAGACACTGGTCCTCCTGTTGGACAATTTATCTTGATTGATACGGAAACTACTAAATTCCAGGAATGCAGTGGATCACCAGTGAGTACCTATCCCTTCCATCATCATTAAAGCCATGGAAGTAAAAGCATTGGATTCAATTTACAAATTGAGTGTGAATTCATAGTCAAAGCCTCATGACGCTTGAGTGTTGTTGTTGTGTTTTTTGTGTGTGTCTCCTTAGGATTCAGCTGTTCGTCAAGTAAATAGTTGGCGGAAGGATCAAGTGCAGGTTAACTGGACGGCACCAGCAGACATACATCATATCACTTTCAGGTTTCTTTTCAAGTATTTATACACTTTGACTAATGTCTAAAGCTGAAGGAACAGAGTGATCGAGCAGCTTCAGTTTTACCTGTAGGATTTCCATTCACATCTGTTCCTGTTTGATTTGTTTCAGAGCCACATTTGTTCAGTCTCGTACTGTCTACTGGGAGGGAGTGAGTAAGGAGCTCACTTTTACTCCCACAACAACTACTACAGAGCCTGCTACTACAACTACTACAGAGCCCACTACTACAACTACTACAGAGCCCACTACTACAACTACTACAGAGCCCGCTACTACAACTACTACAGGGCCCACTACTACAACTACAGAGCCCGCTACTACAACTACTACAGAGCCCACTACTACAACTACTACAGGGCCCGCTACTACAAGTACTACAGAGTCCACTACTACAACTACTACAGAGCCCACTACTACAACTACTACAGAGTCCACTACTACAACTACTACAGAGCCCACTACTACAACTACTACAGGGCCCACTACTACAACTACTACAGAGTCCACTACTACAACTACTACAGAGCCCACTACTACAACTACTACAGAGCCCACTACTACAACTACTACAGAGCCCGCTACTACAACTACTACAGAGCCCGCTACTACAACTACTACAGAGCCCACTACTACAACTACTACAGAGCCCGCTACTACAACTACTACAGAGCCCACTACTACAACTACTACAGAGCCCACTACTACAACTACTACAGAGCCCACTACTACAACTACTACAGAGCCCACTACTACAACTACTACAGAGCCCACTACTACAACTACTACAGAGCCCACTACTACAACTACTACAGAGCCCAATACTACAGAGCCCACTACTACAACTACTACAGAGCCAACTACTACAACTACTACAGGGCCCGCTACTACAACTACTACAGAGCCCGCTACTACAACTACTACAGAGCCCGCTACTACAACTACTACAGAGCCCAATACTACAGAGCCCACTACTACAACTACTACAGAGTCCACAACTACAAGTGCTACAGAGCCCACTACTACAAATATTACTGCTAATACTACTATTCATCCGCCGGTGAGTATGACAATTTCCTATTTCAAATATTACATTCAGTGTATTGACAAGCTTCTGACATAATGTGAGTAACTGCTTGTCTTAGTTTTATCCACAGAAACCTATTTGGACAAGTGTGAGCAGTAGTATTAAACAATGGGTATGGTATTGTATTTATAAACTTGTAGTATGGTAAGAAAAAAAAATCTACATGATGACGATGAATCACTCTCTGACCCTTTCTCTTATCAGCAACTGTCAGGCACTGTCATCCTCAACAACAACCTTCCTCATCATCTAAATAAGGTAAAGTAAAGGTGGGGTTATTGTGATTGTAATGCTTTTGGATGTGGTCATGCATCCTTGTGTAAATTGAACTGCAAAGATGTTAAATGGTGGATGCTTATGCTAACAATAAAAACCACTGTATAGATCATTACCAAATTACGTGCATGATGTTCTTAATTTTCTAGGTTACATTCTGTGTGCAAACATTTTTCTCAAATTTTTTTCCGATATCTTTTTGTAATGGAATTGGCAGTTTATAAATGCTACAAGTACTATTTTGTATGCTCAGTCAGTAGCTTGTGCTTAATTCATTGAGTAAATCTTTAAAAACATTAAATTGACATTAATCATTCAAGTTAATTAAACTATTTTAAAGTGTGTGTTATTTCTTTTGCTGTAGGGGTTAAGGATATTGTGCTGTGTGCTTTGTGCAGCAATTGAAACATTGGCTATAATTCTATTATATGTGGGGCATTTCGAAGTGAGTACTAATGAACAGTATGCACCATTCGTTAACATTTTCAAAATGTTCTTATTTCTAATTTGTGTGTGTATGTCTATATGGATATCTCCTCTGTGTGTGTATGTATAGGTTTGGCTTGCAGCCCTTATGTTTGTGGTGATAGTCTTTGACTTCATACAGCTGCTAATCAATGCTCTGCCATTTGGACCTTCTCATGAACTGTAAGTTCAACACCACTTCTGTCTGAAGACTTGCTTTGACCCTTAACTCACATTTCTGTTTTGTTTCTCTTTTTCTATTCAAGAAAGGACATCTGTGACCTTGCTGACAATGTTTGTTTTGTCATTCATGAGACTTTTGCAGGTAAGGAAATTTGCCTGACTTTAAACTTTAATTCATATACTTTGCTCTTTGTTGTTTAGTGCATCTAAAGCAACAGTGGGGTATTTTTGTGAGATCTGCATTTCCATCCTTTTATTATTATTCTAACCTTTATTTAACCAGGTTTGTCCCATTGAGATCCAAGATCTCTTTTGCAAGAGAGACCTGGCCAAGAATGACAGCACATAAGTTTCAACACATCGTCACATTAATCAAAGACAAAAAAAAAGAAACAAATAGAATACAATGGCAATTGAATTTTCAAAATTAGTTAAAAGAATTTGCAAGATTAATCAAACATTTGCACTCAAATAAAACATTTGCACTGAAGCCTGGATGTAATGGAATTTATCATGGACTTGAATACATTCAGAGATACCAGACTTTGGAGTTTGAGCTCTGACTGCAAACTGTTCCATGTACTCGATCCTTTGCTGGGGGTTTGATGAGAAGGAGATGAGATTCTATCCGGTAACTAAATCACTACGGCCAGCATGATTCACCTAGAGCAAAGACTGGTTTTTAAATGTTCCAGCCAGGACACAATCACTGCAACCTGACATACACTTAAAGTTTGGTGCTGATTAAACAAATGAGAGCAGACTGTTAGCAGACTGTTTTCTCATTTCCCCCATTTTTATTCCAATGCTAATCTAACTGGCTGCTGTGCACAGATGTGGGGGTGGTGGACATCCTCTCATCTAACTCTTGGAAAAAAGCTCAGTTCCCTACATGTGGTGCTATTGTTATCAAACATCAGAAGCAGACTAACCAGTGTCCCAGTTCACACCATCTCTTTTCCTTTTCCTGTTTATTTCTCTAATTTTTATTTCCATATCTGTTTTACACACAGTTGCCATCATCTTCGTTGGTGTTTGGAAGACAGTGACAGAGCTTTGGTTTTGGATAGTACTGATCTCTTACGCTGTTTGGATTTTCCTGTTTGTCATCTGGGTTTTCATAAGCTATTCTCTCAAAAAAATCATACATAATGCAAAATGGAGTCGTCGGAGACGAAAGGTGAGTCTCTGTTTGCATCATGGCAATATAACATGTCCAGCAATTTACTAAAAATGTCCATGTCTGTTTTTCAGCACTGCATCTGTGGATTTCAGGACATGCTCAGCACAACAGAATTACTGATTGTTCTCATTACTACTTCCGCCATCGTCAGCATTGTAGCCCCATCTTTCACTGTGGCCATCATTGTTGGGATATATAGGAGTTAGAAATCGTCGGCTAGTGCACCCAGATTCATCAAAATGTGATGGTACAGTACTCTGTTACAATGTGTTTCATAGTTGTTTCTCTCGTAGATATTTGATCAAGTAAGTATGAGAATTCAATTTCATTACAAATTGTAGCTTTTCTGTAGGTTATAAAAATGTAAAGTAACCCTGCCTCTTATCAGCAACTGTAGGGTACTATCACACCCAACAGCCACCTTGCTCTTATAAATAAAGGTTGTGGAGGGGTAGATGTCATACAGTAGTTAATGCATGGATGTAGTCATCTTGGATCGTTGCATAAATTAAACTGCAAAAAGACTGAAGTGGTGGACTCTCATGGTACTTTCTGTCTTGTAGATATTTTGTCACACATTTGTCAAGTTATTCATGAGTTTTAATGCAATTTCATGACAAATTGTAGCGTTTGTGTAGGTTATAAAAATGTAAAGTGTAATGTAAATATGAAACTGTGTTTCCCTGGTGCCTCATGAGCTGTAAATACACGTTGATTTAAAATTAGTACTGTTTGTTTTTCATGTTCCAAGGAAGTTCATATCAACTCTTATCAGAGTGAAGCAAAGAAAATACAGTGTTTGCAGCAGGATGTTATTGTTACATATTACAGTTGTGTGTTTTCTATGTAATCTATGTGAACAATGAATGTATTAATGTTGTGTTCAGTCACAAGATAATTCCACACTCTTTTTGTTTACAGGTATTGACATACTGTAACCTACAATTTGGTTTTTTATCATTATAGTCTTGCTATTGTTAATCATTCTTATGTTTTATGATTCTTTTGAAATGGCCAACCCTTAGACTGGTGACTCACCCTGCCATTAAACCTCTGCTGAAATGAGGGCAACCTGTTAACCGAGGAGCTGAAGTTGCTGTGAATTTGTTGGTTCCAGTGATATGTTCTGCTAGTCAACAACATTGTACTTATTTTACACAGCTGATCTCATACCAGCATTTAAATATCATGGAGAGACCAGCTGTATAAATTAGAGGGTTTCAGTAGAAAACTATCATGAAATGATGCGTAATTATACAGAGAAAAGTTCTGGTGCTAATGTATCACAAGTAGAAGTCTTTTGTACTCTAATTTGTAAGATATAGAGACACTAAGAACAACTGTGGATTAGACACTTAATTCTTCTAGGTATCAAAATAATTTTTATTGAAAATATTTAAGTCTTCATATTAGCAACAAATTAATCTTGGAATAATAATAATACCATAAGAGCAATGAATGATATCGCAAAAGAACACTTTATAAAATCAAAATTTTCAGCGAGAAAGCTTGCTGTCAAAACACCCCGTGTGTTTAAAGGCACATTTTGTAATAATATTTAGTAAAAATATCGTATAAACTCAAATCACTTTATGAGAACCTGTGTGATTTTAAGTTGACAGCATCTTAAGTACATTTCAGTCATAAACAAACCTCTTCATATCCAAAATATATACACAGATATCAAAATATATTCCAGTCCAGGAAAAAGACAACATATCACAAATATACACATTCTCAAAAGAATATAAAATATTTATCATTTAAAAAACCAGTGCTCTTGATAAGATGACTGGTTAATGAAAAATCTAACATTTTTTAGTGCAAAATCCAATTCAATTGTGTACACAAAATAATTAAATTAAATGACAGGTGGGGACAATATACAGAAGAATAACGCATGCTATCAGTGGTCTCAGAAATTTGGTACATGGCTAGGTTTTACAGGAAACATTTCTTTAATATTTAGTTCCAAAGAAGGACCCAGTGTAAACCGTGCTCATCATTAAGCAAGAGCTTTTTCTTGGAGATTGGAAATATCCATTAAAACGCAGCTGAACGCAGTGCTCTCAATCTCATATTTTTTTTATGTTGAATCTGCATAAGAATATAACTGAATATCCTTCTTGGGAAGTGGAATGATGATGCAACACTATTTTAATATCCTCATGCACAGCCTTTACATGTATATATGCGTTTAAAAATGAACAACTTTAGTAGTTAAACTGAATCAGACATTGGACTGCAGCTTGAGAATCATCCCTGACAGAGTGAAATTAATACAATTTCCAAACATTTGAAATCAAGTCTCTATGTGAAATATCACAGCACACACGTTACTTTCATATTACTTCACTGTTTTGTAGGTCCTGCGCATGACAAGAAGGCTCAGGCTGGTCCAAAGTGGTATCCTGGCTAATTCTGGGATGACAAAATTGTTCATTAGCATCCTGTCTGCTCTATTTCCTTCTCAGACACCACGGGCAAGATAAGGTGGGAGATGCGGCTCCACAGCCCCCCGTACTTGTCGATGTCCATCTCATTGAAGGAGGTCTGGCTGCGGGAGTCCACTAGCTTCTCTTTAACATAGTCTTGTACCATCTCCTCCACATCCTTGAGAGACTTGTCACCACTGATCTCATCTTGAGGCAGCAGCACAGTAAACAACAAGAACACCCTCTTGTATGCAGCGCTCTCGTGGTCACAGTAGCGATAAAAAATGAGAGTAGAGCCTGGAGGCAGCTCCTCGAGGCGATGAATAACTGCCACGGGCTTATCGCCTTCAAAAGCTGCCCTCAGTTGGCTGTCAATGTCCAGCTTCACGGCATCGCTGTCCTGGCCGGCGATGCTGGCTCCGTCGATGTGGAGGACAGAGCCATTCAGGGCAGACGAGAAGGTGGAGGCCAGGCCCTGAGCCAGGCAGCGCAGCGTCTGGTCAGCCTTGCTGCCGGCGGTGAAGATCAGACTCACCGGCTCTGTGGGCTGGTCGGTTCTGAGGTGCCTCTCCAGGTGTATCTTGCTTCTCCTCCACAACTCAGGCCGCTGACTGGGGAACTGAGCCATCAGAACGGACAACCCATCTACAAACACTTCTGGCTTCCCAGAACTGGAAACCTGCTCCGCACCATCTACGATCCTTTGGAGTACCGGGAAATCTTTGTATACCATGACACCAGCAAAGCCGAGCATCACCAGGAAAGCCAAGGACAATAAGACTCTTATGAATCCTGAAAGGACACAAGTCAAATGTAATCCAGCAAATAATGTACAACAACTATCTTCTAGTGTAAAGGTAATTAATTAAAATGCTTGAAGCTTACCTTTCAAATATCCAGAGCTTTTTTTGATGCTGGTAGTTTTCTTCATTTCTTTGTCTACAAGAGGAAATCAACTCATTAAAATAATGTTGAAAATGTTATTAGCGGTTGCTCATGGAAAAATTCAACTGAAGTTGCAATACCTTGTTTTTTTTTAACACTTTCTCTTTGAATGTTATTAAAATGTTGCTTTGGGTCGACTCTCTCTGAGGATCTCTTTGTGTCATCTCTTAAGACATGTACATGCTGGGGGGATGAGCATATCCTGGAGGTGGAGTAGTTAGCTCTATCTAACGCTGCGGAAGAAACACAATTTATCCATAGATAATTAGAAGAATAATTAGAAGAATTGTGCACTTTTATGAGGTGCTTAAAGCTATTTTCTTCGCATAAATCTGTCTGGATAAAAATTGTCTACAATACCTGCACTGTTAGCTTTGGCCTTCATCTTCCTCTGGTACTCAGCTATGTCGGTCTTGAGCGCATGTGTCTTTGCAGGTCCTTTACTTTGCATTGTTGGCTTGGTGGGGGTTGCAGGCTCTTTGGCTGATTGTTTCACTGGAAAGATAGAGACCACATTATGGTAATAGTGTATCCACTTTCAATGTAATCACTACCATGCAGAATCAATGAGCAAAAATCTCATACCTGTCTTTGTTTTTCTCCAATCTGCATCTTCATTTACAGCATGTCCAGATTTGCAGCGTTCGCGGAGCACCACATAGGGGCTTAGATTCACATCTCCACTGGCATCTGGTTTAAACAGAGGGAAAAAGTAATTGAAATAAAAACCACTTAACTGCCTCTTGACTAGGTCAGATGCTCGTGGGCCTAATGACAGTGAAAGGAAAACAACACATGAAATAACCTCCTTATTAGTCATTTATCAAGCAAAAAAATCCAATATTTAGCTGATTGCTATTTAAGAAACTTTTACCTCACTGTCTTTTTTTTTTTCTTCAAGTTTACCACTTACATAATATACATCCTAACCACTCAGGCACTGGGTCACCCTAAGTGTCTAATTTCTCACCTTTTTTTAAGCAGTGATTACAACAGTAACACACAGCCCTAACCTTGTAATGCTCTATGATGAGAAGTGATATGAGAGGGCTCCTGTCTCTCCATATGCATTTCCTGCTCTTGATTGTCCTCCTCATCTTCAGCTGACTCCAGGTCATCCATCTCAATTTCGTCATCACTGCCGCCCGCCGCTTCTCCAGTCTCCCGGTGGATCTTCTTGGGGGGCTCTGAAGTAGGAAGTAAAAATTCACAAACGATCACATCACTCTGAACGCAGCAGACCGAGAGTCAACTGTTGTTATAATTAGAGAAAATATTATAATGTGACGCATCCCACCTTCATCCTCAGAGCCATTCTCCTTATCTCTAGAGCCGTTCACAGCTTCAGCAGGAGGTGGTTTTGGGAAGCTCCTTTTGGTTCTCCTCAGGGGGCTCCTGCGGGTCGGCTCATAGCTCACTGCTACAGATCAAATAAATGTCAAATATCTATAAGTGGTCCAAGTCTACAGCAATAAAGTCAGCCAAAAAACCCAGAAATCTTATTATTAAAAATCCAATTATCACTTAAACCCCACCGAGTGACATTGGTGGTTGACATTTGTAGAACATTTGTAGCACACCAAGTACAGGCAGACATACCAGCTTGTATGAGTTTTTGCAGAAAAGCATGTGACCACTTTGTTTTGAATGCTTGTTTCTGGATAAAAGCGTTCTAAACCATATGGAGGACAGCTTGTCTTGCACACTGTCAGTGTTTGTCCTGAAGTTTAGCAGAGGATTGTATTATTAATAAATAGTACTGTGTGTGTGCTGCTGCATTAACACAGCACTGTGTCACTGCTAGACTCAAGTTAGACACCGTGACGAAACTTTTGATTTAAAAAAAAAACAACAATAAAAAAAAACTATCCAACATAAATGTCACTCTGTCATTCATTTATCAACCTCCCTTCATAAATGTTTAATGATTTACATCAACATTAATCCTTCTGGCACGTAGACTGCCACACCCACAGTTCCGTGATTACAGAACAGGAACAAACTTTTTTGTTTCCAGTTACTTCAAGAGAAATCGTGTAAATCGAGTAACAATACAGCCTTGTTTACTACCATACCATCTAAAAATATATCCAGCATTTTCTGACCCACAGGTTATGATTAGGTGTCATGGCTCTTGCATCACACACATTTACATTTCTATGGAGTGCTGTATTCTGTTTAATAGTGTTGAATATAACAATCTTCCTGTTATATTCATCTTCCTTCAGTGTTTTTCTTCTAAATGTAAATATAAGGTTTACATTTTTCCCCAAGTCTGTCTTCAAATAAAATTAATATTTTCTTTTTTCATATTTCCTCCTTAAAAAGCCTCCCTTTGTGTGATTAAACCAAGTCAGACTGCTGAAGCCTCATTTTATCTTAAGATGGACTATAGATGTTATTGTGGACAGAACAAGAACAATACCATTACCACAATACCATTACCTGAAGTCAAGTGATCATTATTTTTTAGACAGACTTAAGTTGATTGATCTGTTGTGGAAGATAAACTATTGTTGCTTTATCAACCTAATGAGTCAGCAGGGCCATACTGTTTATAATCTGATTAAGATTGCAAACTATCTGGCTGCATGTCATCAACTTCAGCAGTAGATGTCGCCCTTGAATCCAGTTGAATACGGCTATCTCCTTCCTCTATCCCTCAGAGGGACCTAAATGACCATCAATAACAAGCAGACATGTTAAGTTTATGGGTTTGTTTTCATCAGCATTTATGACGACCGGTATTTATCCTCTGTGGGATCATATACCACATTTTACAGTCTTGTGGGTTTTTTCAGGACCTGATGGATATTTAAAAAAAAATAGGTGTAATGTCCCTTTTTGCATTTTGCATTTTTGAAGGTTTTACAAATCAGAAATTGTGTTGTAAAGTCTCTCTCTTTAACTTACTGGAAAAGCGTTAGTCTTACCTTGAATGTTACACATACAATAATAACATTAAAAGGTGCCAATCGAAACAGCATCGCGGACCATAGCAAAATGAAGGGCTACAAAATATATCAGGAGTGTCCAGTCTGTGGGCATGTCCTGTAATTATTCTGGCCTGGGTCACTGGTTGTTGTGGTTACCGGAAATAATCTCTATTGAAACAAGGCAGGGACTGACCATCCTGATCAGATGCACTTCAGTTGTTACACATAAACTCAGAAAAGTTAGTGAAACGGCACGGGATCATTTAACATGGACTGAAGTTAACTGGCGGCTCACGTTGTCTGCCAGCCAACCAACTGACTAATTACTTAGCTACGGTAACTAATACGCTAACGTTACGTTACAAGTTTGGCTCCACGCTCGATACGATGAGAAGAACCAGGAAATGAGAAATGAAAGTAACACGAACCACCGCAGATAACAATAAATGCAAAAGAGCTCCAAGTCTACACCAATGCAGTTAGCTAACGTTATGCGAAGCAAAAACTGAATGAATATTGTTGTTAAACCTTGTGTGGGGTAAAGTCGGCTAGCTCCGAGAGCTAACATTGACCACCTGTCATAATCACGGCCTAACGTTAACGTAACTGTTACTCACTCACCTTTCCCGGTGGACTGCCTTGTCGATCGCCTCGGGGGGACGGACTCCTTATCTTTAGAAGCTCTGGGATCCATTTTATTACAACACCTCAACCAAACAAAAACAAAAAACCTCAGTTATAGTTACAAACGCGGACAAAATGTTTTTCCTTCGATTGTTAAGAGGGACATTTTTTAAGACCGTGCGCCGCCGTGTTCCGGAAATGATGTCCCCGGAAATAAACGCTGCTGGGCTGATAGGTTCCGCTTGCCACAGTCCATGGTGCTCTCAAGATAAGGAAACATTAACTTACACGGGTCGTTTCAATTACGATGTGATCGCCGGAACATCTGGTAAGAATGAGAGTTCAGAGAAAAGTTTCTTCTCTTAAAAGGGCACAGTAAAAGTTGAACGAAGGCTGTTAACTTACCGCAGACTGGAGCCGTGTGTTGGTGGCTAACTGGTTTGCTGAACTGTCAGTTAACCTGCTAGCCGATTAGCTCACCGTTCAGATATTACATATGCTCATCATTTCGGTTATTGATAGGCAGGGCTTCCCACAAACTAATCATAGCTAACAACTTTCTTCTTCAGGGTATTTACTGGCTCATCGCAAAGCTAATTCAGTCGTAAACAAGTCTCCAAAACATCATACAGAAGACACCAAAACAATGATATCAGCTTTGAGCTTGAGAATGAATTATTTTGTAAGTTTGCAGGCTTTAATGTTTATTTTTCTTTATTAGTCTTTCGTTGATAACTTTGGGAATTTTGAGTCATATGACAATGCTTTTCAGCCCTTAGGCTACCAGTTCACGGTTACATTCAGTTTTACAACATCGATTTGGACTCTGAACATGTGACGAGACTCATTAGAGAGAAATATAAAGTGAAAGCTATTATGTCGTGCTGTAGAAACAAGTTTCCGTTTGTTTTATGCAGCTTTCAAGAATCCCGCGATCCATTTTGATTGAAACACAGGTATCACCCAAAGGCACACATCTTCTGAAAAATGTCTTCATCTGAATCCCCGAAAAATATTGAAACCATGGAGCTTGCTAAAGGTAAGTAATGTCAAATTCACCCCACGAAACGTTTTTGGCTTCTTGGATGTGGTGTCGTTCTTGTGATCATGACATATCAGGAACACCTTGTGATGACTGCATTAAATCTAGCACAACTGCTCACTTACTTCCCACTCAAAGGTCAGGGCCGCTGTGACCTCGCCAGATATATTTTGGACCATAACACACAAATTCATACAGAAATTATGACACAACTAAAAGCAAATTAATACCATTTAATATTCAATGAAATAATGATACTTTAAATAACAATATTCTACAAAAATTCAATATTCAGATTTACCGTAACTAGTGGTATGTAATGAAAGTAGTCTAATGATGTACAGTAAGCAAGCCTCAATGTGGTGAAAGTCCTGCAGCTCTTGATCAGGACCTTGAGGCCTTAGAATAGCCCTAAGCCAACAGCACTGTAATCTTGTCTGAAAATTTCTAAATGTGCCAAGTTGGGATCACTGTAGGCTGTAAATCTTTTTACACCAACCATGATTAAACCCCTTTCAAATGTGGGAGTAGTGTAGACACTGATGAGTGAACAGTTGTGGAAGTTTAATTGTTCTTATTTTATCAGGGGAGGACCACTCTGGGAAGGATCAGAGAGAACCTCAAACAACCTCTGCACCAACCCCGGAAGACAAAAAAGATGAAACTAAAGCGGAATCTGATGGATCCTCTCAACACACAAACACCGGAGCAGGAGACGGTGAGTCTGATGTTTCTGTTCTGTGACTGTGAACTTTCCCTGTGTTCTCTAATACTGTGAGATTGACAATGGAACTTTTGTTGCCCTAGCAATTTTAAACCTCATTTAAAATGTGTTAAGATACTGATGAGTGAGCAGTCGTGGAAGATTAATTGTATTTATTTTATCAGGGGAGGACCACACTGAGAAGAATCAGAAAGAACCTGAAACAAGCCAGGAAGACAAAAAGGACGAATCCAACACTGACTCCTACCCACACACAAACACCGGAGCAGGAGATGGTGAGTCCAATCTGTCTGTTCTGAAGTTTCAGTCGCTTTTTCCTTTTTAACTTTCTGCTGTGAACTTGTTCTATAATAGTGAGATTAAAAAACTTTTTTTTTTACACCCGTCTTTTTTAAACTGCATTAAAATGTGAGTGTTTGGGGCGGTGCGTGGCGCAGTGGTTAGAGCGGCCGCCCCATGTAGAGGCTACAGTCCTCAACGCAGGCGGCCCCGGTTCGAATCCCGCATCGGGCAGCCCTTTCCTGCATGTCATTCCCCCTCTCTCTGCCTCCTCATTTCCTGTCTATCTCACTATGTACTATCAAATAAAGGCAATAAAGCCAAAAAATATACTTAAGATGAATTGTTCTTATTTTATCAGGGAAGGACCACTCTGGGAAGGATCAGAGAGAACCTCAAACAACCTCTGCACCAACCCCGGAAGACAAAAAAGATGAAACTAAAGCGGAATCTGATGGATCCCCTCAACACACAAACACCGGAGCAGGAGATGGTGAGTCCGAACTATCTGTTCTGAAGTTTCAGTCGATGCCTCCTTTTTAACCGTTGAGCTGTGAACCTGTTCTCTGATACAGTGAAAGTAAGTCTTTTTATGCCAGCCGTTTTTAAACCCCATTAAAATGTGATTGTTAATTGTTCTTATTTTATCAGGGGAGGACCACTCTGGGAAGGATCAGAGAGAACCTCAAACAACCTCTGCATCAACCCCGGAAGACAAAAAAGATGAAACTAAAGCGGAATCTGATGGATCCTCTCAACACACAAACACCGGAGCAGGAGACGGTGAGTCTGATGTTTCTGTTCTGTGAACTTTCCCTGTGTTCTCTAATACTGTGAGATTGATAATGAAACTTTTGTTGCCATAGCAATTTTAAACCCCATTTAAAATGTGATGAGTGAGCAGTTGTGGAAGTTTAATTGTATTTCTTTTATCAGGGGAGGACCACACTGAGAAGAATCAGAAAGAACCTGAAACAGCCCAGGAAGACAAAAAGGACAAATCCAACACTGACTCCAATCCACACACAAACACCGGAGCAGGAGATGGTGAGTCTGATCTGTCTGTTCTGAAATTTCAGTGACTGCAGTGAACCTGTTCTCTAATACAGTACAATTTAAAACTGCAAGTCTTTTGATGCCAGCTGTTTTTAAACCCCAGTAAAATGTGATTGTTAATTGTTCTTTTTTTATCAGGGGAGGACCACACAGGGAAGAATCAGAAAGAACCTGTAACCTCTGCATCGGCCCAAGAAGACAAAAAGGATGAATCCAAAGCGGAATCTGTTGGATCCTCTGAACTTAGACATGTTGGAGCAGGAGATGGTGAGTCTGATGTTTCTTCATTTCAGTGTTTATTGAAACACTGATGAGAGACAGTAAAACAGGAATGACATGTATAGTAAAGATCATCACGGTCCAGATTTGAAACAGCGATCAGTGCTTTGGGCAGTGCCAACCCCATTTAAAATGTGTTAAGATACTGATGAGTGAGCAGTTGTGGACGTTTAATTGTATTTCTTTTATCAGGGGAGGACCACACTGAGAAGAATCAGAAAGAACCTGAAACAGCCCAGGAAGACAAAAAAGACAAATCCAACACTGAATCTGATGGTTCCTATCCACACACAAACACCGGAGCAGGAGATGGTGAGTCCAATCTGTCTGTTCTGACATTTCAGTCCCTGCCTCCTTTTTAACTTTCTGCTGTGAACCTGTTCTCTAATACAATACAATTTAAAACTGCAAGTCTTTTGACGCCAGCTGTTTTTAAACCCCATTAAAATGTGATTGTTAATTGTTCTTTTTTTATCAGGGGAGGACCACACAGGGAAGAATCAGAAAGAACCTGTAATCTCTGCATCGGCCCAAGAAGACAAAAAGGATGAATCCAAAGCAGAATCTGTTGAATCCTTTGAACTTAGACACGTTGGAGCAGGAGATGGTGAGTCTGATGTTCCTTCATTTCAATGTTTATTGAAACACTGATGAGAGACAGTAAAACAGGAATGACATGTATAGTAAAGATCATCACGGTCCAGATTTGAAACAGCGATCAGTGCTTTGGGCAGTGCCAACATGGGTTGTGCTCTAACCACTTGATCATAAAGCAGCCTGTTTTTGTTCTGTTTGTTTTTTTTCATGTTTTAGAGGTTTATGTTTATCTGTTTGTTCCTCCACTGTCTAGCTGAAACTTGTCAAGACACGACCCGCCAACGTAAAGCACGGCCACCGAAAAAAGATGAACAGAAAAATGAGATTGAAAACATTGGCCGTACAACACAGGAGACTACTGAACCCACAGTGCCACAGAGTACTAGTCAAAAAGGTAATCTTCTTACTTTTTACCTGTGTTGTTTCTAGTGTTGTGATGTTTACAATCCTACCTCAGTGATTATCCAAAAAATATATAGTTTTCTGACATTGTATCCTATGTTTTACCTGATACACAGTGATCATACCAAAACTTAAGAATTACTCTTTTATGTTCCAGGTAAAATAAAACATGTTTCCTTTCTCCATAGGAGCTGTAATGATCCTGTTATTCCTGGTATTGGGCGCTTTTCTAGTAGCCTACAATTTTAAATTCCACCAGTCTGACTCCCCACCCGAGAGAGACGATGTAAGCATCAAATTCTCCAGACAGATGGATAAAGTGCAGAATCAGTTCCGCAACCAGGAGCCTGAGTTTTGGAGAAGGACCAGGATCCACCTGCAGAGGCACCTCCAAACGGCCCAGCCCACAGAGCCAGTGAGCGTCATTTTGACCGCCGGCCTCAGAGCTGAGAAGACGTTGAATTGCCTGGCTCGGGGCCTGGCCTCCGCCTTCTCCTCCGCCTATAATTCTTCCTCCCTCCACATTGATGGAGCCAGTAAAGCCAGCCAGGACAGCGACCAAGTCAAACTGGACATTGACGGCAAGTTGCAAAGAGCTTTCGAGGGAGGCCAACGCACGGCTGTCATTCACCGATTCGAGGAGCTGCCTCCAGGCTCCACGCTCATTTTCTATCGCTACTGTGACCATGAGAACGCGGCCTACAAGGAGACTTTTCTGATCTTCACAGTGCTGCTGGAGGAAGAAGAGGAGATCACCGCCAACATCCGTTTGAGTGCGCTGGAGGAGATGGTGGATGACTACCTTAAGAAGAAGTTCCTCTCTGATAGCAGCCCTGTGTCTTACGACAGAATGGACCTTGACAAGTATGGTGGACTTTGGAGCCGTATTTCTCACCTCATCCTTCCTGTGGCAGCAGATGAAAGGATTGAACACGCAGGGTGCCAGGACACATAGATATGCACTCTCGCTTGAACTTTCTGTTTAATTACTGAACTACCACCTTTTCTATCAAATCTCTCACTTGATGATCTGGGACAATTCTGGGAGAGATTTTAAAGACCCGAATGTTTCTTAATATATTGAAGCTCACTACAGATGAAGGCATCAAATAAAAAATAAGAACTTAAGATAAATTACGTATATTATGGAATATTTTTTCAATTACATGAAAAATGTTTGACAGAAAGTCTGTGGCACTTATTTAATTTCAGAATATTATTCTGTTATGGGGAATAATCAGAAGGATGTTACTTGGTATATTTGTTCTTTTGGCTTCACAACACAGTTTATTCATTTTTATGATATTTCTTTGTGATTCTCAAACTTGCATAGGCACTATTCCTTAATTACCTTAACTCAGCATCTCATGTACCATTTTCTATATACATATGCTCAATGCGACACTCTTGACAGAAGTTTGATGGAGGGAAATAAGTACACAATGATATACAGTATGTGCCTTACACTGCAAATAAACGTCCATGTTAAAATTTGTAGTTTCACCTTTTGTTGCACCATGTTGCAGATAGAGGGCAGCACAACCTCAGCTGAGACTGAGCTGCAGAGGCAGCAGAGCAGAATCAATTCAATGCAACAGGTTGTTTCTTTTTTATTATCATTATCTTGAAATATGCATTTTAACTGCGAGGTAAATATGAGACAGATGAAGATTATACTTAAAGTTGCAGTGCTATTCCTGCTTACGATAACTATTAATAAGCTGCTGCTGGCCCTGTGACATGTCTTGTGGAGCAGTTCAGCTCCTCCTTACCAGTCTGAGCAGGTCCGCCTCTTGTCAGCGCTGCTGCTGCAGCAGATGCCGGCTGTTCTCTCTCAGAGTGCATGCTCTCTCTGGACTCATCGTCCCGCATTCACTGCGACTATGAAGAAGATGACATGGCGCTGTAATGCGTAAAGCCCCAGATCTGATGACGTTTTGGATGCACCTCTCTGAATCCGGAGCCAGACGTAGGCTATGAAGTTTTCTTAGGACCTACGTGAACTGGTGACAGGCTGTGCCTGCTGAGCATACCTTCACTCTACCCTCGGTGCTCTGTGAGCTTCACAACATGTATAAATTATGCATTTTCATCGTAACGTGCTGTGTGTTTTATCCGCGGGGCTTTGCAGCGCCTATGGCCCTGGCTGCAGATTCCAGGGCACAACTTGCGAGCAATGCAGAGCAAAACGACAGACTGCAGGAGGAGGTGGATGGCCAGGAGAGCATCCTCTCTAAGGTAGGAGGACATGCCCACCTTCTTTACTTCTTTACACAATGTCCTTTATGGACATTTCAACATTTGTTCAAATTCAAACGTTTCTTATTATGCATGGTGGAAACTACATCCGTCCTCTTCTCTTTGTAGCTGCTGGGTGATTATGACAAAGTGAAAGCCCTCTCGGAAGGCTCTGACTGTCGGTGTAAATGTGTTGTCAGACCCCTGAGCAGGAGCGCCTGTCGGCGGATAGAAGAAGGCAGCGCCACAGCACAGGACTTCTACACTGTGGAGACTATCACATCTGGACCCGAGTGCAAGTGCGCCTGCATCGCTCCTCCGTCCGCGGTCAACCCCTGCGAGGGAGAGTTCAGGCTGAAAAAACTTAGGGAAGCTGGAGAAGAGAATGTCAAGGTGAAGTGTCATCCTGTCCATTTTTTCATATGCACCAGGGCCCAGAGAGCCTTGGATCGCTGGAGGCGTGGATATCACGATTTATCACATTCAATGAAGGATAACCCCTCATTTAATTCATAACACAGACTCAGAGTTGGGATGGGCCTATTTTACGCATGGTAGGCTATGTCTTGGTAAACCCCTTTTTGACGGAATCCACTTGATCATTTTAGCTGTCTACCATCCTTGAGCTGCTGGAGGGCTCCTTCTATGGCATGGATCTACTGAAGCTGCACTCCATCACCAGTAAACTCCTGGACCGAGTGGATCACATTGAGAAGGTACAGTACCAGTGCAAGAGGAAAGCAAATATGTTGGCATGACGTGCACAAACTTGGTGGTGGTGGCTGTGCTGGGTTCACTGTGTCCAGTAAAACAATCTGACAATAATCAGTTTTCAGATTTGTTATGGACAGGACCTGCAGTAAGAAGTGCCCATGCAAGCTCTATTTCCCATTGAAACAATGGCCTGCTGTAATGGAACAAATAAGTAGTGTCTCTGTTTTCTTTTCCATAGTTACATTAGTACATTACTTTTGACAGATTAGATCCCCTCAGGTGGATTTGTGATGCAGTTTTTCTAGTGTAACCAGGCCCTGTATACACAAATAAAGTTGTCCTGCCCAAACACGTTACCTCCCCACACAGAGAAGTGTATGCCATGGGCTCACTGTTAATCAGTAAATTTTAAAACCGTGTTCTAAAACCTCCAGACCAAAATAACAGCCGATAATTTGATTTGAAGACAGAAAAATTACAATGGTCCTTATCATTTACAGCAACTGGCTCCATCATACTGGAGTCCAATCATTTGTGACTTCCAAAACTAGCTCAGAACAAACAAAAAAAAAAACATCTTTGTGCATTTTGATTGGATTAAAAACACTGATTGGTTTCCAGCAAAGGAATCTGTGATTTACAAACTGTAGGGTGGAGCTATTTCTTCCCGAAACTGCTCCTTTCCAGCGTAATCTTGACACAGAAAACACAGCTTCAGTTGTGACCAAATGAAATGCATCCATTATTTGTCATTATCTTTAGCTGTGCCTATTCTAGGGGGTATATGTGGAAAAGAAAGGGAAGTGAGAACAAAAGATGGTGAACTCTGGCTGAGTGCAGCAGAGATCCTGTGCATCCAAACAGACTTTATCACCGAGGACATTCTGACATGACACAGGAGGGAAAGCGCAGGTGTTAACAATTAAGTCAATGACGACTGAATTCCGTTCAGCTGCTTCGGTGTCGGGGTCCTGGTGTTGTGCACACTGGCTCACTGTCATGGTTTACGAGGACACTTGAAGAGAGCACAGTGATTGTCCATGTTATTGGTTACATGTCTTTTCCTGCTAAGACAAAGTCAAATGATCTGCAGTGAAAAGACTCCACTTGACTTTTCTCCCTTCTGTTTGTGATTATTTACTGTGGATGAATGCAGCCTATTTTCCATTAAACACATGAACAATGTCTCGATTTGCCCGCGGCTGCATGAAGGTGGTGTCTCTGAACAGCACCACAAATGAGGTGAAGCCCCAGGAGAGCCCTCCTACTCAGGCTGAGGTGACTGAGAGCCCACCCACCACTCAGCCCCTCCGGTATCCGGACCAGAAGAGGCTTAGTGAGATCAGCGGGGCAGCAGTTTATCAGAACCCGGATGTAAGTGTGACATATATTTCAGGGTTTACTAACGGGGTTAGTATAGAGGGAAAGATGGGTGGTAAGGTATAACGTCTGTGATACCAATAACATACAAGTAACAACTTAACTAAAACACGCCTTCTGTACTTAGCCTACAGTAATTACATGTCAGCAGTTAGGACTTGATGACATAACACATAACTTAAATTGCTCCAAGTAACACCAATAAATATCCTATAGCCCTTGTATAAAAAGTTAATGACCACCTAAAAATGAATGTATATTACAATCTCAGACTAGACTGTTATTACACAGTAGTATGATAACAAATTATACAGCAATTAGCCCAATTGAACAAATATTTATACATACATTTTTTTTGTAATTCTAAACAATTAAAGGCACCTATCTAATAGATACATCTAATCTAATAGATACATTTTTATGTTCAACAAGTAAATATGAAATAATTACTGTTAGTAAGTGGGACAGATTTACTCAGTTAGTCAAGGTATCGATTTATTGTGCTACATAGTGAAGTTCTACCACCTTATTTTATGTCAGTTGCAAAGCTTTACAGTATAAACAATTATTCACACCAGTATGTTATTGTAATGTAATCCTTGAAGAGATTTGTGTCAGGTTTAATTTATTGAAGTCAGACAATGGCTGACTGAATTAAATTTAGGAAAGGAACAAGTAAAGTGATTGAATTCACATGTTGCTGCTCAGGCCGGTAAAACATTTCGTTGTGTCTTTTTTCCTTCAAAACAAAAGGAACAATTATGTGTTCTTTCCACCACCTACTTCATAAAAATCACTGTCTCTGTGATTAAGGACCAAGAATGTGTGAAAGAGTTGCTGAGGTAATTGTAAAGTTTGGCAGTGCCAGTGGACAATAGCAGATCTCAGACCAGTAACTGGACCACTGGGCGCTGATCCATGGCAACTGAAGTATAAAATGGAGAGCATGTCCAGCAGTGTTGGGTGGACCTTTGCTTCTCATGCAAGTGATTCACGAGGTTAATATGTTTCTCAAGAGAGCCTCTGAAGCATAAAAAATGTCATTAATCTAAAATGAATGATTTTGTGTTAAAAGTTTCATTTTTGTTAAAGGATTATTCAGGTTTATTCCAACTTGGGTTGCACTTTGTTTTACATGAATGTAAACAATCAGATGATCCAACGTGTTAAACAAACTCATTTGAAGGAATAAAAGTGTGACCCAATATGTCAAATGTAAACATTATTTCCAGTTTGTAGACCAGCTGCTCTTGCTGCAGTTGTATGCACACAGGGCTGTCACATCATGCCATTTTAGTTAATGATTAATGATTAATTGGCATACAAATAGTTAAATACATTTAATGCATAGTTTTATAATGTACATACCCCTTATAAAGAAGAAGAGCCATTTACTGGCATTACACATTGGAAGATTAAAGTAAAAACTACATTTCTGTTTGCCTTTAGGCTATGCAACTAAATCTATGATAGATGCTCACTGAAATGTGGTAATTGAATATAAGAAATGAAGCACCTCACTATTAACAGTTTGTGGCGCTCCACCGATTAAACCATAGAAGACGAAGGGGGCGCAATGTGATGATGTCATTAAAAGGGCACCATTCAAACGTCAAATTGTGGAAGACAATGATGAAATGGTGATGGAAAGATTTTTTACAGATGGCTGTCAATGATTTTAACGATTGTGCAAAATAATTGCTGTCAGCTCAAATAATTTCGTAATGATAATAATTATGTAATAATTGCGACAGCCCATTATGCGCATACCTTGCCAGGGAAGAATTATCTACTGTTTACATGTGCTAACACTTAGTTTTACATTCAATTGAAGTTATAATGAGTTAGTTTGTTTACTGTCCATCTGATTGTCTAACACTAGCTTCTTTCTTTTCATTTGTTGCAGTGATGTCATAGCTTACCCAGAAGCTCACTAACCAAGACAAAAGATTAATATCTCCTCTGAAGTAAAACATTTTACTCTGATAGGGTTTCTCTTAGTGTTCCAGAGTCAAAGATGGGTGTCAGTGAAGTAGTTGTATAATTTTGTGCTGCTGGTATCAGCGTAGTTTGTGATATGTTTTTATATATATTTTTGTTTCCATCTGTCCACAAACAGGGAAAATATGAGGAGAAGTTTATAGGGGAAAATTTGTCCTTCCTGCAGAGTGATGTGTCTACCGAGACCACAGAGGGCAAACCTCATTTGCCCGAACACACGGCTAACAAGCAGACTTCTCAGGTGCCAAAGACCGGCCCCAACGGCATGATCATCAGAGGAATGACTTTTTATAAATCTGAGCCAGATCCAATGGTAGCAGACGACGGCGAGCCTGGAGAAAACTGTAAGAGCAAGCATTGTCTCAAGAAGGTTCAACAAAATGTTTTAAAGCTATGGTCTATTCCACTCACCAGTGGTTTTATTGTTGAAAGTGAAAGCTGCATCTGTGAGCTGCTGTGAGCTGCGGTGGCAACTTTAATAGTGTCTTTACAAAGCCATTTGTAACAACACTTCAGCCCTGTAATTTGCATGGTCAGAGATGACTAACTCCACACATGTTATGTTACTGCACTGTCTGTAATCACATTAACTCACAATTGCCCATTTCAGATTACCTGACAAAACGTTTTTCTTTGTCTGTTCAGTTTTTGAGTATCATGGATTCAGTGGTGATGGCCCGATCAACCTCTTCATTGAGGAGAATCTTCTCCAGCACAGAGTCCCTCGTCCCAGGACAAGGGCGGGGCCGAGATCTTTTCGACCAAAGACAACAGCTCTGTTGCACAGTTCCAAGAAAACCAGCCAATCAACAAAACTGAAAGAAACTCAGTCCACCTCAGAAACTCATCATGGATCCATCAGTGCCAGCATTGAGACCACTTCGGCTGATGTGTCTACAGATGCACAGAGTAACACATCCATAATGGGAAATGTCACCTTTGAAACAACCACTACTACACAAAAAAACAGAACCACAGACTCTGCATCTCACGCTAGAGTAACCGTTGGAACCACTGAGTTGCCCTTAATGGATCAACCAGTCAGTGCCCCCTCAAGTGTCACTACCAAGGAAGCAACCAAAAATACAATGAACACAACCCACCCCCCTGAATTTACAGAGACATTTCCAACGGCATTCACAGTAAGAAACACACCAACCACCATGATGGAAACATCAACTCCTATGCAAACCACACCAGGCAGTACTGCAGCCGATCAAAGCACACTTGCACCAAATCCAATCACAGAGGCTTCAACTACCAGCTTAGCTTCCACTGTGCCCATCACAACCCATGCTGCCCTGACCTCAGCACCAGTAAACCCCACCACAGCTTCCACAGCAGCCACCACTACACAGGCTACTGCCACAACTCCAGAGGAAGAAACCGAGTCCATCGTATCTTCAGCTTCAACTTTGCCTCCTACCACGCAGAAACCGACCACTTTGCCGTTCACCACACCTGAGGCTACCTCTTCTACAGACACCACCACCACCACCACCACCACCACTACTACTACTACTACTACTACCACCAGGCACCCAGCCCAGGTCAAAAAGAAATACAAAATCAGCTTTGAAGAGGATGAGGGGGAGGAAGAACACCTGGAATTGGACGAGCCAATGCAAAGACAGGAAGAAACTACTTCACAAAAACCAGGTAAATAACAGACAATAAATTGTCTGTTTTGCTATCCATAGGAAATGTAATTGGCACTTCTAAATTTGCAGCTCTTTCCCTTAGATTGGACGACTTTCTGTTCCTCTGAGAGTGGAGGAACAGGAAAAAATGATGATACAGTGTCAGACATTGATTTGCTAACCAGAAATGTATTGAAACTAGACTTAACGGCCTACAGCCATGCAAGCAGCTCCGTGTGCACAGTGGGTGCTTTGAGCTGAATGCTACTGTTAGCAAGTTGGCATACCATCAACAGGCTAACCTGCTAGTAATGACAATTCTACCTTAATAAGAATTTCTATTGCAGTCACACTCATAGTTTGGTGTTAGTATGCCAACATTTAACAAAAAAAAAAAAAAATACAGTGGCTAATGAGAACATAGTTGTAGCCTACAGATAATTTAACCCAGTTCAACAGTGTCAGCCGGCTTCATCCTCTGGGACTATGGATGTCTCAACTGTTAGTGGTTGTTATTTATCCGAAACCAAACAGTTGACAAGCTGATCACTAGCAACACTGCTACCAAAGTACAAGATCTTATAGCAACATAGATGGTGCCAAGACAGAACCTGTGATTTGCTGAATCATACCTTCACAGTTTTCAAAGTGTCATTTGAGAGTAATCAAGAAATTGTTCTGTGTATATCTTCCGTTTATGTGGCAACCTACTTTCCATGATTCAAGCTGGTTACAACAAAAGCCTCTAATTATTTTCAGACTCCTTGACGTAGGCCTGGATGATGTTAAACTGTTGCTAAAGCCTCACTCACAGCTCTCTGTGTCTTTTTTTACAGGGGAGTGTAAGGACACTTTGGCAACAATCTCTGAGCCAGTAACTCACAACACCTATGGCAGGAATGAAGGAGCGTGGATGAAGGATCCAAAGTCTGATAATGACAAAATTTATGTCACAAACTCTTATTATGGAAACAACCTACTTGAGTTTCGCAACCTAGAAGTTTTCAAACAAGGTAAAAACCAGTAGTCCAAGTTTTCCCTCAGTTATATTTTGTTTTCCTTTGATGAATCTCATGCTTCTCCATTCCTCTTGATCTTTTCCAGGCCGTTTTACTAACTCTTACAAGCTGCCTTACAACTGGATTGGCACAGGCCACGTGGTCTATGATGGGGCCTTCTACTACAACCGTGCTTTCTCCCGCGATATCATCAAGTTTGACCTCCGCCAGCGTTACGTGGCCTCGTGGACAATGCTGCATGACGCCCTCTTCGAAGAGTCGTCATCTCCATGGGAGTGGCGTAGTCACTCCGACATCGACTTTGCAGTGGATGAGAGCGGCCTGTGGATCATCTACCCAGCGCTGGATGACGAAGGCTTCTTACAGGAAGTGATTGTTCTGAGTCGCCTGGACCCCTCAGACCTGAGCATGCAGAGGGAGACTACCTGGAGAACTGGGCTCAGGAGGAACCACTACGGAAACTGCTTTATCGTGTGCGGTGTCCTTTACGCTGTTGACAGCAACAACCAAAAGGACGCCAACCTGGAATACGCCTTTGACACGCACACAAACACTCAGATGATTCCCAGAATGCCCTTCACCAACAACTACACCTACACTACGCAGATTGATTACAATCCCAGGGAGGGAGTGTTGTATGCGTGGGACAATGGACACCAAGTCACATACAACATTAAGTTTGCCTATGTAGACCCTAAGTAAGGATCTGACAGTAGTAATTTTAAAAGTTATTTCTATGATTTGAATGGATTGTAGATCAGTCCACATATGGCCGTCAGTATGGAGACTAATGGGGGCCAAATGTACATATAAACTTCAGTATATTGTGATTAAAATGCTTTGTTGTTATCAAAAATGTTTGAGGTTTAACCTGAAATAAGTGAAAAAATTAGCCTGATTCCTCAGTCAACACATCAAGTTGTACTGTATATATTGTAATACTGTAAAAAACAAACAAACAAAAAAAAGCCTTATGAGATAACTGAATGTAGAGAATGAATCAGTGGTTTGGGTCAAAGCAATTCACAGCAAAAAAAGAATTCATAAAAGCTCTCTATGAATATATTCCTAACATTTTGTGAAAAATTCAATTTTTCTGTTTTATACACTTTATTTTATATTACATTTTTCTTTGCATCATATACCACAGGTCTTTTGTCTTGTGAAAGCACTTACTCGCTCCATATCAGACTGCTTTGAGGAGACCACAATAAACTTTGGAAATACTAATGGAAAATGTGTTCTTTGTTTGGCGAGCCATCGTTGATGTTAAAGTGGCTTTAATTATAGCTTGTGGGTGTTAATCCAACTGGAAGACTGAGGATAGACTCAGGGAAACCAGGCAGGAAAAAAGACAGGAGTGTAAAAACCTGTAATTTACTGTTGCAATTGAGTAGCAGTGGAAAAAAATACATAGGAACAGTTCATCTATTGTACTTGCTGAACAAAAAATACAAAAATGCAATCATAGGATTTCTCCCAAAAGCCAAAAGGATGCACACAAAGGCACAGTTAGAGAAAATCCAGTGTTTATTTTGGTTTATGCATATAACAGAACACAAATACAAAAAAACCTCACAAGTTTTTAATTGTACTCTTGTCTTGTCCCAGCTACAGTTGGATGCAGTGAACACGATGTGGAGAATGAAATATATCTCTAAAACCAAATGGGGAAAAGGTCACACACACAGAAAGCCTGGGTTCAAACAATACAAGTTTTTTTTTTTTTTCTGAATGTTTTATGGGCATGTGTTGCGTTAAAACATAACCATCTGTTCACATAGACAGCAAAAATAGAGAAGTTTATCCACATGTACAATAAGTGACCAGTTACAAGGAAAAAGTTAGTAATTCTGATGATGTATAATTTCTTTTTTTTATATTAATTTTACCCCAAATCAAAATAGGTTTAGAGACACATAAAAATAAGGCATTTAAAGCCAGAACTTCCCAGATTCTGCATTTATAGTGCAAATGTTTGCTAAAATCTACCTATTAAAGTAAGAATTTCCAGTCGTTTGCAATCCTAATAACTGGTTCAGTGCACCAAATAAAAGTACAATTCAACCCTTGGAGGGCAAATTCAGGACTCAAACGGTTTTTCACTAGTGGTTTTCTGGACATTTCTTATTTGAGATTCTTTCAAAATAAAAATTCTACAAGTTCACCCACTGACACTTACGACATGTTATGTTCTACAAACGATATGTTTTTTTAGTTTTCTGTGGTTAATTGGAATAAAAACCCACCAAATATAATCAGAAGCAAATAATAAAATCAATAAATTGTGGCAGAAGTAGTAGAAATGAGCAAATTGCACCACATCACACAAATTTCCATAGCTGTAAAAGAAATAAATATGTACAGAAACCTGTTCATAAGTGAAGCAAAGTGCAAAGACCCAAAAAAATAGAAACTGAAATTCTTCATCAATACCAATGCTTAAAAAAAAGAGAGGACCTAGTGGAAACCAACCAAAAACATAGCGTGTAGCCTGTTAGCTTTCACAGATCACCTGACTTCCTGAGTTTACTGAATGTCTCATGTAATTAACTTGGCATCTCTTACTGTTTCACTAATAAAATAATTAGCTTTATTTAGAGAGTCAAAAAAGACAAACTGAGAATGAGAAACAATTATAGCACTTCCATTTTTGAGCTAAGGTACAAACACAGAAATGGTTGTCATTCTAAACATTGATAACACTAATGTATTTTGTCTGTATTTAACTGAGGTTTGAAGTATTAAATCTTGGGTTTTAAAGCAATTTGTTTTCATAGCTCTGCCCAGAAAATAATAGGGAATAAAAGAGCAGGCTTGAGGAGAGCCGCTATGGGGTAAAAGTATTTGTGTTATGACGGGGTGACTCAGGGTTCAATGCTCTGCCCCCTGCCGTGAAGCAATTACCCTTATGTGTGGCGTCTGGGGTCACAGGGAGAAGCCAGTTTTGCCACACAAGGAGCAGCATACGTCTGCTCGGACCCTATCACAGACTACCTCTGGATATCTAGCCTCGTAAACCAGCCTCTCGCGGAAATGCATTTCATTTAATTTCTCGGGAGAGTCTGGCCTCATCCCCCCTCTAACCGTTTGGGGTGGGCGGGAGCTGGGCGGGAGTAGTAGCAAAGACGGTTTAATATCTTTGGTAGTAGCGTTGACAGACAACCCCATTCAGCCAATCAGCAAGTTGGTGTAGTGACGGGGCTTTGCACCAGTCGGTCCCTGATTGGCCAACGTGCTGTGTCAATCACAGCGGGCGACGCTGATTGGCTCGGCCTTCTGAGGGTTTCAGTCCAAACGCTTAGAATGGGGATGAGGCCAGACTCTCCCTCGGAATGAAATGAAATGCACTTCCGCGAGAGGCTGGTTTACGAGGCTACTGGATATCAGCCCTGACGCAGAACGTGGCTGACGGGTGCTGACAAGCTTCGAGCGACCTCTGTATAACGCCTAAGGATTTCTACAGAGCACATCAATTCACATCTAAACATAAAGTAAGAGGTCCTTGCTTTTTTACTACAACTCCACAAGAATAAGATGACCTGGATGACTGAGAACCTTCACGGACATAAAGTGAGAGGGAGGCACAATTGCTTTCGAATTCATGAACCAAAAATAAAAGCGGCCCAAGCTGAGACGTTATCCTGTCTTTGCCTTCATGTGTTCTTTTGAAGACTTATAAATAACACAGGTGCTGATGGTGATCTTAGGCCGACCCCATTAACACGCCGACAGGAGGCACGGCCTGGCCGTCGGTCGCGGAGTGCTGGTAAAATGTGTCTGTGCGGTTGACTCGGAGCAGAGGTGGGATGGTGGAAGACCTGATGTGGAGGATCCTGGTGTCGGTTACTTCACAGTCGATCTGCATCATCACCTCAAACTCTTTGCCTCTGATGACGCTGTCTGTACGGGCAGGAGAGGAGGAGAGGGGTTATTACTCACTGACGCTGCAATCAGTGTATAAATTAAGGAGGTATTCCAGTTTAATCTGCATTCTGTACACGCTCCATCAACTGAGGATCTGCAGCACGGCGCAAACTTCAATGCAAAGCAAAAGCAGCACTTGGCAAACACGATTCCACATCATCATTATTACTGGCAAGTTTCTTTTGGCCGTGCTCGCTGTAGAGAGATGTGATAAGAGTATTTTGGGAGTATAAAGGAGTATTGTTTGAGGCAGTTTTAGGGTGGACAGAGAACGGCAGTGAGTAAAGGCGGACACTTGGTTACAGATGGAGTCCAGAGGTGAGTCACATGCTGGAGTTCTCCTACATGGAGATAAACAAAACAGCTCTAAACAAGAGCAGGACATCCACATCAGAGAGAAGAAAGCCTGGCAAAAGCGTGGGAGGGAAAGAAAGACAGACAGAGAGACAGACAGAGAGAGCTATCAGTGATGATGAGTCAGGACCATTCAGGCGTCTTGTTCGGCTCACAGAAGAAAAGTGAAAACTGTAAGAGATTGATGTTGATGAGTCAGACTATTGTGTTTGAAGAAACCCCAGAGAGTGCAGATGGTGTATGGATGATGAACACAAAGATTGTTGTCACAGATTAAATGCATCTTTGTTTTCAAGGTCATCCTGTGGTTTGACCTACAGATGAGCAATTACCGTACTCTGGCTTTATCTTGGGAACTTCGACTTTGGGAAGAGATGCTGGCCTTGAGACAACTACATGGTCAGTGGTTTGCGGTTTCCCACAGCCTAACTTTACTCAGCCCTGGAGGAAGAAGATCCTTTATAGAGGACACTCTTGACAAATCATTTAAAGGAAAAGCTATTAACAGGCTGCTGATGGTTCCCTCATGTATTTACATTAGCTGTCAACTTGAAAACTCGTGGCTTCTTTAGTAACCCAGAATTAGCAACATTCTCCATGTGGTGCACAGACAAGCCAAACGCACCTAAGTCAGTTTTAGTGCACCGTTATATGACCCAGATATGGAGCTGTAGGCGTCTTTAAAAATGCCTGAGAGCACTGGAAGTTGTTTTAAAGCTGCACTTTTTTTTCCGGAGACACCTGTGCAAGACATCAGCTACGTCTGCCTTTTCCGCGTTGTTTCCATGGTAGACAGAGGGAGTTTATCAGATTGTACAGAGACTATACAATGGCTCCTTCCGCAGCCAGGAAGATTCCACCGGTGTTCATATCATTAAGACGGCTGGTGGACGTAATGCTGAGCATGACTTCATCTACGGCTCAGCTTCCTCCTTTGCATCTTTGTATAGAAACTGGAGCTTTTCAAACGGCTTCAGTGTCTCAGCAGACGTCTCTGGAAATCCTCCTCTGGGTTTAGATTTAACTCTTTGTCACGCTACGTCGGCGTTAAATCAGGCTTTTGTCTGAAGACGAGCTGGAAAAGTTATTCCCTGTGTATCTCCGTATGGCTTTATGAGAACACAACAGATGTACTTCTTCCTCAGTTGAAAGGCTGTTATTGCTGCACTGTTCACCCTGTGCAGATTCTATTCACTGCAAAACAAGCCTGTCTGACATTCCCACCACTTTAATAATTTCACTAATATAAGAAGTGCAGAGCATTAGCCATATGTATTGGTGCAAAAAAAAAAAAAAAAAAGAACAAAACAACAACATTCTTTGTCTTAAACTAAATGTATATTTATGAAATACTTTGCTTTATCACTAAGGTACTTTTAAAAATATATTTTAAAATACCATAGCAATGATAAAAAGTGAGACAAGATGCAACAGTGTGGAGGGTGATAGCACCTTGTGGAGTTTACCAGTCCCTTCATAGTTAGCTTTATTCTATTTTGCAGAATCTGTGTGGCTTTGCAGTTTTTGCTGAGAGAACAACACAACCCACACATCTTGTTCTTAGCTCATAATTACTATGATTAAAACAATCAAACACTCACAACTATATTTGACCAATTTAAGAGCATAAAAAGGTGCTATATCTGCAAATCAGGCACAATGTTGTGAAGTGAATGCTGGACCTCAATTACTGCAGGTTGACATTAACTTTGTTCTGAAACTCAGTGAGATAACACATCAGAGTGGTTGCTGCACTCCAAAATAATTTGGAAGTGCACCACAATTACAAAATAAGCACATTGTAAATTGTGGGCCTCAATTCAACTATTATCCAAGACCCTCGCACTGTTTACATCCATCTTTCACCAAATTACCAGACTGTCTAACTTCTCTTCAGCTAACTGCTTGAGAGGTCTGAACACTGGAAGAGGAAGCACACAAACACACAGCCACGAGGCCCAACTTCAAACAGCAGCTCTTTGAAGAGGCTGCCAAATCTACCGTCCTGCTCTGCATGGTCTCCTTCCCCCCTTTTACTGGTGCCATCTGGAGAAGTTCCAGAAAGTTTCAGCGACACAGTGAGCTGGTGTGTGCTGATAAAGGCCCGATGTCTGGCAGAGATGCATCTACGGAAATCTGAGAGTGCATCTAGGGAGGATGGTGGCTGCCAGACTGGCACAGACTGTGAGGACACACGAGGAAAGATTTTTTTTTTTTGGTCTCAGTCTCCTTAAATGAGAAAGGAAGCAGTTCATCATCAAATATAATTACAAAAGTACAAGACATGATTTGGCTCAATAAAAATACACTGAGGTCTAATAAGATGCCAATTGGTGATTTAGACGTTTGCAAACCCAACTAATCCATCCAATTTCCTGAACATTTTTCTTTGGAAAATTCCTCTAATATACTCATTTTTATTTACAAGATGACAGGATACTTTTTTATATGAATTATGAATGAGTGGAATATTTTACAATGAACAACCACACAAGGAAACCACTAAAAACGTAGTCCAGAGTCTCACTGTCAATGCCCCAAATAAAAGAGTACATAGGCACATCAAAGCTTTGGGCTAAGTGCTAATGCTAATATTCACATCATATCAAAGACTGACAAATTCACAATCTTAGCAAAGACTGTGAGCATACTAACATTTATGTATTGGCAAAGAACACAAAGCACAGCTAAGGTTGATGGGAATGCCATTCGTTTTGGAGGTAGCTGGTCATAACTTGAAAATGGGAAAAATGACATACTGCAGGAAAATCTTATTTAGGGTATTTAAGGATGGCAAGGGGTTAAACATTTGCATTGGTGAGTGCACACTCTGGACTGGTGTGGATTTTCTGTTTAGATTAGAGGAGTAGGAAAATCTGATCCCCAGCTCCTTCAGTGGTGTGTGGAGCTCTACCTTGAACCCCCGGTGAAAGCTGCCTGTTAGCTGCACTGCACATGCACATGCACAATATCAGAGCAGCGCAAATAGACTGCAGACCCGCGGTCGATCCACCTGTAAATGATGTCATCTGCAAAACATTCCTCTCCTCCAAACATGTCACTTCCACTTGATTGAGCTACTTTCAAACTCAGAGAATCATTAAATAAACACACCCTTCGGCCCTTATAAGGAGCCACCGCTCAGCCAGATATGTTTTCCAGAGAGAATCAAGGAGGTCAAGGTCAAGTAACTTTAACAGAGCCCCTGAACCGTGGACACGCAGCTAGACAGAAACAGACGACGGCTCACATCAAAGTCTCAATCTTCGACGTTCGATTATTGACCGAGACAGACCAAGTGATCACTTCGGATTAGCAGAAGTCTGTTCACCTCCTCCAGATGAAAACCATTTAGTGACTGGAGAAGGAAGGCATTCCTAAAGGAGTGCAGCGAGAAGGAAGCTGGAAAGAATTATCCTCCGCTCTTGAGCGCTCATGCTCCAGAAAGAGGACGATGTTTCTGCTTTCCTGAGGGTCTCATCCATCTGAATAAGCACATTTGCATTTAATCACTTCACAGCTTCAAACAAAGACAACAGTACATCTAAAATGCTACTTGGAGGCTGTCATCTGGGGGACACATTGGGAGGGGGGATGCTGCTACAGAATCACCACCATCCTTTGTCACTCTTTTGTCACCCTTTGTCATCTTGTGTTTTTTTTTTTTAAATTCCAGTCCTCTCCATCAGGTCAATGAGGATCTACCCAGAGGAGAAGATGTGGCATCTGAAACATAAGCTACTGAACCTTTGCATGTGTGCTAATATAAAACTGGTGTCAGGCTTCTCTCTAAAAGACACCACATGATCTCGCCAGCATATTAGACACAAACACACTAATGCATAAAATGAGCAGAAAAAAAGCACAAAAGAAGAAAATGTTTTGAAATTGTGGCAAATGGTATGCATCAGTGACAGATCATGCAAATCGAAGACCTCTTTCTTTGAGATTCTTTCCAGACCTGATATCACTCCCTGAATGCCACCTTTGTTTGGCCATTTCAACAATTAGCTGAAGGGCAGGTCTTGGATTTCACTATTTGCTGCTGTTTCAATGGGCCATCTGACCGGCACAGACCTTAACATTCCTCCCTGACAAGACCAACCAAGAACAATGTTTACCTTCATCAATCTTCATCTCTAACACACCCCTCCACCTCCCAGAAAAAAAAGAAGTTATTACACAATGGCCATGTCTTCCATGCTGAGTAAGAGGCTCATATTCCACTGACTCACTCCACTGCAGAGTTGGTTGAAACACTAATCAAATCTGTTGCTGGTGCTTTGCCAAGCGGAGAAGGGAAATATCAGAGGAACAAGAGGATTTCTGATTAAAAAAAAAAAAAGCCAGTTAAATAGCCAACAACAACTGGCTGTTCTCCTAATTGCTCACACCCTACATAAACGGTTCCTCTTGGATATGTTTCCTTTGAGTTCACTGTCCTGCAGGCATTGTGAAAATGAAGCCACCTGATAATTAACTGCAGTATTTGGACATATAAGTCTTTCTTTCCACTGTAACCTCCGATGACCTGACTCTGAAATGCTGCATTGATAATCTGTGCAGATCTGAGGGGCCATGGAGACAAGTTATGATGAGCTCATTCTAATCGAGAACATGTGTACAACTTTGATGATTCATAGAAAACAATTTGGCATCAAAGGCGCCAATGGCGGTCCAGGATTTTTGCTGATCAAGTGTTGAGATACTGCGGCAAGCTTCGTCTATGGTGGTGTTAAAATGTTTGGGTTTGTTTTTGAGGGCGGACAGTCAAATAAATGGGTGATTGCTTTTCAAATGGGCCAGTCTAAACCCCCCCAAAGGAACACTGATTGCCACCCACACTGACTAGCTGTGGACAGCACTAGTGCTCTTTAAAAGGAAGCGAACCAGTCTAGATGAGCAATGTCTCTGCTCTACAATCTAAAATGGGGTCTTGTATTTACTCAAAGGTAATCTGACTTCTTCATCACCAGCAGGCAGCTGTTGTGTGCAACAATGACAGTGAATGGTCTGCCTGGTCTGCTCAAAAACAAAAGTGCTTAGATTTTCTGTCATCCTTGCATGTGGTGGATGTGTGACAGCTGCACGAGCCATGACTTTCCTCACCTGTAGGTGGCACAGTTTGGACTAAACAGCAGGTCTGGATTTGTTTTTCATGTGCTTTGTACTAATAGAATTGGTTGTCCTTGGAAATAAAAACTGGTGATTAGAGGATGGATTTCAGGCTAGCATGAGAGCATTTGTTTTCCGACAAACACTCTATTTTGTAAAATTATAATAAATATATATTTCACACGTTTTTATAGCAGCACATCTAACGAAATTCAAGTTGCTGTCTTAACCTCAATTTCATTATTGTAACCCCAAAATTAAGGAAAAACAGGAAATGACCACATTTTTATGTTTTTTTTTCTGTGTGTGGTTCAGTCAGTGGCTGTGCAGACACTTTACAGCACTGCTAAATAAAGCAGAGATATAGTAAGAGGATGAAGGACATAACAGACACCACAAAGCCTTACTGAGGGAGGGAAGGAGAAAACATCATCCACTACCAAGGCGCCAGATGTCAAAGTAACTTTTTGGCAAAGTAAATTTAATTTAAGTTAAAAAGGCAACATTACCTCCAGTTCGTGGAAGGTGGAGTCTAACAATCTAAACACCATTAAAGAAGAAAAGGGATCAGTACCACCTTAATAGGCTCAAAAAGCAAAAGTGCTCTATTTTGGTCCTCAAGGTTTTTCCTTACAAGTGTCTTAGGCCACAAGTAATGCATTCTTGTGTGGAGACGTGTTTCTGACTCTGCTCCCCGCTTGCCTTTCATCTGTTCCACTTTGTTGACTGACTAAACTCCCCAACTGTTGTGTCTGTGCTGCAGAACTTACCATTTATGTTCATGGCTGGCAGCACCACAGACATCTTGGGTCGGCTTCTGTTATTGTGGTTGGTGGCAGGAAGTAGAAGATGGTCCTAAGAGGAAGCAGGAGAAGGTCATCAAGAGGAAAATACAACTAATCTGGAAGCAAATTAAATGGTTGGCTGTGTCTGTCTGCAAGTTCTAGACAAAGATTAGGAGTTGAAGTTATAACTCTTTACAGCACACCTAAGACAGTGTATGTACAAATACAGTTTAACAAAGCTGTAAGGGTCATCTGGAAAGGTCAAAAGGTCTGAGCTCTCTCTCATCACATAACACTTTTTTCATGCCTCCTCACATCACCAAAATAATTAGAACCACTCCAGTTCCACTGCCTTCACCCTGAGCCATTTTGAAGCACTTATTGTACTTGTTAATCCCCTACAAGTCAGAGATCAAAATGGAATTTACCAGCAAAGTACTTCAGTTACTGGCGCTATTAAAAATAGCTTTGTTCAACTTATAAGACCATGGGAGGAAAACTTTTACTGAGACACATCCTCTTGGAGGAAGAGGAAAACTAATGTGACCCACATACACAAACGGTAAGGCTAAGATCAGTGAATGAAATCCTGCTGTATCGGAAAATGAAGGAGTGCATTAATTGCACGTTTCGAGGCAACACAACAGGCGAACAAAACTAGTAAAAACAAAGCATCTTAAAAGGCCCATATACTTTACCACGACCAATTAATGAACCCAGCATGAGGAAATTTCTGCACGAACTCACAGGACTGATTAAATTGCAGCTTGGACTGAATGAGATTTAGAAGAGATGGGACACCAGAAGATACTGTTCTCTGGATGTGAAGTTTGGTCTCCATCATCTACAAGAATGGAGCGTTTTTTGGTTTTCAAACTTCCAAGAGAACATCTGCAAACTGGTTAACTCTATCACACTTGGCCGCAGGGGTGAAAGTAGTTTTAAATTCTTGCCGGTACTATTACCAAAAGTTATTTTTCTCTGCATTATCATTATTATTACTGATTTTAATTGGGACATTTTGCAATGAACGTTAAACCTGTGGTACACGTTTCGAAGTCTGGGTCAGGGGTAAACAATAAAGGAAATTTTGAAGATCACTGGCCCCACCATTCTAACCACTGGCCCAGGGCAATGTCAGGTATTGATCCCCATAATAACGAAAAAGAACATATCCCAGCCAATTCCTGCGGCCTCGCCATTGAGGCTGGAGCTTTCTTATATACCGATACTAATACTAGTAAATTTCCACGATTTCCGATACTTATTTGATACCACGATTTAAGAAGAAGAAAAAAACATGTGCTTCTAAATTCATTAGGCTATACTTTATTTAATAAATAAATAAATAAATAAATAAATAAATAACTGTTTCACAACTTCAACTTGTATTTAAGCTTCACTGTGGTTTAACAATGAATTAAAACAGAGTTAAAATGGTAAATATGCCTCAACACAAACGGAAAGTCATGTAGTCATTACTTTTATCTTCCAGTAGTTCAATGATACAACTGTTGTTCTCATTCATTCACTTCAGGCTGTTTCCACAGACTGATGCAAAACTGAGTCATTGTTTCGTTTTTCAGCTCTATTTTATTAAAATTAAATAAGTCTATATTTCAAGCTTGTTTGTAGCGGACAGGGTGCCATGACTGCGCCTGGAGAGAAGTGGGGGGTAGGAAAACACAGACCGCATTACTTCTCATCATCAGGAGACACATGAGCTTGTCAGGCGAATGTAACAGCTGTAGCTGCCATGACAACAGGTGAATTTTCCTTGATCCTTAATGGACACAGGCCACAGTGAAAGAAACCAGTATTTCCACCAGCACCACCCCTCAGTGCACACTTACATAAATCCACAGGTGCTAAAATAGCACAAGAAGTGAAGCAAGACCACAAAATGACTGCAGAGTGAGAGCAGTTCCACAGTTTTCCATCACCTCACCTCATTTCACACTTAAACAAAGCCACAGGTGGTAATGTATCTGCAGAGGGCTTAGAGTAACCTTGACCTAAGCGTGACCATGCCTGAGTGAGCAACGTCCTGCAGAGACAAACGTCAACTCCTGGTCAGTGCAAAACAGACCATGATGAACTTTAATAAAAAATGTATTTAAAAAGAAACTCCTAAGGGGACACAAATCAAAATTGGCAGCAACTGGCTTTAAAATCTAAACAAAATCCAAATTTAATCCAGAGATTTGGCAGTCTTGTAATAATATACTGACTGGAACAAGAAAAGACACGCACATTTGATTTTGTGCAGACACACACACACACACATCCTGAAACCCAGGAAACAAAACACAAGCAAATAAAGTTAATGAACGTCTGTAAAAATCACTAAGTAACAAGTCTGAAATCTACAGTCTTCACATGCACTGTGTGTTTTACTGTAAATGTTTTGGTCATGCCCAGTAATACATGTGATTACTCTAACTCTTTCCTGTTTACTAAAATAAGGATAAGTCCACTTAAGCACTTATTGTAAAAATCTACATCCAGAAAAATCTGGCTTGCATTAGAAAGACAGAACGATGTAGATCAATATAACTTCATATATGTCTCTATAGAACTCAGGACAATTGATAATCCAATCAACTGTCTTTCTTATCTCCAGATATGTTATCGATTATCGGTATCAGCCTTTAGAAGCAGAAAGTTATCGGTTTCAAAACAAAGTAATCGTGCATCCCTAGTAATAAATAATCATTAGTTGCAGCTTTAAACCTAATCGGAAATGATTATAAAGCTTGCTGTCCTTTCTGTTTGTTAACAGCTTCAGTAAGAATAACATTTAGTTTGAGTGTTATGATTATTGAATTAAGTGTCAAAGGTTCATATTTTTCACTCACTTCACTAAATACAAAGTTTAATACTACTTTTATTTTGGTTAAACTACTCACTTTCCTCCACAACACAAAGCTGCTAGAAACTGAAGGACAGCTACTTGACCTGTAGAGGCCCTCGGATCGGGTACACCATTGCTCCCATTGTCCCTGCTGTCACCATGCCGACTCAGACCTAAGACCTTTGTCACTTGCTTGGTGACAAGGGGTCTTGATCTTTGACCACATGCTTGAAAAACGCCCACCCCACTGAGTAATCCTGAGGATTAAAAAGCTTAACATCACCCAGAGTATCCATAGAGTCTAAATGTGGTATAAAACATAATGCAAGTCTTTTAAACAGTGACCAAAGGCAGTTTCAATAGGAAACACATCTTATGTGTTATCAGCAACATGAAACTCAGGTTTACGAGGCTGTTTGTCAGCTAATACTTTCTGGAAAACTTTGGCAGTAAATGTGTGTTTTTTGGCACAGTTCAGAAGGAATAGATGCGGCAACAAGTTCATTCAATGATGAAAAACACAAGACTGGAAGGGAAAGGTTTCCCCTCGCAAAGTTGTTTTCTTTTTGTTCGGTTAGCATTAGAGAACAACAGGATGGAAGCAGGAGAGCTCCTAAAAAGACATATTTTTTTGGAAGAACGTAAACAAGCCCAAACTAATCAAAGAACTCTTTCTGAATGAGTTGTCTGTGAATTAATTATATCAAGAGAGAGAATTTAAAACAGATTTGTGGTTTCAAATGTGGAAAAATGAATAAAGACCCAACAGATTAACAGTGACAAATGGTCATGCCCCAAAAACCTAAAATGTGGTTTTGATGATTGCACATTGGACTGGAAAAGGGGTCGTTACACCCTTTGGGCATGTGCATTTCATCCCCTCCCCCTTCCCCTACTTCCTTCTCAAATCAACCTACCCCGGTGAGGAAAAGACCAATTACAAATGATATATGATTCATAAGTTACTTTTACCATAATTAATGACACACATTTTATTGTCGGTTTGGGGAAAGGGAAAGCTCATGACAGAGATAAATGGAGAAATGTGATGATGAGTGTGTTAAGCTGTGAAAACTTCCCCTGAAATCTCCTCTAACATAGCTCCATGTGATCAATCAACCACTTGGATTTAGTGTGGAGACAAGCGGCTGTTTTCTCTTCTCAAATCAGTGTCACGCCCCTGACGAGGTTTAAACTTACTCTGCGGAAAGACACTACGTAGAAGGTGTCGCCGCGACGGTTGAGCTCATCAAAGAAGTTGCTATAGGTGTGATGAGGGGCGTAGTACACTTGTAGCTCACTGCCAGGGTTCCTGTGAAAAGATGAAGAATTACAGAAGATTGCAGAGATGTATGCAGAACTATGAAAAAAAAAACGTCAGACAGAAGAGGAATTATTTTATATCTCTGTCCATTAAACCCCAATCCAGACATAATACTTTCTACAGACTAGGAACTAGAAGCCGTGGTGAGGTCAGCATGAACGCTTCTAAACAGATGTATACAGTGAAAACATGACAGATATGAGGATGAAGAGCAAAACTCTGTCATGCTATAAATTGCAATTTCATTCTGGCAAACTGGTGGCCACACAAGAGGTCAATTGTTTAATGTGATTTTTTTGGGGAGGTATCATCTTGTTGGTCTGGATGTTTCAGAGCAAGAAACAACTAGGACAAAAAACAGTAGGTGGCCATAAAAAACAAATGACTCCATCCGTCTGATCTAAACCACACAGAGTAGTCCAACAGAAGAGGTTCTCACTGGCTGCCAAATGTCTATAGCAATGTACGTGGGTCATCCATACAAAAAACGAAAGAAAAAAAAAACTCTTTATCATAAATTCTAAAACCACAAGTGGATAAGCTCCAAAAAATGTGGAATAAAACCAGAAATGTTCCATTTTAAAGAGCCGCTGATGTCATGTTCAACTTTAAAACAATGAAACATACCAGTTTGTTATGTCTGCAGTTGCTCGACATAATGGTTGGGCAAAAACACAAATCCTGTACTGCTAACAATAAACATGCCTGTCTGCAACTCAGGTTTCAACTCAATGTTTTAGTTTGCCACACAGAGGTGGTTTACCACACAAGTAGTCATTACTGTGTTGGTTCCTTTATCTACAGTATGGTCTACCCTGTTGTAATGCAGCTTTAAAAACAAATGAGAACTGTTCATTAAAGAAAAATCAAGCACTGAAAAATGACTTAAGTGTTTGAATGTGACATAAAATGCACTGTAACGGGATTTCACTCACTTTTCTTGAGTGGTTTCAGTGTATTGGACAGGTAAAATCTGAGCAGCGTCTTTCTCCTCTGTTTTCTGTAAGGAGAAAAAGAGAGAGCATTAACTATAATCTCTTTATAATCACATCAAGTAACCATTAGAGGGAGGGGAACAGGATAAGATGTTGGCAACACTGTATAACACATAAACACAGGCTCCACTCAAAACATTACAAGTGACTATCATTATATCAAAACAACACACACACAATCTAGCTCTGAATTTTTAACCTATTACATTGCATGTAGTTCACAAATATTAAGGCTTTTCATTTCCCTGTTCACATTACGTCAACTTTATTTGTGAAAACTGGTCAAACTGGGGTATGAAGAGTCATTCAAATGAGCAGGAATACAATTTAAAGCTGATGTGTCAATCACATGGTTTGTATAGATTCATATGCTAAGATATGTTTTTAAAGTAAAAGTGAGTTGCTAAAAAAAAGAAGCTAAACACAGGTGAGGAACTAACAACTCTACCTTTCAGTTTATAGTAATATAAAGAATGGCTGTATACTAACTGAGCAGCTCTTGACAGATTGGCCTTACTGTGACAGAGGTTGAAAGAAAAAATCATGGAAAAAAAGAGCAGGGGGCACTAATCCTACAGCTCCCCTCCAAGTGTTGTGTTTACTTTCTCAGGGCTGCCGGATTAAACTCAGCCCAATAGAGAGAAATGAGAGGCAGAAAAAGGGAAGGTGTGAGTAGAGGTGAATCAGTGGTGAAGGAGAAGTTTTTTTTTTGCCAAAATCCCCCCAATTTAGACTGAAACGTAAAGGCCAGAAATACAAGAGAAGTTTGGTTTGTAAGCTTTAATGCCAACATGAGCATTGTGTATATTTTCTGCATGCACTGTTAGATAGGTTATCCTGTTTTCCCAATAAACGCTGCTGTGACTTACCAGAATGGTCCTGGTGGGCTTATGATTGCTGTTAGTCATGCGCCTGGATTTGGTCTGCTGCACTTCATGACGGTGGACCCAGCCCCTCAAATCATGGGCCAACCTGCCATTCAAAGTTAACACAGCGCATTTTCATATATTACCATCAAGTCTGGATGGAATTTGTGGTCTTATGTAAAAAAAATTAAAAAAAATGTAAAAAAGGAGGGGGGCTACACCTAGGAAACACAAACACATTAAAGAGTTCATAGCTTACTCTATGCACTTGGTTGTGTTAACAGGAGGCTGGCAGGGGGGAGGGGGCCTGAGGAAGATGGGATCCTTCACCACCATCAGGGCCTTGTCCTCGGAGCTAAAACACAGAACAACTAGAGTTAACATGTTATAAACCTCTGTCAATAAGGTAAACTTGAATATGGCCACTATCTTCACTTCTGCTACTGAGTTGTGTGTCTGTGTCATAATTTAGAGTATGGATTTTTAAATTCTGGTCACAAATACAGTATGTTTTGTGAGGTGATGTGATTTTCATCTTTGACCTTTGATTACAATAATCTTCTGAGTTAACCTTTGTGAAGGTTTGTGCCAAATCTGAAAAAATGCCCTGCAGGCATTACTGAGATATCACATTCATCACATTGCATACATATGTACAGACAGATGTACGACCTAAAACATAAAAGGGCACAGAGGCCGATAGAGACTTACACATAGAGAATGGCATTACATTTACAAGGATGTTTGGATCTGAAATCAATGTAACAATTTCAAATAAACTTCTAAAAAGCCAACAAGGCTGCTTGACCTCAAACAGAGATTCAACACCCACAGTATTTGCTAATGGATAGTGCCATAAAGAAACAAGCATAGCTTCAAAGTGTGGGCAGTAATATGCCTATTGCATTTAACTGCAATAGACATATTATACTAATGACTTTTATTTTTACTTGACATGTGTTGCTGTGGCACAGCATCACACACTGAATGTACAAAGCTGTGTGTGGTATGTCCACATGCTGCTATAAATACTGCTCAGAGTGATCATAAACACATGACAGAGAACTGAGCAGGTCCGCTCTGTCTGACTTTGGAGAGCGATCCATCAAAAGCCTCCGTTGGTACCGTAAGGTGGGTTTAAATACATTATGGGTGTAGCAGCAGCATATCACATGACATTTCTGCTCGGATATCACTCTGACTGTAATTGCAACTGTTGCACCTCTCTGCAAGTGAATGATTATGCTGCTTGAGGTGCTGATGTAGACTGTCCACAGTCCATGCCCACCTGCAGGGGGCTTGTTAAGAAAAATGTCTGCCATTGATGTAATTCCCCCCCCGCCCCCCGAGGGCCTCCCTGATCTGCACCAAAACATCGACTCCTCCGCCTCGCGTTCCCCTCTCTAAACGTCCTGGAAATGGTTCTGCGAGACAACATGTCAGACCACGGCGGGCTGATCATAACTCTCATAACTCTAACTGAGGGGCCCATATTAACCTACACACACACACACACCTTCCTGTTCAGTGGAACCCCAAGATTAGGTTGCATATCTCCCCCATCATCCTCCTCCTCCTCCTCCTCCTCCTCCACTGTATTTGGTGCTGTCACCCCTTTTGTAAAAGCTAATGTGTTCCTTCCTGACTGCACAGCCGGGGAACCTGATACCGCAGATGAATGGTTTGTATTAACATGTGACATACCCTATGCAGAGATCTGACACTGCACAGGCCAGCAGTGCCATGCAGACATCAGATGTTCTGACCACCTTGCAAAACATCGTTTTCAGGAGATGGGGGTGCAGGTAATGCACCGAACAAGAATGTTATTTATGCAATTTACAAATGAGACTGCTGGGGCCTCTAGTGCATTTTAAAAAAAGAAAGAAAAACATATAACCCTTTAGAAAAATAAACTGTTACCAGCAATATAAAGCTGGATGTCAAACAAGGTCTGACCCCAATTTCCCACCTTGTTACTCAAAGCACAACTGCCGGCCAACCAGCCCGGGGCCTGGAGGCGTTTTAAAGGCATTCGTTTGGACAGAGTTGGTAATCTGCTGGCGCATGTGTTTACACGTGCCGTAATGAGCTGTACCAGCCCAGACTGAGCCCAGGCACAGGTGCATCCTGGTACACTGACACGATGGTTAAATACAGTGTTGTGAAAGGTGTTGTGGGGGGGGAGTGGTGGGTTGAGCTCATTACCTGCCGGCAACGTCAGAGGGGCCGCTGCCGAGGGGCTCGGGGCCCATCTCCAGCAGGTGTCTGCCGCTGTGCTGCGAGGAATAGACTTCCAGCTTGGAACCGGGCCCACCCTGAAAAAGACTGATGACACACAAGACGGGTGAGGCGAGCGCACGGAGACAGGTGAGGTTAAACAATCAGGACACTTTGACTGGAGGAAACAAAGTGAAGAGAAGAAGAAGTTGGTACTGGACTGAAATGACCAGCGAATTCCATGTGGCCCACATCCTGCGCACAGGAGGGCTTTTTGGTTTTTTAGCCAAGCAGCAGAATATGAACTCTGATCTAGACTGCACAACCCAAAGCACGCCGCGGTACACACACAAGCAAAAACACACACAGTCTCTTTCAACAGCACTACTGCGCTGGGTGGCATTTTCATTTCAAAAGGATCTGACCTCAAAAGCGGACATATTTTACATTCCAAAGGAGAGCCTGAACACAAAACACAAGGATGTGATCACAGGTACTGACACACACACACACACACACACACACACACACACACACATAGTTTAGCTACTGTGATTTCCGCTCAGGTCACAAAACCAACTCATTCATGGGTCCAAAGAACCTTTTTTTACGTTTCAGCTCTAGAACAGAAGTGAAAGAGCTCGTTCCCAGCACAGAGTGGACTCTTGTTATCAAGTCCAACAAGTAGATGTGTGCGTCCTTGCAGAGAAACTTACTCGCAGGAGAAAACAAACATTTTTACAACATGAGAACAGAGAATCAGTGGTTACAGTTGGAGGTGGACTGTCAGGCCTTACACAATCCCTCCATCTGCTAGCTGGGTGGACTCGAGCTCTCCCTCCCCAGTGTAGTTTTATATAACTCATCTTAATTTGTCAAGATTGGTAATATTTCAAGCTGAGATAAGAAAAACTGTCACATACAAAAGTTTTATACTCCCTTTGTAGCCTGAAATTGTTTTCTTCCTGCATTTGGAGGTGGTAAATGTTTACAACTCACCCCCCCTCCACCCCACATCTCAGCAGGTTGTTTCCAGATTTATTCATTCATTAGTCACCAAGTCCTCTAAACTCTGGCAGCAACATCAGAGGACTGCAGTATACACACATGAGCAATATGGCAGGGATGAGCTATTAATTATGGGTTGTTTTAACAGTTGCATCACTCTCGGTCAGACAGTGCGGAGTGTGGACTTGTGCATGTGCATTACTGCTACACTATTATGGATTGTACCAAAGAAAACAAAGTACACATCAATTTTATTTCTTTAACAATAATAATAACATTAACAAGCCAGTTGGCGGGAAAAAGAAATGGAGCGTTATTTGTCAACTTATATGTTCAGGGCCAACATGCTAATAACCGTGTCAACAGTGTTATGGATGAAGTAGGTTCTGATGATAAAACGAACATATTGCCTCAATGGGAAACGTTCTGCAATGTTTTCAATTAACTTTTTTGTGCAATGTGAGGCGTGTTTCCCCACAATGAGTCATGGGGGCTTCCCATTTGTTTTCCTCCAGTAATCAAATACTTGTGCTTTCACAATTAGAGCCACAGTGCTCGCCTTCAAATCATCTTCTTTTGGTTTGAACTGGATTAAATCTAGTGATTGTGTTGTGGCACTCAAAGGCAACGCAGACATTCACCGTCACATGGCTCACCTTGTTGGTCCAACATTAAGCACCAGGAACACCAAAACCGCCATGAGACACACGGCTCTCCTCTTGGGTGCTGTTGTTTTGAGTACTGTGTTCTGCAGGGAAGATGAAGGAACCAGATTAAACCAGAAAATACAACTCACAGGTATAATGGATGGATTTTAAGCCTTGAAGTGTTTTGACCGCGCACAGGCAGCCTCGTCTGTGCACAAGTGTAGACTGTGTGGAAGAACTTGCAAAGCTGTAGCTCCTAGCTTCTCACCTCAGTCAGCAGGCCCTCCAGCTGTCTCTTGAGGTTGCCATTCTCACACTTGAGCACCTCATTCTCAGACAACGCCACTTGCAGGCGAGCCTCCAGCGAGAGCAGATACTCTTTCTTCTTCTTCCGCGATAGGGATGCTGACTCGCGGTTCTTTATCATGCGCTGCTGCCTCTGGGACAGCTTCGACTGGAGGGGAGAGGGAGACAGAAACAAGAATAGCATTTTGCAAAGGTTATTGCTCATGTCAAGACGTCCATTTCATCTTTCATCCACTGGACACCTATCCAAACAGGAAAGGGGGCGGTTATTGTGAGAAAGCAGTGAAATGACTGAGCCACCTGTTGGGCCATAGATCACAGGTTCCTCTCACTATGCTGTGACATAATGTTTATCTATGCACTCCAGAGAATTTGGTTAAAACTGCTTTTCACTCATGTGAACACAATCTCTCTATGAAAGCATCTATTTAGAGTCATGAGGATCGTTAGGAAAAATTGACATGTGCACATGTGGCATGTGAAACAACACATTACAGTCAATCTCAGGTATGTTAGTTACATATGCTGCTGATTCCATACAAGGGCTGTAACATCACCATGTCATGCCTACTCAGGATGTAGTGCCCTGAACGAACTCCTTAAAACAAGAAGTAAAAGAAGAAATGAGACGTCTGTGATGGGGACGCTTGCATGAGAGAGAAACATCCTATAAAAAGACAGATGGCGTAGTGAGAAAGTAAATGGAAGAAAGGAAGGGAAGCGTGACATAAAAGCCAGGGGTGACGTTGTTATTCTCACCAGGAGAACTCCCCGGCTGCTGATGCCCCAGTTTACTACGGTGACAGAATAATAAATAGACATGTTCAAGATGTGTCGTGAGGTTAATGACACCTCTGCAACAAATCATGGCTTTAACATCGCTCTGAGGAGCCTTTAAGTGCATACGATCAAGCTTCTGCTTGAAAATATTTACACTCACATCCTCCGGGAGGTCAAGAGGTCTCATGCAATACCTCTGTTCTATATGTGAAGAGGGATGTGTTTACGGAGAGTGTCACTCTTTGAGAAATGGGTTCACGTTGGAAACACGTAAACACTGGGGCAGTATGCTATGGGACTGGATCTTAAAAAAAAAAAAAAGGCCTACTATAGTCAGCTTTAATTGCTATAATTAGACTTACATGCTCAAGCTGAACTGCAAATAAACAGATGGTATTTTTTTCTGTTTAGATTCCCTGGATGTGTCTATGTAAGGCTTCCTTTCAAATCAGCTCTGTCTAAACCAAAAAATGTTAAAATATGAACGTGAAAATAAACAAATTAACGATTATATAAATAAATAAGAGCAGTTTGAAGTTTGCTTCCAGAGAGCACAAGCAGTGGGATTAATTTCCACCAGAGGTCAGTGAGCTGAGACGTGAGATCACAGTGCTGCACGCTAACACAAACGGCACATCTCGACACGACCTGTCGCAAATTAACACAACCGATCGCTGCGATCACCTGGACACCTTCATTGTCCACGCAGTCCCCTGCTACCCCTTTGCTGCCCTTCTCCAAACACAAACACCCTCCCTGGGGTAAGCCTCTAAGATCCTGGGCCTAATAGCCCCGCTGGTGATTAAGTTATTTGGATCCCTGTATTTGTGTTCTGTCTCCTGAGAAACCCCTCTGTCTCCCAGCCGAGATCTGGGAGCTGTGCCACTAGCCTGAGCCTGGGAACGCAGCAAGTAAGCAGTTACCAGGGAGTGGAGAGCGAGGGGGACTTCACATCGGCACCACAATGAGGCTGAGGAGGGAAACGTGTGGCATTTCTCAATAAAAGCCAAGTGAATGGGTGGGAGGAGGAGGCTAACTCTAATTCTGCGTATATCTCAAAAAGTACTGAACAGTTGGTGGGAAAAGTCGGTGAGAAAACAGAAATCACTAAGATGCCCATTAGGACGGCACATCAGCCCAGCTGCTCCTATAGAACTGCATGGTGCCCAGCTGCAGACAGCTGTTGGTACGATGAGCAGCCCTGGGTGTTAATGTGTTATTTGATGATTGTGTTGCAGGGTGTTGCTGAGAGGAAGAATCTCTGCTGATCTGCTTCCGAGTAGTGAAAGCAACAGGATCTGCCGAGGGTTTACTCTTTCCTTCTTTTCTATTCAGCATCCAAAGGGTTAGCTCCTCCAAGGGGAAGGACTTTCATTTAACAAGTCGGGGTGAAAATGTCACCCAATTTTTACTGTAGGTCATAAAGCACCAAGACTTGAGGCATCCGCTCCACAGGTGGAATAACTGTCAACCTGTGAGATTTGATTCTTTCTTAGACTTTTCATTTTTAGGTACTCAATTAAATACAGTCTGCATCTGAGAAAATATAATACTGACTACAAGTTTTACAGAGCCTGAGTTTACAGAGCCTTTTTAATTTACACCGTGATACAGTATTCACATGTAAAGAAATTGTTTTTTAGATGAAAGAATAAATAAAATTCCTATTATATTCAGAAAGAGGGGATTACCTTCTTGCCTTGCGCTGCCCATAAACATAAAACTAAAACTTGGTGAAAGCTTAGTATCCACAAAATCAGGCTTTACACATGAAAACATGAGCAGATGTGGTGACAAAAACATGAACTCAAAATCCTTTGAGCTAAAATATTCAACATATTTTCAACCAATTGAATTGCAATTCAAATGGGTGAACAACAATAAGATGTAATGCTGTTACGCCCCTGGCAGCTATGAGAAATCTGTTTCTGTATTTGTGTTGGATCATGGGAAATAAAAGTGAAAATTCAGAGAAGAACCCAGAACAGTCTGATGTAACCTTTCAGATAGCTGTAATGTTTCTAATCAACCTCACTTGTGGCAGTCCAGGAAATACTTCAAGGTGACTATTATTTTCCTCTGACTCAACTGTGAACTCTAATTTGAAAACACACTGTGGTAAAACAAAATGAAAGGAATAAAAGCAGCAACTTCTTAGCTCAATGTGTGAGACCCCTCTACAAGCAAATTCACAGCATGCCTTCCCGGGGTCCCCCTCCTGTAAATCTCTCTCATTCCAACTAATGGGACGATTTGTTGAGGCCTGCAATTCCAGAGTGGGCTGTTTTTCAGTCTAACACACACACACACACACACACAGACAAAGGTAAATCTCCGGCTGTGTAGGAGCCCATTACTTTACAGTGGCACGATCCCTGATGGCTGTTTACAGCTGTCGCAAAAAGCTTGGTCCTGCACAACACCTGTCTGGGGCATGTAATCGTTAGCAGCCGTTTAACACCCAGGCTTATATGGGCTAACTATAGGCCATAATACAGTACCATGAGTAACCAATGACACACACACACACACAGATATACTGTACATACAGCACGCAGCAACACCTGGCACAAGCAGGCCATCTTTAACAGCCATTTTACACATCCCCCCGCTCACCAAGTGCACCACTGTGCAGCAGCTAAACCACAGTGAGGTTATAAAGTGAACACAGCTGTGGCAGACACACACAGCATGACACGGCTCAAGAGCTTGTCTGTGGGCCGCGGAAACAACTCCGAGGTCCGTTTGATTCACTGCACAACTGGTTCCTGTTTTCTGAAATGTATATATTTTACCTGAAAAAAATCCTTTATTTGTCCTTTAGGATCCACTAACTATACCATCCTCTCACTGCTCTGTAGTCTACTATACCCTCTCACAATTAATGTGAACAGTCCCTCCCCCTTTATCATCTATTGTAAACTTTATTGACTTGGTTTGCTTTACAAATGGCTCAGAGACATATTTGTTTTGGCCTCTGGGATTTGGAATTCCTTGACGTTTCTCTCGAGGTCTGGCACAAAAAGAGCTCCTCCAGACTTAATTGTGCCCATGATAATTGGACAAGTTCCTCTGAGCCCTTCTGAGGAGGTGACTGTTTTTACAGCCAGAGGTCAACCATTACCATTCATAAAACAACAACCACTTGTGAAATTTCATTTGAGGTTAATCATTAAAAAAAAAGCCAGATGGAAAACATCATTAATGTCAAGATAAATTAAGCATATTTGTAAAAACAGAGCATTTTGACTTCAGGTTATAACTAATGTTTTTGGGGGTTCATGAGTAATGCATCAGGGCCACACAGTGACCTATAAGATAATAGCTGAACGCTGGATCCATTTTCTGCCCCACCCACCCACCCACCCCCTGTCATCACAGAAATAACTACAGATGATTTATGTGACACAAATGTGACACATCTGGTTCTCCATAATTAAAAAATCCAAATGATGCTTCCTTGTAGCCTCGCTGCCACACCAGCATGAGTTAAGATGGCAAACAGGAAACACTGTGAATGTGGAAGTCCTGCTCCACCCCCCAGAAAAAGACCAAGACAAACAGAAGTGAAAGGGAGAACATGTTTCTCAACTCACTAAAAGGTCAGACAAGAGCAAGCCATCAGGAACGGTTGCGCTGGAGACCGAGGCCTGAAACAACACAGAAGTTGCCGAAAGTCACGACATCTCCCTGCCTGCTTCGCGGAGGCTGACAGCTCAGACAAGAAGAAGAGGCATTTACAGTTTACTCAAGCAACAAAGAGAAGGAAATCAGAAGAACAAACCAACCTCAAGCCTTTAAAAGAATATGACAGACTCTCCCACCCACAATAAGAGCAGTGCGCACAAAAGATGGGAGCTTTTATTGAAAGACCACAAGTTTTAACCATAAACAAAATATACTATAATTGAGTTTTCTTTTTTAACTTTTAAATCTCTGTGGCAGTCCCTGCTGCATTTAATAGCACCTTATACAATTCCCTGAAAGCTCTGTACCGCCCTGTGCTGTCATTATGTAGACCTACAAGAAATGAATGTGTGAGGAGAGCGACTGAAGGTCAGGAGACTGTGTTTGGGTGTGTGTGTGTGCGTTCAGTATGCAAGTTTTTGTGAGTTTATTCTGTCCACTGCAGCTGTCCTGACATCACCCCTGAATGCAACACACAACGGGATCTGTCATCCACACGGAGAGTGATGTCCTGCTGTGACACTGTTCACACTGTCTGAACTGAAATTGCGTAACATGTCTATCTTTCCAATAAATCCCACAGGTGCAAACAATGCCGAGGCCAATAATCATCATCTATCGGGTGTTTGTTGCTCCGTGATTGTGTTCAGGATTCACCCTGTTAACAATTATAAACATTAAAAAAGATGACATGTGATAAGATTGTTTTTTTTTATCAAAAGCAGCTGGTCTGTAGAAGAAGCCTCTTTTCTAAGGGTCATAACAAATAAAAGAAAACCTAACTTACAACAAACATCTTGTTTTTCTTTTTGCATGTTTAAAAACTAGAATGACATCATCTGAACACGTCGCTGTTTTTCTTACCAAGTTATGAGGAGCTATCTTTCAATTGCTGAGTGAATCATTCACTTTGGCGTGTCATTTCTGCTATTTGTTCACTTTCGACACGTCACATGTTTGTCTCAGGTTGACATGGTCCATACAATGTAATGATTTTTCCCTCAATGTGGAAAAATACATTCATCAACAATAAAAAAAAAAGGGTATAAACTTTTTTACTTCAGCATTTTATTTTCATTTTAGTGCCAGAAATGAAAGTTAATGGCTTGTGAAATTAAAATAAATACTAAAAATAGTTAACGTGAGAGCGTTTATGTTGGATAAGATCCAGCTCATGTGTGAACATGGCAACCACGCCATCATAGTTACAAAGTGGGCAAGTACATGCACGCCCATGTAGCTTGTTATTAGCATGCAGCTGCATGCAAGAGCCTTTGGGCAAGTCTTTGCATGTCCATGCATACAAAAACACAACCGCTGAAGGCGCTATTTATTCCAATGAGAATGCACTGTGTAATACATTTAGTACACAAATTTAGTTTGGTGGCAAATTGTCAGGTTTGTTTATGAACCAAAAATTCAACAGATTGGTCAGCGACAAATAAAGGGAGAGAAAGAGGAGCACACCTATCACTGTGTTGGTGTGGTGGTATGTGTGCTGCTAGAAAGTTTGACATCTTTGTCAAACACTGGTTGACAGTTTGTTTGGGTAATCAGATGTCCATGACGCAACTTTACTTCACATAAACTGTCTTTAATCTCACTGTCTGGATTTCACAACATTTTGTAACCAGAAAGTAAGCAGTCTCACTAGAAACAGTGTTGCACCAACCTGACCCAGACTCATAGACATTTGAGATCAAATTTGTCTTTGTATCAATATACAAAGCAGTGTTTGTTGTGTGTTGTTTGGTCGGCAGCTACCATCAACCAATCAAGACAAAGTGGACAATGAGGATATAACCGACTTTCTATTTTGTAATTGTCTTTAACTTTTCCTCTAAAAAAATTATGTTAATAATTACAAAAACACAAGTGACTCACATCGTCATCTGAGGAAGGGGTACGGAGTGCGACAGACACCACAGATGGAGCAGCAACGGGGACGGGCCTGTCCTGGGTGAGTGTTGGCATGGTGACCACATTGCCAGTGATGGTCTGTGCTGTCTGGATCTGCAGCACTTGGCTTGCCTGAGACAGCACTATAGGACGACCTGAGAGAAAGAGACACAACACACAGGCACTCTTCAATTACAGGGTTTAGCTACTCTGTCATATCTCTACTGTATAATCAATATTGATTAACACTTGCTGTGATTATATGTGGGTGTCAGTTTGTGCAGTTGTATGTGTACATATTCTGTTGACACATTTTTCCTTCTTCATGACAAAAACGTTCATGCTCGTATTTTATACAGGCCGTTTCCTGTTTAAACGGCCTCCTCTGGCAGATGGTACAGTCCAGTTCCTTGTAGCCCCTCACCTATTGTGACCTACATTAACCTCTTGTCTTTAATGGGGCTCTATGCTTTTAAAGTACAGGTGGAGAGGATGTTTACCATCTTGACCTGTGGTCTTTAACTCTAACATTCCTAACCAAAAGCTGCGTGAAATTTTATGTGCATGAACACACATAGACATGCATGTGCAACCACATTTAATGCATTATGGTCTCAAAAGACAAAAAAACAGCAAAAACTGCGGGAGTCTCCCGCAATTCAGCCCACCCCTCCCAGTGTGGCTGTGCCAGGAGCCATTCCTCAAAACCAACCCAACAACCTTCATCTCTCTCACTAAACAACCTGTCAGTGCTAATAGTGCAGAAGTGTTAGCCGGCCCTGCTAATGAACGTGCATGGTGCCAGCACTCTGCCTTGTGCCTAACTTCACCATCTGTAAAAGCAATTCAAGAAGCTGAAAGTTAAGGGAAATTTTAAAGCCTTGGGAACCAGTCTGCCTGTTTGTTCTTTGAATATTCTGTACACAACTGTAGTATATCGGTAAATATCTCTAACTTCCTTCTTTCACTGTGATGCAGTGCTCTCTGCAGACTTGACTTCTATCTGAGGTCCCAAATTAGGATGTCATGACCTTAGCCATCAGCCAACTTGGCCATTACCAGACAGACAGAAGTGCCAAGTTCAAATTCAAGTCGAGAGAGGTCAGATACTCCACCCACAAGGGTCCAAGGCAATGACATAAGTATTTACATTGGCTTTGGTGCTGTTGATGTAACACACACACACACACACACACACACACACACATGCATGCATGCACAAAAATAACACACACACACAGAGCACCCGATTGGTAAACCAGGAGGTCTGGATCACAAAACAAGAGCAATAATGATTCAATGCACAAAACACACAGCAGCTGAAGGAACAAGGTCTATTTATGGACTTTGGTCCTTCAGTTTACATGTGAGCTGTAACAAAATGTTTGTGTTTGTACATTTATAATGGCTGATTGTCAAAGTTGGAGTTTCAAGTCCAAATTGTTGTTGTCCAAATGTTTTAGTTACAAAGATAATTAACATATATCATCTTAATGACTGTTTAACTATTGTTATTTGACCATCAAGGGGAATATTTTGGTATGAAATGAATTCACCAATGTGTGAAAACTTGGACTAAAGCGCCCTCTGCTGGCCAAGAAAATAACTGATCTAAGCAAGAACACCAACCACATTCATCACAAACAACAAACACTACTATGCAAATTGATCAAATATGATGGGGAAAAAACATCATACAGTGAAGTGCAACGGTTTGAGGTAAGTGATTGTACTGTAATGTGAGACAATGTATCTTTCATGTAATGCATTTTGCGCTCTGACCTGGAGGGGGTGCTGGCTGGATGCTGACCGGAGACGGTTTGACCACAGGCAGCACAGTGGTCTGCAGGGGCTGGATGATGATGGTCTTGGCCTGCAGGGGAGCTGCTGCAGGGGCCAACGGCACAGCTGTAATCAGCGGCTTGGGCTGGATGGAAACTTTAGGGCCGATCTGAATTGGCCTCTTGATTGGCTGAGCTGGTTTGGCTGGCGTGTGTGGATGCATGTCATGGGATTGGGATGGAAGGAGTGAGATAAGAAAACAGGATTTACGTTCATACAAAGACAGGCTGATTCTGAGCTCCAGTGAAGAAATTCTAATTTACACTTTACAAGGAATTTTTTAAGATGTCATGTTTTCAACAAATACACCCACTGATTTTCAGATGAAAGCACACTTTTATCTCTGTTTGTTTTCCTAATCCTGTAATCCTGCACACCCAGACTGTGGTGCAGAATTTCCCCAGGTTTTTGAAACAACATATATAGATATACAAATATAGATGACAGCTGACAGAGCAGATGTGTGGCGGTGGATGCTGCCTCACCTCGTGTGGTCTGATTGGTCCTCTTTGGAGCCGTCTTAACCGGGGAAGAGATTTCAGAAAAGCCACTGGACTCGGAGCAGACTGAAACGGGAGAGGGCTGCGACTGTGGCGACAGGGCTTCATCCTGGACAGGGAGGCAGAGAAGACTTAGTTTTTGTATCTAGAGCCTGTAGTCGCGCAGTGATACCTATCCTTTACTCCTGCTGCTAAACACACCAGCCATTAAGAAGCCCTTCTGTAATGCATGTACTTCAGACACATCCGGTCAAATATGAACCAAGTGTCCTTAAGTGTAAATATTCAAAGACTCTAGTAAACAAATGTGTCCTTGAATTAAAACAAGGTGAGCGGACAAATACGTGCAGATTGTGTTGGGGCCAGACAAAAATGTAACCCTTGTCCTTGTTTTGACACGCTGTGAAAACATCTGTCTGCTAAATTATGCTAATTTGGCTGAAGTTGTCAGCACCTTTTATCTAACGAGGGGGCGGGGCACAGCTCACCGTGACAGCAAATTATTAGTTTGACAAGGTGTTTAAGGCTTTTGTTAATAAGTGTCTCAAGTGTGCGTATGTGTGTGTCTATCCAAAAGCAGAGAGCATCTGTCAGTTTTTGGACACCATCTGGATGAAGATTTTATTATTTCCAACCATGCACCGAGATGGGTGCATATGTAAATACTCACGACCAAGAACAAAGGTAAAATTTGCATTGGAAATGCAAGTCAAATCCCCCCAAAAACCTGAGAAGGACAAAGAGTTGAAGACAGTGACTTACTTGTACGGAATAAGGGGAGAGCGCTTCCTCAGAGGCAGGAGAGGGGACAGAGCCCAGAGTGTGGGCAGGTGACAGAGAGTCCACGCTCACCTCACCATCTGGATACACAAGGACAAAGGCACAGACAAAAGTGTAGCTTATCAGCATGGGACAGTGTGATTTACTATCGCACATTCATTTAAGACAAAACAGCCATTATACCTTTTTCTAATTCAGGAAATGCCAGTGTCCTGCAACTGTGGACCTAATCAATAAACTACACCCGGTGATTAATATTTAAAATCAGAAAGTAACCATGCAAATAAATGATTTTCATATTGTACCATATGTCTAAAGAAACATTGCACCACTACAACAGCCAATGTTTTGACTGGTGGGAGACTTCAAAAACATGCTGGCAATAAACTTGCCACACTGCGCAAAAGCAAACGTGGATTACATTGGACAAATGAACACTGGTTTCTCTTCTAGATGTGCTGAGATTTCTGTCATTTCATGTTGAAATGTGATAACCATGTTTGTCAGAGCCTGAGTTGTTGAGCCTGTGTTGTTGTTGTACCTGTGCAAGTGCTGCTTGTGTCCACTTCGTTCCATGGGGGTATGTCAATATCAAAGTCCAGACCTGGACCTACACTGGCCTGAGAATTCAAACACATGGTTTTTAATCAGCAAACGTCATCAGCACACAAATTTGAAACAGTGCAAGCAGTAAACATATATTATCCTTTTGTTTAAGGTGTTTCTGCTACTGCAGGTGTACAGGAAACTGCTGATGTGTCAAATACAGTCTGCAGAAAACCCAAAGCAGTCAATAAAACTCTTGTTAATACCTGACACCTATACATGGTATGGCCTCTCCTTACATAATGATATACTATTATGTTGCACCAGTAGCTCAGCACCACTGTTAACAAGCAGATTGCTTTTGTTTTCAAATTGTGTTCTTTCTCTTTCACTTTAAACAACATTTCAGTTGACAATTTGCATAACTGAGAGTATGAGTTACTCACATAACAAGAATTCCCCAGGGCCTCAAGCAGCTCATCTGCATCTCCCAGGCTTTCCAGCTCATCGAACAGGCTTATGTCTGTGTAACGACAGGCAAACAAGCCACAAAAAGCTCTTAGTCAGTTGCAGAGTTTATTCAAGAGAGATGACAAATATGCCTGTTGATATTGGAAGAAATTGTGGAATAAGAATAATTAAATAAATACATTAGTACATCAGTCAACAGTAAACAGTCATGTGCAGCTGTAAAGTTATATGTGAAATCATGGAGGACAATTTTTCTTTTGTTTTTCTTTTTTCCCCTAATCATCTCATATATGATATATATGATTCTATATAAGAATATTATTCACACCATTTTATTATTATAGCTGGAGTGGAGCTAGTTTGACATACATTTTATTTGTGGGGGCTTTTTTGCCTTTAATGGACAGGACAGTTGAGAGAGAGACAGGAAATGGAAGGTAGAGAGGGGGGAATGATACGCAGGATAAGACCGCTCGATGCAGGATTCGAACTGGGGCCGCCTGCAGTGAGGACTATAGGACTATAGGACTATAGCCTCAACACATGGGGTGGGTGCTCTACCAGCTGAGCTAAACACAGGAACACCCGATAAATCTGAGAGGTTGTGAGGTGATTAATAGGAGAGGAAAGAAGCAAAGGCAAAGTTATGAAGCATTAATCTATGTTCAGTTTTTGTACTTTTTCACTCATTGTTATATTGGACATTTTTTCCAATCATGTGCGGTGTTAGGGGAAATAGACTGAATGCAACCCCAACTACACACTGCTTCATGTAAGACCTGAGAACCTCATATTTAACCGTGTGAACTCATTTAAAGCCTTGGTATATAAATTCATTGTCTAAAATCTCTGTCTTAGTAACGAGTAAACAAAGCTGTCAAATAAAAATGGTATCACTGAAGTTTAAAACTGTAAAAGAAAATGGAAATTTACAAATATGAATTTGAGTATAGATACTGCAAAACTGTGCTCAAGCTGAAAATGGGTGTTTAATTACCTTGTATGTATAAAATGTGTACTAAGAGACCTACCACTCAAAGTTGACTGTCAAGTACCAAAATAGTAGTACACAAACAATGAACCATGTGTCTATGTATAGACAACTACAACAACACCACAGGAAAACACTGCCACAGCATCAAAACATCAAACACAGACTTGATTCAGCGGGAACAGCCAGGGGCAAAGTTGTAACTGATGATGATGTTGTTAGTGTGATTTGTTGTTGCTGCTGTTGCTGCTACTGTTGTTGAGTCGCTCCCTCAGCTTCTTCCTGACATGAATGTTGTACTCAAACAGTGAAAGGAGTTATTCTCCATCTTCAGCAACACTTCTCATACACTGTGCGCTCACTTTATGGAGACCACCCGTTGCCATATAACTGAGACATAATAATTTACATATTACAGGCAGGTTACATCAGCCCATGCTAACTGACTGCTAAGTTAACTCACCATATCGATACCAGACTTTCCGAAACAACAACACTGTCACAATCTGTATTTTGAGGCTAAATTTGATCAGTTAGGCTATAAACAATTAGACAGTATCTGTCTCCACTGAACTACCGTCTGTGTGGTTTCTAGAAAGTGCAGTTAGCCGACAGACACTCACCCCACTCTCCTCCGTGGTCGATGGAGATGATGCCAGCCTCACTATCCATCTCCGGAGATAGCTGATGGTTTTCGAAGTCTAACGTTAATGCGGACGACATCCTCGTTTGAATTCATCAGTAGATAATCCCACTGTGACAAGTTTGAACCAAGCGGTGTCTCACACGGCTGTTCATGTTCTGCTTGTTTGGGTAGTAGGACAACTTCCGCCTGACGCAAAGATACACGTCTGACTTACGGTAAATCTACGGGGGCTGCCGAGGGACAAATGTGTCAAGTGTCAAACAGCGGAAACAGCATTTCCAGCAGGATGTTGAACTGCGCAGCTGGTGCTGCTCAAACAAACCGCGAGGCGGAGTGATAGTACTGCAGTCTCTGTATGGTGAGTGTGTGCTCCACAGACTTGACCTTTTCGTAATGGCACTGAGTTCATGACAGCGAGAGGAAGTCTCTCTAATGATTTAAATTATTATTTGGGGATTTTGTTCATAACAGTTTAATTTTGTCTTTTTAAGCCTACCACATAGCCTACACTAGGCTACACATAGACAGACACAGACAGGTAGGCAAACACACACACACTAAAACCAAGTCAAGCAATCTAGACCTCTGGGAGCTTCAATTTTGGTCCCCATTGACGTATACCCATGGGTGAGTGTGTAGGCCTGTTTAGGCCTGTGTCACCACTGACATAAAAACAAGCCCCCACAAAGCGACACAAAGAGAAAACAGAGGACAGTAGGCTACTGACTGTCCTTGATAATCTTTTATTTAATTCATAGTGAAACCTTAAGTTGGAATTGTTTTTAATGATTACTGTATGGTGGACAAAAGGTAGCAAAGTAGTACTAGGAGGTGCCGGTTTAATCAAATAAATAATTAAATCTACAGTACGATAACACAGTCAGTCACAGTTCATAATGAACTGACACTCTTGCTTACACTGATTAGTGTGGCCGCTGAATGTATTCCTATCTTTGATCCAGAGTGAAAATTGTCATGTCAAAATGAAATCATCCACTGGATCGCAGCCTACTTATAGAGATACTGACACTCACCCAAGAGCCTTTGCCAGCTCCGCTGACTCTTTGGGAGCCCCAAGCATTCAAACACTCCTTGGGTCATTCACACTATAATGTCACACGAGTCATTAAAGCCTCATGGCAGTCATGTGAGAGCTGTCAGAGTCACATAAATCAATGTGTGAAATGATATTCAACCATCTGGGAATAGGTGACAGTGTGTCTGATCTAGGTCTAGGCTACCTGTTCAGAGGGGACTAAAACTGGATACCCACAAAAAGGTGGTGTTCCTATAATAATTGATGTTCGGTCCATAGGCTTGGTTGGTGCACGTCCTCCAACTGTTCAATTTCCACTGGTGCTTCCCGTCTGTCATGTATTTGTTAAACACTAAATTATCCGTTCGTGAATCAGTATTAAACATTTTGTTGGGAAACAAATAAATAGCCTAAAATATACTTAACTTTAATGTATTCCAATTAAAATGTATTTAGTCTAATTGGTTTGGAATGGTTTTTTTTGTGTGTTTTTTTTAATTCTTAGTCAGCCTAATGAAGATAATGTACTGTAGCTGAAGTGCTGAAAGCAGGACAGTGAACAGTGACAGCCGCAGTCATCCGGACTTGGTAGATGGATGTTTCCATAGGACTTAAGTTCCGCTGATGTATCCCTTCCACTGCTGTACTTTAGTGTCACGCCAGGGAGGGTAAGCATCTGGCTTTGGACCCATTTAAGCCTATAGAGCCTGTCACAGGCTGAAGGCTCTGCTATGAGGTCTATGAGTAAATAAGTTAAAGCTGTTCAAAAGAAGGGGAGGAAAAAGAAAGACAGGTAACTTTTTTTAAAAGACACACAGAAGCAAAAAATATATATTTTAGGCTAAAATAATTATGAAATGCAAATAATGTTGGGTAATGTCCTTTGTGGCTCAAGTTATGCTCTATCCGCAAAAGAAAAAAATGTAATAGATCAAATTATCATTATTTATTTCATATTTTAACAAGCAAGGACAGTCGATAATGAAAGATGTTATGTAGCTATTGTTGGGGTAAGTTAGGGCTGGAGATCTGCATATGACATTCATCAAAACAAAAACCACAGGGAATCTCTGTTTGTCATTTTACAAAAATCATTAAAAGTGATGATTTGTTTTTCATGTTTGGTGAACCATTCCTAATAAACTAAATCAGTTCATGAAGCACTTCATTTACAAATGTCAGTGCACCTACAATCTGGTCTGGTTCTGTATGCGACTGCCTGAGCTCATATTGAAGAAGAAAATATTTATGATTCACTGTGACTGATGGTCACATGTAGAGGTCTCATGTAAACAACAAAAACATATTAGACATGTGCATTGCACATCTGTACCAAAGCTGTTCCAAAAAGCTGTGTTTTATCCGATGAATCTGTGAGCAGACCCTCCTCACACAGAAATGTTATGAATCTAAGGAAATAAGCCTGGTCTTATTCCCCTACTCCTGTTTGTGATTTTGAAATGGCACAGTCACAGTAGTAAGCAGAGACATTGTGTGCTAAAAATCAGTAGCAGGTGTACACTGGGCCTAATCCTTCATGGACATTTCAGGTCAGTGAGATTAACCTGAGGTGGTCTAGTTGATTCCCTGCTGGATTGGTTTAGCTCTGTTTTGAGAGAACAAGCCCCCAGTCTGTTTTAACTTATTATAGCAAGCCAAAGACTAACAGAGGTCAACCATCTGCCAAAAGTCTCCAGTCCACCTGTAACATAAAACCTAATCAACTAATGTAAGCAATCTTATTTCACGAATCACTGGTGAGTGTGGTATATTGTTTATATTGCCTTTATTCCTAATGTGACTGTGTGACTGTCTGATGTTACCGTTACCTCAAAGTCAAAGTGTCAAACGCTTCTCCACAGGTCTGAAAAATGTGAGCCACGTGTCAGCCTTACATCATGTGTCCTGGCGGTAATGATAATGCAAGCATGTCTGATTGGAGTGGTGTGGTAATGGCATGGATGGTGTCTTCAGGGCTCATCATATTGATTGTGTGTAAAGCTCCTCAGACCTAGATGCAGACAGCAGATTAACAGGTTAACCTGATATGTTTGCAGAATGCTTCAACCCAACATTTGCGTAAAATAGATTAAGGGCTTTCGTCATATAGCTTTTGTGGAAATCGCTACAATAGTTTCTTTTCTTTTGTCTGGAGGATGGGTAATGTTTTTTCTTCCCCAAAAATAGTTAACATTTAGATTATGATTTTCTCATCAACTGAGAATGCATTTGACTCACCTTGAAAAATCAAAATGTGGATAATGAAGCAGAATTAAAACAATTATATTAACAAATCATAATGATAATACTTTTGAATTAATACAAAAATTGTGACAATAATTTTGCACCATTAAAGCTTTTATTCTTAGGCACAATGTGGAAAATGTGACAATCAGCAGTCAGATATATTAAAACAACTGGACCCTTATTTCATTCAAACCATGTGACAATGTTATAATGAGAAAAATCCAAGATTTCTTGTTATGTAATTTTAGTAGGCCTAATTTATCCAGCTTTGTGTACTCATGATGAGATGGTTGTTAGCTGACAAGTCGTCAGATCTCTAACAATGCAGGCTCATTAAATTTTAACCCAACCACAGCATTTAACACAAGGGGGGCTATTATCTACCTATCGTTACCTGTAGTCATGATGGCTGAAGATGATAAAACTTTACCTGCACATTAGAGAGTCAAGAAGTGCGGAGACAAAACAGAACAACATCATCCACTAGAATCCAATTATGGTATAAACAAAACTGCATTTGCTCACAAATCCTGTCTCTTCCATACAACAGTTAGTGCCTGTGTGGCTGCCGCAAAAACTAAAAGGGTTGGTTTGCAGGATATAGAGCAGCAAGTGCCTATAATAACTTTAATATTGCATTTGTTAAAACAGTACAAATGACAGCTGCATCATAACACCAGAGTTGCTGATGAGCAAAGTGTCAGAAAACTGTCATGCATCTTAGTAATTACCATTATTATGACTTTTATTTTATGTCTGAGAGGATCTAGCGAATTGTATATGTCTGTAGATGTTTTTGGCCTTTCTGGAAAAGCAATTCTCATCTCAGTGGCTTATCTTGTTGTGAATGTGTTGTTAAAAGAAAATGTATGAATAAAATGAAGAACTCAACAGAGACAATGCTGTCACAGATAATGACCAAAGACAAAAAGGCCCACACTTGTGACCAGACAATGTGAACCCAATTAGGCAGAGAGGAGGAGAAACAAAAGGTGGATGGGGTTATTTATGTGACAAAGGGCTTTTAATTAGTATTTACCCCCCAAAAAATCATGGAAATCTGGCAGAGGCCTGTTAATATGTCATTTGGTGGATCCACAATATGTTTTCAATCAGGTTTTTCTGTGTCTAAAAGACTCTAGAGGCGATTTCTCTCTGTAAATGTTGAAATAATGTCTGGATTTGGTTTATTTTTGTGCAACAGCAACTATGTATTGGTGTCATTAAGAAATACTTAAAATAGCTGGACTTGCATTGAGCACTTTTCCTCCCACGTGGCCATGTAAAAGAGAAGTATTTGTTGGTGAACCACTAACCCGGCATTGAAAAGGAGCAACAGAGGTGGAGGACGAGCTTCTAAGCAAAGAGAAACCCCCTTTTGCAAGGGAGAGTTCGAGCTACATTTCATCTTTTGTGTGCCAGATTGATGACCGATGAGATGGATGATGTTCTGTAGTGCTGTGTGGCATTGTCTTATCCTGGCCGACACAAAGAGGGAGAACACTTATCATCTCAGGCTTATGTATAGAGCAGGGGGCAGGGGTTGTCAGAATGGTGAAGAGGGTCCAGGAGGGTGGTGGGGAGGTGGGGTCCCCCCTCCCCTCCTTGATAAAGCCTGATGGAGATGGGTTAATGACAGCAGAGGCAGATGGAGAGAGCCATCTCCCATGACGACGCAGCCAGAACCTCCATCCTGAAGCCAGAGAGGGACGGACACAGAGAGGGAAGGAGAGGAATCAAGGAAGGGGGCCAACAAGAGAGAGAAAGAGTGAAAAAGAAAAGATTAGTTGTGTGTGTTGGGATGCATGTGTCTGTCAGTCCATGCAAATGCTTGTATTCACTTCATGCATTTGAAGTGATGTCTCAAGGTGACTTAAAACAGAAGGTTTGTTGCTCAGTTTTGTGCTGGTCTGTTAGTTGCACTGTGACTTGTCAGCAGGGGGCCCAGGTTTGTTGAGCTCGGTTTGGGATTAGGCTTTAGGACATTGTTTGGTGGGAATAGTGCTGTGAATATAAAGGGATTAGTGCGAAGGGTTGCTTCATTGGCTGAGAGTTTGTATGTATATGTTGGAGGGTGGGGTGTGCTGAGGGGGGTGGAAATCTGAAGTTGATGGACGCATTGGATAGGAACCAAAATAAAACATTTGCTATAATTATGCAAATTAATTAAATTGGCCAATTAGATGAAAAAAGAAAACAATTTGAGAAAATAAGCACAAAATAACATGGTTTTAGGCAACAATGATCCGTGACGCTGAGCCTCTATTTTTAAAAAGAAAACATTAAAACAGACTAATCAACAAATTGCCCTATGCTGAATTTAGAAAATTCAAAGAGCTTCCATTCATAAAAAACAGAAAAACACACAGGTCTTTCCCAGTTCCCACGTCCCTCTCCTAATGCTCTGGAGAGAAAAAGCCCTACCAAAATCATCTCAATGCCTCGAACCATGTGCCACCATTAGGGACACACAAAGAGAGATCTGACAAATGACCATTTTAATGTCTCTCTTTGACTTTAATGAATTTATACGTTATCTGGCCCTAATGGAGGCTGTGGTGGAGGGGCTGGCGCAAGGCCATAACAAATGAAAAGCTCTGATTAGTGTAGAATGAGCTGAGAAAAAAATGCCATTCATCTTGGTTAGCATCCTCCTGTGCTCTTTTATGGGTCGCTGTTACAAGTACGGTGGAGCCCGGGGGTGCTTGTCCCATTAGCGGGGCCGCCCAGAGGCTCGCTGAGTGGTCAGCGGGCCGGCGTTGACGGAGCGTCTGCCCGCTCCGCAGTTCAAGACTCTGAATGCCACAGTGCGGCTTGACTCCTGAATAACCTTCTGAGGTACCGCGAGCTTCACCCCTACATGACCCCGCACTCTGAACAGGGGTGTGGGGGGACTCCGGGGGGTACCCAGACCAGGACTCACACTATAGGCAATAGGTAAACACTAGAGATCCCCTCTGCAGGAGATTAAAAACAATGTTTTGCATTTGAAATTGTAAGCACAACCTTATAGATTAAATAGACTTTAAGCAAGATATACGCCTATTTTAAATGGGTATGGGTTTAAATTAACATGGACCATTTGGGAGCTGGATTGCTTTATGTTTGTTAAACTGCAAGACATTTACAACAAATGTAAATATCACAGAGTAGACTGCATAGTGGGTCATCTCATCTGTCAGTGTAAAGTATGCACAAGCCTGTAAACATATCCACAAATAAATACAAATAAAATGCTTATATTGGTTACCAGTTTAATCTTAACTAAAATTGGTAGCCATGTGCTATCATCATCTCCTGGTATCAGTAATATGTTGTTAACGTAATTAGACTGACTGGCTGCAGTTATTAGTAGAATTGGGAGAGATTGTGTGGAAAGGGGCGACCAGGGGGGAAAAAAGGGGGGCAGACTGTGTTGAAAGACATATTTTCTTTCTGTTATTAAAGTAACATTTTACTGTGTATAATATTGCAACACGGTGTCACTGAGGGGGGAGACGTTTCGTCATGATCGTGTTGGATCCTGATATCGACCACGGCTGTCATTGGGAGAAGCCCTGTTTTGCCGCCCCCCCTCCCTCGCTGGGCCCCCGCGTAGAGCCGCCTTGCAGAGTTCAGTCGCGCTGGGAGAGGAATGCGCTGGGATGTGGAGCGGCACCGACTGTAGGAAATCGACGCAACAACTCGCACAGTATGGACAGTAATGATCCGTATTTGCACCTCAGTAAGTACGCCTCAACGATGTATCTAGAGCCCGGTGTGACTGTAGCGATCCACACGAAGCTGCTGCGTTTCGTTTTGACTTAGAGGGGGTGCGTTTGTTTCATGGCGTCTTCTTTCCAGCCTGCGAGCCGTGCGCGAAAAGCGTCCGCGGACTTTAAACGACCCACTCCCGATTATGAATCTGGCTGCGCTGCTACTCTCTTTGTTAATAATCGTTTGGTTTTTTTTTTTGCAAGTGAGGCAACTGAAACGAAAGCCGCGACCACTGCAAAAGTCAGGTGATCGCGGTTGCGCCGGTCAGGCAAGGTCAGAGGTTGGCACTTTAATTGCGCTTATGTAATTTATGGCGCTTGTCGCGCGTCTCTTGCTAAACTGTTTGAGACAGAAACACAATTTATTGGTCTGGGATGGTCGTCAGATCTACAGAGAAATGCATGTAACAGCGTCGAAGGAGCGGCGGATTACTCCCGATAAACAAACTTCTACTTTTGTGGTAAACAGGAGTGCAGCTCAGTAGTGGAAGACGCGCCCTGGTCAGCGCTGTGGCTTTATTCAGCTGAATGACAGCGTGTTGTGATTTTGCACCGTAAAGCTGAACTCTGATCTCACCCTGTGACTTTGCCCTTGACCCAGCTGATGGCTCTTTTTCTATTATCAGGACTTTCTTGCGACAACCTAAAATCCACAGAGACAAGGAAATGGGATTGGCTCTGTTTCTACTTTGGAGTTTGCAACATATGGAGCCCATACACACTCTAGCCTGTACAGTCTGCTTACAGTATAGAGCAAATAAGTGTTACATCTGTGTTTTTATCAGCTGAACATATTCAGATTAGACTCCATGTTGAGAGAGAAAGAGAGAGAGGATCTCAGGCGTTTCAACCTTCACTGAGTTACACACTAGGCTACATGCATCATTTATCATGTGATGTTTTTTTTCTCCCTGAATGACACACTCACTGTCAAACCACTGCAGTAGAAATATGGCATGGGCCTTCTAAATCTTTGTCCATTGTGTGGGGGGTTTAAAATGAAAGATAATAATGTGGCGTTACAAGGAAACAAATACAAGCAGTCTTTGAAGACGAAAATCAGGCAGCCCCTTTATGTTATCACAGATATCTCGGCACCATTTGGAGGGGCTGAAAATTGTTTCCATAATGAATGTGGCTCCCAGGGGAATGAGTGAGACATCTGGATGGGAGAGCATGTAGAGGGAAGCCCAAAGTGTACAGAAGTAACAGAGCAGCCCCCCCTGGGCCATGCAGTCTTTGTTGTCTGTCTTTTAAGACTTCACTTTGATCAGAGAGTGAAGGCATCCCAAGATTTATGCAGATTAGGACACCAGTGTGGTTTAGTGCAGATATGTTCATCTGTTATTGATCTATTGGTCAGCCATGTTTCTCCCCTTATTATCCCCTGGTTTTTATTTATCTCTGTAGCGCCATTAAATTGTAAATATCATTTTTTTTTGGCACATTTTACATGAACCCCAAATGATTACCATTGGTTGTGACCGACATATTTCTCATTGAAAGTTCCAGTCTGCCATATAAACACAAGAATGTCATAGATCACAGCTTCAGTGGAGTTTTTCTCACTATAGCTGCTTAAAGTTGTTGCACCCCTATTATCCCATAGCAGTTTTGGTATAGAGAAAGTATGAACTATGAACACATAACTTCTAAGACCTACTGGCCACCATTCAATAGCGGAGCCCGAGATGAGGATGGTTCATAGTGTAAGTGTAATTAACATTTTTAAAAAAAGTTGTCAGAAAGATACTTATCTGTTCCTCAGTGAAACCCACAACCACTGAGAGATCATTCCAAGTCTTGTATTGTCACTGTTTTGGCTCACAAGTATGATTTATCGTGCATTTTTGCACAAACTGCCCACACACCCAAACAGATATGAAAACAAGGCCATAAACAGTAGTCATTTCTTGAATGAGAGATGATCCCCCTTTGGAATCTGTCGGGAGTGTGAAGCGAAGGCAAAGCAGTGTGAAGTCAAAAAAACATTCTGGTGATTATGTGCGGATTGTTTCGCGATCCACTCAGCCTTTCCCAGACATGTTGTGTTTCAGCAGGTTTGATGCAGGCATGCCCCGGGCATTAAGTAAAGTCAGCATTTTTTCGCGCTCAGCATTTTTTATTTTTCCGTCAGTGGAAGTGATTCTAGACACGCTGACAAGCACCCGCTCCCAAGTTTTGACAGTGAGAACTTAATTTAGCTCAATCAGGGAAGTGGAGGCAGAAAGAAGAACGGGATGGGAGAGTGAATGGAGCAAAATAAAAGGGGAAGTGAAGGGTAGAGGGGGGGTTGGGGAGGTGTAGAAAGAGGTCACCCCAGTTGATGTGAACTCTCATCACTTGCCAGAGGTCAATGATTCACCTCCCTGGACACACACACACTCACACAAATGAAGGCAGAAAGAGAAACACACACTCATACTTAGACTTCCATGGCTGCAAACATGCAGAACTTCCTATATGCACAGCTTATTGTGCAGCAAAATGTGACCATGATATCATGTGACTTAAAGAATGTTGGTGTTGGTATCTGACTGTGGAGTCCTGGCAGCATTAAAACCTGCTCTGAGACAGCCGATCCCTGCACAGAGCATTACCCACCCACTCCCTCAGAGTTAAATGAACCACACAGGTGGAGAGGGTGGGGCAATCTGCAGGTATTTGCTCAAGGATTCAATAGCCAGAGACCTGCAATGCTTCAGTGCTGTCACATTCATTAGCACACAATGCACACCATGGGCTTATTCCTGGGCACTTTTGATTGAGTGTGTGTATTTATGTGGCAGCGTAAAAGACTCTGCTTGCCTTCGGTGTGTGTGAGTGGGTGCTAATTGTGAGAACAGGATGAAGGGAAAAGAAGGGGCGTAAGGAGGCCATTCTCTGGGCTAATTGCCATTAATTAGTCATTAGTGAAGAAGGTCAAAGCCTTGATTTAATTCCATCTTTAATCAAGCAGAGAACCTTGAAAGGCCTGCAGGCTGCAGCAGTGTTTGGTTATGAGATGTAGTAAGCTATTTCTTTCCTAATTATGCAATAACAACATACCTATCACACATGGACGCACACCAACTCTCGTTTTTTTTCATGCACTGAACATATACGGGTGTATTACTCATCCCTCTGACTCTAACCATCTGATCTGTTGAATGTTTGCTTTCAATTAATTCAGCAAATGCAAAGCGTAACATCTGAGGATGGGCTACATTTTACATAAAATACTGAAAACATAAGTTTATCTGAGTGCAGACATAGTAAAGGCGATAGTTTGTACCTGCACCCACACATGGTGCTGATGTGTAAAACCAAGATTACCAGCCATCACTGCTGCAAATTAAGAGTTAAGAGTATGAGTATGGTCTTTGATATAGCGTTTGACATGAAGTTTGAGTGCAGGTCCTCCATTCATTAATTCATTAATTCGTGTTAATGTTAACAAGTATCAGAAGTAAAAGTTCTTATGTAGACTGGCTCCTGTTATGTTATTGAATTGTTATTATTGCTGCTTTAAAAAAAGGTGCTTACATGTCATTGTTGGTTTAGTTGCAGCTAAATTTAACTGCTTCTCCTCATGGGCAGTTTATGAATTAATTTGTATAACATTCAATAATATTCACGGTTACCCATAAAGTTGGAATCATTTTGTTTCAGACACATGCCTCTCTGTATTCTTATTATAAAGTTTAATTGTGGTTTAATATTCACATTGATATGTTGGAAGAGATTAATCAGTAAAGTTTTGAGAAGACATAAACTGTATCTATCAAGAATAAATCACATTGTCACAATCATTGCATAAGAAGAGGTAAATTTTATTCCAAATTTATGGGCAACCATGTATTTACAACTGTCAAATGTAGAGTACAGTCGCAGAAACTAATCTAAATTGTACTAAAGCTCAATTCTTAAGTAAATGTGATAGTATAAACTATAGTTTTGAGTTTTAGTTAGCTTTACACAACCACTTATAGTTAAATAGTGGTCTTTGATGTACCTAGATAATGCTGACATGATTTTGATCTAATAAATCAATAGTTTTGGTTATTGATTAATAATTATCTATAATATATATATATATATATATATATATATATATATATATATATATATATATATATATATATATATATATATATAATATTCTCAGGTTTCAGCTTCTAATGCTTCTCTGCATTTCTCAGTTTTTCATCAGTTTAAAGTAGAGTATTTATGCTGTTGGCCGGACAAGAAACACAATTTGAAGACATCGGCATGTGCTCAGGGATCTTGTGATGGGTCTTTTTCACTATTTTAAACCATTAGCCACTTCCTCATAAAACAAATCAATGGATTTATCAATAAGGGAAACATTTGTTGCAGCCCCTGTACCCCAGAGTCAGCCCCAATGATTAGAAAGTTTAAGCTCCACTGAGCTCATTATTACCATTAACAGGCCTGGGATTGATGAGGGGAAATTTATGACTCAGTTGAAGTTGATTTGACTGACCAGACAAAGTGTTCTTCATGGCACTGTGTGCCCCACGGGAGCACAAATGGCAGCAACAGGTAATAGCTAAGCACATTAGATCTCATTAAACCTCTCCATTGAGAGACATGAATAACATGCTGCAAACCTCACTAAGCTATTTTGAGTGCTCAGAGTGCCATTTTGGTGTACAAGTCCCATCTCACAGGCACAAAAGCATGCACTTAATAACACACACACACACTCAGATTGTGGTTTGTTTTTAAAGATTTACTATTTGTAGACACAGGTATACTTTTTTTTCTAAAGTTCAGAATTAAACAATAAGGAGTTTACTCTAAAATGGGGGTTAACCGTCACCCCCCGACCCCCGTCTTGATACAGTCTGTGATACATCTATGAATGCTAATTATGGCTCTCAGGGTTAATTTGACAGTTGTTATGTGGGCCACGATGCACTATTATAACAGCATGCATTTAAGAAGGACTGTATTATTTTAGCTTCTCCCTGTGGGATTTGTTAAGTCTGAAAGAGAAGCAAGTGTCTCTTCTCCTTGTCTGCTTTTCTTATGTCCAACCAAGTCAGAGTCTCTAGCCAGGTCAATGTCACAGAGGGGATCTGGTTACCAGTGGCTATCCTTTGAGCACTGACTGTATAGACATTTGATCCAGTCATATACAGGTGCACTGCACAAGCAAACTCTCTTAAGTCATGTAAGTAAAATAGTCACACTCACAGACTGGCAAAGGCCTCCAAAGTTTTCAATGTTATCTCTCAACACTAATGTTTGAAACAAGGCAGGGTGAACATTTGATAGGATGGCAGGATAAATGAAAAGGAGCAGCTGCAGACTTAAATCAGTGCCAATGTCACATTTATTGGCAAGAGCTATTTTCTGGTGATCATGATATGGCATGGTTCTATGGTCAAGAATGTGTGTGCCTCAGTTTTTGTTGAACAAGCTTAACTCCTACTGCGTGCAGACTCATCTAGTGCTATTTGATTGATTAAAACTATTCTATTACTGTAGTCTAACAAAGATTTAAGATTGAAACTGTCCCGGCATGCATTTTGCAGTTTATTTGGATTCCCTGAGGGTTTGTCATGTATTGTTCCTCACTGCTTTTAAGGTATATTTTTGGCCTGTGTTTCCATCTGGGTATTCGCTTTGCCGTGTGTTTGCTTGGCCATCATAGAGCATTGAGAAAGACAATTCCTGACTTCCTGGAATGCTATAACACTTGTTAAACACACAAACTCACTGACAATGAGCACACAAGCAACTCCACATGTCATAACGGTACCATTAAACATGCATGCTGGCACAGCTATTTCTTGGCGTCAGGCCGAATTATAGAGGTTTCATGGAGATACAAAAGAGAATTCGTTAGCCTCCAGCCACTTCTTGTCACTTCCTTTCTCACCACTCTCAACCCATTTGTGCCACCAACATGTTATACACAGTGACCATGACTAATATTCAGAAAAAAAGGGGAACAAAATGAAGAAATGTCATTGACACTTAACAACCTCTGTAGACAAGAGCAACATCAGTGTTGCCCTGTCTTCATATGCTCACAGTCCTGATCCTTTTTAGGCAGAGTAATTGGAAACTTCTGGTTATACTGTACTCTTGAGTGTGACTCCCTCGCTGTGCCAGTCACCCTGTTCTGCCACTACAACAGGTGTCTCTGCACGGATAATTTTACCGACAGTCAGAGGGAGAGAGACACGAGATGAGTGGGTGGTAGAAGAGCTGATTTGTGCGACAGTCAGGCAGCAAACAGTTCCTGTGGGATTGATCTCTGGGGAAGGATAATCTGGGTAATCCTATAACCGGCGCTGGTGGACTCCGCCTCTTTTGCTCTTCACTGATGCCCCCCCCCCCTCCCACCACCACCACCACCACCCTTCTCCACGCCGACCCTTCCGTTCGCTGACTATACTTGTCATTTTTCAGCTTGTCACCGAGCCAACACTCGAGTCTGAGTCCTGGTCCTGAGTGACTGGCATCCTGCCAGTGCCACACTTGCACCTCAAGGCATGTGGCACCCGGTGGCATCACCTGCAACTGGAGGAAGCCCAGGGAGGGAGATAGGTTATGGTCACTGTGAGTAGTTTTGTTCAGCTTGTGTGTATGTGTGTGTTTGTGTGTGTGTGTATGGCTATTGTTGGAAACGCACTATTCAGAATCTGGGATTGCTATCGGTGCAAGATGTTACCTGTGTGCACCACTGTTGCTCCACAGTTTTTCACAAGTGAGGCTGGTGCACTAAAAGCTAACATTGCACAGATGCATTACGGTAATGCCTCTAATCCCTGTGTACTCTTTGAACAAGTTATTTTATTTAATTTGTCGGCACGAGCAGGACAAAGTCATCTGTGGAACTTATTTTTGCGTTTACACTTCCATTTAATAATATACAATTTGATCTAGATTGTTATGAAATTCTTACAGCGCTTTGAGGACTTTATTTTGACAGGGATTGTGCATGTAAATTCAGATTTCATGATCTTATTGTCCTCCCCAACGGCTCAGATTCTATCTTTGAAATGATTGGGTTATTTTAACCAGTTGTGTCAGGTACCAGGCCATGCTGTTGCGGGTTACAATCGAGACCTTGTGTCTCAGTTGAGGTTTCAGATGTTGTCAGCGGGGATGCCACTCAACTTAAAAGGATGCCTCCAGCTCTCTTTGCCTCGTCCTTCACTATCTGTTTATCCCTCAACACTTGTCCCTTCCTATTAGCCCTCTCCATTCTCCTTTCTCTCTCTGTTTGTGTCTGCTGTCTGTCACCCTGCATCCTTCCATCAACGCTCGCTCTGATGAGTTATTTTTCTTGTCCTCCTTCCTGTGTAAGAGGAGACGTGGGAGGTGTTGATATGCGCTCACATACATGCTGTAGTTGGGCCTATTAACTGTGTATACGTGTGTATGGATAATGTGTGGGTAGTACAGCACCAATTCTTTTCTCTAGTGTCCTTGAAAGAAGCATGTGACGCTGCTGCTTACGACTGTAGTTCCTCCTTAGTGAAAAGTATGAACGTGGTCATGCAGCCATTTACGTAGTACACATTGGGTACAATTTACACGAGGCTGATTCTCAAAGTGAAGCCATTGTAGTTCAAAGTACAGAGCTAAACAACAAGCAATTAATGCAATTTGTTTCAAGCAAATCTTGATTCTCTGTGGTTTGATTTTCACATGTTGTGAAAAACCAGTTTAGAACAATAACATTCATTAGGAAACGATGTTGAGCTACAGTATAAAATCAGTAGACCTATATACAGTTTAAAGTTAAAAAGGCTTAAACATGTGGAATTGCTACAACCTTCTGTCCCATTACTACAATGCATTAGTCCCATTACTACTGCAGGCATTGTCGCTTAGTCCTTACCATCCGCTGGTTAACTGTTTTCTAACATCTGTCGTCTACATCTGGCCATGCAGAACATATTTTTCCTCAGGTTTTTCTTTTTCTTTTTGAGATGCTCTGTTACTCCATGTCTAACCTCAGGTTAAGTGTTGCCAACAAGCGGGATGTTGAGTCTGGCTGTCTTTCCAGGATCTGGTCACAAGACCAGAGGTCAGGTCGCCCTGGTCACACTCACTGGGTCACAGTAAGAGATCAGTGGTTTAGTGTGTATTATCTGTGTCCATTGACACTATATACACAACTCCATAGTCCTTTAAAGCAGCGAGAGACTTCCAGGAATTACAAGTGCATCTCAGTAAATTAGTCAATTTCCAGTAGTTCAAGTCAACTAGCTCCCACCAAGTAGTGAGTGCATATACATGGACATACTTTTCAGAATGTCAACATTTCCATATTAAAAATGCTTGCCTTTTTTAATTGATCTTTTATAATATTCAAATGTTTTGAATATGCATTTTAGCCATAATCATTACAATTAAAAGACATTAAATAGATAAAGACTTGAAATGCTTCATTCTGTGTGTAATGGATCTACATAATTTATTAGTTTCAGTTTTGAATTGAATTACTGACATAAATAAACTTTTCCATGGTATTCTAATGTATTGAGATGCATCTGTAATCTAAGTTGACTCACCAAACAGAGCCACAATGGTGGATGCTCCTATTTGCATGTGGCCTGTGTGTGTGTGTGTGTGTGTGTGTGCGTGTGTGTTGGTTCACTTGTATGTTTATTTACTGCTTGTTCAGCCTGCTCTGTTCTGCTCTTTGTAAGCAGACCCGTGTTAGCTCTTCTTGTTTAGGATTTGAACTTTTTTTTCATCACTTGCAAAACAATCTTTGTCCTGTCCCTGACTGTCTCAGTCCTGGCCTCCTCATCGATCCTCTCTGCCTCTGTGTAAAAAAAGTTGTTACACTGGCAGGTTTGTGGATCGCAACCTGGCTACTATGGCCTACATAATGTGAAATACAGTATGTTGTGTTTGTTCATTAGCTTGACTGACAGGTTATTTTGTTTATTAATGCTAGGCTAGCGGGGAAACTAGAGTTTAAGAGGGAGGGAGAGAAAGAAAGGAAGCAGAGTTCACTTATCTTCTTTTGAGGGATAGTGTGTTTGAGTTCAACAGGGAGTTCACTACAGGGCAGAATTTAGGGTCAGAGAACTTCACTAGCTGAAGTGGTTATGTTGTCACAGCCGTATGGCTTAATGGGGAAAACATGTTTCTGTTTCCTGAAGATTTCAACATGAGAGCAGTGATACAGACGTGCTATTCTTGTAGCATTGATATTTTGGGCTTTACACCTTTATTTTAGATGTGTGTGTCCAACAAAGTATTCAGAAAATGGAACAGGTGTCCCTTGGCAGCTAAGGATAGTTTGTTGCTTATGTAACAGTAACAGAATACCTTCATTTTCTCTGGCCATTAACTATTTCTATTTCCTAAATCTCTGCTGTGCAGAGAAAAAAAAGCCCCTTTTTTTTCAACTGATGATTTAAATGTTCTCAGCCAGGCGGAGAGATTAGGTGTATGTGGTGGTGGGATCATGTGAGCGTTGGTGAGGCATCCTGCCAGCGCCACGGTGCCCTCCCCCATCCATCCTCCCATCCATCCATCCATCCATCTATCCATCCATTGCTCCCTTCCTTCCAATCTGGCTCCGTCCCCTCCTCCTCGGCCTCCCACCTTCTTGACAGCTGGCCTGCTGAGCTGTAGATACTTACCAGGGATAAGAGGATTTACTGACACAATTGATCAGACATCAACCTCATTTAGCGATGAAATGAATGTTTAAAGGGTGGTGATTTTGTGCGAGTGTGCATGGAAAATTTAGCATGCTTTTTCTCTCTTAACGCGCAACAACGAATGTGTGTGCAACGCAAAGAGAGAGAGTGTGTGTATGTGGCTGTGTGTGTGTGTGTCAGGGTTCATGGCCAGCACTAGTGAGCCGGATTGGCAGTGAAGAGATTTCTTAATTACATGTGCGCTGTATCTAATGAGCTCCGCAGGCTGTCCGTCTGATTACTTTAGGATGCGTTCTGCTCTCTGTCATTTGGTCACAGCACTGTCAGCCACAGACACGAGCATGGAGCCGTGCTGTACAGTACGTACACACACAAGCGAGACACATGCAGGCATATGAAAAAAAGGCATTAAAGGCATTTAACAGATCACTGCACATGCTGAGGATCCTTCTTCGTCGGAGCTAATCTTGTAGACATTGAGGCTTGTGTTGTTGTTCAGGAGTGGATCTGCTGCTCCCACCACTCCCCCCTTATCCCTCGCTGCCCACTCCCCTCCTCCACTACACACACACCCAGGGCTGGTCTGCTCTTCGGACAGGAGATATTATTAGTTAGTGGGCCATGGGCTTATTGAATTACCACACAGTGGAGTGCTCCATCCAGCCACTACCCAGTAATTAACAGTGAGGGATTTAGAAGGTTTGTGGTCTGTGATGTTTCTTTAAACCTGTTGATCATTAGATCAGTGTTGATACATCTGTGGCTATATTTGTGGCTTTGGCTATTCTCTTCTAGACTACAAATAAATAATCATGTGAAGCGATACAGCAGCTGATTGGTGGTGATGATGATGATGATGATATGGCCTTGGATCTCTTGACAAACGGGGTTTGAAATAGTTTAACTGTAGCTCTGTTTCAGATGACTTGTTCACACTGTGGTATAAAAACACACTGACCCAGTGTGATTCCAGTGTCATGTTAAAAACATAATGTAGCCTAGTTGTGTTTTATGAACTGCCTTTTGAATGCACACAGTGATACATATGAGCAGTTTATATCAGGAGTTGTAAGCCGCATTATAGTATGGCCTTATCTTCAGAGAACAGTTTGTAGTATGATTAAGAAAATACTTAAACAATCAATCATCTATATTTGACAAGGTTTTCTGAAGACATTGTTTATGTTAGTAATTGCCACATTTATTGTTATTGAAATGACAGCTTGTCACAGTGTGAGATCATTATGACCATTTGTAATTCAGATGTAATCTTAATGTGAGTTGTGGATAATTCTGAAAGCTTTGTGTCCACTTGCCGCAGTCATTTCTGGGAATGATCGGTGCGACTGTGCTGGAAACTCTTTTAAACTTGGTTCAGAAGTTTGGCAACAGACGACCTTTGATTTGCGACGCCAGCGGTCAAAGGTGCCCTTCGCTGCTCTGTCTGTTTGTTTGCTCTCATACAGATGCTCTTAAACAGAGACTGACAGGAAGCACTGGAGCTAAATCAGTGTGAATCCAGCTTGTTTCTTATGGCGAACGTTGCCTTTCTGAGCAGCCTCGTGGCGCCTGCGTCCCTCTTTCTGCTCCATGTGTAACATGTGATAGCAGATAGCGACGCGCATTCCAGAAGCTTCTTTGTATGGAGGTGATTTACATAGAATGGAGATGGAACAGCCGGCGGAGTTGGGTCATTCGAGGATAGGCCCCTTTGAGCCGCTCTGGGCCGATTTATGCTTCCTCTGCTGCACATTTTGGCCTCCTTCCACACACACACACACACACACACACACACACACACACACACACACACACACACACACACACACACACACACACACACACACACACACACACACACAATGATGTTGTCAAGTTGCTTGCTTTGTGCATATAACATTTTAAACCTAAATATGTTCTCTTTACAGTAAAGCAGCCATAAGTTGTCACATTTGGAAACCTGAAAACAAAGCCAGGTCAAGCATTTTTTTTTGCTTGACCTGGCTTGATTTATTGATTAATTGATTAGTGTTAAAATAATACACTAATCAATCAATCAATAAATCAATCAATCAATGCTGCTAGCACCTTGAAATAAATACAGGTAACAGAACAACTTATGGCCTTTTCAGCATCCCTAAATCTAACACCTCTATATTTTTGATGTGTGTACAGTATTGATTATAAACACGGATGTGAATTTCTTTTTTTTCTTTTTAAAGTATATTTTTGGGGCTTTTTGGCCTTTACAGTAATGGACAGGACAGTTGAGAGAGAGACAGGAAATGGGAGGCAGAGAGGGGGGGATGACACGCAGGATAGGGCCGCTTGACGCAGGATTCGAACCGGGGGCCGCCTGCTGTGAGGACTGTAGCCTCAACACATGGGGCGAGTGCTCTACCAACTGAGCTAAATACCGCCCCCGGATGTAAATTTCTGATTTCAAACTTATCGGACATTTTCTTGGTGTGGGGTTTGACTTGACTCAAGCCGGGAGAATTCATGTTGTAAATAATGTAAAAATTGCCCTGAAGTTGCTTTGCTGTTCCAACATCCATAGAGCACCCTCTGTCCTGTCATGTTTTACATCTGGATACTTGTTGGTGTGGTGTCTATGAGGGCATGTTGGCTGAAGCGACGGTCGCCCTGTTACTATATCTCGTACTCAGCACTTCTAGAATAGAATAGAACTTTATGAGCCACGAAGGGAATTTGCCATGTACATAAAGAGAGGGGTCAGTGCACAAACTGAGACAGTACATGCTGTACTCATCCTGTGCTCATCCATTACGTAAGCTTGTTGATTAGATGAAAATGCACTTCAAAAAGTTGGGAATACACACCCGCCGCTGTAGCATTTACTGTAAATGTAGGTAGTTCATTTCATTGCAGGCCACGGCATACGCTACAAAGAGTGCACTGCTTGTAAAGTGTGCAGTACTGCAGTTTATCTCTTGTATCCAGTTAGCTCCGTGGGAGAGAGAGGGAGGCCCCAATACATATTTGCCTGCCAGGGATCACTCATGGAGGGCTGGAGAAAGTGGGCGAGTGAGAAAGGGGGTGGAGGCTATAGCCTCACTGCTAAACAGGAAGTTGCACAACATCTGTTCCTTGGCATACAGAGAGGGACTGAATGGCCAGCTGTGTGTTGCAGAGTGTGTCTTCATGCACAACGTGCTACATCCAGGCAGACAATGTGACATTCCTCTCTATTTCCCAAATCCTTGACATCTGAAAGCAACTGTCTTACATTACTCAGAGTTTCCACTTCTTTTAACTAGAGTTTATTCTTCGTGCATCCAGTGGAGAAGAAACCAATGTGCGTTTAATCACTGCCAGAGGTTAAGTATCAGAGCAATATTTCAAAAGCATTGCAAAGTATTTAGCAAGTAGTTCTGTTTAACTTCCAAAAAGCCGGCGAACTAAAGGTACTTCAGCAAACTTGACAGGTAGGAACAGTCCAAACATTGTGAACATAAGCAATTATTTCTCAGAACGAGGCAAAAAAACAAAAAACAGAAGCAAATATTTGTGTACACGGGAGCTGAAATCTACTGCCTGAGAGCAAGAAGAACTGTTACATTTTTTAGCAATCTTTCTCATGGTGTCAGCACTAAGCATTTCCCTTAGATGAAATGAGACAATGTAGTCTTTTGTATCTTCAACTGTAAAATATTTATTCATTTGTGACTAACACAGTCACAAAGCGGGAAACAGCAGTTCCAGAGAAAAGGACTGATAGCTGATGATGACTACTTATTGATACCTGCTTCATTAATTTGTTAAACATTGCAGCTCTCTGGGGGGTTCTTCTGTGCAAAGTATGGCTGCCATACAACGCTGGAGAGTGTCTCTTTTACATTTACCCTGGTGCAGAAATAGGGAAGCAACATTGTACAGAAGCTCAGTCTTTGGCTTTGAGAAGGCACAACAACTCTTTCCTAATATTTTCAAGGGACAAGGGATTGCATTAGTGCCTGTTGGAAAATGTTTTTTCCTGACAAATTGAACTGTCTTACAAAATCATCTTTGGAAATGTTAAAATTAAACTAAAGTTGATGAGGTCAAGATGATGGAGTAGATGTTTTAAATGGAACTGGGACCAAAACACAGGTGCTCTGCATTGTGTGTTGGTGTATCAAACCCACGCCCACCTTTACACACATGCACATAATCACACACGAACAAAGGAATGTGACATTTAACTAAGAACAGTGGCATTGGGCCCAGTATCACACTGTGTGTGTGTGTGTGTGTGTGTGTGTGTGTATGTGTGTGTAAAGGTGGATGGGGGGGATGGTGCACTGACAAGAAGTAGCTTATGTGTTTTCTGGCCGTTCACATTAATCCAAACATCCACGTGTGCTTAGGGTGGTACTGTATGTCACTCTTCATCAGTAACATTTTCCTTCAAAAAAATCAACAACCCTCACTTATTAGCCCAGAGGGCTCCTGTTTATTGTTTATCCGCCTGTACCAGAACACGCTTTGACAGCCTGTATATGTATTCATTTCTTCTATGTATTACATAATCATTAATTATGGTTACAGCACATGTTGGTCTTTCTATGTACATACTATGTGTATGTTGGTTGGTCCACACCACACCCTGCTACCCAGTTGACTGACAGCTTTTCTAAGTAGGTCATCTATGTAAATGCCAGCCTGTCAGTTTACATCAATGGATGCAAAGCAAAATCAGCACGCTGTGACCAAAATCAGACGGACTTCATTCTGCGTAGCCATATTTACACATCACTGACTGCATGAAGACATATTGCACTGTCGGTCAACAATATTCTAAAGCGTTTGATCCTTTCATGTGGACATGAACATACTGTAGCAATGTGTGCATCTACGGTACTGTCATTTCCCCATGCACAGTCTGTTTTATGCTTGTAGGATAATCATTGAGGTGAAATTTGCAAAAGCTTTTGTCAGCTGCTGCTCCACACATATTAAAGGCTGATTTTGTGTTGTATTTACTCCTGTGGGATCTTAAAGCTGTCATAGTTAATTAGTTTATTTCAGTAATGCATCAAATAACTGTGTAATGTCAAAGGTGCTGAGAGTCATCGCAGTTTCCCAAAGAGCTCTACAGGGAGTTTTTGTGTCTTCCAACTCATTGTTTTGGTTTTGGTTTTGGTTTAATGCCCCTGGTTCACTCCCATCACTCTCATTAGTGTTGTTTGCACTCAGAGTAGGCAGCTGTTTGTAGCAGATGGGGGGGGGTAATACCTACTCAGTATCAAACCTCAGACAGAAAAAGCACTGTTGTACACTTTTTTGTTCTTAAACACACCTTTTTTTTCTCCCCAGACTCCACAGGGCCAATGAGCGCGGCCCACACCCATCCGCCTCCCATGGGTGGCATGGTGGGCCACCCGTCAGTCATCAGCACTTCCAGGCCCCTGCCGTCCCCCATGTCCACCTTGGGTTCACCGATGAATGGCCTGGCCTCACCCTACCCCGTCATAACATCATCACTGGGCTCACCCTCTATATCGCTGCCGTCCACGCCCAACATGAACTTTGGACCACTCGGCAGTCCCCAGGTGAGAAAACGTGTGGCTGATTTGATGGTAGTAGTAGATGGTAGCGATGGACATGGTCATAAAATGCCTATTTCAGAGAGGGTTAAATTCCAAATATTTTTCTGTAAATATAACCTTTCTTCTTAGAATTAAAAGGATTTATGAACAATACATTCAGTCTAGTGCATTCCAGATGTAATATTGTTATTCATCCTCTTGGGTTACCCACTTGATGTTGTTTAAGGCAGACAAGGACTTCTATTCATCACTGTGTTCTTATCAACAGAGGTTTATATTCTTCAAATGACTTTTTTTTTGGCAAGCTTTGTCTGCATGAAACTAGCTTGTTCCTTGGTTGATCATGTGGCTCTCCTTCTTGGAATCCCCGACAGCGGTAAGGAGGTTGAAGGTTAGCCATATCCAATGTGTTTGGCTGGCCCACTTCAGCTTTTCCTTCTCTCCCCTACCCTTCTACTGACCTTTAAACGTCTCGCCCCCCAAAAGGTCACCACTGGGTTCTGTGTTACCTCTGTCATGCGAGGGGACTTAAGATCCAGTCCAACTATTAGCCCTTTAATGGATTACAGGGAGAAAGGGAGAAGACAGAGGGAGAGCGTAGCCTCAATATTTCCTGGTTTTATTTTTTTTCAGGGCATTTTGTGTTTTTCTAACTTTATCTCTGATTGGCCTTGGTCTCATTTTTCAGTTCAATTTTCATTTATATATCAGAGCTTTTATGATGCAAACACAGCTCCCTTCTGTGAGAGGTGCATCTCTTCAGATTTAATAAACAGCACGCTCATAAGACTCCTCTTTCTCTGGCATAAGAGCTAATGCTGGTACGTTCTTTTCACTGGTCCTTTGAATGAACTACAAATCCCACAAGGCCCAGAGCTTTGATTGTCAACTGCACATGCATAAACACATGCATACACACACATTGTGCTTCAGAGGCTGGATCCAGGCCAGTGCTGCAGGGTGCAGCATTCAATAGTATACGTTGCTTCAATCAGAGTATGGGTCTGTGCCTTTAGGGACAGTCAGGGGTTAATACGATTGTATGGTGTACCCATCTTTCCACTGCTCGCCAACAGCCAGTGACCAAGCCACTGTCAGGTCATTGTGTCATGTAACATCTCATACTGTTTTCATTGGTGAACTGGAGTTCAAGAGCAGTTCAGGGTTGACAGCATTTAGCACAAGAAAATTCAATATGATGCTTGTACATCTATTTTCACATTTTATGCTGTCACATTATTTTGTGATCATATAAACTAGTTATTTTTACATAGATAATCAAAGAGTGTAACCTAAAAATCTTTCTTTTCTGTTTTTTTTTTTTTTAATTAGCTGATAAATGTGTGATTCATGACATTCTCCCGAAACTAACTGCTTTTAAAAGCATCTGTCTTAAACTGTCTTTAGTTTAATATCATGGAAGACTTAAACAGTGATTTGGGATTCGACAGACTAATTATCTATTGATCTATTTATTGATGAATTGACGAGAGGTTTCATTTCTATTCACATTTTTATCACTGTTTGAGACTTTAAAACTGAATGAAAAAATGAATGTGCACAGTTGCCATTTGAAAATGAATCAGTTTTCTTAGATTTCAGAGGTTTATTCTAGATATTCATGATTTTTGGTGAAAAGTGTATATATGTCTGGCCCATTAAAGGCCCAAGTAAAACTTACATGTATGATGCAGTATGTTCTTCATACCATGTGTTATATAAAGAATGTATGATGAAATCAATAATCCATGGGCAGCGCTTGTAGCCCTTTTTTGCACCAATATGTTGTCTGTCTGTAACGGCATGTGCGTCTGAACAACTGTTTGAATACACCGCAAGGCTTCTTTTTTCAAACCACACGTGTGTAAAAATTAATTATTTGTGAAAAGTGCGTGGAAGAGTGCGCAGAAGAGGAATATCTGTGTACCACTGACTCACCGATGAGCAAATACATAGGGGGGCTGAATGCTCATTTAAGTGTGACTCTGTGCCTGTGGGGCATCTACAATCGAGGCGGTAGTGAAGGTGTAGAGAACCAGCGCGCTTCTGGAAAACTGAAGGACAGAGAGAAGATCTCGTACACTCTCTCTGCTGTGAGGTCCCAGCCGTAGAGTTTATTCGGATGAAAGTGCACCTCGTAAATAAGTGATAGGAAGAGCCTGAGGTGACTGTGAGGAGGCTGTCCTATATGTCATACTGCATCAAAGATATAGGACAGGAGGGCATATGTAGGTCAACCTTGTTGTTTCCAGTTGGATTACAGATGTTTGCAGATAAACAACTAAACAAACAGAAAAGTGCAGCACATGCATCCTACCTGGCTCTTGTCAGCAGGAGAGGATCAAAGGGCAAAGAGACGATAAGAGAAAGAGAGGGAGATAGATGAAATAGGAGTCAGACTTGTTGCGTTGCCTCATTTACGTAATTAGGGCTCATTACATATCTGTTGTGTTGTGGACAGCAAGAGCTTCACGTCTTTTAACCTCAATGCACTTCTTAAGGTCACATTAGGCCTCTTACTGCAGTGAGAGTCCCCAGTCTCATTGAGTAAGGTTTGAATGTTTGTGAAACCACCTGGGGTACCATAATAAGAAGCTTTTGATTCTCAAAAATTAAAATTTGACCCGAAGAAACACATTGTGCAGAGATTAGAGGCATCAACATCATAAGACTAATCATAAAATTTCACTCATTCCAAGAAATTTGAAGACCCTGCACAGGAGCGCCCTCTGCTGTTTAAGATTGAGAACTGCAGTGTCTGTACACGTGACTCCTACGCCTCTCCCTGTCAACAAACAAGTAAAAAAAAAAAGAAAAAGAAAACCTGTATGACAAGCCTCTGACAGAAGGCTCAGCTCCTCCCAGTGACAGAGCATGTGATCGCACCCTGAGACACTTTCACAATAAAGTGTGTGGGTGGAGAGAAAGTAATAATATGGGTGAACGGAAAACAAAGTAAAAAAAAAAAAATAGAGGAAGAGAGAGAGTGTCATGAGACTGGCTAACACTTTCTTGTTTCTCCTCTGCTTCCTCCTTAGCTCAGTTTTCATCAGTCTTGGCCACCTAACCTTCGACTCGCTGTCTCTGTTCTCTCTTCTGTCTTCCTGTCATCCTCAGATGAACTCTATGAACAGTGTCAGCAGCTCGGAGGACATCAAGCCTCCACCAGGCCTGCAGAACCTCGGGAACATCAACTACCAGTGTACAAGCCCCGGGGGAATGTCAAAGCACATCTGTGCCATTTGTGGGGACCGCTCCTCAGGTAATGTTAGGGGGAGAGAAATGTACACTCCCACTTCCCACAAACATTGCCACACAGATAACTGGAGGAAAGGTAGCAGAGACAGATGGGGTTTTTTAAGATGACATGTTGGTATCTTGTCAGAACAGTTTATTTTTCCTACTGCTAAGATGTTTATTTGTACTGTAATTCACTAAATGTAGCAGTTAACTATTTAGTAAATGGCAGCATGCTTCCTATCCTGATTCCAAACATGTCCATAGTGAGGTTTACAGTCCACCTTGTTATAGTTGGGCCAAAGCTGGTGTGATGATGTGAGTTTTGCTTCCACAGGAAAGCACTACGGTGTGTACAGCTGTGAAGGATGCAAAGGCTTCTTCAAGAGGACTGTCCGAAAAGACCTCACATACACATGTCGAGATAACAAGGAGTGCCTGATTGACAAGCGCCAGCGAAACCGCTGCCAGTACTGTCGCTACCAGAAGTGCCTGGCCATGGGCATGAAGAGAGAAGGTGTGTGTGAGTGTTTATGTTTAAGATGAATAGGGATGGGTTTTGATGTGAGCTAAAGGTCTGTGTTCTTTAATCTTGTCGAACCCTGGAGATAACATCACTACAGCTGCATGCTGTACAGACATGAATTGTTCAACCCTGCAGAACTATATTTTCAAGGTCCACATCTGACTGAAATGCAAAAGTAGTATGTTGTATATTTGCATGGTATATTGTGGCATCAATGAACATGTGTATGTTTTTGTAGCGGTACAGGAAGAGAGGCAGCGGGGAAAGGAGCGAGGGGAGAATGAGGTGGAATCTACCAGCAGTTTCAATGAGGAGATGCCCGTGGACAAAATCCTGGACGCTGAGCTCGCTGTGGAACCCAAAACAGAGACGTACAGCGACGGCAGCCCCGGAAACTCTGTAAGAATCACACACAGTGAGCAGGACTTGGCTAAACCTGTGAGCTCTGACTGATTACTATGCGGCAAAGGTTGCCCTCATGTGTAGTGGTCTGTCAAAATGTACATATTTGTGATCTTTAAGCTGAAGTGATGGAATATGATCAGCCCAAGGGTAAATAAAAACAGCAAGGGATCTCCAAAACACGGATACAGCAGTTCATGATCCACAACTCAAATGTTCTCATTAACACAAGATGAGCAGTTTATAGTGTTAAATCCAGGCTCTACTATAACTCCATTCTTCAGACAAGCTGCTGACAGCTACTTTGAAGTCTGTTGTGCTCTGAGAAGTCAGCAAATTAACAGTAATGTAGACACTGACACTGTACAATCTCATGCAGCCCTGCAATAAATCCTACCACCCAAATCTAATAATGTTGAACTCTGGTGACGGTGTGCCGTTGGTAACTCAACTCTGTGATCATTTCAAAGACCATCCTCTTAAACTTTCACAAGTCTTGAGAGGAATTTGTTGGTTTAGAAAGCACCCAATATAGTTGCAGCTGCTCTAACTGCTGTTAGATAAATTTAGCAGGAAGCTCACCAGCAACATTATTGACTTTATTGTTTTTTTTTGCAATTTTGCACTTGTTCTTCTCCAGACCAATGACCCTGTCACCAATATTTGCCAAGCAGCAGACAAGCAACTCTTCACACTAGTTGAATGGGCCAAAAGGATCCCGCACTTCTCCGAACTCCCGCTCGATGATCAGGTCATCCTACTACGAGCAGGTAGGCGCACATGCAGCCCCATGCATTCACAAACCTGCGTGTGAAGATACGCAAAGGTACCTCACCAAACAGCAAACAATCTTTTCTACATACCAGAAGTTATTCATCTCCAGGCAGAAGGTCTATTTAAGTCTTCCACATTTGCTGAGCACAAATTTGCCATCTAGTTTAATGGAGCAGTGAAACCAAATATAACTGGACTATTTGCCAAGTCCCAGCAGTGCAGATTGCAACTGTACCAGGGCTGACCTCTGCTGGTGACAGATTTCACACACAGGTCTGAATGAGAGAGTCAAGAAGTCTAAAAACAGACATACTAAGAATTATTTTAGCTTTAAGAAAAGGGATGACAGAGAGATGGGGAAAGTCACAGCTGCTTTCTTTTTGCATCCAGGCTGGAATGAACTGCTTATTGCCTCATTTTCGCATCGCTCAGTCACGGTAAAAGATGGCATCCTGTTGGCGACGGGCCTCCACGTCCACAGAAGCAGCGCCCACAGTGCTGGAGTGGGCTCCATCTTTGATAGGTAGGTAGTGCATTCGGTCACGATGGGCCTGACAACATTAGATCAAATATTACAGCAGCCTTGTATCGCTAATTGCTGGTAGTACAAACCCCTGTTAGTAAGAGCCTTCACCACTTTATAGCACCCGTGCTGGACTGGACCACAGGACCTTAGCAAACCTGCTCTGCTAACTGTCTTAGGCCTCAAGTCCCATGCTTTTATTCTGAACTTGGAACATCTGCTTTTAGTTTTTGCGCACCAACCGGATGGAATTACCTTTAAAACATACTCAAGATTGACACTCTCACTTCTCCTGGACTTTTCAGGACTTGGCTCTCAAACCACCTCCCTTTAGTGTGCAACTGTTTTACTGAGCAATGAGTATTTTTTTCTACTGTTTTACTTCCTTTTTAATCTCTTGTTTGAGTTGTGTATTTCTCTGTATCTCGACATCATTACATTACGAAAACATTAATAAAGGTTTGATGAAGAGGGAAGTGCAACTGAAATACACTTCCACAAGAGCTGATTAAGTAAATGTTGAGGCAATTGTTTTAACCATCAAACCAATCAACTGATTTATAGTCTATGTGGTAACTTTCTAATTTTATCTTCTCTTTATTCCTGGCAGAGTCCTAACAGAGCTGGTATCTAAAATGAAAGATATGCAGATGGATAAGACGGAGCTTGGCTGCCTGCGAGCCATCGTCCTGTTTAACCCAGGTCAGTTACATCACATGCTAGAAAGCAACACAAGTAGTATTATTGGTCAAACCTAATGCCAGCCAGGCATTAGGATGTGTTTAATGTACTGTGTATTTTTATCCAGGACAAGCCACAGTGACACAGTGGCTTCAATTTGTGCGTTCTCAGTATGCAGGTGGTGGAGGTGGATGTTTTGTGGATCGGAGGGGTTTTTATGTGGTTTTGTGTGACTGTGACTTTGTACTGGTTTCAGACGCAAAAGGTCTTTCAAACCCACCGGAGGTTGAGGGGCTGAGGGAAAAAGTGTACGCTTCGTTGGAATCATACACGAAACAGAAATACCCAGACCAGCCCGGCAGGTAGGAAATGCATCACAATACAGGATCGATCAATATAAAACACCAATGTTATAATTGCTGCTTGGGTTTGCTCGGAGCAATTAAGATTGTAGATTACATTACGTACTGCACAGTTCATTCATAACTAAAACACTTTGATGTGCCTGCTGCATTCAGTTGAAAAGGATATACAGTAGGTTTGTGGTGGTGGTGATGATGGTTCCAATTGATTATTTTCATTCTGCTGTTGGGAGCTGTATAAGAGCCACAGGTGCCAGTGAATGTAAGATGAAGATAAAGACTTTGAATGATGACGATATTTTCCCTCTTACCCAGGTTTGCCAAACTGCTGCTCCGCCTGCCCGCCCTGCGCTCCATTGGCCTCAAATGTCTGGAGCATCTGTTCTTCTTCAAGCTGATCGGGGACACACCTATCGACACCTTCCTGATGGAGATGCTGGAGGCTCCGCATCAAATCACATGACACCAGTCCCCTCTCCTTCCCCCTGTATATACTCCCACATTGTCAGCGATATGAAGATGGAATTAAAAAGAAAAGACTTGATTTTAATTGTAAAACAGCATATTTTGTACCAAGCAAAACATTGTAATTAAAATTTTAAAAAGTATTTTGAGGGTGTTGGGAGGGTGAGATGGAGGATTGAGTTCACTGTCAGAATGAATTCTAATGCAAATGTTAACAGATTTCTTTTGTAAATAGATAATTTCTGGTGTCCGTTTTAAAAACAACCCAATGCAATTTAAAAAAAAAAAAGAATAATATTTTATTCAAAGAGGAAGTGAATAAAAATATCCCTACATTTCTTAAAACACACGAGAATTCTTACTGAATAAAGTTATTTAAAAACTAGTCTAAGTTTTTAATCTGTGTTTATTTTGTCATATTTTGTTGTTGTATATAATATATTTTTAAACTGCACAGCAGCACCAATATTTTAAAAAATGTGGGTTGCTACTTTACCCACTTAAAAAAAAAAAACTATTCCTATGTATGTCTTATATTTCCATGCTAGCCACTAGATGGCATCCATGAGGCATAAACATGATGATATGCATACACAGCCAGACACCATTTCTTGTTTAATTCTGTGAGCACGCTGCTTGACATACTGTTTTCTGTTGCCTCTTTTCTCTTAACATAGCCATTACAAATAAACTGCAATATCCAAATGTGTCAAAGGTAAAATGTGTTGCAACAGAGACAGCAGAGACAATCTGGCCTACTTTTTTTTCTGTGAATATGAAATGCAAAAAATAATATTTCCAATTGAAATCTTAATTGATTGCAATCACAATATCTGCAAAAATAATCCAAGTTTAAAATCGGAATTCTTCCCCACAACCTTAGAAAGAAATATATACATGCACACAACACAACACACACTAATCACACATTATCTCTCAGTATACTTAGTACCCGTTATAAAACCCTGTGACTTGTCTTAAGCATGACTGTTACCTAAAACATTGTAGCAACATTTTAAGCAGACTAATATGGAGGTGCAGCTTCTTCTGAGTGGTACACACTGCACATAACTGAACCTAATCCCACTAAACAAACAGCCAGTGATTGATTTTGCAGATAAATGGCATGCAGTCACAGTCACTTAATTATATTCCAAAACAGACCAAAAAAATCACTATAAATTTCAACACTGTTTTGTCCTTTTTTCTTTTTACATTAAGCAAAAAGAAATTTGATGAAATCATGTTAACAGCAGTATAATCCCCCACAAAGCATGGATAAAGAAATGCCTCCCAGGTTAAAGGGACAACGAGGAGTTTTGGAAAAGCGAAGCGTTTTCACACTACATTTATGAGCCTCCGCGCGCACCGTAAAATTCTTTGACCGGCGCAAGACAGACTCATGTTTTCATTCATCAATAATTAAAGTCAGAGGTTCAAAGAGGATCAGTTACCGTCATAGTTCCAATCATAAACGGCGATTCTGCTGCGTTATTCTCATGACTCGCCACTAAGGAAACGCTGGTCGGCTCGACCAGCATTTCCGCCACCACTAATAATAACAAAATAACGATAGAGACAGAACGATATATTTATCGAAAATGGGCCCATTAACAAGTGTGGGTAGCGTAGATTCATCCACATTAACGTGAGACTTTTTTATAACCAAATAGAAACTCCACGTTGTCCCTTTAAGTTATCTACTTTACAACAACCCCATTACTTTACGTAAACAATCATCTCTGTGTCTGGTGACCTCCTGTGGTGGTCTCCTATTTCTTCGCGATCGAACTGACTCTTCAGTTGGTGTAGCACCAGATGCACTGCTCCCTTTGTTACTGTAAAGTACACAACAGGCAGGTCTTTGGCATCTACTTGTGCTGTGCCAGTCATCGCCAGTCGTCCTATGCTGGTTACTGGTGGAGGTAATGACATATTCCTCTTCAGTTGTTGAATCTGGTATCAGGAAGTGACAAATTGCTTGCTCCTGAACACTTGATCCACATGTTGCCCAACAACTTTACCATTTGCCAGCAGGAAACTGGTCCTGCAGCCTCCAGTATCACTCCTCAGTGGCATTGCTAGAAATCCTGGGCCCCTGGAAAAAATACCTAAGTGGCCCCCCTCCGATTTTTCATCACCACTTTTTCTGAAACGATGATGTCATACCCCCCAGTCTATGGACGTAACATAAACAATGGCCGACTACCATCGGCTCCCTCGGACACTGCAGCTAAATCATCACCAATCGTCATATTTGCATTGACATTTAATCGACTTATACTGTGTTGAATTTGAATTGAGCAGGGGAGCTTTCCATCTGTTCTTGGTGTTTGTGTGGCAGCGTTACAGTGCCACACGCTCCACACAGGCGTGGTATACTACAGTGTTTCGAGTCGTTTTCAGTGGATCTGTGTGTATATTTCTTGATAGCAGTTTACGCATATTTTTTTCAAAATGAACAAGAAAAAGATAGTTTTGGGTGAAGCTCCTTTTTTCTTGTGGACAAGGTCTAAACGGGGGCATCTATGTTCCCCGATCAGGGGAATATAGGAACCTTTTTCTGAAAAATGGTCCTATGTTCCCCGCTGTTGCTGGTCGATGGACTCTCTGGACTCTCTCTATCTGGCCTGTCTAGCCTCTACCTGGTCTTTTTTTACTAAACTTAACCAACTCCTTTCTGCCTAAACCCAACCAATGGGACTTCTCACTCAAAGTCACAACTCAACTTCTCACTCAAAAGTAGGCAAAATATGCCACTCTAAGTCACTCACTTCCAGGTATGGGTACAAAAATTGCATGTTCTCTGGGTCCTTTTGGGGAAAAGCGGGGAACATAGGACCCTTTTTGCCCATACAAAGTGGGGAACATAGGACCTGGGATGATCCCATTTAAACCAGGGATGTCCCAGCCTGCCTGAGGGTCCAACCCAGTTGTTAAAATTGCACATATTTTTCTTAAGAAAATTTCAGGTTGTACATAATTTTGTAAAAAGGATAGTTCATTACCTGTGAACATCTTAAAGGGATATTTCGGCGTAAGTTAAACCCATGGTCCAACACCGTGACACAGAGTTAGACCCCCCCCTGCAGAGATTAAGTCTGCTAACCGCTATAGCTTCTCTAGTAGCAACTTTAGCAATGACCGCACCATAACAAACAGCGCCGTCTATTTCTCCACGCACATAATACGAGGCATAAAACATCTGTTAGCTTTGCCTGGTTTCTGTTGAAAAGAGACCACACAACACAACTCACCCATTCTCCTCCAGTTATACGCTATGCAGCAACTTTCCGCGTCCAGCATAGAGTCCAGGCACTGGCAAAACACGTCCGAGTCCGACTGGCAGCACAAAACATTCAGCAGCCACTGGCAGGCTGTGGCCACACTCTTCATATGTCTGTGGCTCGAACCCCCCAGGCCCAGCACATAGACTCCGGCAATTTAACTTTTCTCCTCAATTTCCTTCAGCTCGTCTTCGGTAAACTCGGTCTCAAAGTGATAGGGGCGCCCATCGAAATGAAACCAGTCGTAGTTGTTCTCAAACTGCATAAATTCAGCTGTGTTGCTGTCTGCTTCACTATGTTACAGTCAGTCTCTTCCCGCAACAAACGTCGTCCTGATCTCGCGCGTGACGTCACGTCTAATCTCGCGCTTGTTTACGTGATTTTCTCCCGCAAATATCTATTTCCCTGTGAACACTCGATAGTAACTTTTATAAACTGATAGGCAAGATACATAGGAACTTTGACTGCGTTGCATGGAGTAATAATCACAAATGTCCATCCTTGAGCTGTGGTAGAGCCCTCACTCGGTAATCGCCTCAAAGCAGCGGATTAGCTACCTGTAGCAGTAACAAGCAGACATAGTCGGCCTCGGACGTGTTTTTGGACTTTATGCTGGACGCGGAGAGTTGCTGCATAATGTAGGACTGGACTCTGGAGGAGAGTGGGTGAGTTGTTTTCGTCTCTTTTCAATAAAAAACAGGCAAAGCTAACATTGATGCCTATTTTTATGTGCTGGGAGTGGACCCTGTTTGTCATGATGGCGTTTGGTGCTGTTCTGAGCATTATTTGTGGCTGAGTGGCTTGATCGCGGTTTGCGCGTGTTTGTTATGGTGTGGTCATTGCTAAAGTTGCTACAACTAGAGAAGCTAGCCGTTAGCAGATAAAGTGCATTTCATGCATATTGCTTGTTTTGTGGCATTGTTTTGATAGAGCAGCATTAGGGCCTAGTATCATTAGTCAGGGTTATGTACACTGCAAAAACTCAAAATCTTACAGAGAATATTTCAAAGGAGGTTAAAACGAAAGCAACTGGACTTAGTTATTTGTCTAGGAGAACTGATTAAGCCTCTTGGATGAGAGGTGAAACATCTTCCTAGACAAATACGACCTGGACAAATGATACAGAGAATATTTGTCTTAAAGGGACAACAAGGAGTTTTGGAAAAGCGAAGCGTTTTCACTAGGGCTGTCAGAGTTAACGCGTTAAGCGCCATGCGATTAATTTAAAAAAATTAACACGATTAAATTTTTTAATCGCTGTTAATCGCGGCCCATTTTGTCCTCTGTCTGCTGGACTGGAGGACTGGAGTGTGGGACCTCCAGTCCAGTAGGTGGCGGTAAGGCACCTTCAAGTTGGTTGCTACACAAATATACACAGTCTAACATATATCCACAGCTCCATCCATTGATTTTTTGATGGCTTTGTTGTAAACAAATGCACATGGCCATGTATTGATTTTTTTGACTCGGTTGTCAACAAATGCACATGGCCAGGCAGAGGTGTAGCAAAGTAAAGGGCAATTTCCACTGGATGCAATTCGTTTCAATTCTGTGTGAGTTTCTTTCATCATGTGTTATGATTAGGTAGGCCTACTAGGTCCGGTCTAAAAGTTGTTTGTCTAAAGATTATAACACTTTGGAGTGTTGAAAGTCCAAAGCGCCATATATAATATTTTTAATAGAGATTAATCGCGAGTTAAAGCAGAAGTAAGTGGTCCGGTCGTTTTCGCTAATGCTGCGTTCCAGGCAGGCTTTTGAAATCGTAAATTACAGCTTCAAGTCACAACTTACGACTTTGTAGCGTTTCAGGCATCCCACTCGTGTTTTTCCGACCTGTTTTACCGGTGAAAGTCACTATAACGGCCACTCGTAACTTCTGACCCGTGAACTCGTACCAGATCGAACTGGTATGACTTCACGGTCGGAAAAATACGAGTTTCCTTGAACGCACCATAACAGTCCTCGTCCCTACGTCGCCACATTCACGGCGTCCCTTGGCTGCACACACAGCCCTGCATGCCGTTCTCTCTCCTCGTTGGATAAAAACTGTAGGATACGATAAATGTTTTCTCCTCGGCTCAGAGCAGAGCAGAGTGACTGACAGACCCGTGTTTCAGTCCAAACACTCTATGTAAGTGATTGCTGTCGGAAGATATAACTATTTAGGGACTTATATTAACACAAATATATCACTTACTTCTGCTTTAACTATGGAAAAAATGCGATTAATCGCGATTAGAAAAATTAATCGTTTGACAGCCCTAGTTTTCACACTACATTTATGAGCCTCCGCGCACCGTAAAATTCTTTGACCGGCGCAAGATGGACTCGTGTTTTCATTCATCAATAATTAAAGTCAGAGGTTCAAAGAGGTTCACATACCGTCGTAGTTCCGACCATTAACGGCGATTCAGCTGCGTTATTCTCATGACTCGCCACAAAACCGAAAGTAAGGAAACGCTGGTCGGCTCAACCAGCATTTCCGCCACCACTAATAATAACAAAATAACGATAGAGACAGAACGATATATTTATCGAAAATGGGCCCATTAACAAGTGTGGGTAGCGGAGATTCATCCACATTAACGTGAGACTTTTTTTATAACCGAATATAAACTCCTCGTTGTCCCTTTAATTCTAGTCAAAAATGTAATTTCTAGTCAAAACAAATCTCATTATACTTAAAATAAGACTCATCACATAAAAAGTAGCTTGTTTTTAGGCACTTTTACTTTTTTCAAACATATTTTCACTTGAATTAAGTTGAAAAATCTGATAGTGGAGCAAGTTTTTCTTTCTTATTACAAACTCAAAAAACTGCTTCCACTGGTAGATATTTCTACTCACTAATACAAATTAATTTGAAACAAGTGAAAATGATCTAAAAACAAGTTCATTTTTAGGTGATGAGTCTTATTTTAAGTGGAAAGAGATTAGAGATTCTTGGAAAGATTTTGAGTTTTTGCAGTGTAGAATAATAGTCATAGAAAGATTAGGCTACTGGGGTTTTGGGGGGGGGGGGGGGGGGGGGGGCTACTGGGCTGTGCCCCCTAGAATTGTCATCACTTTTCACCCCTATGCAATGGCCCTGTCACTTGGTTTCTGCATCAGCATTGACTCTTGCCGTGGATGCAGCCCTGTCTCGTCAAATCAATGTTTCTTCTCAATTGGCATGCACTTGCTCCTTTTTAAAAGTAATTATTATATTTTTCCATTTCACTCAAATGTAGCCTTGTCAAAATACAGACACAGGATTTGTTTTAGGTTTAATCTGTCAGGTTCAGGATAAGGGTTAGGCTATCTTTCACTTTTCTCATTGGGGGTGTTCAGGCCTTACTCCTACGACCATTTGACATCAAGTGCCCCCCACCTGCATGGTAGAAACTCCCTGCACAGCAAACAACAAATTAAAACAAAGGGCAGGAAAAAGGTTTCCCTTTTAGGAAAGAAACTGGAAGTCAAATGAAGAAGAAGAAAAACAAATCTCTGAGCTAAGTATGGCAGGAAATCATGGAGAGACTTAAGTCAAAAGTATAATCAAATAAGAAATGGTAAATGGCAAGATGAATGGAACATGGAACCAAATGAGAGTTGGAGCAATGAAAAGAGAAGAAGAATCTTACAAATGAATTCGGGGAATGTGGGCATCAGAGCTATGGTTGCATTTTTGGTAAAACTGATCAACTCAACACATTTTAGAGGGTGCAGGCAGTAATGGTCAAGGAGGTGCCAATTACCACTTTGTGGCTGCTGGTTCACAAACTTTAAGTATAATTATTAATTTCAAAAGAAAATTAATTATGCCTAATTAAAAATATAACCAACAATCAGATGGCAGGTAACTCACTACCTTTCAAGTGTTTCAGAGTGAGATCCACAATCAGTACCTCAGTTAGGCTACTTGTATTCCTTTAGTCCGTAAGTGTCCACAAATCAAAAAAGGTCTTTTCATAAAAGAAGTCCAAAGTCATGGATATTCAACTGAAGTCCACTGCAGACTTCAGTTGAATACTTCTGGCAGTAGTCTCCTGCAACAGTCTCGCTTATGAAACTGGAACAGGTCAATCATCTTCTTTTCACAGACTCACACTGATACAGCAGGACCAGGCTACTGTAACAGCCATCACCACAGGATGGGCTGAACCAAAGTGAAGTGCCTCAGAACGCTGTACTCTGATTGGTCAGGTTCACAGAGAGTCAGAAGGCTTTAAAGAGCCCTCTGACAAAACATCTCAAAGTCAGAATAGAGTACAGTAAATAAAAGACTGCTTCTGTAACATTTCAGCAAAATGTTTTTAATTGACTCGAAGAACAAAATAATCAACACCAAATGTGACCAAATAATTTCTTATAGGGAAGAGTTCATGAAGCGTTAACTGACACAAGCAAGATTAAGGTAAAAAAAACAAAAAAAAAAACATCAGTTTTTGTACATTTTCGGTTAATTGCCTTATTGTTTTTCTACTTCCACCATCACATCTTCCATTTCTTATTCTGGGATGGGGCACTGGTTAGGATAGCTACAATAAAGCCCATTCTGTGAATATCACTGTCTCTATTTTTCTCCTGAAACAGACTAGCTATCTCTCCCCCGGTCTTTTGTTTCATAAAAGGCACTGACCTTGATTTGTAAAAAACATTGTGACATTAGCTACATTTTTGCTTTGAAGCCTTTCAACATAGCTCAGCATTAAACACCTGTGCTGGGCATCCATCCATCCATCCATCCATCCATCCATCCATCCATCCATCCATGTTATCAAGACTTTTACCATGACTGATGAGTGGCAGCAAGACAGGACACTGTTGCCTGACTAATCAGAGCCCTAACTGTAGACCTATGAGGATGAATATGACCCTTTAACCTGCACTTTATTTCTTGAACACTATCATTGTTCTCTAAAGGGAAGAAAGAAAAATCCTTTCATGTGTGCGTCTGTGGTAACTCTGGCATTCAGCGTGGGGAGGGGAGGGAGAGACAGAGACAGACAGAGAGAGAGAGAGTGACAGAGGGAGGGGGGAAAGAGAGGTAACCTGCACCTGCACATGGAGGAAGTCTCTCTCTCTCTCTCTCTCTCTCTCTCTCTCTCCTTCCCGTCCACTCCTAATAGGATAATTGATAGATAGCCCTAAATAGTCAATAACTCTGGACTGGAGCGAGGTCGTCGGAAGCTCTGAGGAGAAACTTTGATGCGCTGCTCTCTGAGTCTCGGAGCAGCAAGTTGCAGCGGGACTTTGAACGCCGGAGATGCTCTGAGAGCAACTGGAAGTTAAAATCTAAAACACTTGGCTGCCGTCAGGAAACCCGGATTTTACAGGTAAGATTTTATTTATTTATTTATTTTAAACTTGGGTTTAATTTCATGTTTGAACAGGATTATGTTTATTTTACTTGAGTTAACTTGAAACCACTATCTCCTCAGAGTGTAGCGGTTATAGAAGGGTAAATTGATGTAAATTTATGACATAATTATATCACCCTTAGACTGCTATTTAAACTTTTTTTATTTTATTTTTTTACTTTAAATCTCGAGATGTTGTATTTTTCGCGGCATTCATGGTGACCACACATATTCAATCTTTGATTAGTTTAAATCACGATTAAAATAATTGATTCAGTATATGTAACACTCTTCAGAAATGTAATTTAAACATTTTAAAGAGGTGGAGTCGTGTTTTGATGAGTCTTCATTAAACTTTTCATTCAGTTTGTCACATCCCAAATTAGCCTGCACTGTATTTCGTCCGCATCCTCATCCTGCTGATTGGAAAAGTGTTGTAATGAGAGGATTTCCCATCACTGCAGATATGGATCAGAGGGCAGTGTGCGCCGGATGCCACCGACTGATCACAGACAGATTCCTGCTCAGAGTCACTGACGGCCTCTGGCATGAGGGCTGTGTGCGGTGCGCAGCGTGCGGGGACGCGCTCAGGAACTCCTGTTTTCTGCGGGACCGCAAACTTTACTGCAAACGGGACTATGCTGAGTGAGTGCTCACCTCCAACTAAATATGTTTAAAGGTCGAAAACTTTCAGAGTAGTGGTTTTAATGGACATTCACCAAAGTCATGTGACGTTGTGGCTATATTGCAAGTGATGAAGACATTTTAATGCAATTAATTTTATCTTGGTACATTTTTTTTTATCATAGTTTGTGACAATACTGCATGTATTCAATATCCACAATATGTCACAATAATCCCATGTCCTCTTTCAAACTCGAGGTTCACAAATTCCAGATATAGTTTACCAGGATTTGGTGCAGTTAGATAATACTATATTACACAGGTATAAACATCTAATGGTACTTTTTTCCTACATAGAGTAGAACAAGCAACATCCTCCACTTACATTTTACCATTTTCGCATTAAAGTCTATTTGAAGTAAGAAATGTTCCACTGCAGTGACTATAGGACAATATATTGTTTCATTGTCCATTTTATAGGAATGAGGTGCTTTTCATTTTGTTCATAGGCTGGATTTTCCATTTTGTTTTGTCTTGTATTATTCGTTTCATTTTATTTTTTGGCCTCCTGTCCAAAATGATTCTGTGATTCTGTGATATTAAGGCAATTTTCACAACAGAACCCTTGTCCACATCTGACCTTGACTAAGAATGTGTGTGTGTGTGTGTGTGTGTGTGTGTGTGTGTGTGTGTGTGTGTGTGTGTGTGTGTGTGTGTGCGTGTGTGTGTGTGTGTGCGTGTGTGTGCGTGTGTGCGTGTGTGTGTGTGTGTGTGTGAGAGAGAGAGAGAGAGAGAGAGCGAGCGATAGTGAGACAGAGATAGAGAACAGAGAGTTGAGTGATTTCTCTTATTAGCTTTATGTGTATTCTGCATTGTGGTGCCTACTGTATACATGTATGGCTACATCTTGTAGTTGTACTTGTTGTGTACGAAGGAAGTATTGTGTCATTGTATGTGTGCCTGCGTATATTATGAGCTGACTTCCAGGGAAGTTGGCACAGTGCGCTAAGAACAAGGTGACTGTAGGAGGAAGGGGTGGCGAGGGAGCTGGAATGTGAGAACACTATTGCATACTGTACATCCATACACACACACACACACACACACACACATGCTCACAAAACAACACAATCACACCTTCACACACACATACAGCACACAACTAGGGGTAGAGCTCAACTGACACATTGTCAAAATGTGTTAAAATTTCGAGACCCACTGGCGTGGCAACTGCAAGCTGGGGACAACATATGGTCTCGTCCACGAGGTTGCCCCCCCCCACACACACTCACACACACACACACCCTCCCACTCCTCCAAAACTCCAACCATCACCCATTGCCTCACTCCCTCATATGAGCCCATCACCTCATCCCCTCATCCTTCTTCCAAAACATGCTCTCACCTAAACAAGAGCCAAGACAAAAACTGTACAACCTAAAAGGCAGCAGCTCACACTATGTCTGAACAATTTAGTGATGGTGGTTCTGCCAAGCCGGCAGGGAAACAAGAAGTTTTTTAGTACACTCTCTGTTCCAAAAAAGCCACTGTCACATTCCCAGTTAAATAAAATGACATTGCATTGTTGCTGCAGGCCCATGTGTTTCTGCAAATTCAGTATTTGTTGGCAGACCGGTTGAATTTTGTCAGTTTTTAGTCCCTTAATCTTTTGATATGACAAAATGTACTTTGTTTATTGCATGATCAGATAATAACTCTTGGCCAAAGCGCAGAGAGATAAGCAGGACTGAAAGGTAATTAGGAGAGTAGAGCCATATGTCAGAAGGTCTGGCGCATCTTTACAAGGGAGATAGCGGGGATGGTGTGAACTTATTTTGGGGGACGGTGCGCTCCATGAGCCCTGGCGTTATGTGCCGTGGCATCTGGAAAGCTCTGCTCACAGCAGCCCCTGTGTCGAGCAATGGGACGACGCCCAACCGACCGTGAGATATCTGACCTGACCAATTAGCAGGAGGCCGGGTGCCAAAGCTCCACCTCTGTGGTCTCACGTCTCCATCACCCCACCCCGCTCCTCACTGCCCCTGCCTGACGTTATGGCACCCTACAACATACACAGTTTTTTAAGCATCGCTGTGTTTTTCTCTCACGTTGATAAACTGTGTTCTGCTCCTCCCAAAACTGATGATTATTCCATACTGTGACAACATTTGTCTCTTAGCACCACGCTGCATCTTCTCTATGAATCGTTTGTTCCTGTCCGGTGCCAGACAGACCATCAGGTTTTGTTTCCTCATGGAAGCAAAAGACAGTAGCCTACTTCCAGCATTTTCCTCAGTGCTGAGGCCAAGAGGCGGAAATTAGTACCAGAATGTGGAATCATTTGTGCATATTTGTTATTATTGCAACTTATTGTGAATGTGTTAATTTTTACCAGAACAAAAAGATATGGTCAAGGCAGGAAGGAAAAAAACTTAGTTGACGTATTAAAAGATAAACACCAACAACTGATAGAATATGTACAGGTATTCAAAGTAAATGATTTTCTTGACCACATCACAATGCAGAATTTAGATTCTCTTGTAATCTTATTTTATGATCTTGTGATTATATGATGATGATGATTATTATTATTATATGAACTTATGATTTATTGACATTAGATGAATCTCAGTGATAGATGACAACAGTTTAATTAAAACCATGATGTTTGTGGACAACTACTGGAGCAAATTTATTTTCTAGTGACTTAATACAAAGGTCTTTCAATATTTGTGTTCCGATAGTGATGGTGATTGCTGATTATTGTAATTAACTGCTGGCACTATTTTCCCCCTGACATCATTGTGTCGTACATATAATTTATATGGTTAGTTAGTCTGACCTGTAGCAGCCCACAGGACACATAATATGTACTGTACACAAGCCATTAGTGTAATTTAATGAAGCAGTATGCAAATTCCTGTCCGACAATGTGATGTTTAGGTTGGTTAGACTGTCAGTGGATTCAGATTGGCTGAACGGTTCAGTGGACTGGTGCACTGGACAGCAGCTTGGTCGTCAGATCAGCGGTGTGACTGGCGGTGCACTTGACCCGCGGATCTGTATCTGATACACAGCTTCTGTCGGCGTGTGTGCTCAGCAAAGGATCCAGGTTAACCTGATCCAGAAACAGGATCTGTTGCTCTGCTTGTCCAGCAGACCAGCAGTCTGTGTGTCTGACTGCCAAAGGTCAGTGCTGAAGTCAAGGCAGGAACAATGAGAGAGGAGCGTTTTGAGGAAAAGTGTCTGTGTGTTGTGTGTGTGTGTATTTCTGCGAAAACACTCAGCATGCTGTGAAGTGCATATACCTTGAGAGTGACTGTGTCAGTATGGAGAAGCACAGGATTTTGCTGACTTCTTTGTAATGATCTTGTCACTAATTACCGTGTCTAAATCCAGCGTGACTGAGTGTTCCCGCTCTGCTGGCAGGGCCTCTGGCCCAATCATGTCAGCGGAAACTCTGAAATATTAAACACCTTGAGCTGCTCCATAAGTATTGGAGGTACTCTTACCTTTGCATTAACAACGCTTAAAAGTTGGAGGGATAATAAGACAAACTGGTCAAGGAGTATAATGGAAAAGCGATTCTCGAAACACCAATGATCTCACAACATTAATGCCCGTAGCTTCTTCTTCGCTGACATCCACCATTAGCATCATATTGAGGAATTAAATCAAGTAGTGTCACTCAGAAATATTCTGAGTGTTTCCTCTGCCACGCTTCCTTTACAAAATATTTCCTTGCATCTTTTGTTGCCACAGGCATCCACATACCACAGACGGTATGTTGGCCATATTAAAGTGCATACCATTGAGGCCGTGGGGCAGACGGCTCGGATGGGTCAAGCAGCCCGACTGACCCTCCTGAGCTTCTGGGAATGGGCTTTACCGTTTCCCTAGCGACCCCACAGCAACAGTAAGAGGTCCCAGCAATGTTTGGCTTCAGGATGTTGCAGCTCCTGAGCTTTTGACAGGGATGTCTCAACCTGGGTGTTTGCTTTATGTGTAGTCTGAGTCTTTGTTTTCTCACTGAATTCCAGTTTTAGATAAAAGAAGGTCAAATGCCATATTAGTTTTATGTAACATGAAACTGTTTCGCTAATATGTTTATTCCAAAGTTTTTCTTTTACTTGAATATTTTCACTCACAATAACTGTGGTTCATTGTATCTAAAGTGGACCATAGGTGGCTTTTAAAAGAAATAATAGGCCGATATTACTGTATTCCTTATGTTAGATATTTGCATGAAGTTGCACATTAAGTTGGGCTTCATTTTTCTTTAGCCTACACTAATCACCTCTGCTGCAAGTTTTTTCCCAATACGCAGTAGCAAGAAAAAACTTGAATTCTTGAATTTTCAACTGAAAACAAAAACATGGAGAAAAAAAGCTGTCACTTTCTCATGCCTCTGTGCTGACTGGTCTGGTGACCCAGTCAGGTCTGGAGACAAACGCCAGCTCCAGAATGATGACGCATCATCCTGCGTGACAGACCCAAAATGCGGCGGTGCCAGCCAGAGGACAATGGTCCTGCTGCTTGGGGGCTGGCTCTGTCTTTGTCCCACTCTGGTTAAGCAGACTTAGGGATAATTCCGCAGATAATTCCTGGGACCGGCGGCTCAGCCTCTCCCACCGGGAGAGCTGATTCCCCCCCTCAGCCTGGAGCCATGGCCTGCAGAGTGCTTTTCTCTTGCCTCCCCAGGAGCACAGCCTCGGACATGGCAGCCGGAGCCACGGCAACAGTCTCTGAGGCTAAGCTCACTGGTCCTGGTTGCCAGGCGCTAAGATGCACACCCGCCATGCTAAGGGTATGTGTCTGAGTGTCCGGGGCAGGGGCAGGGGGAGGAAGGGGAGAGGGGAGAGGGGAGAAGTCAGCCTGGCAGTTGTTTTGAGTGACAGCTCGACTCAGCAACATTCCCCAAGTCAACCAAGCATGTTTTTTTTCTCATGGAGTCCCTTCTTACTGAGGTGTGAAGGGTCTTCAAGTGTCCCATAGCTTTACTTTAACTCCAGTCGGCTAAACAAAAGCACCACTCTCTCTTATTTACCAAGCTCTCACAGTTCTCTCTGTTTCCTCCAATAGTTACACCCCCGCTCTCACCCCCTTTCCCGTCTCTCCAGTCTGTTTGCAGTGCGTTGTGGGGGCTGCGCTGAGGCCATCTCGCCTGCTGAGCTGGTGATGCGCGCAGGGGCCGCTGTGTTCCACCTGCGCTGCTTCACCTGCAGTGTTTGTTCCTGTCGCCTGCAGACAGGAGACCACTGCGTCCTCAGGGAGGGACAGTTACTGTGTGCCAGAGAGGACTACCACCAGTGTCTGGCCAGCCCAACCTCCTCCGACACAGGTACAGGCAGTATGTGTTTGTGTGTGTTTGTGTGTGTGTGTGTGTATGCGTGCGTACGTACAATACAGAACAAATTCAGTGCCAATACAATATTGGAGACTTGCAAGACCATGGCTTTCATTGTAGCAGTGTTAGTATGTGTGCTTGCCGTTGTTTTTTTCATATTACATTTGGATTATTTAAATTAAAATGGTGTGGCAGTGAAGTAAAAAAGGTAAAATGAAGTAAATAGACTGTTTTATCACTTACCATATAACTTCCTTTCAGGAAGGGCACCACGACACACACACACACACACACACACACACACACACATACATAGTTTTTGTGCTATTTAAAGACTCTTTATATAAATATGAATATGCTTTTAATAATACTGTAAACTGTAACTAATACTATGCATTTTCCTATCTATTTATTAAGAATGCAATTTGTTTAAGGATATTCAAGGTTATTGAATTTACTCCAGGAAATGTAGGAAACCAACTGAAGCACAGATTAGGCAAATATATAGAAAAATATAGTGAACGTGGTTTGTGTGCTAATAATGTATTGTTCATCTTATATTTCCTTTAAACCTCTCTCAATATTTGTATTTTTTTAATGTGACTTACTTGTAGTAAAATGAACATCTTCATCATGTGATTCCATTAGGTAAAAGTGAGGATGAGGAGGAAGAAGAAGAAGAGGAAGAGGAGACTGGGAGAGTTACTGGCAGACGAATTAGATCAGAAGACCTGGAAAGCAAACGTCCTAAAAGACCTCGCACTATCTTGACCACTCAACAAAGACGGACGTTTAAAGCCTCTTTTGAGGTGTCATCTAAGCCTTGCCGAAAGGTAAAGTTATTACTCTGTGTTTATCCAGTGCATCTAGAGCTACTGTGGATTCAAAGAGAAATTTGTGATTTTATTGAGTGCAAAATGTGGACAAATCTTAGAAATGAGCATAGAAGGAATGGAAACTTCACAGGAGGTGTCCTTTTTTTTTCTTTTTTTTTAGTTAAACAAGAATTATTGATTCATCTATTTTTATGAAGTTCAGAAATTGCACAAGTTACCCCATTTTTTTTCAAACAATAAATTTCCTTAAAGGGACAACAAGGAGTTTCTATTCAGTTATAAAAAAGTCTCACATTAATGTGGATGAATCTCCGCTACCCACACTTGTTAATGGGCCCATTTTCGATAAATATATAGTTTTGTCTCTATCGTTATTTTGTTATTATTAGTGGTGGTGGAAATGCTGGTCGAGCCGACCAGCGTTTCTTTACTTTCGGTTTTGTGGCGAGTCATGAGAATAACGCAGCTGAATCGCCGTTTATGGTCGGAACTACGACGGTATGTGAACCTCTTTGAACCTCTGACTTTAATTATTGATGAATGAAAACATGAGTCTGTCTTGCGCCGGTCAAAGAATTTCACAGTGCGCGCGGAGGCTCATAAATGTAGTGTGAAAACGCTTCGCTTTTCCAAAACTCCTCGTTGTCCCTTTAAATGTTTTATCCTTGTTTATGGTTGACAGGTGATGTCATACTGATGTTTATAACCTTCAACTGACCTCCTTTCTCTTTCTATTTTCCTTTTTAAATCTTCTCTTCCTTTCTCTCTCCCCCTCCCTGAATCTTAATCCAAGGTAAGGGAGACCTTGGCAGCAGAGACCGGCCTGAGTGTCCGGGTTGTGCAGGTCTGGTTCCAGAACCAAAGAGCCAAAGTAATACAAAGTACACACACAGACACACACACACAGACACACACACACACACGGTCATATGCGCTACTAATAAAAGGACTCTTTCTGCACTGTATTTGTATGCCAGATTGGAAATCAGCCTGGTTATCTCCTCATACAGGAAACTGATGACATCTCACTGCGAGATTGCTGTAGATTAAACCCCATATTTCCTCACAAAGTGGGCTCATGTGTGGTTTCCCTCCTTCACTGAAAGATGTCTCTTACCTCGCTGTTAATACTTTGCAATTGCGCGAACACACTCGTATGCCTGGGTGGCAGAGGGACTGCAGAGAGAGAGAGAGAATTTTACAATAGACCTGGTTGCACAGTTAGCTGTAATGTCTATGATGCGTGTTTTTAGATGAAGAAACTGGCCAGAAGACAGCAGCAGCAACAGGAGCAGCAGCAGACTCAGGAACACCGTGATCACCCATCACATCATACAGGTATTAAATTGCTGAAATATGTGTTTCAATACCAAAACATTATTTGTGATAGTGTTAATGTTAGGTTAAAAAGTTACACTTGATGTACTTCATCATTCTCAGTGCTTAGGAATTGATTTATGAAGTGAAAAAAATGCAACATAGGCATTAAAATTGTTTCAAGATATTAGATAATATAGGTGGTCTTTCTTGTAACAGATTCATTTGATAAGATTTATATAGTGTTTTTCTAAGGCACTCAAAGAGGCTTTACATAATACATTTTTTTTTTACAAATAATAAGTACAAATAACTCCAATTGAGATGCAGTATGTCTCAGGACTTGTAAGAATTCTTGAAAATGTGGGTTTTGAGCTGATTTTTAAATGAGTCAGTGAGTCTGAGTTATGGATTTTTAAGGGAGGGCCTTCCAGAGGGTTTGGGCAGCCATGACAAAGGCTCTTTATGTGTGTAACAAAATCAATAAAACAAGCTGTAAAAGATTTCTGACAGACATCCGACAAGTACCTCTTAAAGCCACAAAAGTTCATTGATAGTGACAGGAGAAGCTCATCAGAAGTCATAGACTTACAAACAGTGAACTGTAGGCCTGTCTGCTTGTGTGTCCCACAGCACCCTCCCGTGGTGGTTTGACCTCTGAGATGGAGCGGCTGGGGTCCTCTTATTCCCACATTCAGCAGCAGCAGCAGCAGCAGCAGATGGGGCTCACCACACTGGAGCAGCAGGATTATGACATGGACCCCTTCAGACAGGGTCTGACCCCACCTCAGATGCCAGGGGATCACATGCACCCCTACGGTAAAGTCCTCTAATGTTGCTGTCAGCGGAGAGCTACATATTCACAGCACTGATAAATGAGATAAGAGAAACCAAACAAAAAAAAAATCACATGGTTTTATTGTAATAGTCTGACCCAGGTCGTGAGATGTTTTATTTTAAAAATGCATAATAGTCCCTTTATTTTTTATAATACCTTTAAAGAAAGATTGGATCCCAGTCAGTTTCAGCATTGTGGCAATATGTGCTGCTCTTCATCCTCATACTGCTACTTTTACGGCAGTGTTTTAACTGATTTTTACATGTTTACATGCATCTAATTTTGCTCTGAATGGCGGCAGCAAACATTCCTAAAAATATTTTACAACTTTAAGATTTGTGATATAGCAGATATTTCATTTTTATGAATTTGTCAGGCAATTTTCAGGCAATTTTCAGGCAATTTTCAGAACAACTGTTCTGAAAAATAAGAGAGAGTGGTGCTTTTGTTTAGCCGACTGGAGTTAAAGTAAAGCTATGGGACACTTGAAGACCCTTCACACCTCAGTAAGAAGGGACTCCATGAGAAAAAAAACATGCTTGGTTGACTTGGGGAATGTTGCTGAGTCGAGCTGTCACTCAAAACAACAATAATAATTGTGAAGGGAACTAGCGTTATTCTTTCAAACTCCCCTCCAATCCTGAAAAAAACTAAAAAAGACAAATAAATGATTAGATTATATACAAGTTGTTTATATTTTTTTTAAAAGTGCTGTTGTCTCTTTTTTAGGCTTTAAGGGCCTGTATGGTGACGTGGACAGAGACCCTCTGTGTCATGTGGCCGACACCGACTGTCTCTCCCTGGGTGATTCCTCTTTACTTACTCCCATTGATCGCCTCTACTCCATGCAGGACTCTTACTTCACCTCCTGAGAGTGAAGATTGGACTCAGTAAAGAATAGTTTGTCTCCCTCATCCTGCATTGCTCTCTGGTCTCATCATTTATCTCACTGGACAATGCACAGGAAGGTGGCCGTAAAAAATACCGCGAATGGGACGTGGGTACACTGTGACACCATGCAATATACTCTAAATCAGTGGTTATCAGGCTATTAGAGAGTGGATATACAGTATCGTGTACACCTCCATATAAACATAATTCCACAACTGCCTCTTATGCTTTACAATCCCACTGTACAAAACAGGCTCTTTAAACTCTCCTGTGTATGCATGACACTGTCAGACCTCTCTCTTGCTATGTTTGAATGTTAGATTATGAGATTATAACTGTATCTACTAATGTAAATAGCTCTTTGGGTGTGTATTTGTATTTATTCTCACAATATGTGTGTATGCTGTTCACCTTGAATGAACCAACAATGATCAATAAATAATGTTCAAATACTGTGCAAAGTGTGGCTCAGTGAGTATGAAGCACAGGCTCATCTGTTTGGATGAAGATGGGGTATTCATGCTGAGGGTTAGAGCCGGGTCAGTCCATCCTCAGTGCTTATCGGTCCGATCTAGGTGACAGGTCAGCGAGGCATCTTCCCCTGGCTGTTAGGTGGATCATCAGATTGTAAAATACTGGGCTATGACAGCAGTATGGGTCAGTGGCAGGTAAGCATCACATCCACGCCGCCATCATCAACGCTCACATTGTGCTCCTCACGGTCAAAGGCCCTCGCTGCATTTTTCTGCCTTTTCCTTCCTCCAGTCAAAGCGGACTGGAAGGGGAAAGGGTGGAGGGGAGGCGACCACCCAGGCACTGTGCCCAGCTGGAATGCACCAATCCTGGGGAAAGAGAGGTTGAGAAAACCCAGGGAGGGGGTTCCAGACAACGGAGGGGCTGAAAGCTGTGTCAGGGGAGAATGCCCAGGGTGACACAGAGATATGAAGCCCCACTGTATGGAGTGCCTCCTTGCCCCAGCCATGAACCCGCTCCTGGACCCATCTCATATATCCCACTATGAAATCAGACCTTGCAGAGCAGAGAGCGCAAGTCAATGGTCAGGAACAATCTAACTGTCTGTCACCGTGGTATGCTACTGCCAACCAGAGCTAAAGAAGTGTGCAGCAGACTATACTGTGTGTGTGTTTCTTTGAGTCTGTCTTTGTATCTGTGTCTGTATCTGTTCTAAGTGTCCACTGGCATGTGCATGTGTGCGTGCTCATGTGTTAGGAGGACTACAACACTCTTTGTTGGAGGGACCCAAGTATCATAATGCATTTCCTTGTTTCTTCAGAGGTAGATGAGGAGAGAAAAGCCAGACTTGAATAACAGGGAATGAAGCCAACGTGGTCACCTGCAGGGCCTTTTCCCGTCTTGTGCGCGAGTCTGTGCACAGTTGGCATGTATATATATGGCTGCCAGCAGCAGTGGGTGGGATGAGAAAAATAATCAAAACGTGATCATACGGTCGCAGCGGGTAGCAATAACCTCATTATTATTCTGACGGTAGCCAAACAGTTCCCTGTCAACAGTTTGGTTATTTATTGCACCCCTAATGCCAGCCATAGGCCACAAACCCTCTGTCTTTTAACCGCTATAATTGGCTTCATGCTGTTGCAGCGCCAAGACAGATGCACACGCTTTGCTGAAGATGCTCCGTTGGCCATTTGCTGCACATATTTCTGCTGCAATTCTGGCACAGCAGCAACTTAAATGTATACAGTTAACATTATACAATACATATAATTAATTTAGGACTAAATGTGTAGTAGAAAATATGTATCATCCCTGATATATTATATCATGTCAGTCTCGGATCAAGACAGTTCAGTATTCTGTAGCTACTCTGATTGCAGTAAGTTGCCCCACAATGTTGGATCCATTCCCAGTGTGACACATTGAGCTGCGACTGATAATAGATCACCTCTTCGCCACTCAGTGACAGGAGCTTTCTGGCCATTAAATGTGCTAAATTGACACTTTGAGCCAGTTTGGCAACCTCATAGGTCCTCCACCACCTGACCCCACATTATTGGATCCTATGGAGGAGGTCAAATGTGGGTAAACCAGGCTGCAAAGGAGGGAATGTACCACATCACAGTGGACATTGCTGAAAGTATGCCAGCGCTGATCAAATGCTTAATGTGAAGGAGTGGGTGAGTCAGCTAAGAAAATGAATAAATAAATGCAACATTTCAAGGATCTTTAAAATTTATTGGCAATTTAAGTGACAAGATACAAGCAGACACAAGACACAAGCTGGCAATTAAGTAAAAGCTGCACACAAACTCTGTAATGTATGGCACTTGCAAATTTAAATCACACTTGAACAAAGTTATCAGTTACCAGTATCAAATTATCAAGCTTCAGATAATAATATCATTAATAACAGCAAGCAAATTTCTTTCAGTATTTTGAAATGTGTTGCTTCAAAAATCAAAAGCTTCAAAAGAGATCAAAGAAAAAAAGATCAAGACTCAAATGCTGGATTCTCTCTTTCCTCCCATGATGCCACATCCGATATAATCGCTTTTCCTGTAAAGATCAAGAGATGGGATGGGGAAAAATAATCTGTGTGTGTCACAACAAAATGTTTTCAAATTGTGTGAGTATGATGTGTATGTGCAGCATTATTGTAGCTTTCACCTCGATTTTTAGGTCGTTTCAAAAGAAACAAAGCCAAACCGGCCAGTCCTATCAGGGCAAGTGGCACAACAACAGAGGCCACCCCGACTGGGCTATTCATCAGCATGGCAGTCCCACTTGGAAGAGCTTGTACAGGAAACAGAGAAATGTTCATTAATATGAGTCTTAAACTTTTCTGTCTTGTTCTCACTTTACCTTTAATTATTTTATGATGTCTATGATGTCAGTCTTTCAGTTAATAAAGAACTACCAAGCAAACACTGGCAATACACTCCTATCCCAGAGAATCAGTTTTAATGAACATTTTACCTGTGCAGTTTGGCAGACTATCACTCCAAAGCCCAGAGGAGGAGCATAGCAGTGCCTCAGTGCCATTCAAGGAGAATCCACCTGTACATGTAAAAAGACACTCCGAGCCAAAGCTGAAATTCCCCAGAGGGTGGGAGCAGTTCACAGAGAGGGGCAGAGACAAGGTAGGGACGGCCTCACACTGTACCGCTGGAAAGGACAGAAACTGTAATTAGACCAGCTGTTTGAAAACCAGAACAGCAAGACCAAAGTGGTGCATTTAAGATAATGCTGAGCACTCACGCTGGCAAGTGGGTAGATCCTGACTCCAGTCGCCTGAGTGGTTGCATGTCACAGTCGGTGTTCCCCTCAGCCAGAAACCCTCATTACATTCAAAACCACAGCGGGAGTTATAGCTGAATGGAGAGTGTGGATGGCTACAGTTCATTCTTCCTTGTTGTGGAGCTTTGGCCAGTAGGGGGCATGGACGTGCTGCAGATAAAATTAAACCATAACCACCAGCCACTGAACAAACCCCATTGTCTCAAACAAAGAATATTTTACAGACCTAACCACTAATTCCACATAATGGAAGTTAATGACATAGCTTTTCTGTTGCAGCATGTAAATACATCTATAAATGCACATAGGAACCCACATCCTAAAACACAAGCATGCAGCAGGGAATAAATGCCAATTGTTCAGAATTTGATTTATTACCCAGACAGTGGGCTGTTTCTCTGCTCCATGTGCCTACAGAGGTGCATTCAGTGTCACCTGTACCATTCAGGACAAAACCGTCCGCACAGGTAAACGTGCACCGAGAACCGAAACTGAACTCTCCATGAGGGCCAGAACAGGATACAGAGCTGTGCGGGGGAGAGCTCAGAGAAGGACATCTCTTGGCTGCAACAGACAGAAGGAGAGATCAACAAGATATATTAGGGCTTTATTGGACACACTGGAATGCAGAATCTGAGCCATGATCTTAAGAGCTCTAATATTGATTTCTAATCAACAAATAATAAAACCGGGATCTATGTTTTGTTTTGTGTTTTTTTTTTTTTTTACCCAAGCACTGTGGGGTGTCAGTGCTCCATGTGCCCTGAGAGGTGCACTCTGAGTCAGCTGGGCCCTTCAGGACAAAACCCTCCTCACAGGTTGATGTACACCGAGAACCAAAAGTGAAATTTCCATGAGGACCACGGCAGGATAAAGAACCGTGAGGGAGAGTGTTCCAGGTAGGACATCTCTTAGCTGGAATAGACATGAAAGACAGACATTTTAGAGCTGCATGTGGCCAAAGTGAACTAGAAGAGGACATGACAAGGTCTTTCAGTTACATTTGCTTGATTATGTCCTAGACCATGATCATTTATTACCCAAACAAAGTGGGACATCTCTGCTCCATTTGCCCACTGATGTGCAGTTTGTCTCAGCTGTCCCATTTAGCAGGAAACCCTCATCACAGGTTGATGTGCACTGAGAACCAAAGCTGAACTTTCCATGCGGATCTGAGCAGGAAAAGGAGCCATGACGGGGAGAGTTGAGAGTGGGGCATCTCTTAGCTGGGGAACAAATAGACAAAGAGTTTATTCAAATGTAGTCATACTATCACAACAACTACATTGAGAACTGTTCTGTTGATATCTAATGAGCAAATTACGATACAAAGATTTTTTATTGATTTTTTACCCAAACAATGTGGGATGTCTGCACTCCACGTGCCCAGAGAGGTGCAGTCAGTGTCACCTGTACCATTCAGGAGAAAACCCTCCTGACAGGCTGACGTGCACCGGGAACGAAAACTGAACTCTCCATGTGGATCGACGCAAAATAAAGAGCCATGGGCAGTAGAGTTCAGAGTGGGACATCTTTTTGCTGAGGGGCAACAGAAAGAGTCCAACAAGATATTCTTATGTTATATGATTAAGTGGTGCCAGCATCTAAGTTAACATCACAGTTAACAGTCAGGATGCCAAAATTTTGCATTTTTCTTTACCAAAGCAGTGTGAGATGTTTGCGCTCCAGGTGCCCAGAGAGGTGCACTCAGTGGTGATGGTCCCATTCAAGAGGAAACCCTCATCACAGGTTGACGTGCACTGAGAACCAAAACTGAAGGGACCATTCGGGCGAGAGCAGGATATGGAGCCATAAAGGGGAGAATCTATGGGATAGCACCTCTTAGCTTGAGGGACAACAGAAGAGGAAATTCCAGTAAGGTGCACATTTTATATACACAATTGTTGAAAAACAAGTGTTTATTTCAGAGAAATTGTGAGTGATGGGAACAGAATGTGTGGAATACAATTCATCATTTAGTCATCAGTGGCCCTACCCTGGCAGACAGGAAGTGCATGACTCCAGTTGCCATGTGAAGAACATTTTGTCATGTTTGTGCCGATCACATCAAATCCTTTTTCACATTGCACAGTGCATATTGAGCCATAGTTGTACTCTCCCAAAGGTCCTTGGCATTGCACAGAGGCATGGGGTGGGGCCTCTAGACGGTTGCATTGTACCACTGAAGTAAGAAGAAACACTATTACTCACCAGAGCAGTGGGTAGTTTTGTCTTTTTTTTTCAGAAAACTTGTGTTGCTTTCAGGGAACAAATGAATTCTCAGTCACCATGAGAATCACAAATAAGTCCCAAACCTGTGCATGTAGGTGAAGGTTTGCTCCATTTCCCTGAAGCCAGACAGGTGAGTGTACTGTCCCCAGTCAGGTAGTAGCCGTCCTGACAGGTGAAGTCACACCGGGAGCCAAAGGAGAAAGGCTCCACAGTGTCCACACATGTCACGTTGCCAGCATCAAGAAAGAGAATGGGGGAGCACTTTTTCACTGTGGTGTGAGACAGATATCACACAGTCACACTCAATGCAAATCAACATCCTTGTGTAACATACCAGTTTGAACCACTGTGCATTGTGTCTGCTTTCAAACACATAGCATGTGTTGGTGTGAATAATAACGCTGACATAATTTATAGTCAGAGAAAACAGGAACTGCCAACCTACATTAAAACATGATATTGTTTCCCCAACGCAGACATAAATAGGTGTGAAGTAAAGTGGTGACAGGTGTGACCTGCCTCTGATCTGCTGTACTGTCTGGACAGGATGTAGCTGCACTCTGAGTTCAGTAAATTATGTGCAAAAGGTAGCAGTGACAATCTATTACCAGGCGTCAAGCAATACACAAAAAATATGAATGTTCAATATTTTACATTTCTAATCAGGTTTTTTTGGTCAAAATTTCCTATTTCAAGGTAAAGATGATCACTTTACATGTACATGCTGGGACACTGGCGCTCCACTGCCCAGTGTTGTCACAACGCATCTGGCTCTCTCCACTCAGCTCATATCCTTCATCACACCTGATCTCACAGGTGGAGTTGTAGCTGTAAGGTGCAATGGGGTGGCTGCATTTCATTGCACCTCCACTGATGTTAGTGTGCTTCAGAGCTGGACACTGTTCAACTACAAGAGGAATAAATAAATAAAAAATAATGTTTTCCTTGTAACTTTGTCACCTGAAATAACAATTATTTTCACAGTGTTGTTATACAGTGGCCATACCTTGACACAGAGGAACTGGGTGGTCCCAGTGCCCACTGCTCTGGCACAACAGTTGGGGCGAGCCTAACAAGCGAAAGCCAAGTTCACAGTGGAAACCACAGGAAGAGTTGAAACGATAGGACCCATGGGGATGGGAACAGTCATGAGAACCTTTCTCTGGTTCTGGCAAGGGATTGCATGTGATTGCTAAAGATAAATAACACAAAAATCATGTTTTTTTAAAAATCTCATTTCAGAGGTCATGGCTGGTCTCAACAAAATGATGACTGTTTCACTCACCCTCCTCACAGCGCTGTCCAAAGAAACCAGGATGACACTGACAAGCATAGCTCCCCACGGTTTCCACACAGTCTGCATGGACACTGCAGGAATCCTTTGTGCAAGTTTCTACATACATACAGACAGAGATTTTAAATGCTAGAATAAGACTATAGGACTGAGTATGCATGTCCAAACAAAACAAAATTGTGAGTGCTTTACCAGAGTAGCATATTGCTCCCTTTTTACTTTGGCATTTCTCATTGTTCCACTTGGCTCTGTCTTCGTTCCTCTTAATGTAAATCTCCACACAGTCCCGATCTGCTAAGTCATCTGGCTCGCCTGTCGCCCAGTTTTGAAATTCGTTAGGCACGACCTTATTAGTTCCTTCCCAGGTCCACACTCCAGCCTCTCTGTGAAAACCTATCCAGTAATATTTTGAATAACGTGGCAGCAGGTTGTCGATGAAGTCATTCTCCTCCTGGGACTGAATGGCCACTATGTCTGTGTAGTGCTCCTGGCACCACTTACGGGCATCACACCATTCTCGTCTTGGGCTGGTGCTGTAGTTGTAGGTCCATGCCTTTGCTCCTCCACCACAGTTCAGGTCTTAGATGAAATTTAAGGACAATGAGTTTAAAGTGAACTTGTGAAGCATGTGCTGTTCATGGATTAAGAAGACTTACCTTGAGTAAAAACAATCAGCGCAACTATCAGCACCATGTGATGCAAACTTGATTCTTGAGACATCTGAAATGAAAAATGTATTTTTTTAATTTTTTAAACATAATTGTATAGGGATGTGAATTCACAGATTTTACACTCGAAGTTTACAGCTTACCATTAGGTCTGTCTTCAGCCACTCACTGTTGTTGCATGTACTCCACTTTGCTTGCGATGAATGGCAAAACGGCATAAATTGTCCTCCAATGAGTGTGGCTTACTGTAAGCTAATGACTAATTTTGTAATATCACTTACCATAACTTCCTTTCAGGAAGGGCACCACTACCGCACATGCATACACACACACACACACACACACACACACACACACACAAACACACACACACACAGGCATAATTCCATGACATTTATTAAATTTTGTTCTGATATAGAAGTAGCAGAATTACTGTAAATGCGTGTTTTGAGATTACGCACATGTTCTAATAATAATACATAACATACACACACACTTCAACATGTATTAGAGGAAATGATTAACATGTCATCTTGGCATATGCACTGTGCAGGCAGTTATAAAGGTTTATTTATGGACTGTGTACTACAAATAATATGAATAACTACATTTGGATAAATATAGATCTATTCTAATAAGTCATAAATTAGGTTCCAGTCCTCCTTTATCCGTTCACCTCACTGGATGGACTCGTCACTTCTTCAGGCTCCCTGTGAGAGACAAGCATTTTGAAACTGACATTTTGACTCCACTTTTTTTTTTAAAGTCAACATCATAAAACTTGAAGATCCCTTGTGCTGCATAAATGGGTGGAGGTGCTTTGGACAAGCAATTTCAACACTGACCTTTGTGTAAGTTTTTTTCCTGTGAGAAATGAACGGACAAAGAGATCACTAGTGTTGCAATAGGATTGCATTGTATCTTTAGGTTCTGTGGGGCATAATTGAGAAATAGTTACTTTTTCTACGTTTCATCCAGCAAAAACAGATGCAGCAGAAGGTCGACAAGGCCCCACACCCAGCCATGGCCAACAGAGCCTGTTTGTAGCCTGAGAAAAAAATAAAAAGCAGTCCCTCCAATTATTATTTAGTCCCCCCCCTCCTTGCTCTTGTCTCTCCTGTTTAATCTGTATGTATGATTGGGCTGGCTCTCATGTCCTTTCTTTTATCTTTTGTATTTTCTTTTTTTTCAGAGGACTTCTTTGACTTAGGGAAACACACACTATTTGTTGTGTACTTGTATTGTAAATGGCAATACATTATAATCTAATCTAATTTTATCTAATCTAACATTTTACTGTTGGGTTTCATAAAGTCAAAAAGTAAAGTTTTACCCTGTAAAGTGCCTGGGGATAATGTGTATTATGATTTGGCCCTGTACAAATCAAATTGAATGGAATAATAATTCTTTCTAAAACAACTCAGTACCAGTGCTACTGTTGCCCATTTTAATATTAAAAGCAGCAATAACAGTGCAATGGTTACCTTAAAAAAAGCATGAAACAAACTTTCATACAACTTTAAATGTTTACTTGTACAAGTGGGTCTTGGGCCGCTCCAGTCCCCAGTGGGACCACAGGTAACACTCTGTGAGCCTATCAGCAGGAAGCCTTGGTGGCATTTCAGTTGGCAGGTTGAGTTAAATGCCAATTTTCTTCCAGAGCAGCTAACGTCTCCATTATCAGGCGGAGGCAGATGGGGGCATTCCACAGCTGTGGGTACAAACAGTTAACGGAGGTTAGAGGGTTAGAGGTTAACAGGGGTACAGTTATGTAATGTCTTACATATACTTTCTATTGTGAAGAGGACACATTTTCTAGACTACATAAAAGCTGAGGTAAGTAATTTTGATCAGTATTCTGAACATGATCCTCATCCTGGCCTCGGGATACAAAGGAAACAGATGGAGTTGCTTATGACTGTGCTAAAAACACATGTTTTTTTCTTTTACCCAAGCAGTGTGGGAGGCCTGCACTCCATGTGCCCTGAGAGGTGCACTCTGTGTCAGCTGTCCCTTTCAGCAGAAAACCCTCCTCGCACGTTGACGTGCAGCGGGAACCAACACTGAAGTCTCCATGTGGATGAATGCAAAATAAGGAGCCATGGGCAGTAGAGTTCAGAGTGGGACATCTTTTAGCTGAGGGGTGAAGGGAGAGTGGGTGAGTCCAAATAAGTAACAAAGTAATGAGAAGTAATGTAGTGAAGAAGAGCAGTGTGAGTCAGTGAGTGAGCGAGGCTACAGGGGGCAGAGGCAGCGGACTCAGGCAGACAATAACTTTCAAAATGAAAAACAGAACAGTCCAGAAACTCACGAGTGGAACAACAAAAACAACATCAACAATTAAGAGCTGAGATTAACTAATTAATCTGCAGATTTGAGAGGATTTGCTGAGTTTGGAGGAAATTGACTATTTGCTCATTGTTCAAGCGCATATGGTTGCATGTACATATAAGGTTTAATATGTTAGCACTGGTAGATGTTGTTTAAGTATGTAAATTTTCCATTATTATCATTATCTTTGCTGTGCAAGAAAAGAAAGCTTGACAGGTGTAGTAGCAGTAAGATTATTCTAAAATAGGTAGGCTATAGATTTTTTAAAGATAATTTCAGAACATTTTTTATATGCATATACATTGAAAGAGTTATGCACTCTGAAATAATTGTATTTTAAAATGGCAAACAGTCACAGCCACCAAAAGCTTTTTCATTTTTCGTCTCACCCATTTGGCATCTGTCTCCCGTGAAGCCATCTTCACAGTCACATGTTATGTTATTTATGATCTCCTTGCATGTTCCTCTGCCACATGATGTTGCATTACATTGGGCTGTCAAGAGAAAGTATAGTACTGAAATCACTATTGTTCATTAAACTCTAACAAGTTTTAAAAACAGCTTAACTTACCTTCATAACAAACAGGGTATTTTTTATTGGAACATTTCTCATCATTCCACTTCCCTCTGTTTTTTCCTGCATTGACATAGATTTCCACACAAAACTCTGTGATGTCGTTGTTATTTGGCTCATTTTCTGCCCATGACTCATTACCAACCCATGTGCTGTTATTCCCAACCCAGGTCCATGTTTCATTCTTGTGTTTTTTGGTGATTCCAATCCAATAATATGGACTTTGGTTTTTCTCCGGCAGGAATTTGACCAGATCGTCATTCTCGCACTGGCTCTGGATTACCACCATGTCTGTGTGATTGTCCTGGCAAAACTGCCTGGCCTTGGTCCAGTTCATAGTTGTATTTGAGTAATGATATGTCCAGCACATAGTAGTTCCAACCAGTGAGCTACCTGAGAGGGGAACAAGATGACAATTCACCATCAGAAGTGAAAGGCTTAATGCCAATTTAGCAACTCTATATTCTGCCATAGTATTAAAATTTAAACTCACCAAGGAGGAGGAATAGTGTCCACTTCATTTCAGTGACCTACAGATATCAGTTGTTTGCTTGAAGAAAAAAGAAAAAGAAAATGAATACCACAATGTAAAAAAATATTGAATAAGAAAAGATTTACGAACACAGGGTTGATATTGTAGCCTGATATGTTAACAAAATGTTACTAAACATTTAACATAATCTTTCTCATTAGAAACGAAAATCACTACACCACAGTGGTACAAAGTGTTAGTGGCCCGACCAGGGATCAGTGTCAGGCTTTTATATTTCTGTTCTGGCGGTACAATCCCACATTATCATACAATCCCTGGATGTTTACTGTACAGAGTGAATGTATGTGATGAAGGACTGGTTTAATGAGTTATTATACAGAAACCAATTTTGGGGGAAATGCTACTTTCTTTTGGTAAAGGTGGGATCAGGGAAAGATTACTCACTCATGCATGAAAAAAAAAATATCTATGAAAGGGAATATGAACCAAAAAAACCCAGAAAACTATTTAGATGGAACTTATTTTATTCTTATTACTGTAATTTGAAAAATACAGGACCTGTAAAATCCTGAAATCCTCATTGTGTGAATGAACTGACATGTATTTATGGAAAGACCCTCTTAAATGTATGACATGAAGGGCTGCTTTACACACACAAGAACAGCTAAGAGAACAAAAAACCGAGGCTTCAACCTGTCGCTTGGTCATAGCTACAGGATCAAATTCAAGTCCTTCAGGTCAAGACTCACAATTGTGCAGACAAAGAGAGAAACATAATCATCTCTCTCTGGACACTTAGATTAATGAGCTGTCATCTACAGTAACGTGGTGTAGTGTGTGTGTGTGTGTGTGTGTGTGTGTTGGACTTTGACAATAAACATCCTAACATCCTAGTTTCAGATGTTTCAAATTACCTGCAAAACCTCAGCCTGCCCACTGACGTTACCGTGGCCGTGCTTAGTTTTTTACTATGCGACATACTGTACATGAGGGATACATTTGTATGGGAGAAAGGGGTCTACTGTACCAACCCTGCAAACTCCTTCCATTTAAGACAAAACTGTACCTGATATTGGCAAAATCTTTATATGGAACTGTAGACCTTACTGAACATGTAGGCTACATGTCATTTTGGTGTTTCTAGAGTGACGAAAAAAGAAAATTGTGGAAATGTTAGCGAGTTAAAAATAATGGGCAGCTGGGTGGGACTACGGTAGCATCACCCAGAGGCTCAAAGTTCAAATTCTGTAAGTCTCTCTGCTTTTTTAAGCACATTTTCTGAGACGATAAGATTGTCCACATGGTAATCAGATTTTTTTTGCTGGGAAATGTATTGTGAGGTGTTAAGGAGGAGCTACAGAGATTTTTTTCAGATAAGATTTAGACTTTCTCGTACTCTAGCAATGATATCACCCACTCCCGAATATTCTCCAATACAGAATGTCCATTATGAAATCAAAATTTGTCTGAAATGATTATGAACTGAACAATGATTAAAAAAAAACAAAAAAAAACAATGGTAGAAGATATGAAAAAGTTGAACAGAAAATGAATAGTTGAATTTTTAAGTATAGCCTAGTTGAAGTTGCAGGAGGATTAAGTTTTGACAAGTTTGAACATCTTCTCCATTGGAATCTATTGTAAAAAAAGAAAAAAAAAAAAAGATGCAGAAAATGGGGGCTATTGTAACAATTAATAATATAATATGAAATAATCATAAGGTTTTGATATGAATTGTTTTGATCATACAAAGAATGTAGAAGTAGTTAGACTCTGAAAGAGTGTACGTCAGAATGATGAAAGAGAAGAATAAAGTTTTAATTAGTGTGTTGAATGCCTCCAGCATTCACACTAACAGGTTGGCTCACCTTGGGCTCAGTCACTCCTCTCTCAGCTAAACTCCAAGTGTTCGTAGCAGACAGCTGTCCAGATGTGTGAGTGCAAATTTTAGAATAGCCTACGTGGGTCTGACTGGAGTCAGTCGCCAGTCAAGAATATGAAGGTAGATGTGCAAAATCACCCAAATTCACAATAATTGCCACTTCAAGGATCGGGGAGGAGAGATTGTTTTTCTATACTTCCCACTCATTCAGCTTTGGCAGTGGGCAAAAACACTTAGGCAGCAAGCCAAAGTCTTATAATGATGGAGAAAACCCTGAAATGAGCATTTTCAGTATCCTACACAGATGTTTTTTAGTGATACAGCTACTTTGCATCCGGACCGGTGATGAATCCAAGTTAACATAGAAACAGAGGGCCCACACTGTCGCCTCCAGTCTGATGTAAGATATCAGATTTATTTCTGTTCTCACTTAAGTGCTGACACAGAAGTCTCTAAACTCATTGAGGCAAACAATGGTGATGATCTGACGCCTTGCATATCTTGCACTATTCTGCTCTGTCCTGGGCCCTATAATGGAATGACAAGAGGTCGTGTTGTATTTGTAAATGGGTCTTCCTGGTCTCCTGAATAAACACATGATGCCCTGCATTATCAGGGTTAATGTCACTGCTCAAAGTGTGAGAACATTGTTTGAATTGTGTGTGGACTTCATGGCTTGACCTTTGTGAACCAGCATTGTTACACAGCAATAACCTATCTTAAATATATCTTTCTGAACAGGATATATATGTCATCACACTGGAAGATGCATGAAACAACCAAAAGCAAATGATGGTTTGAAGTTTTATTATGAATAAACGTCAGCACTGCTTCAAACATACATAAATACCAGTGAACATTTCAAATGCATTAAACATCAAGTAAATAAATAGCATATAAATACAGAAATTAATATATTGAATTTTTTCACAGTTCTGCAATAACATGGCTTCCACCCACAATATTATGCGGTATTTACATTGGATAGAGCCATGCACCTTTCCAGCATTTTCATAAACCTGTTGAACAATATGTTCCATATCAAACTCCCTCAGGGAGGAAATATATATGCTTGAACAACATTAAACTGAAAATAAATGATATTTCTAGATGAAAATTCAACAAAAGCATGATGCAGCCATTAAATGCAAAGGTGTAAAAGAAAACATTTTCTTACATCATTGACATTGCTGACATACTGGGTTTTCCTATCAACAAGAAGTCATTGTCTAGCCACACACTTATGTTTTAGATTTACTATATATAGTTGCTTCTGGAGATTATCACAGTTTTATATGAGGCTGTCAGTGCTGTTTTTGTAGACCTGTGGTGGAGCCTCTATGTCAGAGTTGCTGTAAGGAAAGAAAAAAAAGAGAATGAGCACTGAAATTCAAAATGTTTTTCAAAATAATCTATGATTGAAGAAAAGTGAAAGCTTATCTCACCTATTCAGCTCAAACTTGTTTGCCTTGTTCTTCAGTTTTCTCAGGACCCACATGGCAACAGACAGACCACTTAACAAAGCGCCTCCTGTGGCCACACCAGACACGATGGCAGTAGCCTCAGACGGGGACACTGTGGAAACATAATCAAATGTCAATTATTTGACACTTAAAAGGCAAAGTTGCATTTAAATATTTGAATCATCCAAATTTCTTATAACATTTCTTGTTTTCTTTGTTTTACCTTGGCAGATGGGTCTCTCTTCCGTCCAGTTGCCGTGATGATCACAAGTCAGCAGCTCATGCCCATCTAATGAGTAATCTTGACTGCATGTGAAGGAGCACTGAGAGCTGAATTCTGGCTGATTGTCTGAGCAGTTGATGTGACCGTTTTCAGGAGCTTCAAGCAATGGGCAACGTACAGCTGAAAAGAGAGCAAGAATGTAGATCTTAAACATCACATATAAATCATGAGAAACAAAATCAGAGTGTGAATAGGCTATGACAAAGCTATTATGTAGTTTTGTATTTACAGATTTGTGAGAATGTGGTATTATCACAAAAGCACAGAATGAGAAAAGTATTATAAGGATTAAGATGGTTTTCATTATATTCAAAGTGTGCCCTCACCTTCACAGTGTGGCATTCTCCCACTCCACTCAGCTGCTGATGTGCATGTCACATCGCTCTCTCCCACCAGCCGGTAGCCTGAGGCACAGCTGAAGCTGCAGGTGTTTCCATAGATGAACCTCATATCCTCATCTCCACAGTTGACAGAACCATGTTCTAGTACCTCAATAGGAGTGCACTGGACAGCTGCAAAATAGAGGGGGAACAGTAGAGGTCAACACCTGTAGTGGAATGGGGACTATAAATGCTGCAAGGTAAAGACATAAAACATTTGTGCGTACCAACACAAGTTGGCTGTGGGGCATTCCAGCTTCCTGATGCTTCACATTGCAGAGTGTTAGATGGAGACCCAGTTAGTTCAAAGCCTTCATCACAAGAAAATACACGGGTGGACTGGTAGCTGGAGGGACCCAGAGGATCAGATGGCTCCATGGATCCTCTTGCTGGACGTGACAACTCTGGACACTGAACCACTGTGGATGAAAGGACCATCAAAAACACATTAAAGTATGTCCCACCACTGAGAACATAAAACTGTTCCTCTGAATTTAGCTACTTGAAATCAAACCATTGGAATACATGTGATATGCTTGCATACCTTTGCAGGTAGGTGTGGATGTATTCCACTGCCCATCCTCAGAGCACTGAATGGTGTGCTCTCCCTGCAGTTCAAAACCTGCTTCACAGCTGAAGCTGCAGGTGGAGCCTGGGCTATGATCAGTAGATGATGTGCTGCACTTGGAGATCAGGTAAGCATTTCCCTTTGGATTTTGGCAAGTGATGGCTATCACAGGGGGGGGGGGGGGACACAAAACAAGTAACATTTAGCATGTTTGTCAGAAAGGCACAGAATGAGAAAACCTTATAGGCATAAAGATGGTTTCCATTGTATTTAAAGTTTGCCCTCACCTTCACAGTGTGGCATTCTCCCACTCCACTCAGCTGCTGATGTGCATGTCACATCGCTCTCTCCCACCAGCCGGTAGCCTGAGGCACAGCTGAAGCTGCAGGTGTTTCCGTAGATGAACCTCATACCCTCATCTCCGCAGTTGACAGAGCCATGTTCTAGTTCCTCAATAGGAGCGCACTGGACGGCTGCAAAACAGAGGGGGAACAGTAGAGGTCAACAGCTGAAGTGGAATGTAGACAAAGATGCTACAAGGTAAAAACATAAAACATTTGTGCGTACCAACACAAGTTGGCTGTGGGGCATTCCAGCTCCCCGACTCTTCACATTGCAGAGTGTTAGATGGAGACCCAGTTAGTTCAAAGCCTTCATCACAAGAAAATACACGAGTGGACTGGTAGCTGGAGGGACCCAGAGGATCAGTGGAGTTCATGGATCCTCTTGCTGGACGTGACAACTCTGGACACTGAACCACTGTGGAAGAAAGGACCATCAAAAACACATTATAGGTATGTCCCATCACTGAGAACATAAAACTGTTCTTCTGATTTTAGCTACTTGAAATCAAAGTTTCTCAATTTGTCTCAACTCACGTTCACATGTGGGAGGCTGTGCTGACCACTCTTTTGAGGCTGTGCATCTCAGGGGTGTTGGCTCACTCAGCTTGTATCCTTTCTCACAGGAATACTTGCACGAAGAGTTGTAGGAAAAATCACCATACTGATGAGTGCAAGTGAAATTTCCATTAACTGGCTCAGTCACCTCATCTTTGTCGCACTTAACAACTGCAAGCAAAGAAAACAAGAGGATTAGATGTCAAGTCCTGTCTGTATGTGACTTACAGTGAGGTGAACAAGTAATGATCATAGCGTTTCTTACCATGCTCACACCTCTCTCCATAAAAGCCTTCAAAACAAGAACACATGTGGCTGTTGATGGTTTCGACACATTCTCCATAGACGCATGAGTCACTCTTACAGGCAGCTGGGGGAGAGAAGAAGAGATTCTTTCTTTCTAACTTTTCAGGAACACCATTAGAACATAATTTGAAACAATTTAATCTCTGGACTTCCTAATTCTGAGCAAGACTTCTAAAAACTAAGGCATCTTAAATCAGCAGCTGCTGAAACTTTAGCTCACCTGTGTAGCAGAGAGCTGTCTTCAACTTGTTGCACCATTCATCGTTCCACTTGCCAGGCTCCGTATCCCTTTTGATGTACATTTCCACGCAGTCTTCACTAACTCCTGTGTTTTGTCCATTCTTGCCATTGTTTGGTTCACCCCTTGCCCAGTTGGTTGCTTCTGCTGTCAGAGCCTTGTTGGTGCCGACCCAGGTCCAGATGTTATTTATCTTGCGGATCCCGATCCAGTAGTAGCCGGCTTTCTTTAGTAGAAAGGTGTTGAGATGCTGAATCTCATCCTGGTTCTGGATGGCAACCATGTCCGTGTAGTGCTTCTGGCACCAGGCTCTAGCGTCCTGCCAGGTCATGGTGTTGCTAGAGTTGTAGTAAGACCAGCACTCTACACTGGTCCACATGCACAGCACTGAGGATAGAGGACAGATCATATATATAAGAGGAAGGAAGAGTTTGGGAAAAGTAACATTTGATAAAGAAAATCTTTAAAGTGGGAAACTAAAGGCTCGTTGCAGTCACATACTTGAGAAAAGAAGTGTCAAGTTGATCCATGAGTTCTTAGATCCACGGGTCTGAGGTAATCCAGAGCAGAACTCCTACAAAAATGATGTGAAAAAGGATAAATTGATACATTGATCATCATGGACTAAAACTAAAGAATACAGTAATTTACATGAAATGCAACTGCATTTACAGTGATGCCTTCATACTCACCATTTTTAGTTGTCTGTGTAATAACCTAGAGAAGAATCTTAGTATAGTCTGCGTGTATCAGAGGATGAGACAATTCTGAGCTTGGTGTGCTGAGGGAGCCACTTTTAAAGCATCTCAGAGAGCAGGGGAGGTTCACATAACAATAGGGTTTTTCTTTGGAAATTCCCACAGCCGCTTCACTACACCTACACCCCACAAGGGGGGCTTGGACACTTTCCCTCTTGGTTTTGATGTCCTTACTATAAAGCCAATAATCCTTTGTTTTAGATGGAATTTCCTGCTTATAATACTATTATCATCATCACTGTCTCTAGTGGAAAATGAGTGCTGCATTTAAGTAAACTTTGAGTTTTACTTGAGTATTTCTTTTTTTGGCTACTGCTAATACTTTCACTACACGTTCAATGTATTTACTATTACTTTTTCCTGGTAGTTATAATTAGTCCCTTTACTTAGGCAAAAAAATATACATGGCAAATATGGCAATGTGCTGACAGTCTATTACTGCAAAATTTAGCACATGAAGCACAGACAAAATAAATAAATGCCCAATTAAGAGCTCACATTTTCTGGGAAGGATCATATCACAAAACACACATATATGTGTCAAATGAAAAGTAATTAAGGGGGGGAAGTTGCAGTCTTGGAAACTGTGAAATCCTGTGAGCTGATAAAGTGCTTGAGAACTACCTCCAAAATTATTCACACTGTGTCTCTCTATTTAGGTTTTAAACTTACAGAGTGTTTTCTTTTTCACAGCTAATGGGACTCTATTGTGTCTGTAAATTAATTTGGAGTGTGATTCAGTGAGAATGATTCAGTCTGGATGTGTTAGATGTACATGTTGTTCCAACAGACAATGAAAAGACTGGAACTTACTTTTGACAGTTCTGAAAAATAAAACCAATTGACATGTCGTGTCAAAGGATGTGCTCATCAAAAGACGAGAGGTAGGAAAAACACAATGCTGAGGCTGCTAACAACATTTTTTACTGGTCTTTTTTATGAGTGTCCAGAGACAGGAAATGTGTGGTGCGAGAGCAGAGGCGCCTGCCGGCTGCATCAGTTTCTAGAAGTGATAGTTCATATCCTTCCTTTTTGACCTGCACAAGCACAAGACACAACTGCTGCTGTGTGACACCTCTTAACCTCCACCCTTTCCCTGAAAAATAATACAAACTCTATAATTAACTCGTACAGAACAAGACTCAAGGGAAAGACTCAATTCCAGGTTTAGTGAATTTAACCCACACCCTCCTCCTAACATTAATTAAGCAATTGGTAGATCTGCAGAAGTAGTATGGATGATAGGCTACTACAACTATGACATTACGACAAGACAAAAAGTATTTGTGTAGGCTACAGAATAATATAAAAAACTGGGTAGGCTAATCCATTTTTGCATGAGCACTGTTTGAGCACTGTTTGTTTCCATTTACAATCATAAACCATTCACTAACTCTGTCTCCACTGTCTTATTTGCCATTTTAAAGGAAGAAACTCTTTCCTGTGGAGTGGTTTGTGACAATCCAGTGAACTTTGGAGGGTTTTTGTTATGTTTTTTGGCTCCACATTAAAGGCTGCAGGAAGGATTACAGGCTCCAGAGATCATTCAGCGACTAAGGGTTCAAGCACTTACGGCAAAACATCCATCCGGCTGTCTTCTGAAGTAGGCTAGTGTTGGACTAAAAACTGCGTCAGAACCAACTCTGACCTATAAACACCCGTTTTTCTGCGTGCCTAGATGTCAAATCAAATAAAAGAATAAAAAAAAAACTCTGAAAGTTGAATAAAAATGATATGACAACATTGCTGGTCTCTTCTCTCTTTTGCATAAACTGGGTATAAACTGCAGTGCAATCGACTGCTTAATTTCAGGCATATTTCAGGGTTTGAGGACAAATTCAAACAGTTTCGTGTCGCTGCCACTAGGAGACGCGAGCGTGCGAACAAGCTGCAAATGATCTGTCCCTTTAAGACAGGAAATAGACGTCCTGATCGCACCATGTTGTTGTCTGTCGTCGGTACAGGTCGTCTAGCCGTCTATGGTCTCAGACGGACGGTCTCCGGTGTGCTGACTAAAGCTACAATGGCAGACGCTCTGGCAAAAATCCCCGACGTGGAGATTGATCCAGAGGGAACATTTAAGTACATACTGGTCAGAGTGAAAGTGAAAGATGGCGATGCCCACAAAGATATTGTCCGAGGCACAAAAAGTGCAGAGTATCACAGTAAGTTTGTAACTGCAGTTTGCTACTGAGCAGCGTCAGGTGCGTCAGTTCAGTGTGCAAGCCAGAACTTATATATTTGCGCAGTCTGCAGCAGTGTGGGCTGATTTGACCCAACCACTTATATGCGCTCCTTGCAAACATCCATAAATGCTGCACAGACCAGGCAGATGTAAGACTTGCTAATCTTCATGTCTTCCTTGATCTGCTCATTGCATTAAAAAAAAACCAAACAACCCTGAAGGCTGTGATGACAAAGTAACTTTGAACTTTGAACAAAACCGTCCTACTGAAAATAAACAAGATTGTATCTTCTGACTTGAATTATCTGCAGATCACATATTTGAGAAGGTCAGCCCAGCTGTGGAGGCTTTGGGGATGGAGTGTAAATGTCTTGGAGGTGGGAAGATAGAGCACAACAGCCAAGAGAAAAAACTGAGGGTGTTTGGAGAGTCAACTGTAAGTGCATTCCTTTTTGGCAGGACATTAAGAGAAATGAAAATAGTGATAAAAGTATGTGATTATACACTACTCATGGTTTCTACCTCATTTTCAGGGCTTTGGCAAAGCAGACCACTCTGTGTCTGTAGAGAAGTTGAAGAGTGCCTACAGCAACTATGAAATCACCTGTTCTGATGACAAAAAATAGAGTTTAAAGCTGCATCATGCCTGCTGTTATTTATCACTTCTAAAAAAGAACAATAAGAAAAACACAGTAATGTTTTGACTTATTTGACTCAGCCTCTGTACAACCATTCAAATACACCAGTCTGCATTTAACTTTCTGTGTTTGGATTCCTTGAATTTGGGACTGAATGAGTCAGTTTTACTTTTAGTTTTATAAATGGGTTTTATAAGAATTAGCGGCCGAGTGCCAAGCGTAAAGTCCATACCGGAACGGGTGAGTCAGTTGGAATCATGAACATTTCCTGTTACCATGAGGGAAAGTCTCTTGTGGATGTAGACTGATAAGGACTTCCACTTGTTCCACGACAAACTCACAAAATTTCACTGCTCTCCACCGATAAAAACGATAGAATAATAAATAAAAGCCAAGGACCTTGAAATCAGAGACAATATAATGAAAACGATATTAGCTACAGAATGATTAAGGCCAATGTAGAAATTAAAACAATGCTCCAGGCTGTTGAAACAAACTTTCCATTTTTTGTACTGCATAAAAATCCCCTGGAACGTGAGATGTAGCGCAAAAAAAAAAAAAAAATGCTGAACTTTCACTATCTCATGAGAAAACAAGCCAAAGCCAATATTGTGGCTTTATGTGACTGTACTTGGGTGCTTTGACCATGAAAACATGTTTGCATTTAGCAGTTGTTTTTGAGACATTTGAGTATAGTAAGTATCTCTAAAATTATTAAGAACTGTCACATGGGAACCATGAATGTCTGCAGAGGAGAAGACAAAGCAACAAATGTAGGATTCATCCTCTAGGCACCATTAATATTTATCTGTAATTTAATACCATAACAGTTGTTGGGATTGGGAAGTGAATGGAATAATCAATTCTCCTAAAATGCAAATGTCATGAGAAAGATCATATTCACACTATATTTTCACTTTTTCCAAAAGTGTGATAATCACAAATCAGAAAGCCTGCACTGTAGGGATGTCACGATTATAGATTTTCTTGGTATGATTATTGTCAGAGAAATAATCACGGTATTACGATTATCATGATTGTTATGCAATTAATTTCACAACACTATGAATATGTAAAATCAAATATAGTCAAAATATTTACACAAAATATTTAAGTAGCCTATCTATTAAAGGGACATTGTATAGGGATTACTCCCATCTAGCGTTGCGGTTGTATATCGTAAGCAACTCAATCATATTTTTCGTGCAGCAGAATGTGAAATTGGGCAGACGGCAGACGGACAACAGCTGCTGCACATAACGGCATAAACAAGCCTCTATGTAAACAAGTAGTCCGTCAGCACGAGGCAAAACAATACACGTGACAATATGTTGCCATGGCGATGTCGTATTGTTTACGTATTGTTTGTTTTAATATAGGACCAATTATTAATCCCCAAGGGGAAGTGTTTGAAATATTCAAGTCGTTAATTGTCATCTATACCAAATGTTGAACTTTATTTTAATCGGTTTTTTTTTATTACAACTGACACGCAAACATTTAAATACCTACCAATTCAGTGTTACGTTAGGTAAATGGACTGGTATCTGTGCATTTACCTTTACTGCCGATATGGTTCCAACACAATTATTTTTGGAAAGTGACGGTATGAGTCTTTACAATTAATTAATTGTGGTGTTTAATACCGCGATTAATTGTGAAAACAAGTAATCGTGACATCCCTACTGCACTGTCATCTGTGTTGTCAGTATGCTGATACCTCAGACAGTGATTTGCTTCCTTTTATAAGAGTCAGTCTGGGATTACATGAAGACATCACAACAGTCTAAATCCACACAGGAACTGAGGCAAAATGAACTGTATGAATAACTAACTTGCTAAATTCCTTTAAAAACTGTCCCAAAGTGGAGAAATGGTGCTGTTAGAAATTAGCAGGGTGGTGACAACAAAAACTGACTTGATTTATTTACTTCACTTTGCATAAAGTTTGATGATTAAAAAAACCCTAACACTTGGACATTATCAGTGAATTGCTTTACATTGAGATCCTAAAACTCTTGCACAGTGTGTTGCGTTCTAGTATTCCCATGAAAGTATCTACAGTATCTACATCCTTTTCCTATGGATTTTCCCGCTTGAGGCTGACTCTTTAAATAAACTTGCTCTTAGTTTCATTTTATCTTTTGACTCACCATCCTGATGAGTTACAAAGAAAACGGTTAGAGGAAGACTGGCACACACGTCTGCAAACGGAACATAATTAGCTGCAGCCGCTGACACACAGGAGAACTCTGTTAGCCTTGACCTCCTCAGCAGACTTAACATAGACACTGTTGCTGACTGAAAACTTGGCAGTTACTCTGTAGCTGCAAAAAACAGAAATCATTTTCCCTCCTCCAAGTGCGGAGCCAGTTTCCTGATAGCAGATAACCTTTAATTATCTGTAATCAGTGAGGTCAGCATGGAGGGGGAGAAGTGTTAAACTGTATTAGACTCAACCCACTTCTTGTAATGTGCATCATTTACAGTTAGTGCTTAATGATGTCTATCTTTTTCATTAGAAACATTAGACGCGCCCATGACCAAACATTTGTCTGTTTCATAATGAGGCCTTCACTGCAAACTTTACAATCCCTCCGATCATAGTCTATCAAATAACCTTGTCTTTAATTTGTACAAAACTTTAATCCAGAATTTACAGTGTGTTGTGTATTTTTTGTCAAGTACAAATATTTAAGGATCTAAATAGAGATAAGTATCAGTGTGGAGTCCTGTTTTCTAAACAAGAAGTTGGTCGTTTCCTGCAGCGGCAGCAGCTAACACCTAAAGCTGTTGGAAAACAAAGGCACCGTAGCAGAAGCGTGATGCTTTACTTCAGTGCACAAGATCTTATCAGTAAAACAATACTGAATAGACTCAGACACTTTATGGAGTAGGTCAGGTCAGTCAATAGAAACTGCAGATATTCCCCTTCCCGTAACTTCTCTATTTACCATCTAAACATTCCTGACATCTCAGTCATTTACTGTAAGGTATGCAATCAGAAGTTAACATACACCTCAGAAAAAGACAGAAGCTTTTCTTTCTCCATGTCTGACAGTGAATATGCTTGATTAACTTCAAGCTATTGTACAAACCATAGAACTGGGAAATGATGATCCATTTGATCACTTCTTATCGATTTAAGACAGTGTGAGTCATCTGGTCAGAATGGATGAGCATCTTCGTGTGGAATTTCTCAGTAAAAGACGCGCTTTTCTCACCAAGGGGGAGCATGAGTTGAGAAAAGCTTAAACACTTCCAACTGCAGAACTTTGCAATAAGGCTATTAACCTCAGCCTCAGGTGGCTATATATTAATGTCATTATAGGCATATAGAATTGTCTTTATTTTATTAAATGTCATATTGTTATTACCAGAGTATAAGTGCATTTTTCCCTCTTCAACCCCCATGAATAAATCTCTTTGTTTATTAATGAAACCGTATATGCTCCACACACATTTATGGAGGCCAGTCACTACATATTTATAGTGTTTAACACCATTGTAGTTAAAAAATATTCCGACAGCAGCATAATGTATTGTGACTTTGGCCTGTAGTTTAATTGTTTCCTCATCATCATTATCATATTTGTTATGTGAATACCCTATGAGAGTAATCAAATATACATCTAATTAAAAGCAGTGTTTAATTTAATTTTCAATAAATGGGGCATGGATAAATATAAACCCTCTTTTCACCGGTAAACTAAAATGTCCCAAAATAGTCCTAACCATATTGTTTACAGAGTAGTAGCCTATTTGTAACCACTGGAGGCTTCATACACAATCTGCAGCCTAGTTCTTTAGCCTGTCCATCTTTCATTGGCTCCCAGTCGAGTGCCTCTAGCGCCCAGTAGCCTGTCAGTTGTTATTTTCAGCGCTTTGCAATCAATACGTTCTCCTATTGGTTCAAATCCGAAGACTTTAACGTTTCAACCAATCAGAGGAAGAGCTGATGAGACGTTTGGTCCCAACGTCACATCCGACTCAAACAACGGCGCGCGGTATGTTTTTCCACAGTTAGGTAAACTCTCTGCCGTCCTCCCTGTATTTTAGTCATTTACAAGTGAATAATGGTGAATTTTGGAGAAGTTAACGCGTAAGGTCGTTGTGGTATGTTCTGTGCGCCGTCTTGCATTTATGGTAAGAAGATATCCCAAACTAAACTACCATGTTAGCGTTAAATGTTGTAGCAAACACACAAGCTAACGGCAGTCTCAGCTCAGCTCCCGGGGCTCGAAACTGGAAGCGACTCTTTAAATAACACCAGCTTGTGAAGCTATCGCATTAACGTTGAAGTAAGAGACACACACGGCAATGTTGTTTGTGAAACTTTCAGTCGTTTAGGCAGCAGTCCTCCTCCTCCGGCTGATGCTGTCATCATGTCCCAGAGCAACACTTCTCTCCTGGACGAGGTGGTGCAGTGGAGTCAGGAAACGTGTCGCCAGGAGCTGAAGTCTGTCCTGCCCAAACTCACTATATCCTCCCAGAGCCGACTTTGTTGTCTTCATTCCTGTCTGGTGGTTCATAGCTTCATACAAAACATCTTAATGAGGAAAGTCCAGAGCTATCCCGTTCTTGTGAAATTTTTGAATTAAGAAAGATTGGAAATACACGGATATGATCTTAGCGAGTAGTTGAATACATAACATGGTGTATTATCTGTACAGTTTTATATTTAATGAGGCAAGTGCTAGCAGTCTGCCATGTATTTATTTATTTGCTGACTGACTGATTGGCTGACTTATTTATTTGTTGACCACCAAAATACTGAAACTCTCCCAAGTTTCTTAAACATTTGATTTAGCCTAAATATTTGTTGATGAAAACTGGACAAAACTTGTGCTGTCACGCTCATCTTTCCACATTTTTTGTATCATTATTGTGGCCCTCCTGACAATTGAAAATGAGTTTACTGTGAAAGAGTTTTCCTTGACAGTTGGTACTCTCTGCAGCACCAGTCTGAGAGCTGGGATGATCATATACGTAAGTTTCATGATTGCACAGTTTGTCATTGCAAACTACATTCTTTGAGATAAAGTCTGACATGTCTTAAAAACAACAACAACATAATTATGCCTACAGGTGTACTGAAGATAATTACAGACATGTTCCTTCCTCACATTGGTCTGTCTGAGCTGGAAGATGAGTGCTTCTCCAAGATCTTGCCAAAGGTAAACAACTGGATGATTGCTTTTCTTTAGTTATCTATGATGTGAATTCCTTCCCTAGTATTTATCAGACAGCGGCTTCTCTGTAGAACAAGTCACACTAAATTTGCGCTTTTTCTTTTCCAAGGATTTTTAATAGGCATTACTGTTGGGAATTACTATTTAATTTGATTACTTTTGTCTAAAATCTGTAGCTATGTCTTTGTTAATATTCCTGCCTCTTGCTTAAACATCTGCAGGCTGTGACGGTGTTTGAAAGCATGATGAAAGAAATCTCAGACCAAGTTGGAGGGCTGTCTAGTCAAAACACCGAGCTGCGTGCCTTAATAAGGAAGATTCTGCAGGTGACTATTATCATTATTGCTAAATTTTTCCCTAGAGGGACAATAAAGGTCTAAAAGTCTATATGATATAAGTGTATTTCAGAATGATACAATTAGTACCTTAAAGGTTTAATCTAAGTATGAAACTCAGTATGTTGTCTAAAAAAAGACTGGTGTTGCTCTGCCCATAACCAATATTTTGACCTCCTCCTTCAGGCAATGATGCAGATTATTGATGCACTTTCCACTTGTGTGCGTCACGCTGGCTCATTCGATGAAGCTCCTGACCTGGTTGCCATCCGCTCAATACCTACTTGTATCCTGAAAATCCTGAGGGAAACCTTTCAGCACTGCAAGGTCAGTCTGTTCACTTCAATGGTGGCTGTAATGTGTTGTATGTCATGCAGTATTTTTTGTAATTATGGCTGAATGGTTTGATTGATATTGTTATTTGATTTGATGATAATGTTTATTTTTCAGAATAAATTCAAAAGATACCCAGAATATTCACATATCCCTAGATAAGCCGCTATGATATATGAAATGAACGGTATATTTTTTGTGATTATTTACACCATTTGATTAAATTCAAAGGTACATGCAGCTACATATATAGCTATGACCTTAAATGATGAGGTGTTTTTGGATACTCATCATTTTGAGAAGTGATTCAAAACAATAATCTGATAATATATAAAACATTTCTGACTACTAAAAAGTAATTACAAAGTGATGGTTCAGTTTTTTTGTTTTACCTTTCTTGTCTTTTCCATATTAAAAAACTGTGATCCGGGGTATCCAGAGTAAAACAAGACGTCACTGACTGGAAGCTAGTGTGATAAGCATCTTAATGCAGCAGGAAACCACTTAGGGATGCAAAGGAACCAGAAAATTCACTCACAATGCAGTTTAAACAGATCTGCATCTCTAGTGAAAACCAAAACAGTTAAAACAAGGTAAAGCAGACTCTGCATGCTGTCTACAGGAGAGCGAGGTGCTTTACTGTGGCCGTATGTCCCTGGTTGCTGACCTGCTTCAGGGACTCTTCAAGGAAGCGTATTCGCTCCAGAAGGGTCTATTGGAGCTGTTGGACAGGATTTCCCTTGACAGCAGCGCCTCAGAGGAGGAAGTCTCTGACATCGTTACAGGTGTGTGCATGAGTCCCTCCCTGTTTTATATAGCACAAAGGCCACACTTTTGTCATCAAGCCTTTCTTTTATTGCACAGTTATATCTCTCTTGCAGTTGGAAATTCACTAAATACATGTATTTTTAATGTTCCTCAGTGATTCACAGCCTACTGGATATGAGCTCTATTATCTCCAACTTGGACATAGCACTTCATGCAAACACATGGAAATTCCTCATCAAGTCAGTAGATAAAACACCATTCTTTTGTAAATGTCATGTTATTTGTGATAATAGCGTGACTTGTTTAAATGGTCATTACTCACTTCAGACAGAGTCTGAAGTACCAGTCACTGGTGGAGGAACATCTACATCACAGTGACATCAGCACCAGCCTTTGTGAAAATCTGTTGACCTCCTTCCACAACTGTGTGGAGCTGGCTGAACACATCAAACATGGTGGTCTTCAGGTAGGAAAGCTCTGGTTTGATGAAACAGTGTGTGTTGCTCCTGTAACAGCAGTCAAAGGGTTTTTACCATGGATGTCCTGATTGTCCTGATTACATTTCACCCCCACCCAATAATCATTTATAATGACTGATGTGGTCATGCATTGCAGATTGAGTACTTAATATCAGTCGCACACACTTTGTAAAAGGTCCACGTGACCAAAAAATTGTGGGATATGGAACATACTGGTGCATTAAAAAGGTGGGAGGTAGGACTACACTATGCAGCACACAATGCTTCTCTAAGCTGCTTAAATGAACATTGGGAGATAATGATTTGCTAACTGATCCGTCATGGCATGTCTAGTTTTTACTGATGAATGTGAATTGCTTTTATTTATAAAGCACTTATCACAACAATGTTACAAATTGCTTTACAAGGCAATAAAATAAATGACAAATACATGTGAATGTGATGAACTATGTACAGTACAATATATCTTTGGTCTTCACTCACCAGATTCCAGCTAGTATCACTACAATGGGAGGTATTTCTGTGTTAGGATTTATTTCATCCTCTTCATAGAATGAATGGTGTATATATTTCCTGTGCTTTGCCCCTTTGTGCTGTACAAAAAATGTCTCGAGTTTATCAATGTAGGGTTAAAGACTTCATCTTTGTCACCTTTCACCTTTTGTGTCAATGTACTTTTGTCCCTTTTCAAGGAGGCAGCACAAAGCCCCGAATACAAGTTGTTCCAGAAAACTGCAAAGATGTGCAGATTTTTTGCCAACACACTGGTTCATTACATAAAGGTACAAGTTAGGATCTCCTTGCAGCCCCTTGGGGACAAAAACACTGTGTCATTTTATAGTCTAAAACCATTAAGATCTACTTCAAAATACAAAGCAGTGTAACTTACACCTCCTTATTCTTTATTCTATTCTCAGGAATTCAAATTTTTTCTCACCAAGAATTGTAGCTGCTTTCACAAACTCTACCTCCAGGTCACCAGGTATGTGTCGTTTTGCTGTGGTTTTAGGCTACAATTTATCATTTGAGTTGATGATATTGAAAGATGATAAACTAATATCTGTTGTGCCTTTTGCCCCCCAGTAAATTCCCACCCAGCTTGTGTGCTCCGACACTGACCACAGCTCTGTCCGAGGAGTTGAATGCAGCAGCTCTGGTTCCCATGGATGCCCTGCTGCTCCAGCTGTTGCCCCTAAGGCCCTTTGCTGAAGTAGTCCTCCAGCAGGACATGCGTGAGTGTGAAGCTTGTCCTCTGTTTCCCTCTTTCCTGAGATACTGTGCCTGGGTTGATGGATGCTTTCCTGTTTCCCTTGAGATGGGGATCAATTATATAAACTCAGTGGCCAACTGTATGCGAATTCTATTCCCCGTGCTTATCCTATCAAGTATACAGTATGTAAAAACAACAAGAAATTGGTGTTTATTGTTATGTTAACAGAGAGGAATTGAGGTCATCTCATCAACCTGTGGGTTGGAAACAGCACTGTGTTAACGTCGACTCCTATTAGAGTGACTGTTAAAATAAGGTGTCTTGGCACACAAATAGAAATTGCCAGGTTAATTTCCAACAAAGCCACATCCAACAAAGCCACATCCAAAGAGTGATTTTAGTCTATATTTTATCAAATCTATTTTGGGGTTTCTAGTTCTTGGGTTTATTCTACTACATTTGATCAGTATCATCACTATTGCATTCAGAACATTTTCAATTTAATGCAGACTGACATCTGCATATTGCATTATAGGTAATTGTAGCATCTTTGGAAAAATGTTGATTGCATGTTTTTCCATAATAGAATGTGGACAGCTGCAGACTGACATGTGTGCAACAACATAATGCAGAACAGTCTTGAAATGACCCTTGTATTGTTCGTCTGCAGGGTTAAGTCCTGAGCATGAACTTCCTCAGTGTCTTCTGCTGGTGAGCGTTCTGGGTCAGCTGGCCAACCAACCAGAGGAAGTGCAGCAGCTTTGGCACACCGGCAGCCAGTTCTCAGAAGAGACACCCAGGTAATAAAAGCTGTTTTGGGTTGGTGTCGCAAAATATTTTAAATGTTTGGTGCTTCAAACCAGTCGCCAAGCTGGCAACCAGTTAAACCTTTTGTCTGACATCAGTTGATGTTGATGGATTACACATTTTTTTCTCTTACTCTTATTCACTGTGTAAATTTTAGTTTTTGTGTCATACACAATAAATTCATCTCCAGCCTGATTTAATACTTTATTATAGCCCATTGTTTAACTATTTAATCATAATAATTAATCATTTTATGACAAATGGCAGTATACAGACTGAGAAATATGTATTAAGATCTATATTAGTCCTTGGGCCAGACCAGATATCGGTATCACTTAAGTGGGCAAAACCTTACCTATACTAAATTGTTTTTAGGGTCAATATAAGTAAAGTAATAAGTAAGTAATAAGTAAAATATGATAGCCTCCAGGTTTTCAACATGAGTAGAGGGATCTTCATTCCCATATTTCAGCCATGATGACCCTCATGGGTACTGCTGAAGATGGCTCTGACTTACTTGTTGCCAACAGAGGAACCTGAACTGTAAAAATTTCATATTAGATCAGTTACAGCTCCTCTCTGCCCGCCATATTGCCCTTTCCTATGCACATGATCCACAACCATTCACTATGGCATTAGCAGCCTTAGAGTGACAGTATGGTCAACCACACCAGCTGGCCATGAGAGAGATGCAGACCATTTTAAATCTTCCTAGAGTAATTTCTGGAGATGATGCAGGCTTTCAGAATTTTGCAGTCAGAGTGAGATCATTGGTGGGAATGTTACAATCACTATGATCAAGAGAACGCATCGTCTCAGCATTCTGTGTACCTGTGATCTCCCAAATTCATTGTTCTTTGCATTCTTGGTATTGAGAATTTAACGTTGTTAAAGTAACAAGGACAAAACCTTTGATACCTATGCCATCTTAGATGATGGATCTGAGTGCACAATGTTGTTACCTGGAACAGCAGAATATCTGTGCTTGGAGGGAGAGCCTGAGCAACTTGAGCTTCGTACAGTACAGTGAGGCAACAGACCGAGAAACTTGAAGGAAGGACCTTAGATTATCCGCTGCCTCAAGCTTAATTGACAGGGCTTTCACATCCACCACCTTTTGTTCACATTTTGTTGATCTGCGTTCATCATTGTTCAGTTACCAAAATAAAGAACTGATCCAATGTTTTAATGTACACAGTACACCACATGGTTGTTCTGTGAGCTGGCACCACCACCACCACCCCACCCAGCATAGTTTTTTCATTGTCAATAAAGGTATCTATCTATCTATCTATCTATCTATCTATCTATCTATCTATCTATCTATCTATCTATCTATCTATCTATCTATCTATCTATCTATCTATCTATCTATCTATCTATCTATCTATCTATCTATCTATCTATCTATCTATCTATCTATCTATCTGGAATAAGGTATTGGGAAGAAATAAAATTTGTCAAAAAGTATCCTTAATTAGAAGATACATTGCAATGATTTAGACCTGACCATCGAATAATTGAAGCTTATTTACACCTATATTACTGTAGATAAATTACTTGAAACACTACTTAACGGTTTATTACAAGTCTCTATGGCTGGCCAATAGTTCAAACACACCCAAAGGAGAGGATATGATGAAAGAAAGATGAGTTCCAGGGAAAGCACTTTTTTCGTTTTTGAACAGCAACAGTCTATTACTTTAAGAGGTGATAAATACTATAAAGCTGCCAGTCAGCAAGGTCTATCATATCAAAACTTAATCTAGGGGTGTGTAGGAATAAAAAAATCACAACTAGAATTTGCCCTCCCAGGTGATACCGATATGTGAAATTTTGGGTCTTGGCCCAAGGACTATATATCATGTAAACGCCTATTTAGGTAATGTGTAAAAAAAAAAAGTTGTGTGCCAATTTTTAACTATCTTAATCTCTTAAACTGTTTTCCATCCCCTTTATCTCCAGGCTTCCTCTCTACAAAGCCTTGTTCACTAGTTTCCGTCGTTGCTATACTGAGCGCACGGTGCCGGTGCGCTTGCCAGGGGTGATGATGAAGGGTCAGGCCCAAGTTCAGGTCACTCTCCACCACCACATGTGTGTGCAGCTCTGTGCCAGTGTGGCTGCGCTTCCTCCAGTGTACTTTCCTGTGCTGGTGAGGTCCACACGCACTACTATTTAATTCTGAGTAATGTTATTATTGTAATTTCCTCAGTTCAGTTCAGTGCATTTATATATTCCATGGTGTATGAATGTGGTGTGCGGGATAGGGCATTGTTATTATGGAAAGCACTTCGTGTTGCATTTTAACTGTATGAAAAGTGCTGTAGAAATAAAGTTTGATTGATTGATAAACAATGATGACAGAACCCTGTAGTAGCACCTACAGAAATAAATGTTCTTTAAAAGACATAGTATGAGTAGATAAAACTCAACAATTATCAATTAGTGGGACATATCTTGTGGTCAGAGGAACCTGATTAGCAAGCCATCATTCAAATAATCAAGAATATTTGCACACAAACAACAACTCTTCCAACTTTTTTGAAGCATCTAGTGATAAAGACAGTTGCCAGGTGGAGCCTTCCCTCTGTAGGCATAGCTCTTGCAAACCAAACAGCAGCTGGCATTGATGTGAACGAACTGTTAGCTAACTCTCTAAACAGTAATTTTACCCTGTTGATAACAGAACTGATGTCTTAAATTTGGACCATGCTGTGTCACAATACATGTAAATCTTCTCTTTTTTGGGGAATTCAGTTATACTGAAACACTGTACATCAGTAGCTGTAAATATGTTGTGGTCCAGCCACTATATATATATACTTGTTCTATGTGTATATGCAGAATATACTACTATACACAGTACACTAGACTTTGCTTTAGCTTTCTGGTGGAGAATTTCCCAACATTCAAGGCAAATTATTCTTTCAGTTTTGTTTTCTTTGTTTTTTGTTAAATTTCTTGTTTGTAGAGCCTGGTTTTCTTTGGCAACTGTACTTTCCTCTGTGTACCCCCTCCTCTCATGTATAACTTCCCATCTCTGTTATCTCTCTTTTTCAGGAGCGTTGTTTGGTTGATGCTGTCCTGCAGGCTGATACACAGACAGCTTTACTGGCAACAGATGTGTGGTGCTTTACAGCACGGTGAGACAGAGGATTAATGCAGTATTGACCATTTATAACTGGATTTTGCTTTTAATAGTATCAGTGGTCAGTGTTTTTTGGACAGTTCATTTAGCCGGGTCACATATATAACTTGTCCGCAAAATAAATGTGTACACTTGGACATCATATTTTCATCTGTGCATGCTTCTGGGCACCCAAGTGTGTCATCACAAGGTCTACATGCCAGGTCCCTTTAGCCTTCTTAGCAAAAGTATGGTTGTAAGCATCTCAACACATTTTTCTGTACTGTACTGAATCCCCTACTTCATTTGTTTTATCTTTTTTTTTTTTTTTTACAGATATGGATCAGCAGAACTTTGTCTACATCATGTCCTCCTCATTGCTCAGATGGTTGGTAAAATTAAATACATACACATTGCAGATGAGAGAATGTATTTTGCGGGCTCATTTTATTTTCAACATGAAAGAGACAGCAAATGGCACTAATCAACATATTTTCTTTTCTAAAGATGCTCAGTAAAACTTCATATTAAATATACAGTTGTGTTCAAAATAATAGCAGTCCGACATCACTTGCAAGATAAATCACTGATTTTGTTAGAATTTCAACTTTTTTTTTTTTCAACTTTTTCTAGAAGGTTTAGTAAAGGTATAGAAAACCAACAGACCCAACAGGCATGACGTGCATGCTGCTGATTCTGTGAAACTGAATCATTTACTGAAAGGGGCGTGTTCAAAAAAATAGCAGTGCCAGGTTCAATTATTGAGGTCATTGATTATGTGAAAAAAAATAGGTGTTAAACAGGTGGCCCTTATTCAAGGATCAAGGCAACTGATGCTGCATATGCTGGCTGTGCATTTGTCCTTGAAAAACAGAGTAAAATGGGTTGTTCAAGACACTGTTAAGAAGAAGAGCATTCTTTGATTAAGAAATTAATAAAAGAGGGGAAAACCTATAAAGAAGTGCAGAAAATGATAGGCTGTTCAGCTAAAATGATATCAAACGCTTTAAAATGGCAGCCAAAACCAGAAAGGCGAGGAAGAAAAAGAAAAACGACTATTTGAAGGGATCGGAGAATAACCAAAATGGCAAAGGCTCAGCCAATGATCAGCTCCAGGAGTATCAAAGAAGATCTAAGATTGCCTGTGAGTACTGTAACAATCAGACAAAGTCTATGTGAAGCCAAGCTACCACCAAGAAGCCCCCGCAAAGTCCCATTGTTAAAAAAAATACATGTAATGAAGCGGTTACAATTTGCCAAATAACACATTGACTGGCCTAAAAAGAAATGGCGTAATATTTTGTGGACTGATGAGAGTAAGATTGTTCTTTTTGGGTCCAAGGGCCACAGACAGTTTGTCAGACGTCCTGCAAACACTGAATTCAAGCCACAGTACACAGTGAAGACGGTGAAGCATGGTGGTGCAAGCATCATGATATGAGGATGTTTCTCGTACTATGGTGTTGGTCCTATTTATCGCATACCAGGGATCATGGATCAGTTTGAGTACACCAGAATACTGGAAGTAGTCATGTTGCCGTATACTGAAGAGGAAATGACCCCAAACAAGACAATGACCCCAAACACACCAGCAAGCCTGTAAAAAAAGATGTCAACACTGCTATTTTTTTGAACATTATATTTCTTGACTTTCTGTAAAATATTATCAAATTAAATTACTTTTTCCAATTTTCTTGGTTTGAAATAGAATGTGCAGTGTCCCCAATGCAGTTGTGTTCCTTAAAATACAATTTATATGAAGAATTTTGAGGTTTACTCACCTTTTTAAACACACTGCTATTATTATGAACATAACTGTAAATGATGGGCTATATGATCACACCACAACTTTTTAAATCTTGGCTTCTATCCTCATGGGTAGATAGTATAAACATGGAAAACTTGGATATTTTCCCATGTTGCTGACATCACTGTCATCGTCCTGAACAGTTTCTAAACTCAAACTCTGAATCCTTAATCCCTCTCTGTAGGGTTATGGATTAGTATGGTGGCCTCACTGTCTCGTGTGGCACCCCAACAGAGGTGACAATTGGTGTTGTTGGCCCTTAGGGAATGACACCTCTCCGTAACTTGTTTTCTCATAACCAGATTAACCTGGATCCCACTGTTTTCCATACACTTCCCTCTGCTTCAGATCTTCACCTTTCTTCTGTCATGATGTCATGGTGATTTTATTCCCCCCGAGTCTTCACACCAACACATACAATGTCCCTTATCTCCTCTGTTTCTCCCTCTTCTCCCTTAGGTGAAGACGTGCAGCAGTGAGAGTTACCAGTTATTCCACATGGGCCTGCTGCTCAAACGCATGGTCTTCCTTATGACACCAAACCACCAGGTTAGAAACCCCATGAACAGAAATGATTGTTTTAATGACCTCATGAATTACTCTAGAGTTTCAAAACCACATTTAGTGCGTTTAGTCACGTTAGTTCGCAGTGTGGCAGGCTATTGCCGGTGACAAAACTTCAACTCAGCTGGTGGAAAGGTGATCAGTTATTCAGTCATGAACATTCGTGATTATAGTTGGAGACGAACCATGCACTTTTTAAATATAGCACTTCCTAGTCTGTTTATATGAAACTTGGGGGCCTCAAGAAATGTTGTTGATACCCAACATACAGTATTTGATTTCACTAGAATCAAACAATATGTTGGTTAGGTATCCTAATGTAAAATCAGAACAGATTGACGTGTTTTAATTTCCTTAAATTAAGATTGGCAAAACCCATAGATGATCTTGATTGAGTTTTATGATGATGATTTAGAGTAGAAGACCAGCTGAGTTAGGAAGGATGCACTTCAATTGAGAGATTGACACAAAGAAAGAAATTTCGACTTTAGGCCACACTCTTCCAGATTTGTGATTCCAAATGTAAACTTGATTATTACAGTGCCACCTGTAATAACTGTACAGTCACTCATGTTACAGACTGCAGTAGTAGGGGGATATGGAAGCATGACGTTAACATTAATATTAGGGCTTATGGTTTTTCTTGCACAAATACTTTTTTTTTTTTTTAAATGACAGTAATAGGAATAAACACTACAGTTCCCGATCTTTGCTGTATAAGTCTAACCCTGGAAGAAAAACAAAAGAAACACTGGACTGTAAAGATGATAACCCCCATGGGTTAAATCTATTTTTTATTCATCTAATCTAAAGTCTTTGTTTTACCAGATGGAGCTAGTGACACATTTCCCACCCTCTTATGTGGAAAATCTACCAGTCTGGCGCCATGTCCTCCTCAGAGCTCTTTCTCTAGATGCCCGTCACCGTGTAGAGTCAGACATCATCGGCATTACCCAGAAAGCTCTGAGTGACTGGCAGAATGGGGGGTACAAATTGGGACAAGTGGACAAAGTGGTGAGGACTACTTCAGATATGAAATATTGATCTTCCTCTATTATACCTCTGAATGTAACGGCAGAAGTGTAGTGACTATGAAATTGAATATATGGAAGAAAGAGGCAATACAAACATCAAGTGCATGCTAGCAGTTTCTGGCGATGTGCACTGAAGAGAAAGTGGAAAGATGACTAATGACCACTACAAGTGATGTCAAGAGTACGATAACCTTTGCCCACATTTAAAAGCAGATAAGATTGTTATTAGTTATTTGCTTGTCTGGTGTGTCTGAGAGCCACTTTCCCACCGAAACATTTTTTGCTTACGCATTGTGTAACAAACCTATTGCAGAGTCATCAGTTCATAATTGTTTTTTATCACAATGTGCATTTCTGTTCACCTTTTACAAATGGGCAGCAGTTCAGCGTTTATAGATCAGAAACACTTTTGCCTTGGTGTTTTGGTGCACTGTAAAGAGTAAAAATGGTTGAGTAAAAAGAAAAGATAAACATTGCTACTCAAGAGACATGAGTAGAAATTTGGCAATTGAAAATGAAGATATAAAATATATTCAGTGTGTTATTTAAATTGACCAGCTGTAGTTTTGAGCAGGTATGTGCAGAATATTTAGTTGGTTTACCATAAAAGTCAGACTTTTTGTTTAACCTGCTGGTTATAGAATATGCCTTTTAATTGTCCTTATTATATTTATACATGACAAATGATCTGACGCTATACCCAGCTGTTAATAAATCTTATTTCACCCCTAAAACCCACTGGCTTGTAGGTCCCAGCTTCAGGGTGTTCAAATGTATTTCACAGTTAAACTGGCAATGCAAGGGAACAGGGTGGGGGAAATGAAAATCTAAAACCAGCCAAAAAATGTTGTACCGGTATTTACAAAGTTCCCCCTTCTCTCCAGAATGTGGTGCTCTTATCCCTCCTAGTGGTGGTTCAAGGGAAGTCGTCTCCTGAAGAACAGTGTGTGTTGTCTGCAGCAAGGATAGTCATGCAGCTGTGGTTACGCATGACTGCAGATCAGGTAAGCCCCCAAAACACACAGACACAGACACAGACACACACACACACACACACACACACAAGAGGATGTAATGTTAATGCTGTTAAAGTGATATTGTTGTAACCTGTCACCCTCCAGACGGAGAAGCACCCTGTGCTCCAGTGTACCCTGCAGCTGCTCCTGTCCCTATCAGCCGTATTAGTGAAAAACATGGAACCTCAAGTCATTTGCCAGGTTTGCTGTTTGTTCCTCGGACTTTAAAAAGATGGAAAAATGGACAATACTTCTGTTGACTGACTGTGTGTGTGTGTGTCTCAGGCTCTGTTTTGTGTGGATGCTTTGGTATCTCAGAAGTGTGCAGATCAGCTGCTGCTGGCTGCTTTGGAGTTCCTGGCCTCTCTGGGGAAGATCTTTGTCCCTCCTGACAGCCAGGTACATAAATCACACTTCACAAATGAGGATTTTACTGCTTAGTTCCTGACACCTTACTAATAGTTGCTCTTGGAAAACTATTATGCTGTTTCTGGAAGTCGCTCTTACCATTGTTATCCATCTGAAAAATAAATAATCAGGTTTTAAGAGGTAAATTAAAATGTCTCAGATTGTTCAACGTTATTTGCCAAACAAAAATACCACTCATTTGGTCTTAAATAATGTGTGTTTGTGTTCATTTCTTCATGGAGTTAAGTATGCAGCTTGAAACACCACTTTGGGTTCAAGCGTCTAGTGATGTGCATCTGTCATTCTTCACAGTTCATTGACTAGAGGAACAACTTATTATATGAAAAAGTCGATGATTATCAGTTGCAAATGTACATAAAAGATTTGTACTATGAATGAGCTTACATCAGAAGACTACAATGTAAATATATTTTTAAAGTTTCTCATCCATACAAACTCCTTTGGTCCAAATAGAGTCAGATTCTGCCGAGGCTGAGCAGCCTGTTTGGGGAGCTGCTGGCTGATGACAGATCCTGGCTGCTACATCAGCACGCCCTGGAAGCCTTCTCTCATTTTGCAGAGGTAGCAACTACGACTGTTGTTTCAGATGCAGTGCTGGGTACTGTTGAAGCATTCTGTTTAATGTGTCCTTTTGGTGTTTAAGGTTACAAACCACGAGGAAGTCATTTCCCAGAGCCTGTGTGTCGAGGAAACAAAGACCAAGGTGGTCAGTTATCTCAGTAAGGTAAGTGATGATAATTGTGTTAAAAGTCTATTTGAAATAAAACGGATACATGTTGAATGAGACTATGTTTTGTTGTAGACTGTGAGTGTAAAGGAAGATGTGGAGTCACGACTACAGAGGCTCAAGATGGAGACAACAGAGATAGAGCAACACAATGACAAGCTGGAAAGTAACACAGAAAACGTATCTAATGAACAGCCGACTGAAGTGGTGGCAGAACAGCCGACTGAAGTGGTGGCAGATTCAGAGGTTAGTCGCATCATTAAATTAAAATGCATTCACAGGGTTTTTAAATGTGTATGCTGATGAGAAACAACTGTCAAGTATTGGTATGATAAAGCTACCCAATTGGAGTCTTGGTGAGTAGTGCACTGTTATTTTGATAGTTGACAAACATAACTAAAGAAGGTGAAAAGTGAAATCTGACAGTGGCTTCATCATGGTTACTACTGAGGTTTAAATTTGCACTGGCTCTCAGCTGGAAGCCACTTAAAGGGACAACGAGGAGTTTTGGAAAAGCGAAGTGTTTTCACACTACATTGATGAGCCTCCGCGCGCACCGCAAAATTCTTTGACCGGTGCAAGACGGACTCATGTTTTCATTCATCAATAATTAAAGTCAGAGGTTCAAAGAGGTTCACATACCGTCGTAGTTCCGACCATAAACGGCGATTCTGCGGCGTTATTCTCATGACTCGCCACGGAGGAAACGCTGGTCGGTTCGACCAGCATTTCCGCCACCACTAATAATAACAAAATAACGATAGAGACAGAACGATATATTTATCGAAAATGGGCCCATTAACAAGTGTGGGTAGCGTAGATTCATCCACATTAACGTGAGACTTTTTTACAACCGAATAGAAACTCCTCGTTGTCCCTTTAATGGAGGTTTCCATTTACAAGATGTGATATTTTAATGTCAGTTGATGAGATGTCTGTGTTTGTGATCCCAATGTAAAATATTTTAGTAGCTCAGTAAAAACTTTACTGAGCAATTACATTAGTACTATAAAGTAGTCATACAATATTGTAAAATATGCAGTTTTATGAAAAATAAAATGTATGCTGTGTGAATGAGGATTTGATTCATAAAAATATGATATTTTCCTGCCTCTCAGCCATGTCCAAAGAGAGCTCGGCAGGAGACCAGTGCAGAGGAGGAGTACAGCCGCTACATCCACACAGCTGAGAGTGCTTTAAAAGCCCTCCAGGCTCTCACTGAGGGCGAAGCCCACACGAAAGCACCACCACAGTGGCTGGAGTCCAGACTGCATGAGCTGCAGACCCTCATAACCAACATCTGTACGGCCAGACACTCACTCTAGTGGCCCCAGTTTGTTTTCCAGACCCAGATTTACTTTGTCTATGAACCTATTTAATCAGTCTGGGATTGTGGAAGTCTGTAATACTCATTGCTGCTACCGAAAATAGTTTTTTTTACTTCTTTTTTAACTGTCACTCTTGATTTATGCAACTGTTTATTAAACTTGTTGGAATACAAAGGATTGATTTATTTCTTACTTGGAAGAAAGTTTAACTGTGTTCACTTCCTGGGAATAGGTCAGCGGGTGTTACAGCAGAATTTGGGTAGGAAATGTCTGTTTGGCACCCATGCCAAGTCAGACTGCAGAGGTCCAACTACCTTGAGAAGGTACTACTGTACTGTAGCACCGACTACCGGTAAATGAAATCGTTTTATAGCTATGAAAAATCTCAACCAATAGAACAGGGTAATTTTTGATACAGTAAAATCTTTATTTCACCAGCAACCAAACGCTACTAATAAATTATGTCATTCCTATTCCACATTCATTCAAAGTGCAAACCTTCTGTAAATCAAACTTAACACATTTTGGACAAGTTGTATCTCACCAAAAAGTGTCTCTTGATCTTAATGCCAGTAGTGAAGTTGGCACATCCCAAAAAAAAAAAAAACTGGAAAAGCAGATGAAAACAGGATGACATTCACCTCTGATTAAGATTCTCATTCATTTTGAGACGACTTAAATCAGTTGGCAGACGATTAAAAACAACTTCATTTATCAAAGTCTGTCACTATCTTATAAGCAGTCAGTCCTTCCAGTTACCTGTATGAACATACTGATTAGAAATGTCCACGGACCGAGAGAATGGGATTTAAAATGTTTTAGCACATCCCTGTTATTATTCGTTCTGCCTCATGTTGCAAAATGAGAACTGGAGCACCAACCAGCTGGCTCTAATGTCGAGCTTTCAGAGGTGGAGATTTTTTCCAGTGATCAAGTCTATTGTCCCACATGAACCAGACGGATCGGTTGTCATCACCAGGCGTTCTCATCCTCCCAGTTCAGGTCATCTCCGTCTCCCCAGCCATCTGTTTCCATCTTTGAAAGAAAGAGGGGGGACAAGTCAACAAAGAACAATCAGGTAAATTTGTAAATAGGGGGGAGGTCTTGGATGCCTATTCAGTCATTTACAGAAGAAGTTCTCAGGATGGGGTCCTTGATGAGCATCCCATCAAAAGGGAAGAATTTATTTTCATTTAATTCCAACACAATGACAGGACATACTATTGTGGTAATGAATGTCAAACATTTTCTTTAATAAAACATCTAAAAATGAAAATCTTATCTGAAAATGGAAATCTATTATACCACACCTTTTATACTCAAAGGTATCACACTCAGACAAAGGAGCTCTTCCTGACTAAGCAAACAAACAAGTTGGGTTGTACGATTATAACTGGGCTAGGGAATAAGATGAAGGTAAAATTCCACTATGCTGATGATTATCCTAGATATGTAATTGAATTAGATTGAGCAGTTGCAAGGTGACACTGCTTCATATTTAAGGATCTGAACGAAAGAAAATGCCAAAACCTCTTGTTTTAGGATTCCTTATATTGTATGTAAATACTTTAAGATGCATTCATTCGCTCTTCTTCCACCTTCAAAATCAGATCCCTTCAATATCCCACAGAACAAAACCCGACCACATCACACACACTCACCTCTGACAGGTTGGCAGCAGCGAACTTGGCAGCGAGTGTGATAGTATCGATGGATGAGTCAACCTGCAGAGATGTAGTGTTTACATCGCTCACACTGCTGTCCTCCAGTGGCAGCAGAGCTGGAGAAGACAGCTTGATGTCCGGCACCATGTCAGCAAACAAATCCAGCTCTGGGTCTTGTTCTACCTTTTTCTTCACCTTAATGGTGAACTCCTCCCCTAAACCTATCCCACCATTCTTTTGTGGCACTCTAGGTTTGGGATTGGGGTCAAATGGACTGTGTGACTTCTCGGAGTCCCTCTCCTCTTGAGCCCAGCCATTGTCCCATGAGGAAGTGACCTTGCTGTGTGTGGATTGTCGCAGTGTTGAAGTCAGTTTCAGGGGTTTGGAGGATCCTGATCTCAGCGCTTCGGGGGCATGTGTGACAGGTGAAGTAGTGATGTCCCCTCTAGATGGTGTGTGTATAGCTCGGTCTGGCAAAGGAGCAGTAGGGGAGAGATCCGAGGTAGGTTCAGTGTCCTCAAAGTCGTCCCACGGCTCCTCCTCCATGTTCTGCTGTAGGTTTGGCCGTCTGCTGCTGACTGGATCGACTCTCTCCGAGGCCTGAATGTGGATCTGGACTGACTGTCCGTCTCTGTTCTGGTTTTCTTCAGAGTCGCTCCAATCAGGCCAGTCTTCCGTTGGGCCTTCTAGTCCGTCTGGCTGTCCTGGGCTGTATGTCAGTGGGCCCATCTGACTGTCCTGATGAAGGCCGTTCAAAGGAAGAGACATCTGTCTACTCATGTCTGAAACACAACAGAGAAGACAGACATGGTCTTAGACACAATAATGCCCAAACTGTTCAATTAAAAGTAGTATGAAGGCTGTTGCCATACCTGATTTTGGTGCCACATGGTAACTTTTTGGAGTTTCCCTGCTCCCTGCTAAGCTATTCATATTACCCAGGACCAAACCCTCAGTCCCAGAGGGTCTTGGGAATAAATTCAAGATTTTGGAAGGCTGGGCCAACTGAGGGTGGGAACCTCCAACAATATGGACAGGTGAAGCTAAAAGGTAAAAAGAGAGTTTAAGTTCAGAGTTGATCATATGTTGCTGTAGAAAAAACTTTCCCCAGTCCATTAATTATGTGCCAAGTATGTATATCTTTTTCAGAAACACTCTTACTCCTATTCATGTGTGATGTCCAATTTTTCTAATCCAGATTTTCTACTTGAGTAGAATTTACATTTACATATTTACTTATTCAAAATACTACTGCTATAGATAGTTTGACTACTGCCAACTTTTCTTAACACCCTGTACATGGTTGAGTTGTTGGGTCACACAGCTATAATAGTACAGCGGCTAAGCATGAAAATTGTGCACTTTTTGAAAGAAACATGAAACTTCTACCATAGTTAGTTTATGCCATGAGGTTTATTTTAAGATCGGGAGGGAAGTCAGATTTGACCTCTGAGGCCCGGGAGAGGTCAAATCCAAGATGGCCGCCAATAATATTCAAAAATGCCTATCGCTGGAACCAAACACGGTAGAAAAACACTTAAGGTGTCATTTCCCACTAATGTTTGGGTGCCCATTCTGTTGGTGATACCTTTGAGACCAATAGAATTCCAAAAAATGCATTTAGATCAATGTGGAGGTCAAATAATGCAGACATAGGGAGGTGAACAGTGCAAAAAGGTAGTTTATTTCCAAAATAATAGCCTAACAGTGATGATGATGTTAATAATGATGATAATAGTGCCAATAATAATAATCATTATCATAATAAGTTCTTTTTTTTAACTGATTTATTATTAACTCATTGGCTGCCAGCCATTTTCAGAGCAGAGAGCTGCATACTGCCAGCCGTTTTAGAGCATTTTTTACAGACCCTTTCAAGACCCACAGAATATTGTGTTCATGTAAACATGTAAACACCAAAACTACCAAGATTAAGAGTAGACTCTCTTCTTTCATTAGGAAAAAAAAGTTTGTTTCTACCTTTTTCCATTCTTTAGTAAACGGCAGTAGAACATTGGCTGGTTTCGCCAAAAACACCTGTTTTTGACCAAAACACATTCAAGAAAATGCATTTATGTAAAGGTGCAAATCTGCAATTTAATAATACTGTCGCCCTCCTCTTTCCGCGGAGAGAGGGGTGGTGTCCGACGCTGTGTGGAAGCATTGCGAAGGCCCATGGAGGGGAGTTGACACAATGTGCTTTCGCCCAGTACTCTGAATTAGAGTTCTCAATTTCAACCCAAACCCGAGTAAGGCCGATGGGTCGGGTTGGTTTGGCACGAGATGCTGTGTGTATCTCCAAAAAACCACAATGTTTTTGTGGCCGAAATTGAATCAGTTTCACCCACTGATAAGGTGCTGCTGCGTCACCAGCACCATCTGCTCTCGCTGCAAAGAAAGCATTTCACTTTTTTAGTTTAGTTTTCTTTTTTTTTGTTGGGCTGGGCTGGGTTTGGCCAGACAACTAATGCTGGTGTATCGAGCTCTGTCGGGTCCGGGCTTAAAACCCACGGGCCGAGTCAGGTCGGGTTGTAATTTTCAGGCCCGTTGAGAACTCTACTTTGAATGTCAAAGTGAAGAAATTTAATGAAGTGCAGGTAAACGGAGTAACTATTGGCACTTTTCCACTACACAGTCACGGCACGGCTCAGTAAAGGTGCTTTTCCATTACAGCTGAGTTCTCTAGTTCCTCCTCAGCAGGGGTGGGGGGATCGCAAGGCCACACTGTTTCTCTCTCTATTTTCGATCTTCTCGTCAGCTCCAAACTCACTTGTCTGTTCCTCGATTACGGACCACAGCGTGGTTTTCCACACAGCATCATTTAACTCGGGTGAAGGAATAACAACGGTCTCGGTACAGATGAATTCTCATGTCGGACATCGCGCTCACGACTCTTCCAGTGACAACGCTCTGCCCAATCAGTGGAAGGCAGTCGGCTGACGTCACGTTTTAGGTATGGCCGTTCCAGGATTGAGGACTACGGCCCTCTCCAGGAGCCAAGCTGGTCCTCAAAGGGATGAGGGACGGCCGCAAGGGTGGCTGGTGCCCTGAGGGGACCTCTACACGACGCTGGCTGGCCCTCTATAACGGGAACCCCGCCTGGCTGCATCCCACCGGCTGGCGGTCAGCTGGGGGCAGTTTGGGCTCGTAATGATTATAGAAGGTGGCGGACCAGCTGCTGATGCAGAAATGGGTCCGTATGGGCTGTATCATGTCGTAGTACTCACGATGGCGCCTGACGTGCAGGTAAACACGGAAAACCGTATGACCCAGTAGCCAAATGCCTCGTCATCGAATTAGTGACACACATGAATGGATGAACGAGATTCCCACTGTCCCTACCTACTATCTAGCGAAACCCCCTGACAACCGGGTTTTGATTACAGCGAGTAGAGCCATTGGTGACAGGGTTGGCGCGTGGCCGGATGGTGGTCCGCCGGTCCTCTCCAATCTCGCACCGCATGTTTGTGGAGAACCTGGTGCTAAATCACTTGCAGACAACCTGATTCTGGGTCAGGGTTTTGTACGTAGCAGAGCAGCTCCCTCGCTGCGATCTCTTGAAAGTCAGCCCATGATCCAAGCTTTTGTCGGTCTGAGGGCGTGGGCCCCCAGTTGGCAGTCCCCCTCATCCCTCACCGGTGGACCAGGGGCACGGTGGCAGCCCTCAGTCAGGCAAGGATAGAGGAGGAGGAGCACCAAGTGGACCGGAGCCTGAGAGCCAGGGAGAGAGTAACAAGCGGCTGTGGTGTACTAGTGCCACGAACAGAGCCGAGAGACAGTAGGTGCGTTTCCATCAGCTGTTTAGATGCGCATCGAGATGTATCGCATCGGAAAATGATGATGGAAACGCCGTGATTCGCATTAAAATCCTCTGATTCGCACAAAATGAAATACGCTCGCTATGGCCGGGTTTTGGTTGATTCGAATGGGATGGAAACAGCTGTATGCGAATCAAGTGTGATGTAGCGCACTTTCACCCCATCTGCTCCCATGTTTGCAGTTCACTCACAAGACAACATCAGGGTTTCCGCTGTCACACAACAATTAATTAATTGTGGCGCATCGCCACGGCAAAATAAAAGCCCCCACACACCTTCATATGTGATTACTGCACAGTTCTTCATAGTTCCTCCTCAGTAAAAACCAAACTTATCAACCAGCGAATCCAGCGTTTATCATTAATAAAGTATGGGGCGGCGCAACTCTCTCTCTCTCTCTCTCTCTCTCTCTCTCTCTCTCTCTCTCTCTCTCTCTCTCTCTCTCTCTCTCTCTCTCTCTCTCTCTCTCTCTCTCTCTCTCTCTCTCTCCATCTCTCTCTCTCTCTCTCTCTCTCTCTCTCTCTCTCTCTCTCTCTCTCTCTCTCTCTCTCTCTCTCTCTCTCTCTCTCTCTCTCTCTCTCTCTCTCTCCTCTCTCTCTCTCTCTCTCTCTCTCTCCTCTCTCTCTCTCTCTCTCTCTCTCTCTCTCTCTCTCTCTCTCTCTCTCTCTCTCTCTCTCTCTCTCTCTCTCTCTCTCTCCCACACACACACGGGTCGCGTTATGACGGTAATAAACATATGCGCTAAATCGCGCTAATGTGTTCAAATCAGACCGTCCGGCCGGCCGGCCGGGAGGGGGGGGGGGGCGTGCAAAGTCCGTAGATGGAAACACACATGATTCGAATTTCTTTTAATGCGCATTTCCCAGTAATTCGAATCACTTTGGATGGAAACATGGCTAGTGTCTCTTTAACTCATTGGCTGCCATTGATGTCTATAGACATGTTGTTTCTGTTGTATATTAACTTCAAAGTCACTGTTCTGCTTGACATGTTTCTTTCCACAAAAAGCTTGTTTTCTCAGTGTTCTGGTCAAAAACAGGTGTTTTTGGCGAAACCAGCCAATGTTCTACTGCCGTTTACTAAAGAATGGAAAAAGGTAGAAACAAACTTTTTTTCCTAATGAAAGAATAGAGTCTATTCTTTCTCTTGGTAGTTTTGGTGTTTACATGAACACAATATTCTGTGGGTCTTGAAAGATCTGTAAAAAATGCTCTAAAACGGCTGGCAGTCGGACACCACCCCTCTCTCCGCGGAAAGAGGAGGGCGACAGTATTATTAAATTGCAGATTTGCACCTTTACATAAATGCATTTTCTTGAATGTGTTTTGGTCAAAAACAGGTGTTTTTGGCGAAACCAGCCAATGTTCTACTGCCGTTTACTAAAGAATGGAAAAAGGTAGAAACAAACTTTTTTTTCCTAATGAAAGAAGAGAGTCTACTCTTACTCTTGGTAGTTTTGGTGTTTACATGTTTACATGAACACAATATTCTGTGGGTCTTGAAAGGGTCTGTAAAAAATGCTCTAAAACGGCTGGCAGTATGCAGCTCTCTGCTCTGAAAATGGCTGGCAGCCAATGAGTTAATAATAAATCAGTTAAAAAAAAGAACTTATTATGATAATGATTATTATTATTGGCACTATTATCATCATTATTAACATCATCATCACTGTTAGGCTATTATTTTGGAAATAAACTACCTTTTTGCACCGTTCACCTCCCTATGTCTGCATTATTTGACCTCCACATTGATCTAAATGCATTTTCTTGAATTCTATTGGTCTCAAAGGTATCACCAACAGAATGGGCACCCAAAAGGTAGTGGGAAATCACACCTTAAGTGTTTTTCTACTGTGTTTGGTTCCAGCGATAGGCATTTTTGAATATTATTGGCGGCCATCTTGGATTTGACCTCTCCCGGGCCTCAGAGGTCAAATCTGACTTCCCTCCCGATCTTAAAATAAACCTCATGGTATAAACTAACTATGGTAGAAGTTTCATGTTTCTTTCAAAAAGTGCACAATTCCCCTTGATTTGAGGGCTTAACCGCTGTACTATAACTAGTCGGCCTCTCGTTGCCAGTCTAAACTCCCTAGACCAGCTGGGAAACCATGGGTGGGGAAAATGATTAAGTTATCCTCTCACCGCCTCTGCAGCTGCCTCTGAACAAAACATCTGGCCTAAACCTTCATTGCATAAAACAGTAGCAGAGCATGTGTAAGAGCAAAAGAAAAGTGCACACATTGCTTATAAGTGCAATATGTGCTGTGGCAGCATAACAATATGAAACTGCCAAACCAATATTTAAGTAACACAGTTACCCACTTTCAGGCGTGACCTCTGTAGACTTGGTGAAGTTGGGCGTGGTGCGTTTAAAGACCTTGGTTCTCTCTCCTCCGACCACCACCTGAGCTCCGAGCAGAGGAACCAACACCGCCAGACTCTGCAGCGTCATGGCAACCAGTGAATCATTGGTGTCTCTCATTCCCAATAAAACCTGCAGCCACAGACAAAAAAAAGATATTATGCAACTAGAAGAAAATACTGTCTACCCTACTTTTTTTTTTTTGGCTGGCAAATTCCCAGATTTATACTAAACCACCGATTTCTAAAAATTGAAGCAATGGATCAAAATCCTTGTGTGCTGGGCTACAGGTTTCTCCCTGCTTTCAGGGTTTGTGCTAACGTGACTTAATTTCCTTCAGGCTTTTGTGTAGTGTTGACACAGAGCGTAGTATCGATCCTCTGTCTAATCCAAGTAAATAAAGCGAATAAACAAGTTTCCAAATGTCAAACCCCTTTAAACGAAGTGTTCACCACTGATATCAAACTCATAGATGTGCTGCTTTGAAAACACTCCACCTGAGGCAGGATCTGGTTTTTGAGCTCATCTTGGGAGAAGAACTCCGCATAGATGTGGATGTGAGCCAGTAGCACGATCCGCACGTGTTCCTCATTGACCTTGAAGAGCTTGAGAAGCTGAGGGATCACATGCTTACGGTATAGGGTCACAGACAGCAGGCATTCTTCACCACTACAACCACCACCACCATCTGTTGACACAAATAAAATAAAAAGCAACATCCACTTTCAGTTTTACACAACACACCTCTTTCTCATTAGTTGTTGTTAGCATGAAGTAGAAGAGAATGAAATGTCATCTTACCCTTCTTTGGCCTTAGAAGATGAGGAAGAAAGCTTTTGACAGCCATGGGTTCTGCAAAAACAAGAGAGTTGAGGAGTTTGGGGACGAGGCGTGCTGCTATCAGCTCCTCAGGAAGACTCTGGACCCGGTCTAAAAGAAACCTACACAAACAATACACAAACAGCATGTTAAGGGATCCTTGTTACATTTAGACCTGGTTAGAATATATATTTCTGTAACTGTGGACTACCTTGGTAAACAAATGAGACTACTCACAAAAAGTTAGGGATATTCAGCCTTTGGATGAAATTTCAGAATGCCCCTAAAATGCACTATATAACCATTACAGGTGAACTTATTTTGACATTTTCTAAAGTTTTGAATGCACATGTCCAACTGTTCAATGTTTCAGTACTTAAAGCAGAAGTAAGTGGTCCGGTCGTTTTCGCTAATGCTGCGTTCCAGGCAGGCTTTTGAAATCGTAAATTACAGCTTCAAGTCACAACTTACGACTTTGTAGCGTTCCAGGCAACCCACTCGTGTTTTTCCGACCTGTTTTACCGGTGAAAGTCACTATAACGGCCACTCGTAACTTCCGACCGGTGAACTCGTACCAGATCGAACTGGTACCACTTCACGGTCGGAAAAATACGAGTTTCCTTGAACGCACCATAACAGTCCTCGTCCCTACGTCGCCACATTCACGGCGTCCCTTGGCTGCACACACAGCCCTGCATGCCGTTCTCTCTCCTCATTGGATAAAAACTGTAGGATACGATAAATGTTTTCTCCTCGGCTCAGAGCAGAGCAGAGGGACTGAGAGACCCGTGTTTCAGACCAAACACTCTATGTAAGTGATTGCTGTCGGAAGATATAACTATTTAAGACTTATATTAACACAAATATATCACTTACTTCTGCTTTAATAATAATGAATAATACATAATGTAACATGCTGTTTTCCAACAAGGTGATTAACCGCAAAAATCACAAGTATCTGATCCATGAATCGACCGCTAAATGTTCTGGTTCAATGACAGTTTGTATTTTAACAGTACTCTTCATCATGCTGTTCACATTTTGACACCATATGAGACTAAGACGACACCTAACAATTCATCAACAGTACCTGGCCATCGCAAAGCTTCAAACGCCACTTTTAGGTACTCGAGTCTCACATCAGACCATTCAAAACCACTTACCTCAGCATGGTCTATGTGTTAGACGACCTGCAAGGGTGACTGACCACACCACCAGGCACAGGTGTCATCGTCTTGAATGGGCCAGAGAGTTCTTGTGCTGGACAAGGAACCAGTGAGCCTAAGTGCTGTTCTCTGATAAAAAGTCGATTCACGCTGAGCAGAGATGATGGGCGACGCCAATGCTATTGTAGACGTCAAGGAGAACGCTATGCATCAGCCACTGTCACCAGACGAGCTTTTGGAGGTAATGGTGTTACAGTCTGGGCAGGTGCATCAAGTCAACACAGAACTGCCCAACACCTTGTGAATGGTACTGACAAGCTAATACTATCTGAATAACATCATTACTCGTCATTGTCAAGCTGTAATTGATACTCAAGGACACATGACAAGTTATTGAGCCTTTGTTTCAATAAACTGCTTGAGATGAAGAAATTACTATCCCATAATTCTACGTAAATGCCCTACTTTCATGATATAATATCACTGTAGCACAAACTTTTTATATTTGCCATAAATTTCACCCAAAAGTCGAATATCCCTAACTTTTTGTGAGTAGTGTATTATACCATGTTCTGCATGAAAACAACACACTAACAACAAGAAATTGTCTCTTACTTAAAGAATTCATTCTTTTCCTCTTCCGTCTTCAATGTCAGGCTCTTGAGAAAATTCATCACTTCCAGGAAATCATTCCTGTTCAAAGAAAAACACTGTTTGAAAACAAATCATTTTCAGTATGTACCAGCAACAACAACAGTAAATATGACCACACAAACCTGAAAAAGTCATGTGTCAGCAGGGAGCTCAGCGGTGGTCGAGACAAAGGGTCAGAGTTCAGCAGGCCCGCCTGCAGAGTCTTCTTCAGGCTGTCAGCCAGCTCTTGGGATACTGGAAACAATAAAGGAAAGAGAATGTGAAGAATTGAGACAATACACCGATCTGCCACAGCACTGAAAGATGTACCTGGTTTTAAAGATGTGCCTGATGTACAGTTCACACACACAGGCAACATTTAACAAAATGCAAATTAGAGATAATCTCTACTCACCATAGCCATCGAGGAGAGGGATAAGGCTCTCCACCATCATTCCAAAAGAGTAACAGTCCCGAGAGTGAGCGTGTTTATCCAGAAGCATTTTAAAGCCCTCAACCTATCAACAACATTTTCATGAGTAATGAAAATTAAAGGGGAAGCAATTTCATTTTTCAACCCTGACTTCTTCTGTGCTTACCTGCTCTTCTGGAGGAACACAGCTGGTCTCTCTCACACTCTGAATGCTTGTGAGGAACTGAAAAGAAAACGTTGATATGTGGCTTAATAAAGGTTTTTTTTTTAAGCAAAAGGGGATTAAAAAAAAAGAGATGCTTAGCAAATGTTTTAATTTGATATTTTACCTCTGGAGTTGCTTCAGAGAACTTGCACACAGTCTCCATCCCCCCAAGTTTCCAATGACCATCCTCACTGACATAGACAGATGAAATACAGACATTGTTGTGACTTGATTTGCCCTGGTGGAAGAGGAAGACATGTTAGAGGCCATATCAGATGAACAGCACATCTTAGCAGTCACTTCATTGTAATGCCAGCTAATTGTTTCTCTGACCATTTATTCACTGGTTAACCATGCAGAATCATTCAGCAACCAAAGCTACTGCTTCATGTGTTTTTTTTTTTTGCTCACCCTCTCATGCAGAAAGACAAGTGCCTGCAAGAGATCGTAGATGCCTGCACAGATTTCCTCTGGTGAGAGGCTGTGAAGCAGCAGCTCCAGGGGCTGCACACGCTCTGTCACTAGGTGGATGCCACCGTCCTGCACCGAGCACGACAGGAATCGTAGCAGACAAGGGTGCCTCAAGGTCTTCAGGTGCTGCAGGAAAGGAAAGCATTTATTCATTTCATACTTGTACAGAGGTGAATGTTAGGCAGTAGGTGGAGGCTCCATGAAGAGAAACTGATTATGCAGCTTCAGTGCCAGTCATTGTAAAGTAGGAAGCTATCTCTATCTCTCGACTTTGTTGTTATAGTGCCTCACCTGTATGAGTAAGATCGGCCTCTTGGTTTGCAATGTAGTGTAAGATGCTCCTTATAAATATTGCTTTACTTCTGGAGTGGTGTGATGGTGTCCATTGGGACAGGGCACTAATATGAAAGACAAATCCACTACTACTGCTACTACCACAACTACTATAACTACTGTAAGGCAGCTCCGGCCAGTGTGATGTGATTGAAAGGGAGAGGCTTTTGCATAACTACCTTCGCAGCTTTGTTGACTTTGTCCTCATTCCCTCGCTTGTGTACAAACACAGAAGCAGGCTTTCCATCCTGGAGCATCGCTGAGTACATAGTTAGCCCGGAGGGCAAAGTAAGGAGCGGTTCCTCCAGGATGCAGCTCCGCACCGCGCTGCTCTCCGCTCCCATGGCCGCGCTTGTTTCTGGACCTGTGGGGCAGTTTGCGGGGAGACAGGGGAGGAGGAGGGACGTGAAACACAGCCAACCGTGGTATAATGCGGTCCACGGTCGTAAGCTGTTACACGTGCATTTGTAAGAGGTAGTTTATAACCAGTGAATACCTGTTTTGCCTGACTGGACGTGCCGCCGCCTTGAGACAAGTTAGCTGCAGCTGGGTGCCTGGATGGCTAACCTCGGCGCTACGTTAGCCACCTGGTCATTGCTTGGCTTGTCGCTCGCCCTTCCACCTCCAAACGCTCATGCTAATCGCACAGTGGCACAAATGAACCTAGTGTTAAAAAAAATGAATTTATGAAAAGGTTATGCACGACTTTTATGCTATTCACTGCTCGTCAAACCAACGAAGCTAACGTGGAGCAAAAGCTGTTCTGTAAACACGGACCTTTCCGGTATGAGACGACACCACAAAGTAGGGGACACCATTACTTAAAAAGGAGTTTAAACCGAGCCACTGAAGCTGATGTGCTCACACGTTTGGAAAAGTATCGCTACAACATACCAGTTTTAATGCATTTGAACACGACATGTTACATTAAGCGGCACCACTTTGCATTTAAAATCTTATAAAACCATATCATCCCCACCCCCGCTCTGAAAGCTAATGGTTGCAACCAAAGTGGTGCGAGCCCAGAGCTGAAATGGAAATGAAACTGTCCGGATCAGGCTAAGTTAACCCACCGACAGTCTGTCTGTGCTCACTGTGACAGGAAGGTATTTTACAGCAACATGATAAATGGAGAAACAAACAAAACAAAAGATAAAGACACTTGTCTGAGCCCTTAACCCCTGGTGTCTAAATGACACTTCTAATTCTGCAATGACAAATAATTATATTTAGGCCTAAAATAGGGGAATATTTGAGATGAAGGCATGGTTGGATTACTGACTGGGACACACACACACACACACACACACACACACACACACACACACACACACACACACACACACACACTTATCAACATATCTATTTCTCTACAACCATATAACAATGCTTTAAAAAGTATTACACAAGTCTACACCAGTAAATATGCAGATGCACTGTTTGAGCACAAAATTATCTCTTATGTAATCTGTTATCTGATTTAAAAAACCATCCTCTCATCTCACTCTTGATTTCCTCTTCACCAGAAGTGAGCTTCATTTCCTTTGAAAAACATGTAAATGTTATAATGACAAAGCAACACAACCTTTGTCAGAGGAAGTGGCGTCTTGACAAGATGAGAAATTGTTACCTTAGTAACTAACCAGCGACAAAAAACACACACACTGTCACTCAAGCAGGTTTTGTGCTGAGACCAGGACAGCATGGAAGAGCTCGGTAAGACAACTTTCTATCAGTTGGAGTTTGTACACTGTTGTGTACAGTGTAATTTCACCAGTGTGCTACAATTTACAGCGGACATAGAAAACTAGAAGTGAAATTGAACTGAACGATTCCTTCTGTGTTCTGTGAGTCTCCTAGAAATTATTGTATTTCATGTTGTAGATTGTATTCAGAAAGCAATTCATTATTATTTTTCATTACATGTATTATCTCTTACTTTGTTTTTTTCTTTACAATCTCTATTGACATTTTAGATCTGAACAGACTAATGTGGCAAAGTAAAGCTTAAACTAATTAAATCAGATAAAAGATAGGACCTTGTTGCTAATCTAACTTGTCTTGCAAGACAAAATTGTTTTAATTACAAAATTCTGTAGGAGGAAGTTTTTCTGAGATGTGAAGACTTGGGGGATACAAAAACCCAATTGGATTTGTAAAAAGAATAGTGTAGAAGTTCAGTCATAGGCTACTGTCTGATTCCCCAGAAAATACTTTATTCACACAAATATCTTCCCGTTTTCTTGTATGTATGGGTTTATATTGTGTGGAGAAGACTTGAATCTGGGTCCACACTTCTGAGTGTTACAACATTATTTCAAGTTTCACTTCTGCAACATGTCACACCATCACTTCCTGAGGAAGCTGCCTTGCATGAAGCAACCTCAAGCCTTGATGTATTAAGGTGCTGGTGCACTCTGCCATAGTTTACAGGAAATATTTCACTCTGCACTGTGCTAAACATGGCCTGGTTTAACACATACAGTAAAGAGAACAATGTCTAGTGGTCATGTAAATACTTTATGTAAATTCCTGTATCTATGTTTATATGTGGGGTTGGAAGATTTATGGCCTATATCCTGCCACAGATTTGCTGTTGGAAGAGCTTGCCCTGAATCCAGCAGGTTCAGAAAGCAGCAGAGATGCACCTGATGGAGAGGTGAACACAAAACCACAAACATTATAAATAAACACTGCACATTTACTATAGGTCATGAATGATTTCAGTTCCAGTTTAAACTCAAATATAATTTAGCACTTCAATCACTGAAACTGCATTTTGCTTGTATGTCTACAGGCAGCAGGAGCGAGCTATGCTGGACTCATCAAGAAAGAAAAAAACTCAGCCCGCTCAAATGTCTACAGGTGACCCATATGTAAATAATGTAGAGGAAACAGAAACATGTCTGAAATTAGCATACAGAAAAGTCTTATGCACTCACTGTTTTTACCAAGATATTTGACAGATCTGATATAAGAACAGCTTTAAAAACTGCTTTTGACACATCACCACTTACCAAGTTTTTATGGCCTTTGCAGATTTGTATTACAGTTTGAATGGTTTTCCCTAAAAGTAGTATACCAAATTATACAATGTTATTGTAATAGATTATGCTCAGAGACACTGAACAATGCCATACATGCACATGTGACTTAACAGTAGTCACAGGGGTAGCCACTGTTAATGCAGGCTGATTTGATGATTTGCTAATGTCTAATTAGCTTTTTTCTGGGTTTTAGTGATCTGCCAGCTCCTGTGGCTGCTTCCTCGGACCCTGACACACCCACCAAGGAGCTGGACTCCATCTTGCAAGATCTGATGGGACTGGGAGAAGGAGAAGGGGTTAGTACATTGTCCCAAAATGACTGAAACTAGTGGTTAACTCTAATCTCACAGTGATCTCTCATAAAATATCTGCATGTTATGGGATAATTCTCAGGAAATCCTGAGGAAAATGGTCATTCAGAAATGTTTCAAACATGAGTGACATAAACCAGCTTCAGCAGCAGAGGGCACTGTTGTACTAACCTCTACATTGCAGCCTCGTGCACTACGAGTGTTGTTGTGCACCTACCTTTGAAACGCAAATTTGTCAGATAAAAACCATAACTGCTTCAGCTTATTTGTATCATTGTTTAGATTCCACCATCGGCACCAACCCCACCGCCACTTGCCCAAAAGCAGTCTGTGAAGAAGAAAACAGAAGGAGGGCAACCGGAGAACAAGAGCAGCAACAGCAGCAGCAGCAGCAGCAGCACAGCAGGTTCAGATGCAAAGGCCTCAGCTACAAGCAAGAAAACAGATAGTATTGATGACCTGCTCGGAGGGCTGAGTTCTGACTTGGAGAAAATTGGCGTACGCACCACAGCCAAGGGCCACTGTGCTTCCTGCAACAAAGTCATTGTGGGAAAGGTACAGTAAGTCATATAAACCAATAGGCAAGAATTTTATATGAATGTGTTATGAATTTAGAAATCTGCTCAACAGAAAATTATGTTTTGTTTTTTGTGTTGTGTTTTTTGTAAAACCTTATCTCACTTCCTTTCATTTTTCTTCCTGTTCTCCAGATGATCACAGCACTGGGTGAGGTGTGGCACCCTGAACACTTTGTGTGTGTGGTTTGTAAGAATGAGCTGAGCACCACAGGCTTCTTTGAGAGAGAGGGCCGGCCGTACTGTGACAAAGACTACCATCACCTCTTCTCCCCTCGTTGTGCTTATTGCAAGGGGCCCATTTTGCAGGTGGGAAAGGAACCATTCATTTGCATCACATCATCATATCACAGTTATGGAGAGACAGAACTAACATAAAAAACAAAATGTTAATATCATGTTAAGTAAAACGTTTAATTGCTGAATGCTAAGTATAACGAGGCAAATATTAGGTAAAACAAAATACTATTAAGAATGTCTATACCTGAACTCCTCACCAGTTTAACTTAAGTTTTCCTTTTGTTTTTTGATTCATCCACTAATTTGTTCTGTCATTTATTACCTCCATTAATTTACACAATAATCCATTGAAGATTGGATGATGACATACAGTAGTATGTAGGCAATTTCTCTAGACATATCCTACATGTCATCCTAATAAGTAAAACACAAAACCATACTGGAGTTCTGCAGACGGAGATTACCACATGCTGCAGAGCAAGTCATTAATCAGAAACTAATACAGCTTCTCCCATGATTCACTTTTTTGCTTCCTGACATCTGAACATGTGAGATGAGAAAAACCTTACTAATCCTCAAAGCATGATGTAATATTTCTATATCTGGCTACTTTACCAGAACATTCTGTCAGCCCTGGACCAGACCTGGCACCCTGAGCACTTCTTCTGTACACACTGTGGAGGCCTGTTTGGACCAGAAGGTGACAGGCTTGTGCATTAATGTCTCTCCATTGGAAACCACAACTTCAATAAAAAATAAGTGCTAATTATTTAACGGTGACTTCCATGGTCTCCTCCATATCTTAGGTTTCCTGGAGAAGGATGGGAAGCCATATTGTTGCAAGGACTTCTACCACCTTTTTGCTCCAAAGTGCTCAGGCTGTGGGGAGTCAGTGAAGGAGAACTACCTGACTGCAGCCAATGGCACCTGGCATACAGAGTGCTTCGTCTGCGCAGTAAGCCTCTTACCTCAGACCACACACACTCCTCTGGCTCGCATACAAGCCTGAGTATAAATGAGAAAGATACCCACACATTTGCTTTATTTGCAACATTTTGACCACAAGGCTGATGAAAACCGTATGCCTGATGAATACGATGCGGTTGAAATGATGCAAATAAATCAAGGAAACCATATTCCTCAGTGTGGGGATCTGTTACATTCTCTTCAAACCCACTTCTGTATGCAGCATCTGGTCAAAAATGTTTCAGTGTGCAGCTCTACTTCTGCTTTACTTGTGCAATTGTTACCATCAGATGCACTCAGATGATATGTTCTGGTATTGGGCAGCAACTTCAGTTTACCATTATGATTCCTAAAAAGTTATTTTCACAGAAATAAAGTGCACATAAATCTGAAATGAAATAGATCCATCTATGACAGCCTAACACAATCATTACTGCATAGTCATATGCCAAACCATTAGCACAGAACCTTAACATTGTTTTATAGAGCAGTCATTAACAGCAAGAACCCCATTGTCCTCATCAAACTAAATATATCTCCAAAGGTCAGGAGGTCAAACTCTCCATAAAGAAGTGGGCACTCCAAAGTGGCTTTTTAATCATTGTCCTTCTTAAAATAAATGAGGCAGATCATACAACTCTTGCTTGTTTGATCTTCTTGGTCACTCTATGAGCTCTTCTGTGGCCTTGTCTTGTCAACAGAAGAACCATACCGTGAAATGTTTCAATATGATTATTCTTCTAAACCACACTTAAACCAGCATGGTTTAGAAGAGGGTCATTAGCTTCCTACAATCCCCAAATGAGCTGAAGTTCCTGTGGAAGTAGTTGTTGCAGACTGCAGTGGTCTTCTCATCAAACCTTTGACTTTTGAACCACTTTGACTCATCATAGTTTGAACTAAGTTAAACTTTAAGAAACAGTTGTCACCAAAATTCAACAAAACAGGCCCTAAATTCTTACTGGCAGCATTTTTGATTTGTTGAACACACTGATGTAATTAAGGGATTGTTCCATTCAGGTAATCCAAGGCTGTGGTATTGAACATGCTGGCTCACTGTCATGGCTTACTGGCTCATATGAGCGGAACAGAGCCCATGTTAAGAGTTACACCTGTGTTTCTGTTGCTCTGATAAGTCAAAATGTCTGCCAAGAGAGAATCATATGCAGCTTCACGCTTGTACAGACCCATTTAGTTTCTATTCTAGCAGTTATCAATGGATTGTTAAGAGAGACATAACTTCAATTTTCTTTAAATCGTTTTCCTTTAGTTAAATATTTAGACAAGTCCACGTCATTACTTTAGATTATGTAACTATACTTTACATTACTGCTGACCTTTTTGCAGGGAACAGGGTTACAGATACAACCCTGTTAAACAGGCCCACTTACTGGGTAAAGCCATGGTATGCTTTGGAATATAAATATAATACAAACAGTAATATTACAGTGCATGTGGCTATATCATGAAAATGACTGGTTTGGTCTTTTGGAAACAAACTATTACCTGCTCTGTTACCATCTCTAACCTTTTTTTAAAATCCTTTTATCCTCTCCCTGTCCTTCGACTTTGCCCACATCATACTCTCCACCTTCTTCCTCTTGATATCCAGGACTGTCTGAAGCCCTTCACTGATGGCTGTTTCATGGAGCTGGATGGTCGACCCCTCTGCTCAGTGCACTACCACTCCAGGCAGGGCACTCTGTGCGGCGGCTGTGGTGAGCCCATCACGGGCCGTTGCATCTCTGCTCTCGATCGCAAGTTCCACCCTGAGCACTTTGTGTGCGCCTTCTGTCTGCGGCAGCTCAGCCAAGGCATCTTCAAGGAGCAAAAAGGGAAACCATACTGCTCAGCATGCTTTAATAAACTCTTTGTGTGAGACATGACGCACAAATAATGCTAAGGAAAAAGAAATCAAGTCTTGCATCACTGTCACTGTTGACCTTATCATTTCCACATAATATTAAAGCAAAATTAAGATTAAGTAAGCACTGTACCCTTAGATTACATAACAGGACTGTATTTGCATTGGTACAGATGAGCAATAAACTTTCATTTTTTTAGTATTTCATGGCTGACTGAGATATATGACATTTGAAGTGATACGCAGTGGTGAAGCTAATTCTTTCAGAATTAGTACAAAATTTGCAGTATTGGAATTTGGTAATCAAGGGTCAAAATCATTCATATGACACATAGGCTAATAGGCTCCTGGACTTCAGTAATCATCCAGAAGGTTGAAGTTGACCTTTTGGATACAAAAGGTTATCACATCATATGCATATGTGCTGTAAGGTTCTGCAAAAATACTTAAGTCCATTGCTCTACATTGTATTTGAACAGAAGAAGAGACTGGGATCATATTTTTCCAAGTTGGTTGGCTTGCAGAGGCATACAACAATGAGGCGGTAATTCTATTCGTGAATAATTTATATTCTTTTAGTTTCTAAGGGTCCATCAATCAAATAGATTTTTCATAAATCTACTGCAAGATGTGAATCTTGTCATGTGAAGTCTATTGCAAATTTTGCCATCTGTATTGTGGCTGCTGTCTGACTGACAGGGTGAAGTCATAGACAAACCCAGTGAAAGAGCTTTGGGCCTCAGCCCTTGGGAAGGTGAAGGCAGTGATTTCTGCTATCTGCTTCAAATCAAAATGTAATTTGGTTGATTCTCTTGCCACTCTAAAAATGAACACATGTCATTGTGGGGTCACCAGACCTTCTGTCTCAGTTATAACTTATATCAAGTTCTAACCCACGTGTGAGCCAGCTCACAGTGAAAGTTGATTATCTTTATGGTTTTTGGAACAATAACCCATTTATTTTTGAAGCAAATTTGATAGAAGATGAGCCCAACGTGATATAATGTTGAAGGGATCAATGACCCTGACAGTTCCCCACTGGATCCTTATGTGATTAATGACACATTTTAGAGTACATAGTAAGTGTGATGTCAATTACCAATAAATCAAGAATCAAGGAAAAATACTGCCATTGTAACATAATTAATGACATGGGTGTAAAACACAAGGAAAATACCTTTTCTCATGATAAAAATATTGTAGAAATGTTTTACGCATGTGAACTTTGGAAGGGTCTAAAAGGTGTGCTGACACTTGGTCTAAATTTTATGGGATTTCATACATCGTGATCACATAAAATTTATAAACGGAGAAAGAAAAACACAGAGGTGCAGGTTTAATCCATGGTTTCCATTAAGCTCTCCTCACTTTGCTGTAAGACTTGGCAGAGCAGAGATACTCTGGCAATAGGGAGCAGTTTGTCAAGGGGCTTGTCTATGTGGCCTGATAGCTTGTATTGGCATGAAGCTGGACTGGACTGGCATCAGCATGCCAACCTGAGTCTCCTCTTACTCTGACTGACCATTTGGCCCCTTGCACTGGATCCAGACAACCTCTGGATTCTCCACACAGGCTCCTTTATTGCAGCCATGTGGAAGATTAATGGAGGTGGGGAGGTGAACAAAGGTGGTTTCAGGGGTGAGGAGTTCCTTTGCATCAGTGGATCTCTTCAGCATGCAGCTCACGCTGAGTCTTGAGGGATGAATCAACCACAAAGTCCTGTAGAAAAATGATTTTTGGTGATTCCATGTCTGGGCAGGTTTTGTTGTTGCCTGACATAATTTTGTTCATTCTCACTTAATAACTAACAGTGGACAATGAAGTCAGGATGAGATACTTGTTGTCAGTTCTCCAGCAACCTATAGAAACCAAAATACACCAATACACCAAATACAAATTACATTTTCCAGATTGCATGAATTGTGCAACAAGCTCTTAAATCCAGCTCAAGCAGAATGGAGCTACAAAATTCACAATCCCTTTGCATCACTACATAGATGGTCCCTTTTATGATTCTTTTTCAGAGGCCAAGTTTAACATTTCTGGTATCGGGGCACCGTGTGGAGTAGTGGGTTGAGCAGGCGCCCCATATGCAGAGGCTATAGTCCTCGCTGCAGTTGGCCCCCGGTTTGAATCCCGCATCGGGCGGCCCTTTACTGTATGTCATTCCCCCTCTCTCTGTCTCCCCATTTCCTGTCTCAATAAAGTCTCCAAAATATACAAAAAATAAAATAAAAATTCTGGTATTATACAACACATCATGATAGATAATATATTGTCGACTGATTACCTATTCTGAGAAGTTTCACATCTCTGGAAACTGAGACAACCAATTTAGGAAATCACAACAAAGATGTGCTACAATGGAGTAATGACAAATGGTAGATGAGCTGAAAGACAAATTAATTTCCCTTTGGGGATTAATAAAGTATATTTGTATTGGTATTGGTATTCATAAGAAATCTCCGATTGTAGTAAGAAGGAAATGAGGTTGATTAGGACATAAAGTGTGATTTTTATTAAATCTGTACATTTTGCTACATGTTAGTATTAAAAGCTGTTTAATGATTGGTCTAGCAAGAAGGTTGTGTGGTCTAGCCCTCCACAAACCTCCCCCTACCATCAAACTTCAATCCTTTACTCACCAAGAGCAATGGTGGAAAACAACCCCCTTATTTGCTTGTACTTCTATCACTTCTTTTGCACTGACATCAGGACACTAACCAGCTAGCAGTCTATTCAGCCTGTCTTGTCATTATACAGTACAAGTCAGTGTATAACACCCAGGACACCTTGAGGAAGTAGCCCTGCTTAGAGGACATAATACCTCTTTAAATGCAACATGCTGAAGCGCATGGCAAGATGGGTACATAAACAGCCGTGGATGCTGCTGTTAAAACTTACAAATAGCTCCTTTATCATCACAGAAATAATAATAATAAAGATACCCAAACCTTGCCTACATTTTCTCAGTATTGACCTCTGTCAAGTCAAACTGTATCTCATCAAACAGTATCTTATCATCTGATGAACACTGGCTACTTTTTGTTGGCCCTGTTGGCAGCTTTCCTCAGCTTTTCTTCAAACCACTTAGACTTGCTGTGTGAAGTTAGTGTGTAAGTGAGAACGGAGGTAGCCATTAATCACGCTGTCATCACTGTCAGACCAGGCCTTTCATGGCCTCCGCAGAATATGGACCTTGCATCATGGAACAAGTGTGAATGTATTGCGTTCAGTCAAGATCCAAGATCGTAAGTGTTTAATGATCTGAGGGCCTTGTGCCCAAATTCCTACTGGACTCAAAGACATACTGTGATGTTAAATGTTAGATATGTTTAAACACGCATGAGAGATTTGCATTTTGTGTTATGAGATACAAGAGGAAGTGAACTCTCCAGCATAAACCGTTCACAGAGGAACATCGACTTGGATCTGATCTGACACCTTGGCATGTTACACAGCTGTAAAATTCCACATCATCACATGGCTCAAGGACTGATATGTTCATTCTTATATTTTATTTTTTTCTTTCTGCACCATTCACTGTGACAACTGCATGTTATTATGAGTAGACCTGGCTGCCAAAAATGTCTTATGAGTGGGAATACTTGTTTAATACTGTCTTTCCTAGTAATGGCATCAAAGAGCCATAAACTAGCGGCTAGCCTCAACTATGACTTGTGAAAATCTTAGACGCACTCAACCTAGCTGTCCAGTGTATTCACTGAAAAACACACAAGACCAGAGCTATACGAAGCCTCAAACAGAAATGTAAAAAACAAAATTGTGATGCATGGAAAGACATTCTGGCATTCCCAGAAAAATATGAGTGTTATCGCACGGCTGAGTGAACAGGGAGGAAAAGCGTTCTCTGGCACGCAGTAAAAATGAGAAAACATGAAATGTGAGCAGGGGTCTTTTTAAAAGGGTGGCGAATAAAGGGCCGTCTGTGGAAAGCAGAGAGAGTGTAACTCAGGTGACATTTACAGCAGTGAAACAGAGTACGAACAGTCTGGGAGCGCACTGGGCCATGAGATGGCAGCTAGACCTCAACGGGGGAGGGAAAGGGAGTGAGGAGTATATTGGGACATAATGGATACTGGTGCTAAGGGAGGCAGGGTGAGGAGGGCAGGGGTTGAGAAGTGTAGTTGCAAGAGTTACCCCTGTGTGACACTGAAACCCAACACTTAGGTCCTCTCCTGTAAAAAGGCTGTGTCTGTTAGGCCACCCCTGATTGAGACCGTGGGGCGGCCTGTCCTAAGTCGCACAGCCCCACTGTGGGTCACACCTGGCTGGCCCTGCCCTGCCCTGTAAACCCAGCAGCTAACATCTGCATTGAACCAATAACTGTCAGATAGGTCCTATATGCACAGACTGACCCATTAATCAGTGAATTTGCTTACACACAGACACACATTGAAATGCCAGCTGGAGACAGCCCCAGTTGCAAATCAGTCCTGACAATGTGAAATCACAGCTAAATAAAACATGGATGGATCAGGTTACTGTAACATTATTTCCATCTAGTAATGAACTTAACAGGTCTCTTCATCTGTTAGAGATATAAGTTAAAGTAGATATACGGACAATGTATGATTCACAAACATTGAAGATATCTGATATGTACTCATCAAATAAGGCACATCTTTTGTAAAATATAACTGGTACTGTAGATCTGTAACTGGTTGGTGTGGTACAGTAGATCAATCCACAAAACTTTTAAAAAGTTTGAGTCCATTTGGCTGTTGGCAGAAATATCTCTCTGGTTTATCATTTGAATTGTTCTAATTTTGCAGTTTCATATTAATATCATGACTGACTTTCTAAAGGAGCTGAAATGCCTATCGGTCTTTTAGTAATCTTTGATTTTATATAGATATAGCAGCCAGTGATTTTACCTTTTATATAAACCCTCCGTGTCATGATTACAGATTATTTGAGGATAATGTCTTTCTTTAGTAACATGGTGAGTTCATTGTCATGACTATAGCAGCTGGGAGTGCTCCAATATGACTGGAAATTATGTGGGAAATGATTAATTTGAACTTGTTTGCTGAATATTTGAGCTACTTTATAACCCTTAGAGAAGCTGCCATACCCTCTCATCATAAAGCTTAACAGCTGTCAGCTGGCAGAGGCGAGACCAGAAGTTTGCTGTGACTTGAACAACCAGAAAATTAAAACATTATGCGAAGAACCAAAGTCATCTGAACAGGGAGGAGCTTGTGTATCCATCATCAATGGCCAAACATGTACATGTACTTTCAGTGCTCCACACATGTGAGCTGGGCAAATGCCTACATGAAATAGAAGTGTTTCTGTGTGAGAGTTCAAATTAATGTGATTTTAAGAGCAAAGGAAAAGTGACAACTTCAACACCTCAGAAATTACTTCCACACAGAGAAAAGTTGAGCTGGTGGCTCCACTTTTGGGTGTGTTTGTTTTGGCGTTCTGCTGATGCTGAGTGCAGGTATCACACCTGATTCATGACTGGCTCCTCTGTCCAAAAGCAACCTCTTGTTGTCCTTGGCCGAACACTGAGTGCTCCATGCTATCTCACACTCTCCAGCACAGCCATACAGTATGAATGCACACACACACACACACACACACACACACACAGTGAGATGCGACAAACTTGTAAATGCTATTTATGGATTTTCTATTTGTGCTGTCTTGGGTTTAGTCAACCCAGTTCTGCACAAAAACACATGAATACAAATAGCTTCACACATGCACATACACATGGACACATGTCTGTGGTCAACATGATCTCACACACACACAAACGCAGAGATGCAAAACATATGACCACACATAAACATAAATGCTATTTATGAATTTGGTCTCCGTTTCTTTTTACATTTCTCTTTCTATCCATCTCTCTCTCCATCTTTTCTCTCTGTCTTTTTCTCTCCCATACACACACACACACACGCACCATCAAGAAAACTATGCTCTTCTTGGGTTTGGTTGACACAAAGCATATCTGTGTGAGCATCACTGCCTCCTCTGTGCGCTCGCTGATCCTTAACCAAGTGAACTTGAGGTCTCCAGTTCTATCAGTTAAATGGAGTCAGTTCCTGAGGGGGACGCTATGGGAGGTTCAACTTCAAAACACTTCATCTCCTGTTCGTCCACTGCACGTCTTTGTCTCATCTCCCTTACATCTCCTGCCAGATCTCTCAGTTGGACCTCTGTGCTCAACATGGAAAAGCAAGGAGAAAGTCAAGGAGAAAGAGAGCATGGTGCAGTTTATCTGGATCCTAATAACAGCACAGGCCAAACTAGTTGAGGTTATGAGAAAGATTTATAAGACAGTGAGCTCCTTCTGTATGCTAGCCTTTAGTGTCAAGAAGATAGATGGTTTCATTATGCCTCTTCATAGTGTCCATGTGTGGTTGTACGCTAGTGTGCCAGAGCGGTACAGTCTGTGAGATGTTCGGGCAACCAATTGTTGCGATCGATGGAGCTCTTTGAGAAAATTAAACCCCTCTTGTAATTGTTTGAACATGTTTCGTATGGTGGGCAAGACTGTAATGATTTGGCAGAGTTTCTCGAGATCACAGGATACCGATTTTAAAAAGCTGAGCTTCAGAGTGGGCTTTCTCAATGGTTAAAAGTGGGATATGAATGGGAATTTGACACTGGAGTGGAGGTTGAAATTGTTCAGACTTGGATGTCTGTAGGTTCCTTACATTGTTTGCATGGTAGATGGCAGTAGCTTTTGGCTCAGGCCTGGACCAGGGGTCAGACACTCAACAGAGTGCCTGGGACTGGGACAGGGCCAGTTTGGGATGTGGCCCTAAGCCAGATCCACCGCCTCTGTAGTGGCCACAGCATGGATCATTATGAGATTTGTTTTAAAGCGTGATGGTTAACCGCAATGCAGCCCTGTTGCCTGAGAGCTGAATGGCCTCCTGGGTTTAGACAAACTCAAGGAGGTTTGTGGAGGGCTGGGAATCCCTGAGAGGAACAGATCAGGGCAGGCCAGTTGATAAATCACAGCCACTGCTGGGGGAGGCCACAAGACCGGCCTCTAGTCAAATCTCCAACAGGCCTGCTGGAAAACACTGAGAAACTCTGTGGCAAAGGAGGCAGCAAAACAAACAGACACACACACACACACACACACATACATACATACAGGCACACAGAGGGAGGGAAGGAGAGAAATGCCTATAATTGCATCGTAATGGATTTAATAGTGAAACACACTCACACACGCAAATGTCATCCTGGCGACTCCACTTAGTTTTTATAGTAATTTCATTAACAGGTGTCCATTTTCCAGCACCTCAGCTCTGGTGTGTTTGACAGAACATCCATTTAAATTGGGCTGAGAGGACTCAGGTTTGCCTCACTGAATGGTACATTAGTGGCTTGCTCCAAATCTTTGGATCAGAGGAGACATTTTTCTAATCACTAATCCTCCAGTACTTTCTGTGACACCCTGTTCCCACTAAACCCATTAACATGCAATCATAAGCCCTTGTCTGAGCCTAGGGCTCCTCCATAGCTACGTGATGATGGAGCTGGAGTTACTTCTTTGCATAAAAATGATTTGGTGTGCAGTAATTCAAAACCACCGCATTACTTTCGTCATAAAGAATACTTCTTCATTTTTATAATCCTGCTGCCTCAGTCAGTCCTTTCCATTCATCTGTAAAGGAAGTGAAGCCTTTTATAGAAAGTTGTCTCTGAGGATATACTGCAATCCAAAAAGCATCAAGTTCTTCAAATGTAATATTTAATCTTAAAATCTTGCTTCCTTTGAAACAGGACAAACTGCCAATGGCCTGAATTACTTGCATTGCATCCAAATGCAGCTAAATTAGCTTTGCAAGTTTCCATTAGTCTCTTACCTCTGTTTAAAATACATAATCATTAATCAAGACAAAATGGAGCTTACCCCTTACAGTAATTTACAGTTATTTGGTGAATAATTCCATTTCTTTTTCTGCTAGTTTGAAAAAAGGATGTTTGAATTTTGTGACCATAATTCAAAGAATAGATTTGGTAAAATAATTATATCCTATTTCATATTTGCTTAACTTTATTTTTGATGAATGTGAAAATATGTATCTATCTTTTTGGTTGCCCTTATATTTGTCTAAAATAGTGCTGTATAATTATAATAACCTGCTATAGTAGAGTCATGCTCACATCCTTCCATTTTTTAAGCAGTTTTTCCTTCCCCAGTATTTTAATGGAGCTAACATAAGCATAAACAAACTTTATTTCTTTAACGCTATCACTTCCCTCTTAAACCAGAATCTCTCTCTCTCTTTCACACAGTCACATGGCAACCAACAAAGCCAAGACAAACAGGAACTCCAGGATCATTCAGTCTTTTTTATCAATATCTTCTTCACTTTCTTTCCCCCAGAATGATGTCTGGCTTCGGAAATGTTTCCACTAAACAGTCGAGTCTCCGTCAGGGCTTACGGCGGGATTAGAGCTCAAATTACCGACTCTGTGGCTCATTTACTCTCTGAATCCACGGTCTTCAAAACAAAAGTTGCACGTGGACATGTCCAGTGATATGATAATAGCATGAAATGAGAAACACATTTCAGGGGAGAAACTCTTTCCAGCCATGAGGCTTTTATGTGTAACGTTTGATGTAACAACACATAGAAGATGTGAAAGGCAAGAGCACAGGCAAAAGCAAAGATGTGCTGTATGTTCCACTGAATGATCCCTAAGAGAAGGAAGTAGTAGTATAAGATACAGTAGGATAAAACTAATGATCTCTGTGAGAACAGAGGGGAAAATGTGAAATGATATTTGAAAACAATAGTTAGTACCAGTACAGGCAATAAATAGCTATTGTAGAAGAAGGCCAGCTGGTCGACAAAAGTGTATTTAATTACCTTCAGATATTTTTTTTATTGGGCGGAACTGAAGACAAAACACAACACTTTGGACTACAGAATGATTAATGATGGTGATTATATTTTCCCTTGTGAATGAGTTTTATTGTTGTTTATCCAAATGGATTTTCTGCATGTAAACGGTCTGTAACTCACAGCTGAACAGTCATCTCTAATCAGCTCCTCATTCAGGAAATTGTTCTGTAATTCTTGCTTTAGTGAAAAAAAAATCAGTGAAAACGTTGGAATTGAATCAGACATCGCCACAAAACAGTAATTATACTGTAGTTACAATATCTGTCGTGGGGTTCTAACCACTGACTAAACAGCACGAGGCTCATTTTGGTCACTGGTGTTGCAAAATATTTGGTTTTGGATCGGTCCGTTTGCAGAATAAGTGGTTTGCTCAAGTCTGCATCACCCAGCTATTGTTATCTTCCTCCCCTGTCTGCAAAACCACACGGCTGACAGCATGCCATGCCCCATTTAGCATCTTCTGAGACATTATCACTCTATGCAACTAGATGGCTGGATAACACACTGCTGGCGGACTCCAGTTACGACCTGCCCCCTCTCTACATCCAAACACAATGTTCCACAAGACGAGGCCGGGAGATGAGGGTTGGTATCAAGACATATTGTCTGATATGGATATCTGATCTCCAGGAGTTTCAGACTGGCAGCGAAACACCACTGCATGTCTGTCTTGATTTCAAACCAAAAAACAATATGAAAATATGATTTCAGTGTGAGCCCAATCCATCTAACGATATCATAAAGAAGGTGCCTAGTAAGTGGTACCTCTCCATCATTAAATTTTGAATACTCAGAAAAGTCACTTCATATCTAGATGCATGTAAGTATATGTAGATGCATGGTTGAGATGGTGCATAGATGAGGGGGAGTCAAAGATAAAATGGCCACAAACATGGAGAAGGGAAGGAGAGGCTTAACTGGGGACTAAATCCAAACACCACTTCACAAGAACAGTAGACTCTGTATCCTGTGTGCTCAAATTACTTTGTAAATGGTACTCTGTCAACTTCATTTGAGAGCCTCCGATATCAAAACAGAACACAGTCATCGCTGGGCGTGTGCAGCGTGTTGAGTGAGTGGCCGCTGCATTGGCTCGGATGTGACTTTCAATCATGGTGGCGTGCCTCGACCCAGTAGACTGCGCTAGGCTCAGCTCCGGCTCATAAATCAACTGACTGTCTCACTTAGTCGACTGCAGAGATCTGAACTCCCTGGAGTGTAATGTATGCTTTAACCCTCTGCAGTCAGACCAGGCTGCTCCCGTCAGGCCTCTGCAGCCACAGTGGTCAGAGGGGTCACCACCACCACGGGCCTCACGCCAGTACTGTACGTGACTGGTGTTTTCAGTGGCCAAAAGATGGATCACAGCTGAGTGGAAGAACTTTAACATTCTGTACTCTTCTGTTTTCAGAAAAATAAAACATATTAAGTTCTGGAGTATTTAATAAATATAGCTACGGAAACTAAATTATCAGTGGCAGAGAAATTCACATTGTTTGACTGATTCATTGACTGAATGAACTATTGCGTCTCAAACAAACATGCCCTGAAGTGCTTTTATATAAATAAGTGGATTATTTTCTTTTTATTGCTCTAGGGATGGAAATATTTGTTAGAGACTAAAATATGTCAACAACCACTGGTTCCCAGACATTGTGTCCTATTGACTCTGGTGCTCCTGCTACTTTTTTCTTTTTCACAAGGTTCACATTTGTAGTTGAGTGAAATGTTTCAACAACTATTGGATGGATTGCGCATAACATGCACATCAGCATATCAGTATTTTCAATGAGGTCATGTCGGCTCATTTTAACGCTGAGCTCAACACACAATATGCTTTTGTGCACCACACAGAAACACTAGAGTCACTGCTCTTGCTATATTGAAGAAATTATATAATATTTGGATTTAGAAAAAAAACTTTAGATTCAGAGCTGACATTGAAGAACTATAGCAGCTCCAATTGAACCACTGAATCATGGCCAATTTTGCTGTCACAATTTATTCAAACTTCAGCACTCATGTTTTGGTACTATATGTGAAAAATGTATACGGGTAAATGCTCACAGGTTACACTGTGTATGTGTCTACTGATACAGTTTGTATATTCATCTGTATTGCTCCCTGCCTCCCCCCCATATTTTTTGGCTTCCCTGGTGAAGCATTAAGCCTCCAGTTTACCCTGAACTCAGACCTGAGCATCAGAGCTCAGTCAGATTCAGGCTGTAATTCATCTTCTATGAGGCCAGGTGGAGACTGGAGGCTGTCATCGTGATGTTATTGATGGGTTGCGCTCAAACCACAAGGAACTGAGCTGTACTCTCAGCCTGGTATGCTAAAACAAAACACATTTACACCGGGCCAGTGCTCGCTCCATTAAATAATTACGCAAGAACCAACCTAAGACAATGTCAAACCATGCCTGACGGACTGAAGTAGTTAATGCCAGCGTAAGTAGTTAGTGATATCATTATACACACGCACATGTCTCGTGGCAGCCCAAGCAAGCTCCAGGCAAGAGCATAAATAAATCTAGAAATGAAAGGAGTGGCGGAGTCAGTGTATTTTCTTTTCTCAGTCCCTTACAGTAGATTACAGTATAAACCCTGACACATGTTCAGGATCAGCTGAAGAAGCAGAAAATTACCTCTCAGACCTTTCCTGGTGGAGTGTTCGTGTATTTGTCTCTCTCTCTCTCTGTGTGTGTGTGTGTGTGTGTGTGTGTGTGTTTGTGTATTCAGTCATAAAGGTCATGCTGTTTAATGTGTTTTTGCTCTTTGTGTGTGTGTGAGTGCTTTACATCTCAGTCATACAAGCTGTACTGCTTAATGCGTGTCTCTTGACCTACTATGCATGTTTGTGTGTATTTTGTCATATAGAGGCCATAATGTTTGACATGTCTCAACTGCGTGTGCATGGATAGATCTGTGTTTATATCAGTGTGTGTGCATGTGTGTGTAGCAGTGTAGCGTGGTAGCACAGCCTGCTTCTTGACAGCCTCTGGGCCTGTTGACAGTTCCTCTGCTCCCTGTCAAGCATGAGAACAGCTCTATGTGTGAGTGAAGAGTAGTTGTAGGAACAATGCCCAGAGAGCTGTGTGTGTGGGTGTATCACTGTCTTTCCCTCTGTGTTTATAAGACTCCACAGCCAGGTTGTTATTACAGAGACAGATCCTGAGAGCTTCTACAGTACCGCTTCCTCCTGTGCCCCTTGTCTACAAACCATTAATTGTAGACACTTGAAAAACGCCCTTTAAAGCAATAAATTATGTCAGACTCACTACTCAAACCTAATCTTCTCCCTCTCTGACATTCCTATGTCTGTTCATGTCAAGTGCTTTCCCTCACCACCTTTTCCTTTTATGTTTCTTTTAATTTCCCTCTTCTCTCTGCTCACTGTCCTGCCCCCCCACCTCACCGCACGTCTCATGTTTAGATGAATGTATATCCACACTGACACATGAACTCGAGTCTTTGGGTTTTGTGGGAGCAGACCAGCCAAGTGTTAGAGAACCGCACATTGATCTTGAAAATAAACAGAGCTGAAAACCGAAGGCGATGTGGAGGAAAAAGACACAGAGACTCAGAAAAGAGCAGATGATGGAGAGGAAGCATGAAATGTCATATTGTGTTACCAAAACAACAGTACATGCATAGTCGGGGGCGAAAAAGGAGGCTTTCGCATTATTCAGCCCCTCTCTCTCCCACGGCTTTACACTGGTTCTGACCTCACCGCTCAAGTCCAGTTTTATTAATCTCAGAGATCGAAGAGCTTTTATCAGCGAATTCATCATATGGTTCTCTTTGACAGGCCAGCTGAGTCAAGATGTTTTGCCCTTTTGTGCCTCGTTCTGTGAGTTTCAACAACAGTACTGGATTCCACTGTGACCCCAAAGGAAACCAATCAACAGGTCAGGCATCTCAAGTGTTTTTATACTTCTAAACACATGTTCAAGCCACATGTCTCTCCAAAAAAGCAGCTGATTTAAATCCAGAGACTGCGGCCGATCTTTAGTGGTGAAACACAGGTACACAATGTTTGGTATTTCGGACACCTGGCTTCACAGATGTGGGTGAAGCAAAGCTCAAACCGATGACTAAACCTGCCTCCTCAAACACAATTAGATCCAACAAACGCCACAGAGGCTGAGGTACAACACCGCCACAGACATGATGTGCTAGACGTTCATCAAATAAACGGACAAACGCAGGATAAACATAGTTAAAGTTTCAGTGTCACCAAAGTGAACTCTACACATCCAAGCCAACAGAGTCTGGGCTGACTCAGACATGAGGCCAGACTTTGCTTTCTCTAGTCTGTCCTACAAACTCACATTAGAGAAGCCAGAACCAGTGTAGGAAAACAATGTTGCCAGACAGTGGTTAAAGAAATGCTTCCACATCTCTGTTGATCTTTAAGCATGATATCTTTTTTACCAAGGCAAGCTTTGATGCCATGAATTTACTATACATGTGGCATAAAAGCCGCCATGGACAATAAGATAATCTTCAAAGAACCTCATTAGAGCAGATGACCGTCTTCAAAAGAAGGTCAAGTCCAAATCCCAATTTTTGTGGACTTAAAGAAGAGCTCATCTGATCCTTGAGGCTGGAATTCATGTGTGGTTCCTGCACACCAGTGAAGACCAGAGGCTTTGATTTAATGGTATCATCATAACTCATGCTGTTTATGCCGTGTTCCCCAGTCGGCGCAAAAGACCTTATTTGGCACTGTCAGTCTGTGCTGAACCCCTGCATGGATAGACCACAAACAGGAGATTGACAATGAACATCAACAGTATTATACAGACTAACATTAGGTATAGATGTATCTGTTGTATCTCCATAATATTATGCTGTGATTACATCCATTGTCCAGTGCTAAGATTTGTAACAGCACCACCGTGGTTGTTGAAATGACAAGAGGGGGAAACATCATTATTTCTCCATTTCTTATTCTTTTACCATTCGAATAGCCAAAAAGGTAGATCTGCTTAACAGCAGGAGATGCCTTTTCATTCCTCCAGCTCTCCTGCTTTGGCTCTCAGGGGTAAATGGGGCAGAATGAGAGAGAAGATAGCAGGGGGATTCCCAATATGGATAATACAATTACTCGCAATGCCAATGATCAGTAGGAGAGAGGACGGTGTATCATGGGATGACTCTGCCAGCCAAGCCTTTGATGTGAGAGCATTATAGGCTCTAGAAAACAAACATGGCTCTCTGTGAAGAGGCTCGGTAAGTATGTGTGTATTTGGGCAAAAATAACTAAATAAACATTATGATCAAAATTGTTGCTTGACTAAAATCTCAGGACAGAAACCACATCAAAACAAAGCCCATATCAGGACTGTATATCTGTGACTAACAAGACGAGCTTCCTGTATATTTAAATAGAAAGTCTGAATCTACAGGTGGCTGATATATCAAATAAATAAATAACTCATGACGTGTGCTTCCCAAAATGTCGACCTATTTTCTTAATTTGTCATCCTGTCTGGGATCTGCTGTGATCACAGACAGGTGACCAAGGCGCACCAATCCTTTACATTTTATATGGAACACAGCTGGATTATGAATACACTCTACTCCCTTGAGCAAACCGTGCGATTGACATTTCAACTTTGCCATAACGGTTAACAGACATGTCATGTATGCAATACACAGTAACTGGTTGGGGTATCTGGGAAAATAATGTCATTAAAATGGGAAGACTTCAGAAACCACCTGCTGCTGTTTAATTTGTTCTCAATAAAAATCTTGCAGCTGCTACTCCACAGACAAAATTATTGGCTGGATGTATTGCTGTCTTTAACAGTTAAAATTTTCCTCTTTAAAAACAATAAAGTGCATCTGATTTGATCATGATTTTATAACCACATTGTCATCTGACGAAATCAACAAAATAATGGTAAATGTAAAATGATCGCTCACTGAGAAGTATTTGATTTTTTTTTTAGCTCAGAACAGAGGCTTTTTCCCCCAGTGCAGCTATAGTATTCGAGGCATCTAACACAACATGTGCTACGTATTTATGTCGTCAATAAATTTAGCAACAATTCTCTAATTTAGCCACAGTGCAGGCTGTAAACACTCCCTAATAAAATCCAGCACCAATTCATTTTGAAGGAGTAAAATCAAACGGGGAAACTTCAGCTAAGTCACGTGACATTCGGCTGACCAGTGGTGGAAATGTGGAAATCACTCAGTCATAATTGGATATTCAGCAGTATAGGGTTGTTGTGGTTCAGCCAAAAAAAAAAAAAAACTCACCATGAGACGGTGCTTCCAGAAAAACAAACCCTGACTGTTATCGCTGTCACTTTATCTCTTCCTCTCATCTTTCCCCACTTGCTTTTCTCATTCTGGATGATGAAGATAGACAGATAGCGATCCACTGCGTGTGTTGACATGCCACAGGGATGACATCACTGTGGAGACCACGGAGAAGAGAACTTAATAATACAGACCTGTTGTTGTGAGTAAACACCATTTAAATCAGTGTGCATGTGTTCCCCAAAAAAACACTGGCTGAAAAGCTCAGTTCCATCTGCAGTGGTTTTATGTGACTGGGTTTAACAGATTCATGTTGGCCCCCCATTCTGGCATTCTTTGACATATTCCACCTCCAATCATTATTCTCCTTCCCCTCCTCCTCCTCTACCACTTCCCAAACTTTCCTTTTACCTCTTTTTTCCCAGGACATCCGGAAAGGGAAACCACAATAACATTTCACCAGAGACTCAGTCAATATTATTCCTCGATATCTTCAAAGTGGGACAAAGGATATTGGAGCCTGCACAAGAGACGGGTGGAGATAGTGGAGGGGGTGTGTGTGTGTGTGTAGTCCAGCTGAGAGCAGAGACAACAGACAGAGGCAGGGAAAGAGAGTGAGAGAGAGGGAGAGATAGAGAAAGGAGAGCGTTCAGAGTGGCCTTCGCAGTCCGTCTGTGAAGTATGGCAGCCTGAAGCTATGAGCCACTCCTTCATATCCATCAAACTCACATTTTCTTTGAAGCATTATCTTCCTGCCCTCAAGTCAACCATCTCTCTCAGCCCTTCTTACCTTTTGTCCACACCGTGCATAATCTTAATTCTTCTTCACACCACTAGGGGTCCCTGTGTACATAATAAACAAATGCACATATTGTATTCCTAGCCCCAGCCACTACCTTCCCTTGACAGTAATAGCTCAGTGGATGTATAAGAATATTTCCTTTTCATGTGGTGCGGTAGCAGTGGTAATAGTTGTAATAGAAGCAGTACCTCTGTCATTACATACTGATTCACAAGTAATGATACCGGTGATACCAGCTATGAGTTAATGCTGGGGTTTTGCGGCAGGACTTCTGCACACCGTCAGATAGACAAGCACAAGGAGCCACAAGGACAAGTAGACACAGGATCCTCAGAGCTGCAGGGGCCACAAACATTAGCAAGCTCTCTTCACTCTCTCTTTTCCATTGCACCCTCTCTTTCTGTGCCCTTTGTCTTGTCTGTAAGGGATGCATACTCTGTATAATGGACACATTGAAGCAAAAATATGCAAAGTCAGAGAAAGAGGTGGAGGGCGATATTGCAGATAGACTTTGTTTAACATTTCAAAAATACCCTCTTCTTTCAACCAACCTCCTCTCCATTCTCCTATACCTACATCCCCCCTTCTGTCTCTCTCTTTCTAATGCCTCCCCAGATGTGCGTTCTGCAAGTGAGCGTTTCTGTGGTCTCCTAACAGAACATTAACTTTAAAGTCTTCTTTCGTCCCCAGCTATATGTGCGCTATGCTGTAAGCGCTGGCCCCAGTCCAGGAATCTCCTGCGGCCAGCCGCTCATAAGCGGGCTTCTTACCGGCCAAGAATGTGAAAAGCTCCTTCAAAGAGAAGCCTTCTGCAAGGTGTGGTTAAAGCTGGTACCTGAGTCCACAGGTGGCCATATTAGTGCAGATGAAACCGCTAACTGAAATCCCACACCTGTCTCAGAGCAAGCGCCACAAAGGGGAGAAACAGAGCAGCAAGGATAAAAAGATTAGATTACATCAACATGGTTCTATTGTGTTATTCCCCTATGCCTACATGAATTAAAAAGCATCTGAGGCTGAACTGAAGTTGTGTAGATGCATAAAACAAAGAAATATTGACTCTTCTTGATGAATGGCAGCCAGGGTCAAGGGTGAAAGGGCAGAGGTGTCAGAGTTTTACAACGTGGAACTGTGTTAAAAACACACACTGATCAAAGACACTCAGTGCAAACTGCCCAATCTGAATGGAAAACACAATGAGCGCACAGGGACAGTGGGCCGCTAACAGAGCTGCCCAGTAACAGAAGTGAGCGCCGAGTGGTGAGAAGAGGAGTGGAGAGGAGGGGAGAACATGACCGAGGACAAAGAGTTGCTTGTCCAAGGTCTGTCTGCCTCTGGCCTGCAGGGAGGGGCCCCGGTGCCACTTGTTTGAGGGGTCTCCATGATAAATTTCCCACTACTTGACTCTGTCACACTGTCTGCCACTTGGACAATAACTGAGGTCATAGCTGAGTAGTGGAGCGCTGACATGGCGGCCTGCACAGAGAGGGGGCCACTTTCTCTCATCATGAGCGTTTATTTCAGATCCGCCTGCTCCACATCAGCACATCTTAAGAGGAGAGCCGGGCTGAAAATAAATAAAGCACTTCTCACAGTTGTCTTTACTCGGACTTGTTTATTTGTGACCATTAATCACGTGTGACCCTCACATGCTCAAATACTACATACTGCTGCAGGGTGGTTAAACAGAGGGAGACAGAGATAAATGTAATCCCACTGAGGAGGAAGCACATGTCAACATGTGAAGAATTGTTCATATACATCTTTGGGAAAGACTCTGCTGAAATCCAAACAAAACAGAAGTATGACTTGCCAGAGCTGCATACGTATGCCACCTGCCCTCCAGGCTCTGTATTATTGGTGACATTGTTCTTAAAATGAACAGAGCCCAGACATATACCCTCCAGAAAGACTATGCAATGTGGTGAAATTATTTAAAGAAAGGTATTAAGTGGATGTTGACATCAAGAGTTTTGCTTTGGATTTCAACACCTTGAAGTTACTTTAGATCAAGAAGTGATACCACAGAAATCCCTGTAGTTATAAGTATTGAATACCACCATGTTAATGTAGTATCTAATAACAAATCGGTGCTTTTCAAAAAATATGATACCAGAATCGAACCTGGCTGAGATATAGTCGGTTTCATTCTGCTTCTATAGGATTCAGTATGAGTTTAAGTCCAAGCTCACACTACAGGACGTTATAAGAACAATATGAGAGCAGTCACTCACCACCCCGCGCTCTTTTTGGTTAAGTTTTGTGGGGCTTTACTCACGCAAATCTGTCATCCCTCCCTGAACCTGCGCTCCCTCCTCTCCAAAGAAGCAGCGGTGTGTGTCTTGTGTGTGTTTGTTGAGTGTGTATGTTGAACGTTTTGGGGTGGTGGAGAAGGTGGGTTGGGGGTGGTGGGGGAGCTGGTGGGTACTACTCATATCGTCCCACCTCCCTCTCTCCCAGTCAAGACGCTCCAAAGTTGCGGAGCGCACCGCGGAAAACTCTCCAAAAGAGTTTTCAGCTCCTGCTTCAGGACTGCGCCGAGCTGCACGGACACAGGGGAAAAAAAACGTCTGAGAAAGAGGCGAACTAAGAGGTGGAGAGAGTCGGCAATGGCAAAGAGGAGGAATGGTCCTCCAGCCGAGCGACACATGTGAGCCCAGAGGCCACCGGTAACGTAAACTTTTTTCTTTTTTTTTTTTTTAATTCCAAGAGGGAAGACGGAGAGAGGGGCAGAGAGCACCGAGATAAAAGGTCTCCTGGGAGCTGAGTGTCACCAGTGTCCGCTCACCTCGACACGATGATCTGCCTGCCGGGATTCAGCTGGGTCTTCCTGAGCGCTCTCCTGCACACTGTGACACCCTGGGGCGCAGAGCGACCGGACAGACCGAGGCAGTGCGAGGCGCCAAAGTCGGTGAGTCGCGTTGGAGCAATCCATCAAACCAAACACACAATCCGACCTGACATGTATGCGATGTGACACTTTCTTGCGCCTTCAGAGCTGAAGGAGAACAGTGACACTTGTCAAAGTTTTCCTAAGTTGCAACTGGCTAGACTAATACACTGATTTATAGGCTACATCTACAGCAGCTATGTCCCCAGCCTTTGAATTTATCATAAAAGTAAAATTTCATGATCAGGTATAAGGTCAAAGGTTACGATCTTTTAAAAAAGTTGAATGTCTGATATTATTAGATAATAAAATGATGTGCAATGAGATAAAATGGTGATAAAAGCTGGAATTAAAATTTAAATGTAACACTATTAACCGGATTCATGTGGACTACCAATGCAGATCCTGATTAAAACCAGATAATAATAATAATAATAATAATAATAATAATAATAATAATAATAATAATAATAATAATAATAAAACATTTATGGATAAATAATAATTGTTGAGGGATCTAACGCCTTTAAACATGTTGGCTCGGTTATTTCTGACCCTGCTCTATGAGGAGATCCGGGCCTTAGAAATCAAAGATGTAGACTATGCCAAGAGAAATCCTTACTGCTCGCCAACTTTATGGCTGTTTATGTGACAAACGCAAGTGGGGAACACCCACGGGTGACTTGACTTCATTTGGAAAGAGTTTCTGACCTTTCTGAAGTGATCGTGTTTCAGCGTAGCACTCGGCCTATTAAAGCACTTATCGGGCATATTGGTAAAATTATGGATGTGGGTTGAGGAAGTGCAGCAGCAGCAGCGCAGAGCAGCCAGTCATATACAGCCTATACACTCCAGCTCAATTATTATAACGTGTCTGCCGGTCCGTCTGCCTCCCACTGTGAACGCACATGATGGAAAGAATGGGAGTTAATCAAAATCATGACTGCAAACGCTTCTCCTGGAGAGAGCGAGAGAGAGAGGGGAAAAAACACAACTGAATTAAATATATGACCGCTGCAACAGAAAGGCTTTAAAAATGACACTTGGCAGCTCTGCCCACGAGCGTGCACGATGCTGAGGTGGTCATTTAGGAGTCGTTTGGAGATCACAGGCTTATGTTTCATTAGTGCATTACGTCCTACGCGCGGATAACGGATCTGTTGTCAGAGATCACAGAGGGCTCCGTGCTCCTCCGCTTCGTGTGATTTGTAATGCGTCAGTACAGTGGTCTCTGTTTTCTGTTAAGAGCAATTTTCCCCATAAAAAGGGAGTCGGGGCTCTCCAGAAAAGACCACGCAGCTTTAGCTTCAGACTGTCTCCTCAGGAGGACTCAGACAGGCACACTTTCCACGTCGAGAAGCCTCCACTCATGGGGGAGGCCTAAAGCGCACAGTTTGTACGTGAAGAAATGACCGAAATGCTGCAGGTTCAAAAGAAAAAAAAACGCCTTTCCAGGTTTCCATGCCTCACAAATATGATGAAATACGTACTTATGCATCTAATGCCGTCCAAACCCTCCAGGTTCCCCTGCAGTGCCGTCTGAACTCGGCCAATGTGAAAATTCAATTAGAAACTTAGGAACGGCTTAAACACGTCAGCGTACAGTATGTGCGAGGGCTCTGAAATTAAATATAGCACTTTTGATTTATTTTGTCTAGAAGGAGGTTGTGCCAGAATATGCTGTATGTTCTCTGCAGTTAATTATGATGATAACAGAACATCCCGCAAGAAGACTCCACTGGCGTTTGGCAGCTATTTGAAAAGCGTTGGCAGTGTGCAATATAATTGGAACACAGCTGAGGGAAATCTTGATTAAATTTTAGAAGTAAACATTTTCTAAGAATAACTTTATTTTACAGTAATGGGCTTCATCCCTCAAATGCCTGATTACACTGTGTCTCAGAAGCCAAAAGTTTGATATTGTTTATAAAAGCTAATTCTTTTTTTTCTTCATATTTGAATAATGCCAACATCAAAGTCAAAGCACATGCACAGCACATTTTCATAGCTTTTAACAAGAACCATATTTTAAATGCAATAGAGCCCTTATGTTCATTTAGAGCGGATGTGATAATTTAATTTACATTGTGACATTGTTTTGTGTAAAGATAACCGCCATAGACAAACACTTCCTGTAATATAAACCGTAAAGGACAAAAACAGTGTTGTACTTGAAGCTGTCAGCACTACATCTCCCTGCCTGGTGAAAAAAAAAATCACAAACAAAAGTATCACAGTGGGGTCACAATGGAGAGCAGGTTTCTTTCAGCTTTTGGCTTTTATGAGCTCCAGTGCAGTATATTTGCACTGCAGCCTTCAAAATGTTTCCCAGGCCGAAAGAGGCTTAGGCAACCATGGTATGCACCTCAACAATACACGGGGGTCTGTTTACAGCCCAGAAGGCCCCTCTATAAACTCCCTGCCTGCACCACAGCAGCAAGCCCTCGCAGCACAGCCCCGAGCTGCCGTCATCTCAAAATGGTATTTCAATCTTTAACTTGTTGACCCGAGCCCATGAGCCAGCTAACCACAATAGAGGAAAAATGTGTCAGCATTAGTTTTAAAGCAAGTTGAGCTACTCCAACATGATGGCTCTGGTATTTTTGTTTCCTTTTGCTCTCAAAATCTTAACCCTCATTTTTTCTCGTCTTTCCTCTTCTCCTTCCTCTCACTCTGCCGCAGCAAAGTGACATGAACTCCTTCCTGTGGAGAATAAAGCGTGCGCCTCCTCATCCACCTTCGTACTTATTTGGTACCATCCACGTTCCCTACACACGAGTTTGGGACTTTATCCCCGACAGCTCCAAGCAGGCTTTCCACAAGAGCCCCAATGTTTTCTTTGAGCTAGACCTCACCGACCCTCTGACCATCTCCAAGCTGACGAGCTGCCAGCTGCTCCCCCACGGGGAGAACCTCCAGATGCTGCTACCTCGGGACCTGTACCGCCGCCTAAAACGCCACCTGGACTACGTTAAACACATGATGCCTTACTGGATGACCGCCGACCAGCGTGGCCGCGGCTTGTATGCTGACTACCTTTTCAATGCCATCGCTGGGAACTGGGAAAGGAAAAGGCCCGTGTGGGTGATGCTGATGGTCAACTCGCTGACCGAGTGGGACGTCCGGTCCAGGGGGACACCGGTGCTGGACCTGTTCTTGGCTCAAGAAGCAGAGAGGATGGGGAAGACAACAGGAGCAGTGGAGCGGGTGGAGGAGCAGTGCCACCCCCTCAATGGGCTCAACTTCTCTCAGGTAAGAGGAATAAACTAAGCATGTTTTTTTTCCTTCTTTTCATTCTAGCATCTGAGTCCTTGTGTGTACACAGCTGGAAGAGCTGGAGAAATTGCAAGGGCAAGCCAGGCCTAGAGGGGGCATGAGAAGATCCTATGATTGTGTATCCTGTATCCCTCTGTTTGTAGTAAAGTAGCTCTGAGGACAAGAAATAGGGCTCTGTAATCCACTGTGAAAGTTGAGTGTATGTGCGCAGATTTTCGTTGTTGCACCTTCCCCAGGAGAAACAGTCAGAGAATGTGGGAGAGTACAATATGAGGAGGAAAAAAGGCGACTAAAACTTGTCTGCGGGAGACAGCTTTACGGTTATGGATGTCCCTCCACCTCACTGAACAAACACACTCCACAGCTGAATCTGCAAAGTGAGTTTCAGGCTGAGCAGTGCACATGCAGAAGAGATAAGAGAAGGTGAGAGGAGCAGAGAGCTCTCTCTTTCATGAGTGTGGACTGTCTGTCTAACTCTCTGTGGTAACGCACTGCATTTAGAGACTGAAAGATGAATATAATAACCTATTTATTTGACGAGTAAAAATGTAAGGAGTGGATCCATCTTTCATTTCTTGTGTCTTGATAAAGAAACGATGGGAATATGCATCTATTTCCGGAATTTGTCAGATGAAGGTCACCTATAAATTGGAGGTTGGGGAGCATTTTTCAAACCCTGGGAGGTCCCAGGAAAATCTGTGATGAGCAAGAGGATGATGCTGTGTTCTGATACAACCTTTGATCAATATGACAGAAGAAAAAACATCTCAGCGTGTGTGTGTGTGTGTATGTATTCATAACCCAACACATGTGCTTTGCATGCACGGCACGCCACACACGAAGGCATACTGTAAGCATGCAAAGCTCCATACATGCACATTGGCAGCTCAGTGCAACAAAATCTGTGAAGACTTAAGCCTCCATGTGACAGGTCGGAGGGCTCCGGGGCTAATTTGAGAGTCAGTGGGCTCCTAGCCTCTCCTCTTTCATCAACACCTCCTAACTACGCTGTCAAAGTCGCACTGCTTGCCCTGCACATGCCTGAGAGCTTTTCTGCCCCTAGAAATAAGCTCAGCAAGGCACACATGCTTCTCAGCAATGAAGAGGACAAGTGGTAATGCTGTTAGCGGGGCTTTGCAGCTTTCGAAGTCTGTTGTTTCCTATACGTTTCTGTGTTATTAAGGCATTCATGTCTCTTGCCTTTGTCATCTTCGAGGCAGCGTCGGTTTCTGAACTACTGCTGGCAGACGCTGACCCTAAACACAACACAGTTTTAAATTACAATGTAAAACAGTGCGGTAGTAGCAGTGTCCAACTTTGGAAAACAGTGTTTTTCATTTCTAGAGAGCTTCTGTTTGACTTCCATCCTCATAATCGATCGTGAAAACACAGGCAGAATTGACTGAATTTACAGAGGACAGTAAAACCTTTACAAGACAGGTGCTCAGATTCAGATAAGAGTTTTATTGTCACGGAAATTCAATCAAAATTGGATCACGGATAAGTTGAATTTCACCCCAGCACAGCACAAGTACCACTGAACCTCTGAGCTTCCAATCCCCTTGTTTCCAGATATGTATGAGAACAATTCAGAGCTGAACTGAAACTGACATGGAAACCATTATTCTCAATTATAATAATTTGTGATTTAATCTGAACACTATGGTTGATTGGTTCCCTCCATGCTTGACTGTAACGGCGATGAGGTCAGAAAAGGATGGATAGACAAAGAGAAAATGCGTGGGTGGGAATCAGAGGAAAGAGAAGTGATATAGTGGAGAGAGAAAGGCAGTGATAGAGACTGACCGGGGAGCAGAGAAAGTGCAAAGGCAGCCGTGGGGTTGAGAATACAGGAGAGACGGATGTGTATTGTCTCACCGCGAACGCTAATCTGAAACATGAGCAATTGTTAAAGGGAGATCTGAGTTGGGAAGCGTTCCAAACTCTGCTGGCCCACGTATTATTTATTCCCAATAAAAAAGTAGCTGCTTAGAATTTGCTGTAACTTTGCACTTAGCGTGAACACTGGTGATTCATCATCTATTGTGTTGGGGATTTGTCATAGGCACCTGGAAGGAGCTCCAGCACTAGTGCGAGTCACTGACTGGTTTGTGTAGCTCCACAGGCTGTTGCCAGGGGGACATGTGACCTCAGAGGACGTCGTCTTTGTACAAAAAAAAGGGGGACACAGCAAATACATCATCCTGTGTGGGATAGGCGAGGCCACAGTGAGCATTTCAGTGCAGTAATCTGTTTGTAGTGGTGATGTTGGTGGTAGCGTAGGAGGGGACGGAGAGACGCTGAGTGTGCCAGAGGCCTCCCTGTACTATTGTGGTCTAATGAGACCTCTGTCTGTCTGAGATGTCTTTATGGTCTCTGTAGGTGTGGACGTCATGTCTCTGTGAGAGGGAGGTTAGAGACCTTGGAAACAAAGGCGGGTCCTCCTGATGCATGGTTCTTCTCCAATTCTGTGGAGTCCAATGGAGGTTGACAGCTGGGCGGGTCGGCTTGTACCAAGAGGGTTCAAGTGCCATGGGTCAATATATTCCTTTTACCTCATGGGTGGATTGCTAAATAACCATCACGACTTATCAAGCAAATGTATAAATAATGACCAGGAAGATGAAAAGTCCTTTTGCTGAAATGTGCTGAGGCCTGGAGGCCTGTGGAAGGATCTCAGTGGTCTCCGCATCCCATCGGTGCAGCATACCGGTGGTGCACAGTACCAAACCATAGTGGCTTGTTTCCACCTAGATACTGTATATTGTTGGAGCCAAGATGTGGAACAAGAATGGCTTTGGTGCAAGGCTACTTTTGGGAAACTTGAGGGTGGCTCCAGCCTGTGGGCCTCTCTCACACTCACCAAATAAACACCCATATTTATTTTCACTGGGTCGCATTGCAGCCGAGGCCACTGGCCCATGTCGGAGAGAAATTACATCACATTGGTGGCGCCTGCCTCCTGGGCAGAGGTCAAAGGTCACGGTGGGAGGTGGTGTTGGAGCCGCCGAGCAGCGGAGCGGTAAGGAGACTGGCAGTCTGCTAGGGTCAGTCTGGGCACTGCAGAGCAGGCAGGCAGCGCCCAATCTGATAGAGTACCTGGCTCAACCTCTGACCAAGCCGAGTTTCCATCAGCGTGGACTACTGTGTGTGTGTTTGTGTGTGTGAGAGAGAGAGAGAGAGAGAGGGAGAGAGAGAGAGAGAGAGAGAAAGAGAGAGGGAGGCTGATGGTCAGTGCTGTTGCCTCAGGGCTGAACCGGGTTAGGGCTTTTAGGGGATGGGAGGGTGGTAGGTGACAGAATCTGGTTTCGGAGCCATGTTTACAGCTTCAGTGACAGTCTGATGTATCTATTTCAACCAGGCCAGCTCCTGTGCCATCTTTCCTGCTGGATAAGTCTTCCAGCTGAGGCCTTCTGTCGTAGCCTCACAGGTGTTAAGATCACAGCAAAGCGCAACAATGTATTTAATTACGATATAAACATTTGATGAGATTTATTTTTCTGATTTATGTTGATTAAAATGAAATGTACCCATGTGGTTCAGTTTAGGGCTTTGAATTAGATGAACACAGTCTGTGTTTTCCATTATTACTATGAATTTCAGTGTGATTTGTGCTTTGTAATTCAGATTAGACCACATAAAGTATATGGTCCAAGGACAAATTGCTGATTTGAAAATGATTTTTGAAACGGTAAAAGTAAAATACAATGCATGACCAGGAGGAATGTTTTCCTCTGTGCAGATCCAGAGCTCTCTGGCTTTGCGTGGCAGTTACTTGATGAGCATTTATGGTAAGTAGAAAATGGGCCCAGGGTTGTGAATGTCTCCAAAGGCTGGGCGAAGGGTTGCTAAGAGAAATTAAATCAAAATAAGATTCTCATGCGTCGTATCAAATCATGCTGAATGCTTTGTGTTCCTTGGACCGTGTTCACCTAAACAGGACATCTTTAAATGGAGGAATTAAGTAACATCCAACCTTACCCATATCCAAATATTTACATTCCGTGACGGGTGTGTAAGTTTGGGTTTGAAGGGATGTGTTGGCCGCAGCGTCTGACTGATGGAAAAAGCGATTCTGAGTCTGCACTCTGCTCCTCTTTTTCTCTGACCTCCTCATTCCTTTTGGATTTCTGCTCGGCTCTTCTTGCTCCCTATCTTTCTCACTGACATGTCCCGAGGCTCTGGTTGTCTCATTGCTAACCCATTGCTCATCCGCACACATACATACACATCAACACACACACACACACACACACACACACACACACACACACACACACACACACACACACACACACACAGTGAGTGGAAAAAGAGGAGGAGGAAGAGGAGGAGAAGGGGAGAAGGAGATTACCTTTAAAGTGTGCTGGCGACGTGTATCCCCTCTTTAAGCATGACATCTGAGGGTGTTTCACATCTAAGCCATAATTACCTGCACAAATATGTGGAAAACTGTGAGGCAACACGTATCAGGTCGATCATCTGGTCCTGTCGGCAGGCAGACGGCAGTCCCACTGTTGCACTAATGACTTAATAGGTCCCTTAATGACCAAATAGCCTGCTGCCATCCAGAAGCACTTAGACAATTATGTGCTGGCCAGAACACTGCAGGCTGACGGCGAGGTGAAGAGGCTAGATATGGACGCTGAGGAAACAGGGGCACTGTGCACTTGGCGACTGTATAAATTACAGCTTCTTTTATTCATTCATATTTTGCAAGAAAAACGCGGGGAGAAAAAAAAGAAAGTTAAAGCCATGATTGACTTTGATTGCAGGCAGCAGACAGTAGTTGAGGGAAGAATGGTACAAAGTGGCTGCAAGAAATGTTCCGTTAAAAGTAAGTGCCACAATTTGAGTGTTTTCTTAACTGGAAAAACTCCAGTCAACTCCACTTTCTCCACTTACCGCCACTTACTCATGTATTCAAAGTTAAAGGAGGCAAGTTTACCAGCCAGTAATTCATGCTTGCAAGGTGCGAAACTTTGATCTTTGTTCAAAAACTTTGCTAATTAATGGTGATTTATTTACTTATCTCCTCTTTCCTCCTCTATAAACTTTGCATTGTCTCTGCACAGTGAATCCAACAGAGGTCATGTCCCTTCTTACTCTCGAGTACCTGAGAGCACGGAGGTAATGACTCCACCACATTGTCACTGAGCTGAACGCCACTGACTGAGGCAGCGAGTAAAGCGTGGCAGGTCGGAGTGCTCCTCCATACTTTAGTGCTCGGTGTGCCAAATCCTTCCCTTCTTTCTTCGCCCACATGCTCCCTTTGGTGGAGAAAATAAGTGATCCATCCTGCTTAAATTGTAACAGCCTCACGTCACACTGTGGATCTATCTTTACTCTTCACTCCTCTTCTTCTTGCTTTTCAAATGAGGACCAAAGTTGTTAAGTGCACACACGCAAGCTTTGCACTCGTGTTTTTGTATAATTATTTTGTCATCCCAACAGTGGAAATTGCAGCAAATCGAACTGTGGTTCAAAGTGATATCCTGCAGGCAGGTACTCCCAAAGACATGCAAATACACACACACGCACAGAGAGAAAGAGAGAGAGAGAGAGAGAGAGAGAGAGAGAGAGAGAGAGAGACTATGATTCTTCATTACATATTTTGCTCATCACAACAAGGGAAACTGCAGTAAATTGTACAGGGCTGGAGGTTGTTTTCTATGGGAAGGGCAGGTAGTTTCCAAGAAGGCTGAGGTTAATCTCAGGTTGTCTGGGCCAGAGGCTGATTGATCACAGACAGGAATGTGACTGACTGATTTCCTCAGAGACCCACTTGGCCCCTCTGGAATGTTGTTGTCTTTTGGGACGTTGTTGTTTTATAACCTTTGTTTAACCAGGTTAGCCCAGCGGAAACCACTAGATCAAAGTGCGTATCTGTGATGTAACATGTGCACTACTGAAGGTTTGGAGTGACATTTTATCCAGCTTTAACTTTGAGATGGGGCTTAAATGCAGAACAACAGTTTACAGCTTGTAAATACATGAAAATCATTCATTGGGTGTTAGTATTTTAACCGCTTTTTAAACCTTCATCTGTATCAATCTAAATTACATCATATACGTAGCTCAGTGCCATACACAATTGCACACAATTAATCACATTTGTTATCATGGTTAAAAGAAATCAGTGTTGACTGCTTGCAGGTAACAGGAAGTAAACAAGAGACTTCCATGTCAATATTTCATCATTGATCCATCCCACCACCCTGACCTGCTGCCACTGACGATGTTGCAACTCCCAACACAGTGTCACACTGTTTCCAACTGTGGAGGACATCTGTGGTGTGGCGCTTAGTGATGGGAATCCCCTCTCTTTACTGTGACGGATCATGTGGCTCAGCTCACCAATAAGAGCCGGCTCTTTTGGCTTCCAAAATTCTTTTAGTTTTACTACTTTTGCCTTTCATGATTCATCCGCTTTTAACCTGAAGGTATGATCTATGTCTGTCGTGATGTTATTGGTTGCACGGCACATACATCATTACAATAACACAACATTAAGTCACAGTCGGTATGGAGTGCCTGCCATCATTTTGGCTTGTATTGATTTACAGAAAAAAAAGAAAAAAAGCTCTACGATATCACCAGACATGGTTGCTCATGCAAAAAGAGAAATAAATAGTTATGTAAAGACTGAAAAAACACAGCTTCAAAACTTGGCTCCTTATTCAAGTCTGCACAACTCACCAATCACTGTGAACTGAATCTGAATGTTAACTTGTCAGGTTTTTAGAAAGGTCTGACGCGATTCACAAATCCAACAAGCTGTTCTGATGAAACATACTGGCAGCTTTAGTCTGCTTCCAAACATTTACTGCTTTAAGTGTGTGATCACATGTTGTTCAACCACAGGAGATCTGCTGCAAGAATTTGAGCAGACACAGACGATTGGGCCTAAATGGGACAAGTATAGTGGTGGTAGAATAATAATGTTCTGATTTCTGTCCACACCATTTATATTGAAAATCACTGAGGAACTTGGGTTTAACAACACAACAGCCATAAATAATAACTTGTGTTAGTGCTAATAAGCAAGGGTCATTGGAGAGCACCGGACAAGTAACCAGACAGTGCGATGTATTTATCTATATCACCCGGTGTGGTGAACATGGAAAAAAAAGACTTCCAGTGCAGCATGGCATGCAGATTTCCATGTTGGATGCTTGGTGGTGCGAGATGAACTCAGCGTCTTAGACTGCCTGTGACATCAGCCACACACACCACCACACCTCTCACACACACCCCAGGCCAGCACTCATAAATAGGTGCCAGTAAAGAACAACTGCATGTAGTGTGTCAGTGTGTGTGTGTGTGTGTGTGTGTGTGCTTTGAGACCGGCTTGTCTGGGATTAGGTAGCATTAGCAGAGTCCTCTCACTGAACCTGGGTTTAATGTGACCCATGCGTCTTTCTGCCCCCTCGGCCCTGTCCCCATTATACACAACCCAGTGGACCACTTCAGCTCTGCTTACACCCTGCCCCTGCACCTCTCACCTCTCTATACCCTCTTTTTTTCCCCAAAAACACACATGTTCATGCTCATTTTCACTCTCACACCATTTGCATTGTCCTGCAAGTCGAATAATAATGTTTTATGTTAAGTTTTTATGTTCTTTTATCCAGTCAGATTTGTGGGGAGCACAAATGTCCCTTTTATTTTGCAATATTGTCTGCGACACTTATTCAGGAAAATAACATTTTGATTCTCCTACTGCTCTTAGAGCAGAAAGGAAGTGCTTTACAAGAAGTTTTCAAAAATGACCACGTTGCCACTGAGTTGCACACACCTTTTAACATAGGTGACGGTCACCATATAGGTTCAGCAACTGGGAACTTGCCATAGTCTGCAATAATGTAGCCTTTTCAAAATTCAGTTAAAGCTTCAGCCCAAGTTCAGATTTTATAAACTGGTCTTGTTGTTAAGTTAATTCAAAATGATTTAGTTTAAGTGAGGCTCGGATGTGCAGAGACACATGCTCTTTGTCAGGAAGGAGTTGATGGAGTTGTTTGGCCTTGTAAACCATTGATGTCATGCTTGTAAGAACTCAGAGGAACTAACCCCAAAGACTGCTTTTTTTTTTTTTTTTTTTTTGCTGCTACATACTGAGTGTGCATGTGCTCAACTTGGTCCCTGAGTCCCTGACTGAAGTGAAAACTGCCAGTTGTAGCTCTTGAAACAAGGCTCCACTCGTAAAATTTATTAGGGAGTGCATAAATCCTGTCATTCGTCCTAAACCCCCCCACCCTCCTGCCTCCACGCACGCCCTTCACACACCTCTCCATCTAAGAGCACCTCTTATTTGTAGCAGGGGAAAAAAAGAGGCAGACAGACAAACCCGCAGAGCAACAGGCAGGCAAGAAGTGAAGTAGGCAGTCATAGAGAGAGTGAAGTGTCGCACTGAGGACGGCTGGGCAAACGGACAGGCAGACAAACAGGCGGCCAGGAAAGACAGCAGGTAGAGAGACATGGAAGCTGAGGACAGGCTGTGGCACCATTAGCAAGATGTCAGACACACATGCTCTGGTACCAGTTTTCACCGTTTTACAGGGACTGAGGTAAGTGAAAGTACAAACACAGAACTTCACAGGTCAAAGTGAGCTGAGTCACCAGTTTGAAAAATGTTACCGTCTGTTCTCAGTAGCCCTCCTCTGCGCTCCGGCCTTGTTCCGCCCTATGACAAATAACAGAAGGATCTTTTTGTGGTTGCACATGTGGATCTCTCTTTATCAAATACACAATATGGTGATACATTCATACTGTATGTATTTGGATATTTTTCAAGTGCCATACCAGTTAAGTCTTGATTAAACCAGCAAGATGTCTGACAAATCAATTATTTAAAAAAACAACAACAAAATAAACAGTCCTGAACCAGCAGCTGACCACCTGGATCGGCATATTACTGAAACCTTCATCAAAAATCCTGCAGCCCCTGGTCAAGAAATTTGCCTTTACCTCAGTCTGCCCTCAGTAGCTCATGGGATTTTAGGCATTTGTGCGCTCAGGCCTCTGTTTCACCTCTCAAATCAGAGTTCCCAGAACTTTGTCTGAGCCGGAGTGACTGAGGGGGGCTGGTTACTGTGTCCTTGCCCTCTGGATGACCCCACACCCCTGGCTAGAGCCCCAGTAGCCTCATCCACAGCCCCCCCTGCACTGCTGCTGAACATGACTTTTTCAGTTCCTTGTAATGACACAGGCCTGAGTCAATTAGTCGCTGCAAATTTAGTTTTAACAAGATAAGCGGTTTAGCGAATGCATGGACGGATGGAGATTATTTCTTTTTCTTTCTTTTTACTGTGGCAGGGCAGTGAGGGAAAGGACACCAACGTAATGTCTAAATGCCTTACTGAAGTCTTTGGCACTCTTTCTATAGTCCTATGTGAAAAAATCTTATCCATTTGGCACATAAAAGGGATAAACATAATGATAAAATTGGCTGCCCTGCTGTTGACGTGTGACCTGGTCAATCCTTACCACGAGAGAAAGGACCAAAAGGAAAAAAGAAAAGAACGGGGGGATTAGGAGAAAGAGAAGTGGTGGAACAGAGACAGGAGCAAGGGAACAGGGGGAAGAAGCAGAACAGCCCCCCAACACCGCTCTGGCAAGATGGGAAAGAGAGGAGAGGAAAATAAAATTGTTCAATTTGGTGTTACTGGAGAGAGCAGAAGCAACAATAACACAGGAAACCTTTCACTCTCTCCACTCGACAGTTTCCCCCTGTGCCAAAATAAAAAAGACAACAATGAAATAAAGGATGCTTCTGTGAAGTTTCTCTCTCCCTTCTTTTCTTTTTGGTTGGTGTGAGTTTTTTTCCCCTGCTGCTCGCTCACATCACGGTCAATTTCACCTGTCATTCACCAGAGCAGTTTTTCCAACACAGCTTCTTCTACCTTTCCCAAGGCATACACTCTCTTGGCGTGCACGGGAACAGTTTAAATATAATATCAAACATATGGCTGAGTTTATGGAACGTAAATGAGATGAGAAATCAAATTTACTTAGAGAGCCTTAGTGGGACTGTGGTCTCTGAGGGGTGCCGTTGTTTAGGGAGAGCCCAGATGATGGGCAGCTGTAATTACAGCCACAAACTGAGTGGGAGAGTTGCAGATGGAGAGGAAGGGATGAGTGAGAGAGTCGGGAGGAGAGAGAGCATGAGGGAAAAGGTTCATGGGGGAGGAAAAAGAGGGGGTAAGTGGGTAGAAGCTGAGAAAGAGGGGCTCTCAGTGGGTGGCTCTTTTCTCTTTCTTTTTTTTCCCCTAGTTCTTCTCTCTTGTGGGTGTGCATCATGTGACGATGTGTAATTGGCCTGCGGTCACACCAGAGTTGTGCAAACAGATTAGCAGGGAAACATGTCAGCCTGAGGGGCTGGTGAGGTGAGTGTGTGTGTGTTGTGTGAATCACAGATGTGGGATTTCGTGGGAAATGGTTTGATGGAGTAAAACCTACATTAATGGTGACCAGGTGGGGCAGTTGACTTTGTCGCAGACAAATTTGTTGTCATGGGCACACTGGGGTAATAACTACAGCTCACGTCTGAGTGAAGGCAGTGAATACAGCTACATTCAGACATACATGGATTTTTAAATGCTTCATTTACATTCAAGAAATTAAATTATATTTGCGCTCTGCTCACATATTCCAGAGGTTCAGTGTGGTTTGAGGACACTTGAGGATACAAATCTTGGTTTCCCCAATAGCGCCCGGCTGCAGCGACTGCACCACCACACTGAACAGATGATGATTGTGTGATTTAGGTAAGGCACACTACAAACCAACATATGGGCTTTTACACAGTGTGTGGGTGTTAATAGAATTTTAAAGCAGAAGTTTGACATATTCACTTTCTCAACAAGAATGATGCAACTTTCATGTCAGTTATACAGTTAGCAGTTAATGTAGCTTAGGTTGAGGGACTGGAAACAAGGGGAAATTGGTAGCGGATCCTTTAGTTTGTTAAATCCATAGAAACACACATGTGTAACAAAAGACAGTTTGAGGTAATACCGTGGGCTGCTTTACAATTTTTGTCAGGAAGTAGTGACTTCCTGGAGTTTCGTCTGGTTTCCTGGCAACTGGTCACAGGTATGTGGATGTCCCCTTAAGCTTATTCAGAAAGAGAGAAAAAAACATCGCAAAAATAGTCAAGTTGAATATTTATCAGTGATACAACAATATCAATCCACAACTTCATTGTAAAGATATCATGGTCAGTCTTTAGATGAGAGAAAGACTCTGTCTCTAGTAGCCTACCATATCACCACTGCAGCTAATATTTGCCCTGAACCGACCAATGCTGCACAACTGAACATTCCTGGAGCTGAGCTGAGGAGACAGGCAATCAGAGAGTGTCAGGAAGAATAAGAGCCAGAGAGAAATGTACATACTGTACGAGCATTCAGATATTTGAGTTTAACTTGGCTGAAGAAAGTCAGTGTGCAAGCAGACACAGTTATTGGTTTCTGATGCGCCTGTCATCTCAGTGCCAGACCACCTGCCTTCGGGTAAGAACAGCATCCCATAATAAACCACCCAATGTGGATGGCAACTATATTTTGCCCTGAAATTTATAATCCTATTTTGCTGGGTCCTCCACTGTTAAAAAGGGCCTTTCTTTCCCAGCTGACAAATGCACATTGTGACATTTTCTAGTATGGGATATTATTTAAATCACATTTTTAAAAATATTTGTCTAATAAAGCAAGTACTATAAAATTTTGTAGGTCAAACCATTAAACCAAAAAATTGCCAGGTTGTGAAAAATATCTCCAAGAGAGCCCTTGCTTTGTTTTGTTTTTCTTCTCCAGTGAAACCTTATGTAGATATAACTTATATTATTGTAAAGTGATAAACACCAAACCCATTACTATCATTTAAAATTGCAATAATTTGTTGCATTCCTAGTTGTTATGGCTCATTACTAATTAAATATTTAAAAAAAATTGGTATAGGGCAGGTGCCCCATGTGCAGAGGCTATAGTCCTGCTGTAGCTGGCCCCATATCGAATCCTGACTCTCTGCCTCCCCATTTCCTGTCTCTCTCTACTACTATGCTATCAATTAAAGGCAAAAAAGCCCCCAAAATATACTTAGAAAAAAAATAGTGCCATTTTATAGAGATGTACCTCTTTGATTATTTTTATGGCCCTTTTCCACTGCACAGTTACAGCTCTACTCGGCTCAGTTCTACTCGACTCGGTTTAGGTGCTTTTCCATTACAGCTGAGTTCTTCATAGTTCCTCCTCAGCAGGACGTCATAACACGGCAGCTACCGTCGCGTTGTCTCGCTCTCTTTTTCGATCCTCTCGTCAGCTCCACCTCGATTACGGACCTTGTGGTTTTCAATACAGCAGTCAATTAACTTACATGAAAAAACAACAACAGTCTCAGTACAGATCAGTGGGCGCTGTTGTCGGTGTGTTTTTAAAATTAGCGGGTTTGATTCTCGTGTTGGACGCCACACTTGTGACTCTTCCAGTGAGGACGCTCAGTGGAAGGCAGTCGCCTGACGTCACATTGTAGTATGGCCTCGGCACGCTTGAAACCTGGGCTGAGGCGTTACCAAAAAAGTAGGTACCAGGTACAAGGTGCTAGTGGAAAAGCAAAAAAAACTGAGTAGAGCCGTGCTGAGCCGTGCTGAGTCGAGCTGAGTCGCGCAAGTGGAAAAGGGCCATTAGACTTAGACTAGAGCCTTTAACCTCAAGTCTAATTCCCAACAAATTTGCTGAATACTTCTTGAATCAGGACCCTGCCAAATCTGAACACACAGCCATGATTAAATTCAGCCTAATGATTTTTTGGAGAGTCATTTGTCCATTACTGTTCATCATAATTAAGGGTTAGCAAATCTGTCAATGAAAACTGGCCCTGAAATAGACCCCACAGCTAAGTCTGACTCCAAAGCAACATTATACAACACATAGGCCTACAGAGTATATACTTGGATTTGAATGAGGGAGGGCTGAGAGTATCAGACCACTGGCCACAGGCCTCTCTAATTAGAGAATATCAAATGATAAACTGAAGAGAGTGTTTTATATTTTCATATAAAGATGTGTGGTCCCAAATTGAGTTCATCCTGCAAATGACTTTTTTAAGAGGGAACTTTTCCGCAGTTTTTTTTTCTGGCTGTATTCATAGTGGAATTTGACTTTATAGTGACTGTGTGTCCGGCAGTGAAGGGCTCCACAGAGATGTTTCCATGCCACTGGTCTGTAACGGATGTGGCCTTCTACATCCAATGGCGCGCTGCAACTTTACAGAATCTGATAATATGAAAAATATGGAATGAGCGCAGCGTGAGCCAAGTCATGTTCTGGATCGCCATGAACAAATCCTATGATTTTGATAGATTTTTCTGCTGTTGATTCTCTCAGGTAATAGTGTCAACGCCTCAGGCAGTTGACAGAGGCCTGACAGACAGACAGCGTGCGTGCCATTGTTGACAGCCAAAAGCTAGATCTTTGAGAAGCTCAAGGAGAGCGAGTGAGTATTGGAATGGAAACTCAAGTCTATTTTATCAGCTTGCCAAAATGCAAAGGGGAGAGTGCATGAGAGACACAGGGAAAGAGAGAGAGACAGAGAGAGAGGCCAGGCCCCCTCAAAGCCTCTGTAGTCAGCTCTGGTGACGGCCAACCCAAGCACTTGAGAGCAGTGTGAATGGCTTTTTAATGCCTGCTAACAGCCCGGGTATTTAGTGGAATGGGGGGGTGGGGGTGGATGAAGGGATATGCTGAATGATGGGAGGTTTGGAGAAAGGATGAGAGTGACGACAATGTTTGGACATGAGGTCCCAGATGACCACAACTGCAACACCGCTGCCCTCGCTACGGGAGCTACGCGGCTGCAGGGCTGAAGTGCTGTCTCGGTTTCATGCCGTTAGTGATCACATTTTTAAAAGTTGCGGTCTTTTTTCTGACTCCAATCTCATTTGTCTTGGTCATGTCTCAGTATTTTTCTTGAGGTCTTGTTATTTTGTCTGAGACTGACACAAATTAAGTCTCAATTATGTGGAAATAGCAGGGGTAATTGCCTTTATTGCTCTACTATCTATAGATGAATGTCCAGCTGGCTACTGATTACACACTCGCTCAAATGGGGAATTATGCTGTTGAGAAATGCTATCCAATACAAGTATAATACAAAGTCCCATATACTATCAATAACAAGCCTGACAAATTCGCACCCTTTTGTGGCGGTGGTCAGAAAGAAGACAAGGCTTGTCTTGGCCTCGACTTGGACTTCACTCTTGTTTGGTCTTGGCCTTGATCATGACTTCAGCACTGATTTACATTTTCCTACAGCTGCCTCAAGACAAAACCTATTCAGCACAGTAAAGCTGCATGAACTCTAATGAGGTTGTAAATGTGTCTGTAGGTTAAAAGAGTATAATTATTTGAAAGAAAAAAACAATTGCATTCATTATTTTGTCTGTTGACCCATTTCTAGAGAGTTCAAAATGAGTTCATTGAAAATCAGTCATCTTAGCTAAGGGTTAAAGCTGTATGCATGTGTGCAGTTTGTCTCCATATTATGTTATTTGTGATTCTACTGTATATAAGAGCAGACATGTGCGGAGTCTCCCCATAACATACAGCGATTAAAAAAAAGAAGATATGACCTTTGACCTTGACTATTATTTCTCTCATAAAAATGGTGCAGTGGCTCTACAAATAGTACAGCACATAATATGTGAGTTGTGTCACCCACTGCATGTAATAAATTAGTTTAGTGTTGCACTGCCAAGAGTGAGTTATGCCAAATAAAGAGAATCCATTGCCGCTGTTGAAGAAAGCAAACTAGCGTGTCCAAAAGGTTTCAATAAATGAGTACTTACTCTTTGACTAAACAACAAAGGGTTTTGTAAATCATTTCACTGGCCTCAGTGTCATAAAACTCAGCATATGAAATGAATAGCAATGCACTCTATATCAGTCCAAATGGTAAAAAAAAGGAAAGCGAGAAAAAACAAAGAGAGCAAGAATCCATTTTTATCATGTTCATCAGAGGAGGAATACTGATGTAAGAAAATTGGTCAGGTCACATAAACCATAAAAACATTGCTATCTTACCTCAGCCCGGCTGCTGTTTACACAAAGCAGCCCTGGACTCAAACAAAGAGCTGGAAGGCTTCTTGGAAACCAGGGGAAGAGGAGATGAGAATGATGAGGAGAGGAAAGAGACAAAGATGTAAAACAGGAGGTGGTGAAAGCAGAGAGAGAAAACAAACAGAGAAATTAAACGACCTCCTTTCATTTTGATTTCAGAGAATCAAACAAAGACTCCTGGATCTTCTTTTAACTGCCTACCGACTTGCTCAAATAAACAGCGAAGGTCGGTGTGAGATGTCTAGATAGCTGCTTCACTCTACTTGAGTATTTTGTGGACTATGTTACTGTTATATGTTATTTTTTCAAGACTTATTTCTATTCAAATATTTTTAAAGCATTTACTTTCACTCATGTATGGTAGGGAGTACTACCTGGCATTTAGTAAAGCAGTCAGTCTTGGCACTGATATGAACCAATCCTCAAAGCTTGGCGAGACACTTTAATAAGTTATCATGAAATGTTTGCTGGGACCACACCACATCAGGTAATTCATTCGCTGGTGGAATTCTGCACAGACAGGTTGCCTTAAATTGAACTGAGAAAACAGAAATTTTATTCAAGTAAAACACTGTCCTCATTCCTTCCTTCCCTTCAAATCCGGATTGGTGCGCTGCCAGAACGGAGAGACCAAGCCTTGAATCGCTCAATCCCCATGGCCCCTGAACTGCTCAACCTGATGGCACCAAATGTGCTGTTTAAGCTTGCTCCTCCTCACACTTCACCTTCACCCACACTCCGACCACACACCCCTGGGACTGACGGGGTTATTTGTCAAAACCATCAGCAGGTTCTCCAAAAAAAAAAAAAAAAGGTTCAGAAAGTGTGAAGTCTGGTTTAAGTCTGCAAAATGTGCCTGGAAACCCACCCGTCTTCACTTGGGCTGACCTGGGATGGTGGAGTTTTTTGGTTGGTAGGGCACCAAGTTCGGGAGAAATTTTCAGGAATCTGTATTAAAATGTGGGATGAAGAGACCAAACCCTGACTCCACCGAAGCAATTTCCTCGCTTTTCTTATTTTAAAAAAGAATGCTTATCTTGGATCAGTCGCTGCCGTGATTGTGGATGAAACCATTTTGAAGGATGTCTGCGTTGGGTTGAGCTTTTCTCGGGCAGCACTGCCCACCCAGGAGGACTTGCTGATCTGGCTCTTGTAAAAAGCAACTCTATTCCACTCTCTCTCCCGGAGAAACACAAATAAATTCCTTATAATCAGCCACGAGTTCTTTGGGGGCTCATTTGGAAGGAATGTAATTGAAACATAAGGTAACATTATTCATAAGGTAAGTGTGCTTTGGTAAGCCCGATGTCTTTCTTCCCCAGCTGGCCTTTGATATACCCAAGGGTGATCTTGCTGCGGTTTAGATGAAGACACAATTATTCAAGGCGGCACCAAGGTGGGCTTTGAAACAGTTTAGGAACACTCTGTGAATTGTAAATCTCACACAGCACGGGAATTATTTCAACAAATGATTAGGCACAAATTCACCGACATTATGAGACGTCCTTGGCTTTCACTTCCTGTCTGTCTTCTTTCCCTCTTGTTCGCTGCTTTCCTCTCTGTGTTGGCTTCTGTCGCTCTCTGGAAGTGCTGAGGGGGAAAAGGTCCTGAGTTCAGCTCCTCTGAAAGGGGATCCAAACCGCGTGCTAACGAGAATGCCAAGCCTAACAGGGACTGACAGCTCATCGCACTGAGAACTGCTGTGTGTATATATGTGTGTGTGAGGGTCGGCGATTGGTGCCAAATATCTGTGTGCATTTATTATGAGTAGGCAAACATCCCTGGTTGAGCTTAATAACTCGCATATTCTTTCACACGCATGCATGCAGGAATGTGCCCACATGAACACACTTAAAAACTGGAGTTAACACACACTTATACACATACACTGGGGATGGGAGTCATTGTTTCTGCTGAAATAAAGGAGGGCTGTTGCCACACGGTCATGTCTGATTGAAAATGAGCTACATGATATCAACATTTGCCTATAGCAGTAACGTAGGCATCTTCAGCCAGACGTTAAATCGCATATTTGCATTCATACAAAAATACTAGTAAAAATATCTATTATGAACTCAACATTAAAACTACAAATAGACATTGGATAATTTCAGTTTTATAAGGATAATTTCAGTTCATCCGTTCTAAACTTGTAAGCACTGACACTGTTTTCACACAAGGAAGATTTGTGGATCTTGTCCTATGTAGCGTGTATAGTGAGTTTACAGGCCTGTCCAACCCTGAAAAACATGGCAAGTGTCAATAAAGCTTTACAAAGGCTCAGACAACTTGAACCCGCCGATCAGATGCAGCAGCAGTTATAATTTCTAAGAATCTGATCTGAAAACTGGAGGATATTATGTGTTAACCCGCTCCACCACTCCATCATGGCCATAACCATCATCTCTCTCGGCTTGTCTGTCTGGGCTCAGATGAAAAGCAGATGGGTCAGAGGGTAGAGAAAGAGAAACATGAAGAGGAATAAAACGGGTGTAAAGTCAGATGGAGGCTAAGAGGTCAGAGTCTGACGGCAGAGATGAAAACATGATGAAAAGAAATTGTCCAGGGAGAAAGAAAAAGAGCGCTACAGAGAAAGGGTGAGAGAGAGAAGAGAGAGAGAATCACAGAAAGTGAGATGGCGATAAAGACAGCAGAGGGGTCAGGCTGGGAGCGAGGGAACAGTCGGCCATTTTCAGATGAAAGGAATCCAACCAATCCCTTCAATGATAAACATGTGTCTGTGTCACCCATCCCAGGACTCTGCTCTATTTATGCATGTGTGTGTGCGTTAGTGTGAGACTGCGCGCGTGTGTGTGTGTGTTTGCGTTGTTACAGACAGACTGACTCCTGACGGTGCAGATGATGATATACACTTGGACACACCAACACCTCGTCCACCATTTTGGCAACAGCAGGGGGATACGTAGCGCATGAGTGTTAACTGACACAAGCCATCGCACTCTCAACACAGCACTGGAGCCAGATAACAAAACACTGCATCTCCTCTGCTCTCTACTCCGCTCTACTCCTTCAGTCCTGTCCTCACCTGCCTCCTGACCCACCGCTCACTTACACCTCCAGGGAAAAGACAACATAACGTGAACTAACATGAAATATGAACCACAAAGTATCTAAATCACAATGATTTACATATCGCTCTAACCCCTTATTATGTTCATAGCTACTATGCTTGTAATTATGTCATGCGTAACTGCCCCAAGTAATAACACACATAAGCACTTTTTGAGCTGAAACCTCTGACAACAGGGAGATGTAATATGGTCTGACACTGCTATGTTTAATATTTGGTTAGTCTTAGGCAAAGATTGACTTGGGTACGGTTGAGGGGAAAACTCATGGCATGGGTTAAGATAAGTACTTGGTTAAGGTTAAGGAAACATTGAGGTCTGTGTAAAAATAACAACCTGGTTAAAGTCAGACAACGACTGCGGTCATGGTCAAATGAAACCAACGTGAACTATTAGCATGTTAAAATCTGGTGTTTAAAGTTATTCCTTCCTGATGAGAGTCATAATTCATTTGGTCATGAGAGAGTTTTGTCACAAGAATGTAAACATGCACGTAATATTGTGCAAATACATGTGTAATATTTTGTAGGAAACTAAAATGCTGCCCAGATGACTTTTTTTTTTTTTTTAAACAAATAAACTGGGGATATTGAATATTTCTGTAGATTGTGCAACAGAACAATGGATGCACTGAAACTGCACGTAAATGCAAAAGGTTCACGGTCGAAGTATTTCATTGCTCTTTTGTACAATATTTCCTACTGGCAACTAAAACTAAAACAATATTGTTTGTGGTTATGTTGAAGCCACTCTGAGCTGTCAAAGGTAAAGGAAACACAGTGTTGGTTAACTTGTGACAAAGTCAGCACTGGTATGAAGCACAGGAAGGGACTATGACAGTGTTCAACCAAAACAATGATCTCTCTCTAACCTTATACACATGTGTTAATGTTCAATTCAGATTTTTCTTAGTCTGATTTGATGTTTTTGTGTTCATAGTCATGTTTTTAAATAACACATATCCAGCTCCAGTGCAGCATGAGGTAAACATGGATGACGTAGCTGTGTGAGTATACATATCGAGGATTATTTGTTGTGGAGACAGGATGGATGAGGAGAATGAGAGCGAGAACAAGAAGACAACAAAAGTTGTGGCTACTCTCTTCCATGTCTATTTTTACTGGGCCATGACGACAGGGCCGTTGCTAGGAATTCTGGGCCCCCTTAAAGAATACTAAAGTGGGCCCCTACCCCCTGACTTTTCCACTTTTTTTTCTTAGGCTATACGTATGTATTATCATTTTTTATTTAGCCTACTTTGTTTTGATGCTAATGCAGCATTACTATGAGTATTAGTCAGGGTCTTATGCAGAATAAATCAGTCATACAAAGATTAGACTACTGGCGTTTTTTGTGGGCCCTACTGGGCGCTGGGCCCCTAGAATTATCATCACCTTTCTCCCCTATACAACTGCCCTGCATGACGATGATGCGTGTGCACGTATGCAGACAGAGAAGTGAGATCTTTAAAAACACATAGATAACAAATTTAGATCTAACTGTTCTGAAGAGAGAGAGAGAGAGAGAGAGAGAGAGAGAGATATTGGATCTGAACCAGTCCATTTTGGTTTGTTCCTCAGTTGTGCAGTGACCTTGGGAGCTCCACAAACTGCAACTTAAGTAAACACATGCATGGACACAAATGTGCTACAAAATCAGAAAATCACCTCATCAATTTGACCACGCATGGCTGCAAATACTCACAACACCTGCAAACATACAAACGCACTGCAAAAACTCACAACATAATGGAAGTGTCTGTGAGTGAAGGTGGCTGCCTATGGTGTATAAAAACAAACACTTCTGTTGAGTGTGTTGTAAAATTGATGAAGTTGTTTTCTGAATTTGTATCACGTTTGTGTCTCTGCATGTGTTTTCTCCAGTTGAACTCTCAGAGCCAACGTATAAGTTGTCTACACATCATCCGAGACATGTAATACAACACCAGTCTCCACAATTGAAGTTCTCTGCTCATATTGTCAGGACATCCCCTGATTGATTGAGTGAAATTGCAAGATTACTTCTTTTTCCACTGATGCACCTGTGTAGAGATCATTTGGCAGTGGAGCGTTCTTCAGTTGGCTCAAACTGTTTTATAAATTCAGAATAACACGAGCCAACATCACAATAATAAAAATATCCAGATTTCTTTTATAGCTGACAAATGCAATTTGCATTCAACAACTGTTGACTGCTGTGACTCACATTTGTAAGAGTGTTTGCTTTTGGGATAAAACCCTGAGCTTTAAATTTCTTTCTTCTTTTTTTTTTTTTAAAGTTTACATCATTTTGTCTATCTGCTGCACGTACCCTCCCTTTTCCTCCTCTCCTCATCGGTCGTCTTTATCCTCCCCTCTCCACCACTCAGTCAGCCATTCATGGACCTCAGCAGTAAAAGTACCCCCACCTCCCACCCCTCCCACTCGAGAGACAGAGGTTGAGAGAAGGGCCTCTGTGGTTCTCTGTTGACTCACCCACCTTCTTGGAGCGTTGCCATGGCCACTGCCAGCCTGGCCTGAAGTGAACCAGGTGGGGGGGGTGTAGATGGTGGGAGTGGGGGGGATGCAAAGAGAGAGAGCGAGAGAGAGCAGGGGGTCAGTGAGGGAGAGGAAATGAGGTGGAGAGGAGACGGCGACCCGAGTAGAAGAGGAAGAAAAGAGGAGAAACAGAGGAGGAGTTTTGTTTTGGCGGGGTAAACATTCTTGAGCTTGTTCCTGTTGTTCAAAAGGTAACTGCAAACATCAGTGTGCGTCTGTGGGATCTTCAGCTTCCCACATGTGTTTGTATGTGCATGCGTGTTTATACCAGTGTTTATTTAATTGTGTGTTACTTCCTTTATTGTATTTTCAAAACAATGGCTGTGGTGGACAGGGTATTTACTTGTGGGAGCTGCAGAGTGCAATCACTCATCTTTCCATCCCTCTGTTGTAACCTCCAACTGTGTGAGGCGTCTGTCAGAAAGCCCCTTCACGTAACAGTGTGTGTGTGTGTGTGTGTGGAGCCATTAAAACCACGGCTACTCACCCATAACCACACTTTGATGACTGGGTCACTGGCACACACTCATGCATGCAGGAGAACACATAAACACTCAGACATGGACACACACACACACACACTCAGACTGTGGCACAGCTCGATGTGGCTCCATTTCTACTCAATGGACTTTGACAGATATTGTTTTCAGTGACTCTGAAGTTGATAACATCATGTCTGAGTGGGTACATACATACAGTATATGAGTGTGTGTGTGTATGTGTGTGCATGTGCCACATAACTATCTCACACTGGAGCCCCAGCTTTGAAATTCAGCCCCTAATTAACCAATGAGAGAACTGATGTGTAGCTGGTAGTAAACTAACGGTGATATAGTAAAATCCCTCGTGTTAATGACGATGGGCTTCGCTCAGCAGGGGGTGTGGTAAATTGGAAATGGAGAACTTGGAGGGGAAAACTCTTGTCTGTTGAAACAAAACCACCACAAATACACATAATATTAGACAGGGGGGTAGTGAAGCAATTCTTCTGTTCAGGCCATGTTTGTGCACAAAGCGTAGGTTCATGGCAGCAGTTTGGTGAAACACAGATCTGTTTTAGAGCTCGGAACAGAGCGGGCACAGCATCTTTTACATTATAGAGCTCTGGAAACTCAAACCACTTTTGATAGGAAATTGTTTCCTCTGTGGTGAGACCTGGCCCATTACTCTGAGGTGTGTACATGTGTGTGTGCAGCGTTTGTGTGCTTGTGCACGTGTGGATGTGAGACTGTGAGATTGTGTTTGTTTGTGCGTCTGTGGCTCCAGAGCCGGGCAGACAGTTGGTCTGCAGCAATCAAAAGAGAGATAACATAAAGGTTAAGCCGGATTCACAAAGAGGTAGTGTGTGAGTCGGAGAGTGTGTGCGTTTAGGGTTGCTGTCCTCATAGGAAGTGTGTTTTTGTACCTGTACGTGCCACATGTAGAGTAAATTGCAATTCCTTTTGAGTTTAACCCGTTTAATCCCACCGGCAACAATTGTTGCCAGTCATTTCTTCTAACTTCTGGAAGCTCTAAAACTGCTGTTTTAGCTTTGGGCATCTAATGCAAGTTTTAAAATGAAATTATATGCTGTTTACTCTAAATTGTATCAATTTCATGTAAATAGTGCAAAAGGTCACATGACCAGGCCTCTTTACTTCCTGCTTGCACCTCTTGGGGGAGATGTCTACCTCAAACGTGTACATGAGGAAGTAAATAAAATACTTTAATTAACAGATATAACTAACATTTTTTTTACATATATTCTTTAAAGGGTCTACTACTGATATGTAATGAGAATTATATGCCTGCATGCATATTTTGATCATAAGGAGAGTAGATGTAAGCACGGCAACAATTGTTGCCGCTAGCATAACACATAGTCACATAGCATTATGCGAGATGTCAAAGGTTTTAGCTGTTTATTCTATTAATCTTGTGTTTTTTTCTACACAGCTTAAAAATATCAGAGGTCTTGGATCTTCTAGACCTAAAAAGACCCCAAAGTGATGTGTGTTGTGTGTGTGTGTGTGTTGTGACATGGTTACCAGCCACATCCAATATACCAGATTTTGTGACGGTCCAACTGCAGTAGGCTATACAAACTAAACCCGGACCCTGTTGATTTGTTCTGCTGATGTATCCTTCTCTGAGGGAGCTCACTGTTGAAATACCAAATGCCTATTCAATGCAAACCAAAGGAAGGCACTTGATTGGAGCATGGATGAGTTGCTGACTTTTCATGGGATTCTGCTCACATATAGATTTTATTATTATTATTACTATTAGTAGTAGTAGTAGTAGAAGTAGTGGTAATAATAGTAGTATGGCAAGCATGGCAGCAGTCAGTTTATCAGGGGCAAACCAATCTGGTTTGAGTACAAGTTGTGGAGCCTTGTTTCACCCACAGTGTGCATGTTTTACATGGAGCCCTATTGTGGAGTCCACACACATCCGCCTAAAAGTAGCCTATAGGACAGGGCCCAGGTGTAGTCCTTGGTCAAGGTAAACAAGCAGAAGTTCCTCTAGGATGCACATTTGTACATGCCTTGTTAAAATATGTTTCACATGTTAGTGTCAGTTTTAATTTTTTATATGTGTAAATAGGTCAAATTATAGAATTTCTGAAAATTTAGACTATGCAGTTTCCCACCGGCAACAATTGTTGCCGAGTATAAAACCTAAATTTTCACTAACAAAACCAACATGAAATGAAAAAAAACATACATATTATGTGTTAGGGAGGTCCAAGGAGTGAAATGTATGCACTTATTTTGCAGGGAAAAATTTGGGATTAAACGGGTTAAGTGTAAAGATTGATCTCAAACATTAAGCCCTGGTCATATAATTAAAAATTGTAGATTTGTAACAGATGTTAATATCGGTGGAAGCTAGCATACCTTATTCACTTTGCTGCACCATTCACTTTTATCTGTGCCAGAATAGAAACAAACCCACAAGAGGTTTACAGGCACTTATTAAACAGGAGGCAGTGGTTTTGAATAAACTGTGTGAACTGTGCAACTGAGCTCAGTTACAAAGTTTGCGAACTGATCCTTAGCAAGTTTGTTAGCTTCTTTTTTGTTGTTGTCCCAATTAACTTTGTATTAAATCAGAATTTTGTGTATGAACAATATGTGAGAGAAGGGGTGGGGTTAAAAGAGATAGAGAGTAAGAATACTACACTCCAGGAGCTATTAACAGATGTGCATTGAAGTGTGTCCAAGTGGTGTGTCCATGTGCCACTGTTCCACTTTCTACATAAGAAATAAAATAGTTCAAAACCATCATTAAAATTTTAATACACTGAAAAAAAAGAAACATTTTCAAGGTGGGTGTCCCACTTACTCACATGTACTGGTGCTTTCCTACTCATTTTTACCTAGCTCTGTACTGTATAAAAACATAAACAAAACACCAATGCATCTGAATTCAACACTGATTGGTTCATATGTGTGTCAGTAGATCAATGTATTACCACGGCTGTTGCTATGAGTCATATGCATATGCATTATACACTGTGATGCTGGTGGCTCTTTCTGACAGACACTGTTGGTTTGGTAACAGTTAATTCAGTCTTAAATTATGTATTATCATGTATTTCCATATTTACACTCGCTATCTTGAGGACACACGTGTTCTAATTGATTAGTATGGCAGCATGAAGCGCACTGTAAGTATCCGGATGGTGCACTCAAAAGGGGAAAAAAGTTGAGAGTGAAATAATATACAGTTCTCACCATTAACGGTTGTCATCTTGGCTCGGTAACGGAGCGGGACGGACCACCAGCGCAATTTCAAACTTGTGAAAATGGTAACTGGGGAACACAAAGAAAACAAAACACACAATTATACAAGAAACTATTTTATGTAGTCTAGTACAGAAATTCATGCACATATAAAACTAAATACTTTACTGATCTCTGCTACTCATTGTTTTTCCTGAGGTTTTACTCTTTGCCTTCCAGTGAAGACAAACTGTGGGAGTTGTAATCTTGTTTATCCAGCACTCCTCCCGTCTGCTTCAGCATTCCTCTCCATCGGTGTGGCCTGTTTGATGATTTGTGGCCCATTTAAAGCCACAATCCTGTGATCTGTAGGTCGGGGTGACCACAAACCCACAGCATGGCTGACTAAGTCTGCCCTTGAGCCGCTGTGGGCCGCCCAAACACGCACACCAGCACACTCGTTCTCTCCCACACATACACAAGTAAGAAAAAAAAAAAGCAGAGACATACTGTACATAGACAGATATTGGTCCCTACATACAGTATGTACAGCTCACACCTACTGCACACCCACACTCAAACATTGAATTATGGGTCTTTCCCACAGACTGATCCCCTCTGTAAGAAGCCCGCGCTGAGCTGTGGTCCAAACCCAATGTTTTCCTTAATAGAGGGTACGGGTGCTAAAACTATTAGAGGCAGCAATCATAGACTTAATCATATTGGATTTCTTCATGCCAAGCACTTTCCCTGGGAGACTACAGGGCTGCAAGCCCCTGGGTGGTTAGAGACTGGATGAATATTTATGTGAATGTCTGTGCCTAAAAAAAAAAAATGTGCGCGCAAGAGAAAAAAAAAGAAATGGTTTACTGTGTGGTGATAAAAGTATACCATCTTTTTGCGTGTCAGGACATCTGGTACGCAAACTTCTTAATAGCACTTTATTTCATGCCAAAGGAAATACTGTGTGCTTCAAAAATGGGCAAAGACATAAACATAAACGCATATAAATAAATACTCTTAGAATAATATACATCTTTGTACAGTTTGTTTGTTGCAAACCATGGCTTAGTTGTGGGGATACAAACCCCTGAAAGGGCTTCAGGCCTTAAAACTGAAGTTCTTTAAATCTATGTGACAGTACCAGAGTCATAATCACATGGGTAATACAGAGATTAAAGAACAGCCAAGAATATGACAGAGCAAAATAAGAGCGGCACTATAAATATGGTGTCATAGATTCATGTGCGCACCAGACGTGCTGAAATCTTATTCCCTGTTGGCTTAGTGCTTGAATTATTTCATTAGCTCCCGTTGGATGGCCCACACAAACACACACACACACACACACACACACACACACACACACACACACACACACACACACACACACACACACACACACACACACACACACACACACACACACACACACACACACACACACACACACACACACACACTCATATGCACAGATTATGCATGCAGCAGCCAAACAAACAAGCAAAGAGAGAATGAGCTCAATCACTGTCAACCAGATCTCACTCCATGCTCTACCACACTATCTCAATTTCTCCTTGCCGCACACTCACACATTATGCATAAACACACAAAAATGAATCAAGGTTGTAAATAAATTAAGAGGATTGTAAAAACATTCTCTAAGCCTTGGCCTTGGCTCAAATCAACAGAGTTAAGCGCCTAAACTACAAATTTATGAAATAATGAGAGTCTTATGAGAGCAGTTAAAAGCCCAGTCTCTGATGTGACATCCTAGTCAAGGCCAGGCGCAAGGAAGAGCTACTAATCTACAGCTAGCTTTACTGTAACCCCTCCACCACATGCCACCAAGACTCTGCCTTCCACCTCCTAACCACATGGCAGCACGGAGGGTTTATTTCCCCATATCCCTCATTTTTCGCTGCCTCACCCTTGGTGCTTCTGTAAATTTTCTTGTCTTGTTTGTTTGTCTGTTTTGCTCTGTCTCTATGTTGGCTTCATCTCGGCTTCTTCCTCTAGCCGACCTCTCCCTCGCACACAGACGCACAATTACCGGTTTCCCTCTCTGCCTCTGCGCCTCGCTGACAAACACGAGCAAAGCGAGCTCCAGCACTTAAACAAATGCATGTTTTATCCAAGTCTCTTTCCTCTTGCGTTGATTAATTGCTTTGATGCTGCAGGGAGACTCATTCATGAGCCCCTCGTAAACATGATTAATTCCTTCTTAGTTCAATGTTCAGCATAAGTCTGACGTCTGCCATGGCTGTCAGCATATACAGGTCTCATTAATTAATTTGAATATGACAAGGCCAAAACTTCTGATCCACGGTAATTAAGAGTAGCACTTTGGAGGTCAGCCGGCTGATGTCTGAACTTCATAAATCTAATTTTCCTCCTACACCACTACACATGCTTTGCTCCAGTAAAGTTGCATTTATTCAGTAGTAAAAGGTCAGAGGTCGTCTGGTGGATGCTTAAAAATCGACATTGACTGGTATCCTAAATTTCTGATGAGTAAAGGCTGGCTTATGCTCCAACAAAGCATCCAGTCATGTCAGAGAGTTTTTTCATGAGGAATGACAGAAAAACTTCTGCCAAATGAGCGCAGTGCCAACAAACCTTAGTTGTTTCTGAAAGTAACAGAATTGATCGGGCATGACCACCCTCATCTGAAGCTATTCAACCATCTGACCAGCACCGCTGAAGAAGCATGCTGGCAGCTTCACACAAGGAATCCTTAGAATAGCACCCTCCCTAACACCTTTTTTCCTCAGCTGTCATCTTGTGTTTCATTTGACTTTTTCTTCCTCAGCTTGGTCTCCATCACCAGCTGAGCTTTCACTTCACTGTGAAGGCTTTTCTCCGCCGCTTGAAGACCCGTGTGGGAACTTTTGTGTGTTTTGTGTGAGCGTGTGATATCGCTCCTTGTGAATACGCCATACACGCTGGAAGTGGATTAAGAAGTGTTCAACTGCACTGAGATTTCCCCCAGTCAGTCTGTCCAGCACATGAAACCTGGTAGACCGAATCTGACTTTGTCTGCTTTTCATCTGCTTTTCATTTTTACAACCACACTTTTCATTTACACAGAAAGAGCGAAAGACACAGAGAAAAAAGAGAGATGGTTGAGAGTCTTCATGACGTCTGTGGTCAGGCCAGAGCAGGATATAAACTCAGTATGGATTTGTCTGGGTGTGTGTCTGTAAATGACAAACAGTTTACAACAGGCTTTAGAGGGAAATGTAACAAATGAGGCATTACTCATTTCCGCAAAGGTAATTATGTTAATTCACTATCTAATCCACAGCAGAAGTAATTAGTCACACTACACGTTACTATACAGTGGCTTTCATTACACAGACAGTGCCCTCCAGCAACTCCAAAGTTGACCATTTACATTTTCTGTATTTAACATATGGAAAAATGCGCTCAGACTCTGCAGGGTTCACACACCCTCCAACTATGAACAAATCCGGATGATTCCTGGATGTAGTTTTGTCAGGAGGCTGGCGAGCCAGATAAGAAGAAAGTATGTAAAAGCAACAACTTAAGAGTTTCTGGAAGATGCATTCCTCTCTTGGCAGAGGCTACATAACATCTCCTGGATGGGCCTCTCTGCTGAATGCACAGAGACAAATTTACACACATGACACATGAAATTACGATGGACTGAATGTGATATGGCAGGAGGTTTATCTTCCTCTCATTACTGTAAGAAAAGACTCAGCCAATAAATATTTTCCAACTCTAAAAATACTTTTCTGCCTGTCAAATACATCAGAGGTCTCTCCGGTGGTCCCACAGTTGTTAAGTGCTGGCAAACCTTGGTTGGCAATAGTTTGGGAAGGTTGCACACATTTGTGTGTATGTTTGTGTGTCCCTCTGCATGCTTCATCTACCGCAGCTTGTTCTCATTGGGAAGATAATCTCGACTCTGCTTCCTTGTGGATGTGCTGACAGAACCTTTTGAAATGACAGAGCAGTGTGACCTTCACTCAGTGTGATTTACAGTAGAGCCCTGAAAACTCTCATTTAACACTCATAAATATACGCTGCTTCTTTGCAGTGTGTGTGTGTGCCTGAAAGGTTTACATTACGATCCTGCTCTGTCTCTGTTTTTCTGCAGGCTGAATACACTTGCATGAAATTGAACATTTCTCCTGCTGATTTGCCATGAAATGGTGTGCTTGTGTGGGATTATGGCGCGTTAGCTTCAGCATCGAGGCTAATAGAGCCGTGACTGAAGGAGAGGAGAGGAGAGGAGAGGAGAGGAGAGAAGAGCAGAGGAGAGGGGAGGACGTTTGCTCCAATTCGTCCTCCTTCTGCTCTATTCTAGTAGACAGTGTGCAATTTAGACAAACTCTGTAGTGAAGACAGAGACATATGCGTGCATGTGCGAGGTGGAACGACGCAGGAAGGAGGAAGGACATGAAAGCTAAATAAACAGAGATCAGTGACAGTTGTGGAAGGAGAGCCGCCATCAAATGAAAGAAAAGAGAGAACAAGAGCAAGAGGGACGGCTGGGAGAGGGATGAAGGGCTGTTGCTGAACTGTTTAATCTGGGGATTTGTCTTTGAGAGCGTATAACCTGGGCGGAGAAAAGGGAGGAAGGCTGGCGATTGAGGGTTTGAGAATTGATGGCGGATGAGGAGGCGTGAGTTGTTTTTGGAGGCACGGGGACAGACCTGAAGATGGAGGGGCTTTGGGAGGATGAAAAGGAGAGATGGAGGAGGACAAAACTGGCCAGCTGGCCTCCAGACCTGTAAGATGGGAGGAAGAGAAGGAGGAGGAGGAGGAGAGGTGCACTAGGTCTGCTTCCTCCTCTCTTCTGTCTACCTCTTGTGGTTAACTGTAAACATCTGGCCTTTTGTCAGACTCTTTTACATTATACCTCCTGCTGTGTCTTTTCCAGATCTTTTCTCTTTCTCCTTCTTTTCTTCTATATGTCATCTCCTTGGCTTATTTTTTCTCTCTCCTTCCTTCTCCTGCATTTACCTTCTGGTCCTGTGCTGAAACACACATGCCCAACATGCCGCCTTTAACTCATCCATAAAACCTCCTCAGTCATATCCCTTTCACATGAAAATATGATTATTTTATAGCTATGACCTGCTGCATTACACCCTCTGCTACCAAAGTGTCCACCTCTCTGCTGGGGAAATCAAATCTGCCCTTCACATTTTGCAAACTAGAACAATTCAGCTCTGGATTCTTGCTGACGTGCAGGCACACAATAACCCTAACTGAAATAGTGATTTATTCAACAAAGAATCAGCTTGACTCGACTTGGCGTGACATCATTTGAATATCATCTGAATGACGCGTCTTGATTGAAGGCCGCATGCTGCACAAAGACACACAAGAATCTCTGCAAGGATTCCTCTCTTAAAAAGGATTGAGTTGAGTCACCTGGACCAGCTCCTACTAACTGTTTGGACACTTGCTGTTTCTCAATCTGGATCTGCTTTTTCTTCCATTACACAATTTATGTTCATGCAGGAGATTATGTGCTGCTCTCATGTTTCAGCCGGACCTCAGATGTGGACTTTACAAAGGACAAATCATTCTTTGGGAATTATTCTGTCTAAAGCCATTAGTCGAACCAAAGCAAGCTGCAGGGAGATAAGAGAGAGTGGTGGTCAGGCCCTGGTTTGAGGCAGAGGAGGCATGTTTTAAGCATAGACGGCTGTTTCTCACTGCTGCTTTCTCATGCCGCAGAGAGGACGCAGCTCATCTGGTTTGGATAGCATCACACATCATAATGGGAGCTGGATAAATCCAATGGAATTCAATGAGAATTTTTCCTTTAAAAAAAAAAGAGCAGGCTGTGAAATGTGTTAGGATCAGTGAAGGCCATGATGTTAGTGGTGGACTACGAGCTGGCGGGTGGGGGGATAAGGTAAGAGTGGCCTGATGTGAGCTCGACCTTAGCAAGGCTTTTAATCTGTTTTTCAACTGTGTGTCATGGAGGGTTGAAACAAGAGAAGCAATCTGTTGGGTGAGATCATTTCATTCATGTGATAAATAAATAAATATTAGTAAGATAAGAGGTAATTTGGCTTTCTCAGAGATAAATGTTGCACACATTAAAGGAAATAAGTAAAGCAATAAGGTCAGGGTAGCATTTTATTTGACCTGATTTACATCAAAACTGCATTTATTTATTTTTTTACTTTGTGACTATAATTGCAATGTAACAGGTTGAAAATATAGTTAATCATCTTAACAGACAGCTGAAATAGGGGGCATTAGCACGGTTTTGGGATATACAATCAAATGAAAACCCGATATTTGTTGAATGTTTGGTCTTGACAAACATCAGAGGGAAATTTCTGGTCCTTAAAGTCCCACTCCCGCGACCCTTTTCGGCCATTTTAAAACCAGCTCATTAGCCATGCACATTAGCAATGCACCTCTGGGGGGTGGGCGGAGACTGCGCTGCTCTGCACCCGCCCAGCCACCTCCTCGCACCCCACCCCCCCGCTTGCTGACAGCTGGACATTGTACAATTACAGATTTAGCGCGTTTAACGTAAAACTCCACACTGGGATTCGATCCCAGACTGGTGCATAGTCCTTGCTCACAGTGCAAGCTGCTCTACCAGGTGAGCTATACCTATTATACCTTGACAGCTACACCGAGCTGTGAAGGCTTTCACCTCTGAGCCAGATGCAGAGCGGGGCGGGAGCTTGTAGCACTAGTGCCCTCCCCTGGAGCTGTGACACCCTCAACTCCAGTCTTCCTGAAACTGCCAGTTTGAGTCTGCCATTGGTTCACAGCAGTTTGAAGGCAGAAAAACTCTGAAATGCAATTTTGCACTTCCTTCTCTGCTGATAAGTGCTCTAACACAAGAAAAATGCCACAGGAACATGTGAAAAGCTCAAAAAACACGATTTTCACAGGAGTGGGTCTTTAAGCTGCTAAATACTTCAGTATCTTCACCAACTTTGTTGTTCAGATGTTTGGTGTTTGAACAGGTACCATACCATGTGGGTTTAGGTTTTTTCTTTGGCCAGAAAACCAAAACAATGCTAAAAGACACTAAACCACTCAATGGAGCTGAGGGTCAAAATCTTATCATACAGGGGCTGACTACTATGAGCAATTTTCACATTGTACATTGTTATTTGAGATATCATTAAAGCAGAAGTTAGTGATATATTTGTGTTAATATAAGTCTTAAATAGTTATATCTTCCGACAGCAATCACTTACATAGAGTGTTTGGGCCGAAACACGGGTCTGTCAGTCACTCTGCTCTGCTCTGCGCCGAGGAGAAAACATTTCTCGTATCCTACAGTTTTTATCCAATGAGGAGAGAGAACGGCATGCAGGGCTGTGTGTGCAGCCAAGGGACGCCGTGAATGTGGTGACGTAGGGACGAGGACTGTTATGGTGCGTTCAAGGCAACTCGTAACTCGTGTTTTTCCGACCTGTGAAGTCGTACCAGTTCGATCTGGTACATAGACTGTAAAAAAAGATGTACTGGTACGAGTTCACGGGTCGGAAGTTACAAGTGGTCGTTATAGTGACTTTCACAGGTAAAACAGGTCGGAAAAACACGAGTGGGTTGTCTGGAACGCTACAAAGTCGTAAGTTGTGACTTGAAGCTGTAATTTACGGTTTCAAAAGCCTGCCTGGAACGCAGCATTAGCCAAAACGACCGGATCGCTTACTTCTGCTGTGAAAATTTTGATTATTGAAATGTATATTCAATTTATCCATAATTATGAATCTTGTTCTCACATGTATTGAGTTCAGACAGGAATCAGAGGTAAAGAGTCTTCTCCACCTTTATCCACATTATTCCTGTAATGTTCACCTCTGTTGTTCTGTTTGCATATTGCCATGCTTATTCATGTTTAACAGCTCTTTGATTTTGAAACAAAAACAAAAATTAGAACAGTTTCACTCTATAATTTTCCACAACTCTTTTGCTTGTGGGCATTCACAGCGAGGGGCCAGCTGTGTGCTTTTTCACTCCGGATCAAGTGATACTTTATTATTTTCTCTGTTTTTTAGGGAGGCAGGAAAGCTGGTATGACTGGTTCACCAGCAGCACTGCCAAGTCAAACAGCAGGGTTTATTTGTGGACAAGTGTAGAGAGAGCTGGGGCAACACCCACCCTCCTGATTCACTAGAGACTCTTATTAGGGGCAGAGTCAGGAGGCTCTGGGGAGTGAAGGGGTGTATACAGTGTGTGTATGAATGAGTGCTTACAGGTCTGGTTTTATTGGAGGATAAAAGAATAACAAGTGGAGAGGGGACAGCAGAGAGGGGTGGATGGTAGTGGAGGTTAAGAGAATAAACTGAGGGAGGATGAGACAAATGCAAGGAGGGGGTGGAAGTTTGGGGGATTTTTACCACAAGAGAGGGATATCTCCCATCATCAGACCTTCACCCCCCGCCTCAGAGAGGAAATAAGAAAGGACGGAAGGAAGAAGGAGGGGGAAGAATAGGAGGCTTTCTGTGGAGGCTGGCTAGCAGCAGGCCTCTGCTACTGGGATTGTTCCTCTGGTAATCCCTGGATTTCCTAGGCTGAGACAGGAGGTAGACCAGGCAGGGAGAGAGACTTAGCGAGACAGAAGGAGAGACAGAATGAGAGAAGACAGAAAGGAAGTGGGAAGAGAAAGAGCGGCGAGAGCAGAGACAAAGAAGAAACAATATTCAAAACACTGGCGCCGTCATTTGTGGAAAAGATCTGAAATGTCTTCTCTTTCATGTGGTTTGTATACAGGTATCGCTCAAAGAGGAACGTGATGTGTATAATCATTGGCGCGTGTGCTTATGGGTGGCTGTATATGTGTTTTTGAGTGTGCATGCTTGTCCGTTTGTGTATTTTGGGTATTAACAGGGGTAATGATTTGGAAGAAAGTAAGGCTCTGGCTTGCTGCACCTCATGCCAGATGTGATGAGTTGAAAGTGCTGCTTACCTTCAAATGGGCAAATGAAACGAAAGGCGCCGAAGGGCTGTAAAACTATTTTGGCAATGCTCTGACGTTGGAGGTCACATTTGAGGCATTTTTACGCTTGAATGTTGCCTTTAAAGCCCTTGACTGGTTACATGATTCCCTTGGAGTTAAAAAAAAAAAAAAAAAAAGGCTTGTGGACCCTTGTTGATAAAACCGTAGGAGACAACAGTGAAGCTATCATGTGAGACTGTCCAGACAACTTTGATGTTGTCTTGTGTGACACCATCTTTCCACCCATAACGTATTCAAGGTGCTTTTTAAGGCAAGAAAGGACTGAAGGATCAGACAACAGCGGGCTTTTAAAATACCAGTGCCACTCCTCCATGCACGTTCAAGCATGAAGTCATACTGAGATAGTATAGGTTAAAAGAAAGTGGACACGAGGGTGTTTTTTTATGAATTCTTTTAAGCTTCTCTGCTGAGGCTACGAAAGGAAAAAGTGCGCTCACACAAACTGGTATCCACCCTTTTTTGGGGGTTGCTCCGTGGGGAACGGGGATGAGATATCGCACTCCCCCTATTCTTGGGTTGCCCTGGATGTTATTTCAACTCCTTACCTCCTTCCCTTCCGTCACCCCAGGGTGCTGTGAACCCAATCCCCTCTTGTCGTCTGTAGCCGGAGCCCAAGGGAGAAGCCGGCTCGGCCCAGAGGAGCCCAACAGTGCGTGTCCCGGGTCAGGGGTCTAGCTCTTCTCTTTTTCAGGCGATGAAACACAAGCAGCTCTCAGGGACACAAGAGCAGTGGAGGGGAACGCACCACTGTGAAGCTGTTTGGACAGAGCAGAGATAAAGAGCCTAGTTGTAATTCTAGATGGCTTCTTTGTACTCACAGGGGCTACAAAAATTGTTACATGTTATTACTGATAAATTAATTTAAGAAGAACTCCTTTGGTGTTTTGTATCTCATTATATGTCTGTTGGTGAAAAAAAGTGGTATTAAGCCTTTTGTGGCTCCAGAGGAAGGTTCATAAAATCTAATCAGTTGCCTAAATAGAGTGAAGAATTAATTTGTCCCTGCCACCGCTGGACTCCTCAACAGCATCACATGATATGTCCTCCCTCACTGTGTGTATATGTGTGTGTTTGGGTTTTATTTATTTATTTATTTATTTATTTATTTATTAACACTGCTGACTGTATCAAAAATTGTACCTCTGGGATGATAAAGTTCACCTTGTAAGTGATGTCACTTGATCTCTATCTGAACTGGCAGTGGGTGAATTGTAGCCTCCTAAACCAGCCTCTCGCGGAAGTGCATTTCATTTCATTCCGAGGGAGAGTCTGGCCTCATCCCCATTCTAAGCGTTTGGACTGAAACCCTCAGAAGGCCGAGCCAATCAGCGTCGCCCGCTGTGATTGACACAGCACGTTGGCCAATCAGGGACCGACTGGTGCAAAGCCCCGTCACTACACAAACTTGCTGATTGGCTGAATGGGGTTGTCTGTCAACGCTACTACCAAAGATATTAAACCGTCTTTGCTACTACTCCCGCCCAGCTCCCGCCCACCCCAAACGCTTACAGGGGGAATGAGGCCAGACTCTCCCAAGAAATGAAATGAAATGCATTTCCGCGAGAGGCTGGTTTACGAGCCTAGGTGAATTGCACTGTGGGCACTGGGTTTTCGCAAGGAAGAAAAATCTGTGGAGCAGGTACATGTATTCTTTCTTTTTGGTAAATAAATTAATACAAGTCCAGGGGAAGCGAAGAGAGTCTATAACATAAACATACAAAAACATACAAATTTCATGAATTGTCCACTTCTTTGCATCAGTTAAAACTTTTTGACTGTCCATCATGATACTGTGATCAGTGTTATTGGACTTCAGTATTCAATGCACACAGCACTATGTAGTAATTGATAGTTTTATTTAATCTCTCCTGTTAATGAAGACCAAACTTCCAGTAAACCCTGGTCCCCTCAGTCACAAAGACTATCACTACTCTTTCTGTGGCTTGTGTACTCGCCCTGTGTTGTTAGAAACTATGAGAAACTCAGCCTCCGAAGCTGTAAAACTGGTGTATGCACAAAGTGGTTTTCAACCCGGGAGCCAGAGCTGAGATGAAAAATGAAAAAGTGTTCTGCTACCAACATTTATCTGTTATTCCTTCTGACTTTCCAATGTGTGAAATATTGGATAGTTTTAACTTTACTTTGTGAGTGGAAAATGACGTATTGCACGACTGAACCTATTTAAAGTATCATTAAATATTGGCAAGAAGTGCAGAAAAGCAGTTCAATTTATTTCCTGTTGTGGCAGCCTATGTGGTGATAAGAAATTAGATGATATGTCGATGATTCAGCATCATGTGAAACTAAAATAGAAAACTTTATTGTCCCGTCAAGGCAGGAAATTCATCTTTGGTCTCACTTACATAGGAAAAACACAGACACTTGCCAGCAAGACTTACATGAGACAAAACAAATCAACCATGATCACATAATAAAAAAAAATACATACAGGTAACAACTGCACTTCAAGATCCCCCTATATTTGCTTATGCATGAGAAATAAAGCAGTATCCTGAAGCCAGAGAAGCCAGTAAGGCCAAACATAGGAAAATACAGACAGACAGACTGAGAGAAATGCAGTGGAGCATTGAAAAAAAGGAGAAATGTGTGAAGAAAACTGTTCAGCTCCCCTGCCTGATGCTGGCAGGCACCACCAGGGTTTCCTTCACCTGTCTGGTTGTACCCACTCATTTCCTCATGCCAGGTCTGCGCCCATACACCGAACCCAAACTCTCCACCAAACAAAAACAGAAGAATCACCTCCATCTGTACAACACATGCCCCTCTCCAGGAGAACAAGGCTTTATTTGTCTTATACCATTCTTTCACACTTTCTGCTCTCTCTGGTTTCTGTTCTCTGCTTTCTGTCTTTCTCATACCATTACTCCTCCCTTCCTTTGTTCTTTCTTTCTGCACGTTTTGGAAAAGTGTGTCTCATTGTTTCACCACAGCTGACATGCAAGAAGTAATGAATAGCGAAATATAAAGGATGGCTTTGGGAGTGCAGACAATGAGGGGATGACAAACGTTGAACAAGACAAGATAGGCATGGGAAAGTGTTTTGGTTTTTCTTGATCTGTGTGTGACGGAGAATTCATTTACAGGCTTTTTAGGAAATAATAATCCCGTGTATTAGATTTTGGCCTCCACAGTTTGACACTTCCTTCTGTTGTATCACAGCCTGAAACCCTTTAGCTCTATCCATCACTCACTTTCTCCCATTCAGAGCTAAGGAGAAATAATAGAGGGGGTGATGTAGTCGACAAAAGTGAGCTCTCTCAGTTCCAGCACCTTGTCATCGGCACCTACTCATTACATGCTTCAGACCTGTAAAACTTTCAAACAAGCTAACACTGTTGCTAGCTAACAGCCAGGATTGAATGCACTTCAAGGTCAATTGCTGCTACGCACACACATGTTGATAAATGACATTTTCACTCTCATATATAAAAGATCTCTGTGATTTTTTAAAATGTTTTTTATGCTGTTCCCTCTCCCGCCCGACCCCGTCTTTCTGTTTTCTTTCCAACGCTCGCTAATGAATTTTTGGAGTGCTGCGCTCGGTTCGCAGGATCCAAGACCATCCGTGTGCTCTGCTCCTTCCAGCTTTGTTCTTATAAAGCTTTTATTTAATTAAAATGGGAGTTTCTCACGCACATATTAGAGGAGACAAGAAAAAAGAGAGAGGAGAGACCTACAGTAGTTAACTATGTGGTGAACAGTCTGTCAAAGTGAGTGGACCACTTCAGCATGAGAACACCCACTCTGTAAGGCAGCACACATATTTGCTCTTATGCATATACATGCAAGCGTTTGCGCACACACACACACACACACACACAGAGGGAATGTTTGCATTTTTCCCCTCTCTCGCCCTCCGCCTCTCCCGTAGTGATTGACATGCGCACTCATTTAGCCCAGCACAAACTCAGGCACCATGGTTACAGCTGCAGAGATGTACTTTCCCCGGGAGACGGACAATATTGAAATAACAACTCCCTTAACAACACAACCAACCACACACACACACACACACACACACACACACACACACACACACACACACACACACACACACACACACACACACACACACACACACACACACACACACACACACACACACACACACACACACACACACACACACACACACACACACACACACACTTCTTACCCTACATCCTCCAATAGACTCGCTCTCCCCTCTGTCCTGTCTGGTGCAGTTAGCCATGTTAACGGAAACTACTGAAGCTGGCTGCATTACAAAAAGCCTGGCAGGTGTGTGTGCCCTGCCAGCTCTGGACCCTGACTCTGTCCAGGCCGTGCTCTGGTGTTTGTCTTGGAAAATCCCTCGAGCTGTGGCAAAGAAGTGTGTGGGTCAAGAACTTGAGGTGGTGGCAACTTACTGGCACAGAATCAGCATGTGCAGAAGCAGAAGTAGCAGGCATTTGCCTCTCTGGGCCTGGCATCACACCTCAACATTACCTGGAGTTTAGAGCAATAAAAAGAAATCTCATGTGAGATGGAAATAGAAAGTGAAATGAGGTATAGTGTCATTAGTGAGGCAGCAGGGGAGCTTCTGGGTTTGGGAAGTCTGGTGCTGAGATATGAGCTGAGAAAAGCACAAAAGTCATATTTTTCAGAACTGAGCTGGTCACAGGTTTGATCAAGACCTATTCCTGGATTATGCACCTCTTATAGCGCGACAGCATGGCGCTGAGCATAGCAAAGAAATATACGGGATGAAACATGTCAAGGAGAATAAATAAGATCAAACTCAGTTCTTGGTTGTACAGTGGGAGGAAGGGCTCAGGATCCGGAGCTGGCAAAGAGATGAGACAAAGATGGAGAGTCTTGGAGTGGAAGTAGAGAAAAGGCACGGGTAGAGAAAAATACAGACAAGAAAGAGGGATAATGAGAGACTTATATATGCCGTTAGCTCATCAGTTGTCACTTTGCATTATGAAAAAAAAACACTAAAGCTAAAGAGCTCACAAGACTGGTTAGCAAACATAATGACCTCAGAGAGAGGGAGAGAGAAAGAGGGAATCACGAGGTTGGGCTTAGAGCTTGGTTGTGATTATCCCAGTGCAGGGGTTACCTGGAGTTGAAGCACTCAATATGCACGATATGGGCATTTATGATTGCGAAAACATAACTTAATTGCGTGAATTACGACCCAGACATCGGCCTCAATCAGTTGCGCAGCTGTATCGGCCTTAAGCTGCTCCACAAATCATGTGGGCCAGGATGCTGACGTTCTCCCTGTAGTATTTTCCAAAGCTCTAGTCAGGTTTCTTGGTAATTAGGATCATAGGCATGGATCAGGGTGGTGTGGTTTGAAGATATGATGAGCTGAGTCACTTGTTCTAATCAAGTAAACTGAAACTGTCTTACTGGGTGCAACGGAGAACTGTGTGAAATCTGTTGTATTGTTCCACAAAGAAAGACAGGAAGGGGGGAAAACACATTTTCCTCTTCAAACACACCTCTGGTTCCAGTAAGAGAGCTTAACAGTGATTGACAACTTGGTCCCGGTTGCTAGGCCAGTCAGAGGTGGCGTGGGATTGTGCGGGGCGGGAGCTGGGAGGTTAACCCCTGGTGTCTAGGACAGCTGTGGAGTTGCTGGGCTGGCTGGCGGCTGCACACTATAAATTCTCTCTAAAGAGGGTTTACTTTTGATTTTAATGGGCGCCGTAAATTTACGGCACCCGGGTCCTGGTGAAAGAGAAAGAAGGGCTATTTTGAAAGGGTCCCTCTCTCTTTCTTCCCCTGGTCTCTCCTTCGTTCGGAGGAAAGTAAGTGGAGTGTTGCCATGTCTTTTGTGGTCTGCTTTTACCTGTTCAGCCTGTATGGAAAGTGTATGAAAATATCCTGAAAGAAATGAAAATGCTGCAGAACAACTAATATATCTCCTACACTCAGCATAACGGCTTCATTGTATACTAAGGTCACACTATATATTTAAGGGGGTGGGGGGCTGGTCATTTCTACCCCGTTCATAGCAGAATCCTGTCGAGTGCACGGCAGAGAGAGCTGAGTTTATGGATGCAGAAACTAAAAGCTCTTTCTCTCTCTCTCTCTCTCTAGGTGCTGTTTGCTTTGAACCAGACGCTGCTGCAGCACGAGGGCGTTCGAGCAGGCAGCCTGCAGGGCTCCTACACCACCGAGGACCTCATTACACACTACAACTGTGGTGACCTCAGCTCCATTATCTTCAACCATGACACCTCACAGGTTGGTCTCCTCCGTTAGATTCTACATCACCTAACATGTGGAGATGTTACCTTCAATGGTGCCTCATCTCAACATTATAATCTGACAGTTCTGAGATTGAATTGTCTGCCCTCTACACAAGGAAGCTCGTGCAGCTTCACGACAGACTTCATCATATCACCCACACCAAACCCCCAATTTCTTTCCCCCAGTATTTCAAATGGGTAAAATCTAATTTCATTCTAGAAGTGCCACATCTTGAATTGCTCAGCCCCTCCTCCTGATGCTGTACCCTCCCACAGTGCATGTGAATATTGTGCAATGTGGTGGAACAACTTTCGTTTCGAGCCTTCAGTGCCTCTGCCAATATGATTCTGTGATTGTGTGCAACACAATGGTAAAAACATGAGAAATATAGGTGCGACATGAAAATGTATTTATCATTATGCAGGGCCAACATATTTCTGCGAGTTTTAGTCTGATGCTTTCTTTTAGTTAACAAAGACTGAATTGTTTAATTTTGTTTTCTTGGACAAAGGGGTTTCCAACACGGTAAAATATTCAAGCAAAAATAATGGCTACATAGTAACAGCTACATCAGTCCAAAAACATCTGTAACAGTGTTCAAAAACCCCAAATCTGTCAGACCCTCCATTTGAGTTGGCAACCACCTCATACCCACTTCATTGCCATTACACCATCGTCACCTCAAACTTTTCGGCTTGCACATCACTTCCACAAAACTGCACATTGCCATATTAATCCCTCTCAACCTCAAGTTACTTGAGAGTCTGACACTTTAATAGCTCTGAACTCAGCTGTAAATACACCATCTGACCTCCTCTAACGCCGTGTTTCCTAACATAGCCTGTGCTCCTTCAGTGATGGCCTGGTCATCCGTCTTCACACCCAGCTCTGCAAACTGTTGAAAGGCCATTCAATATATAGTGCAAACACTCACACACACAGACACACGTGGTATAGACACCAGCTTTCACTCCATCTCCACACTTGAATACAGAACTACTTGTAAAGCCCTCTCCATAAGTCAATTACGTTGTGTCAACCTCCCTCGCTGATCCTTAAGTCCCATTAAACCTAACACACCATGTAACCTCAACTCACCGATCAGCTGCAGAGATTCCACATCATTCGCAGAAAAGACACACAAAGTTCAGGTCAGACATTTCAAAACTCACCATGGCCTTGGCATATTCCCCCCTTTTTTCCTTCTTTCTTTCTCTCTCTGTCTGCCTCTATCTAGCTTTTACTCTCTGGGGGCCATGAAGAGCTTGTTAGCCACAGCCTCACCTGCAGTCATGGCTAACGTTGTCTCCTGCATGAACGTTTTAAATCATACCAGTTCGCCCCCGCTCCCCATGTCATAATAACATGTATTAACATTCCCCAGCACATGCTAGAGCAATCAGACACCCGACTCTGACGCCTGCTTCTGTAGCATGGTGATGTATAGCAGGTTTGTGTGTGTGTGAGAGAGAGAGAGAGAGAGAGAGAGAGAGAGAGAGAGAGAGAGAGAGAGAGAGAGAGAGTGAACCTTCAGGGCTGTAAAAGAGCAGGTGGTTTTTGATAGATAGGACGTAATCCAGGGGCCTCTGACACCCCTGACGCTCAATCTTCATCATATTAGGAATGATGGGTCCCAGAGCCGAGCTGACTAATGCAAGGCAGGTAGATGCACTTCACGCTACCAAATCCTTCAGGGACACACAAGTGAAAGTGAGACACAGATGAAACAAAATGTGAAGAGAGGATAGAAGTAAAAGGAAGTAAAAAAAAAAAGTTGAACATAGTAAAATGCATTAAGATTTAATATCAAATCTGAGAAAGGGAAGGGAAGGGCAATGAAAGGAAATGAGTGAAAGACAATAAAAAGAAACAGTGAAGAAAACAAAATCGAACAAAACATAAAGGATAACAACAATGGAAAAATGTAAGTATAAAAAGGAAGAACATAAGAAAAAAAAGAACTTCAAATAGGAAAATCAAAGAGAAAGGAAAGAAAGAAAAGAAATTGCTGGCGAGACAGACTAAGAAAGTGAGAGCAGAGCAGAACCAGTAGTGAGGAAGGGAGGAAATATCTCACTGTCACTCTACATTTCCTGTGAAGGGTTGGGATAGAGAGCAGCTAATGGCCTTTCCTCTGATAACTTATCTGCATTTGCCGCTACACTCCCACCTTGACCCCTCTCCGACCGAACACTTTTGTCTCTTGTCATGACACACTCACGCTATCCTCACTCATCAGAGCCATAATGAAGTGCTGCTTCTCCACCTCTCTCCCTCTGTTAACTTATTCACTCATATTCAGCATGAAGTTCTGTCAATTTGGATGAACCTGGGTCACTCAGTCTGAAAAAGCACAGGCAGTTCATTTCCAAACTTCCTGTCCTCAGTCCTGATGCTGACTTCACTGACATCATTTTGTCATCATCAATTTGTCAAATTTCATGCACAAAAGGGCTTTATAGAGCTGTTATACAGTATATGCAGCAACACTTGTCAAGACCTGTAAACACACTTTGACTCCTTATAATGCATATCACAAATGAACTTAATAAGTATCCAATGTGGAGCCTTTGAAGCGTTATATGAAACAGACGCTAGGAGCAGCAGAGCGAGTGAGTGAGAGAAAATGTGTCATATAGATTCACATGTGGTACAACGAGTGAAAGCTGCAGAGTCAAAGGAGCCAACAGGAGTCAGGGCACAAGCAGAGGCTCCACTCAAACATGAACTGCTCAAAGGTCATTTTTAATGAAGAGAGATGCCGGGAATGAAAGGAAGGGAAGCACCCTCCTTGTAGCTGGTGAACCACCAATCCCCTCTGAAACTCTCTGTGTGTAATATTGAGCTTTTACAAATCCCAAAGATTTAACATGAATTCAAATCATGAGTTTGGAATTATGTGGTTTTAGGGAAAGGAAATATGGATTGTATATGTTGGAGGAGATTTGGTGAAATATATGTGATTGTGGTGACAGTAATAGTGGTATTAGATGCAGAGTTTCAAAAATTGGTCAATTTAATCAGAGGAACTTCAGATGTCATGAATGTCAGACACTATAGTGAGGCAAAAAAGGGGGTTATATTTACATTAAGAAAAAAGCCCAACATGTGAATTAAAGAACTTGGAAAAGATAAGTCTTACTACTGTACCTCCGGGTTTTCAAGCTGTTATTTAAATTTACATAATTCAGTATTTCTGAACTCAAAGTATTGAGTAAATAGGGTATTGGGCAGAAAACAAAAGAAGGGTTCTCCTTGTTGAACTGAATTCAATCAGAATTTTTGCTTTCCTCAGCAGCTTAACGCACTCATGACATTTGTTCTGCAATGGAAATAATACTTTGTCCCAGTTCAACCTAAACCACATTCATGAACTTTAAGTCTGGAGACTGAACTGATCTCCCATCTCGTTCTTCTCCTCAAATGTTTTGGATCATTATCTTTCCGTGTGATGAACCCCTGACCAACTGCACTCTCTCCTTTTCCCACTCATTACTCTGATATCAAGGTAAAGAACTATGGTATTGTCCTAATGTGAGCATACTGCACTACCTTGGACAACAAGGCACTGTCTTAACAAAAGTTAGGACACGATTGCTGAACGAAACAAACATTCACCAATTTCTAAATCCCCGGGAAAAAAACTGCCTTTTTGCAATTTACCATTTAGGGTTATTCACTGGACTTGAACTGCTTAAATTTCAATAAAAACTGGAAAAATGGGGCTGTTCTAAAACCTTTGACTGGGTGTATATCAAGAGAAAGAGCCAGAAAAGTCAAATATGTACGGCAATACCCTGGGAAAAAGTGAAAGAGCTGAGGACAGAGAAATAGAGACAGAGGTGTGTGTGCTTAGTCGTGTTTGTGAATTGGACAGCTAAGACCCCGGTGCCAAACCCCCGCTACCCCACCGCCGATCTCCGCTCATCCTCACAGATTAACAGCCTGTTGGATCCGCCGATGCAGCCAAGAGTGGAACAGAGCCAGTGTGGCCTGTCTCCGCACTGTCAGACTCTTAATAAATCACATAGCAATTAAGCACACATTCACACACTCACACTCCTGGATATACTGTACTTGTGCACACGCGCACTTGCCATCACATATACAAACACGTCAGTGCGCACATTCACACGTGAAAAATCCCCCTGCACACACACACTCACACACAGAGCTGACACTTTTCTTCTCCCTCTCTATCGCCCATTCATTGAAACTCTCTCATTTACAGACGAGCCTCGCATTGGTCATTTTCTGTCAAGCTGTCACATCACAAACGCTGCTGGTTGCCAGGTCTCACACTCTCACGGGCAACATTCACATGCCAGTTTGCCACCAACACCCCCATTCAGTCCTCTCCTTTATTTCCATCTCCATTTTTTCTAAACACCCTCTCTTTCTTCTTCCTCTCTCAGTGTTTGATGTACACTTAAAAGGTTTTTTGAAATCATAATTTTCTCTCCGTCTTTCTCTTTCCCCTCAGCTGCCTCACTTCATCAACAGCTCTCTGCCAGCTCATGACCGCATGACGGCCCAGCAAATTGACAGCTACTTCCGCCAGGAGCTCATCTACAAACGCAACGAGCGAATGGCTCGCCGTGTGTCCGCCCTGCTGCAGAGGAATCCTAACCAGACGTTCTTTTTCGCTTTCGGCGCAGGTAAGAGACTGAAATACATGAAGGGTGTTCAGGAGCAGGTTCAATTTCTCGCCTTGGGAAAGGTTGAAAGGCTGCATTAGCTGACCTTTGACCTGCTGGTTCGGGGATGTCTCTCTAACTCCGGGCTAAGCAACATGAGAAACCATCAGAGCGGCAACTCTAACCTGAATCTCTATTTTGCATTTAATGAGATCTTTCCAAACACATTCTGATTAGAGCTGAGAGTGTGTGTTTGCATGTAATTGCGAAGTGAAAGAGAGCTCAGGTTTGCTTTTATCTGGAGCACTGAATCTGTCAGCGCTAATACGTGTTTATGGTGAATAATTTGCTCTCTTTTGTGTTTGAAAGCAACACTGGAGAAAAAGCAGGACAATAATCGTGTACAATGGTTCCCAGATCTCTGGCATACACGAAACTGTGTGTCTACACAAGTGTGCACACACACACACACACACACACAGACAGAAGTCTCAATTACAGCCAACTCCCACCTCAGAAATGAAGAAACCATGAGCTGTTTGTTTCAATTAGCATTCCTGGCTAATGCTGCTAATGTTTCCTGAATGGTGTAGTGTATCCTGAGGGAAGTGTGCGTGTATATCAACACACGCACACATGTAAGCGTGTTTGCCCACAAAAACAGGTGGTGGGTGGGTGTCTGTGCGTCTGTTTACTGTACGACTGTGTGTCTGTGTTTGAGCATCTGTAAATGGGTGGTACCACCTCTAGGGTGTGTGTGTGTGTGTGTGTGTGTGTGTGTGTGTGTGTGAGAGAGAGAGAGAGCATGCAAGTGTGTATACCACAGTGTATATGATTAATGCTGAATGCCTGGTTCCTTCCTCTGAGCATTTCTTGCTCCCTCTGCTCTTTGTGCTGTTTGGACAAGGCCACTGTTGCACCATACAGCTTCCATGTGTGTGTCAGAACATTTGAAGTTTACATACAGTATATACTATGACTAGTGTGGAGGTATGGATTCATGCAGCAATACAGCAAGAAAAAACACAGAAAGATGAAGAAAGAAGTGCTGTTGATAAGTCCTTCTCCTGTTACACACTGTGTTGAAACAATGAAATAATGCGATGCTCGGAAAGCCAAAGAACCAAGTCCAACTATTTCAAGCTAAAAAAGGCATTATTCAGTTGGAGAGAAGGAGGTGAAAAAAACTATGTTTGCTATTAAAAGCTGAAGAAGGGATGTTATATTAAAAAAACAAAACAATAACATTATCAAAAAAGACTGTTTATGTCAAAAACGTACATAAAATCAAAAATATACATATATAATAGGTGTTAAAATCATAACTGTATTGTGTTATATTTGATTGTATGCAGCCAGCTTATATATACGTATCGAGTTGCCGGGTTGATTGACTAGATGCTGTTGGACGAAGACAGTGAAACAGGGGGAAAACATTTCTCGTATACTACTAAAATCCGTATGTCTAAATTCCCTTGCAAAGAGAGGTAGTTTTAATGGGCAGATGCTGGACGTGAATATGTATACAGCGACTGTTTGAATGCGTGGAATGGCAGTGTTGAGAAAAAGGATGGTACTCAGCCAAGAAACCCTGAGAGGATAAACAAGTGGCTGTGTATGGCTGTGCCTCTGACTATGCCAGCTATGCAGGCTACAGTACCAACAGTTCCTAACAGGATTTTTTTTTACTGGAGTACATAGATATGATGGGATGCTAAAGTGTTCAAAAACCCCATCCACATAAAGCTGACATTTGTCCTCCTTCACTGCTAATAACACTATCTTGTGTCGTTTAGGAAACTGAGGTGAACCAGCAGGGATTTGTTTAGCCTAATAAGAAAGACACATTTTACCATTAAAATCTGCTCTCGTGTAGCCTCATGTTTTCCAGGCTGGCCTCCTTTAAAACGTTTGCCCTTCAGTAAAGCAGCTGTGTGTTAGCTTCCCCTTCCCCGTGTGTCCAACCTGGCCTGGATAGACGGGAGGTGAACACGTGTGTCGGGTCACCTACAGGCTACAGCGTTGTGTGAGAGAGAACTGTCAGCTGGTGTGAAGTGATAAGAACCATTACAGTTATAGCCTGCTACGTGTATACACACACACACACACACACACACACACATACACACACACACATACATAGTAAACATAGAAATCACAGCAAAGGCCTTGGGAAAGAAAAGAAGCAGATAGCAGTCGATGAGGTCCGCATTCATTCACTTGAAAGAGCAAGGAAATTTGTTCTGTACCTTCATCCGACTTTACACTCACAATCTGCATGTAATTAGTCTCTGATTTACTACAGCTAATTATACACCTAGTTATTGCGGCTGCCTTCTAAGTTCATATAAGGAGAACTTCAAGAAGCTCAAGGGGGAAAAAATCAAAATCTAGTCACCTTATAATAGAAATACTCTTTTTTTTCTTTCTTTTTTTAATTATTAAACCTGCATTTAACTATTATAGAATGTCACTGATCCATTAATGATAATTTTTAGAGCTTTGTAAAAGTAGTGCAGTGGAAGTCATTAAACACACTTCTAAGTAAAAGAGAAAGTCACTGAAGCTATTGTAATTCTGGTACATGCACATAATAAATTCAAAGTTTAAATTTAACGGCCACACAGTTACAACTTAATAATTGCAGATCTATATCATATGGTTTATGAATTAAATCCTTTTCACCTTCACTGTTCCTTAGCATGTATGCCTACTGTACTTTTATAGTAATAGTAAAGCCTACTTCACATCTGTGTACCACACTTGTCATGTCCCCTCCCATTAGTTTCTATACGGTTGTAAAGTCAGACACATTAAGGGAGGAAATGCACTTCACTGGTTTCACTGGAGTTGTGTCACAGATGACGAACTCCAGGCTGTTGTGTCTGTTTGATAAATGCCATGCAAGTCTCTTAATCCGAATTTACCAAAAGTAAGACGCAAAAGGCTTAATAAACTGGCTTTAATAAAGTCTCTCCCATGTTGCAATCACAAAGCGTCCTTTCTCCCCTCTCGTACTTCTGTCTTTAGAATGCTGACTCATGTCTTTACGGTCCTGTAACTGTCCCTGCTGGTCCCAGTTTCCCTCTGGCCATAACCAGCCATGAAATTTTATCATCCAGTGATGCCAGGATGTATTAAGTGAAGGCTATAGGACTCCCAGAAATCTGACTGTGCTTGCATGGCTCTTGAAGTTTTTTTGGGGGTTTAGCTCTGGAATTGAGCTATAGCTGAACAAGTTCTGCTCATAGTGTGATTGCAATCTGACCACAATGCATAGTTTGAGTAATGAAGAGAAATAAAAAAAGGACTGGAGGTGTGAGGGTTAAGATTATCCAGACATAAATGCAACCTGGGGAGATGTATTACAGCCATTTTCAGACCAAATGTGGGCGTTTAATAATGTGATCACATAAAATCCAATCTTTATGGTCAGATCACAAAATCACATTAACATGACGTGTGTAACTGCAGGCACAGGGCTCATGGTATATGGCTTATTCTTGTGAATTGTAAAATGGAATAATCATAACATTGGACTGGAGAGGTTTTTGGACTCTGGCTCTACTGTATGTCTCATGAACTCCGTTACTACAACCGTTCACTTTGCATGTCTCTTTATGTCTGTGTCAAGTGTTTTTGTGTTTATCAGGTTGCATTTCTTCCATGCAACAGATAAATATTAATGGCCCCTCTAGCTGCCTTCGCCTTGGACCACTCACTTCCAGTCTGAACCTTGTCCAGAGCGCCGAAGGAAAACAGGACTGTCAGGGGAGAGAGCCGGGGCAGCTCTCGGGTCAAGGCCCTCTAGAGTTACCGATGTCGTAGTCTGATCCAGGGAGTTTTTTTCACGGGGTAATTAAACTATACGACGTGTGTATAAAGTGGTTCAGGCAGGAAATCCATCGCAGCTCAGCTCAGCACCTTACTTCCCAGCCTCCCCCTTTCCTCTCAATGTACACCTACACCTTCCTGTAGCATAAGTGCTTTTATGTGCAAAATGTATGCTTTTGTCCTTGCTAAGTCTTTTTCTCTACCCTCTTTCCCTCCATCCTGTGCACATCTGCACACACACACACACACACACACACACACACACACACACACACACACACACACACACACACACACACACACACACACACACACACACACACACACACACACACACACACACACACACACACACACACACACACACACACACACACACACACACCACACACACACACACACACACGGACTGACTGAGCAGTATTACCCTCTCACTGGAACCTGCTGTTGGGCCAAGATTTTATGATATCGATGGTCTACAGCAGCAGCTCAGTCAACAGTCATATTTCACTCAGTAATTCAAAATGTATTTTGAATGGCTGAATTCATATGCACTGAGCTTGTATTACTGCAAGTTTACGATTCAGTAGTAGCTCCATATTTTCACTTCATACTTTTAGGTCCAGAAATTTAGTTTCAGTCTCACTGCTCTTGAAAGTCGCTGTGAATGCTGGCAGCATAGCAACAAATAAAAGATAGACTTAGCTATTAGCTTGTGAAGAAAGTTAGTAGCTAAAACCAGCTGGAGACTGACTATTAAATATTACTGAATTTTTTAGCTTACCGGAAATATGAAATAAAATACGTATTTCTGTCCCAAAAAAGGAAAGAAAGGAAAAAAGGGACAAAGAGAAAGTTGAGAGTGAGACAGCTTTAAATTAACAGTCTGACCTAAGCTCATTAGTTTTTTTGCTAAGGGAAGATTGACAGCATTCAGGTCTGTCTGCTAAATATAAAGTCTCAGCCAATAAGCTATAAAGACTGGAAACAAGGGGAAAATGTCAAACTGTTTCTTTTTGAAGTCAGTAACTGTGTCACTAAGTGAATATAAAAACATTTCTATTCAGCTTTTCCCCTCCTCTTTCCCCACTGTCTCCTCACAGTCTCTCATCCCCTTCCTGAATGCCACTGTGGTAACTGCTGTTCACTATTACTACTAAGTATTATGTAATGGAGACCAATCAGAGACACCCACTGTAGCATGACGTAGCGTTCCTCACGAGGCCAAGTGAATGCATCACAATTTCCCCTTGGACAGAATGACACAGCAACACCAGATGATAGCAGTAAAAGGAAAAACATGCTGGCAGCCACTCCGTACACACATTGGACACTTGTTCTGTTGCTATTGTAAACAGATGCAATCTTCAATACGTTTTTTTCCATCACTCACTCACCAAACTATGGATTCTCCGTCGACCTCTCTCCACAATTGCACACAGATGAATTAAAACACAGCCATTTTTACACGCAGGGTTATCATTGGTGTGGAGGAGTGGGGCAGTGCTGCGAGGGTAGGCAGTATGTTGTTGCAGCTCTGTGGTGTGCTTCAGCAGGTTTTCATTTGCCAGTTTCTGGCAGCCGCTGCCTGCTCTTATTGAAAACATCCCATGGAATTTCCTGACGCTGCCACGGCCTAGACACCACTTCGCACACAGACACACTCACACGTGTGTTTGTGTATGTTTGCGACACAAAGTCATATGATCCGTAGAGATATTTATCGCCAAAAAGAGCAGTTACTGTTAAAAATACACATGTACTATTGTTTGTTTTGAAGTCTGAGCCACTTCGGATCCCTTTGCTGAAAGCTGATTTTTGTGCGTACTGTATGTACTGCTGCACAGGCCCGATAATGGCCCATTGTGCAGGCAGAGCGGGACCATGTGTTTTGCAGTCGTTTGTGGTGTTGTGGTGTTGAAGTGATGACTGAGAGAGCCTGCCTGGCATGCATGTCACTTTGTCTTTGTGGCTCGTCCTCTCTTGGTGCATATCTGCTTTTCTCAGCCCTTTTCCTTGTCTGCCTGTCTCTCTGCCGGTCCCTGTCTGCCTGCAGTCCAGTCCGTCTTTAGCTCTACTCTCACTCTTTCTACAGTACCTGTCTCTCTGTCTCACTCGCCAGTAAACTTCTATGCTCTATCTGTCCTTTCCATCTGGTGCTGTCTCGCCTTTATTAAGCTGACGCCATCCTTTGCTGCTGTCTAGCTGTGTCTCTTCTGCTTCATGCTGTCTTGCTTTTCACACACACAGAGCAGATAGGCCTGCGTTTTATGAAACCATGGAGATCCCATGTATGTGCACCATGTGTCGTCCTCTGCTCAGCGGAGAAGACACATGAAGGAGCGATGCATTAAGGTGAAAATGTCTCACTCACACACATACTTGCCTTAGAAACTGTGTAGTTAAAGTTTCATCAAAGTAACAGAAAAAAAAGGATTTCGAAAGTTCTTGCCACTTTTTTATCTGCTTGTACTGTATGGAACTATTTTCTGGACAATTTGTTGTTTACTTTTTGAAAAGTAATCTTAAACAGGTTGTGATATCATACCAACAAAACTGTTTCATTGTGTTAACAATAACTAACATAAGGGTTTTATTAAATATGAGACAAGGAAACATTTAGTTTTGCAAAAATAATCACCTAAAAAGTCTAAAATGTTTGTTTTTTTAAAGATTTTTTTGACTCTTATGATCTGTTTGATGGTTCTATACTCACTATTTGTGAAACTATTGTTAAAAAATATGTTGAGTTTGTCTGCATCATATGAGTAAAGCTGGCTTGAGACATTTCTACACGTACCTTTCAACTACACACTAGCAACAGAATTAGCACCACTAATGTGATACCCATGTAAGGTTATGTCGTCCTGTAAATGTTCAGGAATGTAACTTTGTAAGATTGCGTGGAAACCGTCTTATGGTAACTCTTAGCTTTACTGGTTTGCTTCTCTGCTCTAATTAAATCAGTGCAGCTCATTAGCTTGTTCAAAGATTACACACTTCATTAGCAAGTGAAAGAACATCTCATAGCTTATTTAGAGCCAATAAGCTTAATGCTACATTTCATAAACACATGGATGCTTCAGTCTTTGCTCGCTTTGATCTTTTGAGCTTTAAAATTGGCAGACTTGCACCCAGCAGAAAGTATGTAGAGCAAAGAATACAAAGGTTCACTTTCTTGGGAGCCAATAGTCAAAGCTGGGTTTCCTAATAAGTGGTTAATTGCATTCACCTGTTGTCCCAGGTGTAAATCATGTCCTGATTAAATGGCAGGAATGAAAACCAGCTGGCCTCAGGGTCCTGAGAAACGCCTGCTTTCAAACACACACGCACGCACGCAAGCAAGCACGTGCATACTGCAGGCTACATGCAGTCACATGGTGTACCTGAGCTCATGTCTGCTGGGCAGTATACAGTATGTTTGTGTCACATGTGCACAAAAATGCGTGGGCACACACAAAAAAAAGCACAAAGCTGACATGCACGTGAGCATGGAAATCTCAATGTGCCCTCTTCTGAACTGCAGTTTTGACTGAAGGGTGGAGGAGAGGAAATGAACGGAGGATACAAAGATGAGATGAGAAAGATAAAGACCCCCACGAGACAGAGCTCAGTGAGGATATCATGGCTTCTTCCATCATGTGTCGTGTGTCTTTCTCCACTGGCTGACCAGCTGCTTGTCCCCAGCAAGGACAGACCATACAGCTGACAGGAATACAAACATGGGGGCAATTTTCACTAAATGTTGTTAGCCTCACTGTAGCTCACCTCCTTCTCTGTCTTTATTTCTTTGTGCCTTTGAATTCCTCCTCCTCCTTCACCACCACCACTTTCTCTTTCCCTCTCAGTGCCTCTGTGTTTTTCCCCTCACCTCACCCACTTTCTTCACTTTCTCTCTGCCCACCAGGAGAGTTTTACAGGCTGCAGCAGCAAGCTCAACACAGTCTAAATATTTAAACGTGGGGAATCACTTTAAAGCTTCTAACGCTAAAACCACTGAGCCCTCCCTCCAGCCTTTCTGACATGGACCGGTGTCAGGCCCACCACATGCAGCAGGCGGCCTCTGGATGTGATCCCCCCCCCCAACTCTCTTAATCTCTGTATTTGACCAAAAAGTCAACCAGAACCTGGACGCGAACAGCCCCGTCAACAGCTGTCACTCATAACACCTCAGTGTGGTGCACGGAGACAGACAGACGTCGTAACGCATGCATAGGAAGTGAGGTCATTATAGAGATGAGGAGTGACTGAGAGATGTGGGAGGGTGAGGGGGGAAAGATGCCAGATTGCCATTATTCCCTTTCTACAAACCCAGAGCTGGGCTGAGAGGAGGAATTTACAATTGCGCTTTTTTAGATTTACACATCAAGTGAAAGTGTTGCTCTGTTTTCAAGGCAGTGGTTCAACTATTTCTGAACCGCCGTGGGTAGTTGTTTCACCGGCTTCGCTCTGTTAATCCAAAGGCTGCTGTGTGATTTATAGAGGGATCCTGGTACTGTAAAACTGTAAATGGAAATGCACAGCAAGGCGCGGGGATGCTGGGCTTATTAAAATCTTTGCTGTATTACTCATGTGTTGTTCAAGGAAAGAGCCGTAGTGCTTTACAGGTCAAGTCGGAGAAACACTTTCCCCTACATGCTGTAAACAAACATACAAGCTATAAAGACACAAAATGGAAGACAACGCACACTGGCCGACACATAAACAGATGGTAAGCTCATAGAAAAACCTGATAAGTGAATAAAATTGTACCAAATGAGTCACTTATTGGGCTGATGAGCATGAAAAATATGTGACATTTGCCATCACCAGATCTCAACCCAAATCACTCTACATTGTGCTATCTCACCCTTCGGATTTCCGTTGTTACATGCCACAAACTGTATCTGTATAATGTTTACTGTAGACAAAGATAAAAAAAATTTAAAAAATACACACAGGAAATTTCTTATTTCCTGTCAACAACTGTGGATCCTGGTGTCCAAAAAAACTGCATGAAGGCAAATTTTAATTGCTCAGCATGTAGCTAAAGCTGATGCTCATGCTAGTACAGGTTTTTATACATTTAAATATTTTGCTACATAGGCCTAGTATCATAAAGGTCTTAGGCTGAAGCTGCGTGTAGCTGGAAGAGTTAGCATCTTCCATCAGAAAAAGGGAAAAATGTAAAGTGAAGGACAGAGCTTTTACAGTATCATTACTTTATTCTCTGATATAGTCGTATCCAGGACCGATGTTTATGGGAGAAAGGTGATGATAATTCTAGGGGCCCAGCGCATAGTAGGGCCCACAAAACCCCAGTAGTCTAATCTTTTTATGACTGAATTAGTCTGCATAAGACCCTGACTAATACTCATAGTAATGCTGCATTAGCATCAAAACAAAGTAAATAAAAATGATAATACATACGTAGTCTAAGAAAAAAAGTAGAAAAGTTAGGGTACATGAAGGGGCCCAATTTAGTATTCTTTCAGGGGGCCTAGAATTCCTAGCAATGGCCCTGGTCGTATCCCATAGGTTGAATATTTCAGTCCTGAATAGAACAATGTGGTTAACTAAAAATATGCTCTTTGCCCTGTGTGTGTTACGATGGTAAGCTTTGCATACTTATTGTTGCAGCTCACACTTAAAGCATACACACACATAGCTTAATCCATACTTTACACTTTTGTCCTTGTTAATTCAAACTAAAAACAACTATGGTAAATTGTCCAACTGAGGGAGATTTTGGATCAACATGTGAATCAGCCTTCTCCACCGACATCATCAAAACATCACACGAGGGAATATCTTTTGGCAGAAATATATTCATCACTGAGTTGAGTTCAGAGACTCTATGAATCGATGAAAACCAGCAGTACTAACGACTCCTGGTGGTCCAACACCTACATGTTGGGTTTTCCTTTAATTTGTCACCCATTTGACACCTACGGGCTTAGTCACACACATTCACAAACACATGGTGATGAGAGAAATTTTCCCCCCATCACCTCAGCCTGCATGCGTACACACTCTGGACTGGAACACGTTTCAAAACAAATCTGAAGGAGGAACACGCCCTTGTCAACTATAAAATAGTGGGTTAGATTTTTATTTTTCCTCTCTCATCACTGCGTCCTCTCTCTTTCTCTCTCTGTTTAACCTCATATTTGCATCGCACTTTCATCTGTTGCTCGAACGGCTCGGAGGCAACAGCTTGTGTTTGTTTGCACCATGATGTAGCAACAGTGCCCAGCACGCATTCCGGCTGGGTGGAGGGTATACGTCAATGCAATCCTCCTCGCCCTCCGGTCACGCTCGCCTTCTATCCTCCCTCTATCCTCCCTCACTCTCTCTCTCTCCATCTCTAGTCGCTCCCTCAATGCACGCTCAATGTCCGTCTATCCCTTTTGTCTCCCTCCCACTTTGTACTCACCACCATTAAATTGTCTTTTCATCCTCTCCTCCTTTTTACATTCGCTCATCCTTTTTTAGTGTTTGTGCAATTTTCATAAGAGGTGGTCTGCTTGCAAGCCATGTGGGATTTTTTTCTAAACCACTAGTGCATATCAGTTGATCCATTGTTTACACAACGTAATTGCAAACACATTTGTTTGTACAAAAACTGAAAAATAACATAACTTTTTCATTTTGGATAAATCTCCCGAGCTGTTTCCATTTTCCTCTCTCTTCCTGCTCCTCCAAACTTCTCCCTTCATTTTGAATGTTGTCCACGGGGATGTAGAATGGAAAGGAAGGAGAGATGGATGTATAGAGCACAGAGACAGAAAGGGAGTGGTGAGGAGACTGAGCCAGTGATGGAGAGATGGAAAAGGGGGCTAGAGAGATAGAAGGAGGGGAAGGAGCCAAGGCTCAGTGTGAAAAAAGAGGTGCTGACATGGCCCAAGTCAAGCGTGGGTGGCAACCAGAGAGACATGCAACACTTATTTTTGCAACACACACTAATGCATTTGTGAACAACCTTTTGCAGAGAGAGAAGAGAGGAAAAATTGACAGACTGGGGACAAACAAAGAGAGGATAGACAGAAACACAGTGAGAGCCAGACAGCCAGTGATGGTACAAGAGGCCATGACTGGTCTGTCTGGAAGAGATAAGAGGCAGCCTGGAGACATGAGGTGGCAAAAGTAAACAACGACAGACAGAGGAAGAAGTGAAGTACATTAAGTAGCTACTGTAAGTGGGAATCAGGGATGGAAAGGTTATTAAACAGGAGTAACTGGGTCATTAACTCTGCTCTCGAGAGCCGGGGGAAGAAGAAATGGGAAACACCCTGTAAGGTAGTGTGCACACTGCAAAAAGTGATTGCTGCTATACCACAATTATTTCACTTATTTTATTTTCTAGGCTTATTAGCTTCATTAGAGCAGACTGGCACGAAAAAAACTGACTGTTCCGTGATGGTATGTGGTTTAAGGCCACAAGATATGAGTAAGGTTGCTTCTGTTGTAGTCTGCATGCACACATCAGTTGGTAGATAAAAGACGATAAACAAGCTGTGCTCAGTTCAGTTATTAAAAGAAATAACCACAAGCTGGTTATGAGTATGTAGTTCACACTTGAATATAATTACTAATGTTAGAAAAGTCAAAATGCATTTTCAAAAATGCTTGAATTTTGAGGTAACGGATGAAGCACTGTCCAATACTGGAAATGAAACACATTAGCCAAATAACATGACATAATACATAATAGTAGCGTAAATGTAATGGCTGCCTGGATTATTCAGTAAGAAGTGGCAAGAGATGAAGATGATGAAGATGTGAGGAGGGTGTTGAGGTTGGGGGTGACGGGTATGCATAGCATGCATGGCTTTAAAACTGGAGGGAGTTAACATCCTGAGTCCAGCGTGTGGTTAGGTTTAGGCAACACACTCTCTTAAATAAATGTTAATAAGTAAGTAAACAGTATTTCATTTATTTCTGTACTTAACCAAGACCATGATCTTTCCCTAACCCTTAACCAAAGGCTCTGAGGGCCTCAGCATAACCATAAAAGCCTTAATGGTGGAAAAAAGAGGAGCTGCTCACAGCTGCAAAACATCAAAACAATTTGCAGATGGTGGTGATATAGCTCTAAGAGGATTTTGGAAAAGAAACAATAAGTATTAAATCTTTGCAATAACACTTTGCTTTCTCTATATTAAGCCTAATTGGCAGTGGCATTCCAAAGTCATGGTGTCCATTTACTATTGCGGTCTGTTAGTAGGAAAAGAGAAAAGCAGAATATGGCAGATTCTGTATATTGTTATGTAGTATGGCATATTGGTATATGTTTCTATACGTTATATTTTTCTTTGTTTGTGAACACACGCCACTCTTTTTAGATGAACCTCCAATTAAAGTCCTCATCACTTCATGTGTATGAGAATATTTTGTTCAGGAAACACTGATACATATATGCAAGAATAAGAAAGCTTTCAAGAAATGTGTATTTGTGCCAAAAAAAAAGGTCTTCTGCTTCTGTAATTAACTATAAACAAGAGTTTAACACAGAACAGCAGCATGTTTTACAGTGTGCTACCGGTGCAGCCAGCCTACGTGCACTACATGCAGCAGGGGAGCGTTTAGGAGTCAGCTGACCTCTCATTACATCTTGGCTAATGGAGCTGTTTGTTGGGCCTGCTCTCTGCTTCAGAAGCACCACACTGTTTACTGTCTGGATACTCCACAAACAAATACACTAGTCTAGCCACACACACACAAATACACACACACACACACACATCTGTATGGAAAGAGCCATGTCTGTACTCGGTCATTCACCCACTCAAGGATGAACCACAAAAATACACAGAACTAAACAATACACACGCCACCGTTGTCAGATGAAAAGCTAGTGATTAAACTTTTTTCCAAAATACCAGATTTGGAGAAGTCAGAAAAACATCTTTGTTTGTTTGACAAATTGGGCCAAGTCATGGAGAACCACGCAATCCCGCAATTTAGGTTCAAACAGAAAAGTTACCAAAATTTGAGAATGGCTGGTTTTCCCCCTGTGTGAAAGACAGCATGTTTATGTGTGCCTGGATGCACGTGTGCGAAGAGTGTAGGTCTGTCTGGAGGATATTCATGGCTTTTTTGGCCTTGCATTACAGACTAAAAGCACAGTAGGTTGTTTACAGAGTGGGTGCATGTTTACGGCATCCTGCAAACAACAAGTGGAGTTTAGGCTGAAATGAATACTCAGCAGATTGAACGTTTGAAGAACGTCAAATTTACAGCAGGTGTGTCTCAGAAATGAAAACCATGTGGTAGTCTGTCGACTGTGAAGGAAAACTGCAATTTCATCATACAAACAAACAAACACGCACATGCACACGCTGCTCTGTCTGTGTGCATTAGCCTTGACGGCAACGCAGAGGAAATCAAGTCAGCACATCAAACAGTCAGCTTGACCTCACACTCAGCAAACACACAGGGGATGTTCTTCTCTGCCCCCGGCCCCCAGAAATTAATGAAATAGCTGCTTGACACAGATATGAGGGTGGTTGAATCTGTCAGCGTGCAGTCGCTGCGTGAGCTGACTTTGGCCCCAGCATCTTGTGAGGAGAAAGGGATGAAAGAAAGAGAGGAAGAATGTTAGAGAAGAGGAGAGAATTACTCTTGGTAGTGAAAGTATACAGGGCAGGCATTTGTGTAGTGGGACTTTTTGTTGTGTATTTTGCGGTAAAAACACTTAATAAGGGGGAAAAAAAGACATTTTAAACTGATGATGGCCCCAAATGAAAAGTTAAGGGATCACCAGCCTTTTCCAGTGCTGGCATGTACAACATTTCCTGGCAATCTGTACAATAACTGTAGAAATATTTCACTCTTAACCAAAGTGGTAGACTGACTGACTGACTGACTGACTGACTGACTGACTGACTGACTGACTGACTGACTGACTGACTGACCAGCAGTGACATCCAGCATTTATTAGAGTGTTATTTGCATGGAGAATATAATAATTACTCTGAAAACAAGGACAGAAATGATATTTAGGATGTGAGGATATTTAGTCTGCATAAACAAAAAATATGCACACACATACGCACAAACACATACACCCATTTTCACCAAGTTAAAACCTCACGCTCTCCCCCCTGTGTAATCCCATCTGATCTTGCCGACACTGTTGTTAGAAGCCTCCTCTCACTCCGCAGCCTATCCCACCACTGCCTTTGAACTCGGCTGCCAAGAAAGTGTAACACCGCGTGCCTTTTTCTTTGACTTTCAGGAATGATCAGGAACATTATAATGATAAAATTGGCAGGGGGGGTGAGGAGCTGAGTGGGAGCACAGGGCCCTAACAAAAAGCAAGCAAGAGGCTTGAATATTGTCAACGTGTTGTTAATAAGCTGTGGGAGAGAGCTGAGGTGTGTGAGTGTTTGAATTCCTCTGTGTGTGTGTATGTGCAAATTTTTGTATGTGCAGGTTTGTGTATATGTGTGAGCACAAATATGAATTCTTCTGTCGGGGCGTGATGTCAGGGTACATTACAGCTTATTGCTGGGTTGAGTGACGCAAAGGATTATTGGCTGATGGGAGAAATAAAAAAAGAAACAGCTTTCATCAGTGTGGTGCTGCGGCCCACATGTTTGATGTTAGACTGAAGGAACCAAGGTGAAGGAAAGGAAGAGAGAGGTGGAGGGCAGGTAGGAGGTTGAGTGCCCACAATATGGGGTTATTAGAGAGCAACAAGTGGGTCCAGTAGATGTGTAATGTGTAAACATTATCATTCTTTCTTCTGTTGCTGCCACAGACTGAATGAATCTCTGTGAGTGGAAAGAATAAATACCCTCTTTGGTGGGGCATCAGTCTTTTCCCGGTGTTGAAGATCATACATCCAAAGACATAGAAAAGGAGACTATTTGGAGTAATTTTTTGAGCATGAAAGTGTAACGAGATGGGTGTTTGCTTGTGTAAGGGTGATGTAAATGAAAGATAATTATGTTAATCAAACACAAAAGTTATTAGAATGAACCCACTGATCCATGTAGTTGTTGATATGTTCCCTAAAAACAACATACTGTACTGTCAGCCACATGATGGCGATCCAGAAAAGTCGGAGGATTGCCTGGAGTTCATCCTCTGGGGAACATGAACATGTGGACAAAATACATTGCTCGATCGTTGAGATATGTCCGTCTGGGCTATCGCCATCCCTTGAGAAACACCTCCACCGAAAAAAACTCTGTGGAAGATTGAGTTGCTGATTTTCGCATCAAAATATTTTACTATGAAACCCAATCCAGATTGTAACTAGTCATAAAGACAAAGCCTGTGCCCAGCAAAGACTTGTTTCAACTGGATCTTGCCGCTCTTAAATCTGGCCTGGCCTTAATTCTTTGTGTCTTTGCTTTTGTCTACCTTTAGGTCACTTCCTGGGGAACCACAGTGTGCTGGACATCCTCAGGCAAGAGGGCTACGAGATTGATCACATGCCCTCTGATCACCAAGAGCCAGCTACAGAGTGAGTAAGCAGAGAGGAGAGTGTATTGTCACAGATGGTCGAGCATGTCATTCAATTAAAGTACTATGGTTACAAAGAAACAAAGAAAAATCTGTTATTGAAAAACAACAAAAGCCAAAAGCTGGTTAGAAGTGTTGACAATGCATATTCTATTTTGGGGGTTAAATAATTGCAGTGTAATCAAATCATTGTCGAGCAACTGGATGATTCCAGTTCTGTGCAGTAAATCAGTCACAGGTTACACTTTGAAACTAAACCAGGAGTCTTCTAACCTGACAAGATAATGAATGGAAAAAGACAAGGAGGGTGTGATTATGTACCAGGATCAGACTGATAATGTTATGGTAATATGTACTGTGACAGACTCTTTCCAAAATGTGCTCTGTAACAAATAAAGCTAAGCTATGCAGGAATCCTTTGATAGCTCATCAACTCCCTCACCTTCCTCCCTTGCTCCCTCCCTCCCTCTCCCTCCGCTGCCTGCCAAGAGGAGCGCTGCCAGTGGTGTTCTGTCTGTTCTCAGCAGCCACTGGTACCACAGTCAACACAAACTGTTCCGAACCCCAAACGACTAAGGGATGAGGGGAGTAACATAAAGTCAAACTACCGGGTAAGAGGAGTGATGGAACACAGGAGCTGTCAGTAAAACAGGGCTTTATTTGCAAAAGAAAGCAGCAACCTAAAGACAACAACAAACACCACAAGTACAGTAATCTAAGGGCAAGTTCTCCAAAAGGGAGGACGACTCTCCGACCAAACCAACACGCACTGCCGAAACGGCCAACTGACGACGACTGGTCCGCGTCTCTCCTTTATATAACCTGGTGACTGGCGATAGGAGTGTTAAGCAGCTCCAGGGAGGAGGGGCAGCACCTGACGCACACGAGGAACAAACACTCGAAACTACAACCTCTGGGCTGTAACACAAACACAACATACACAGACACACTTATGTGTATATGGAGGGTGAGTGGTGTGATGCACAATGCCAAGGAGCAGGACTACAGGATTGCACACGTGCAAACTCGTACACCTCACACACTGATTTGGCTTGTATCCTGCAGCATTTCTTCACAAAAAACCCTCCACAATCCCTCTTTATATCACACTGTGTGCGTGTGTGAGTGTGTGTTTGTACCCTTTGGCACAGAGTGGCTCCCCTCTCACCTAGGGGGTTGATCCGTGGGCCCATAAAATAGTAACAACAGCCACTTGAATCGGGCTGAAAATGGAAAAAACAAGGCACAACAAGGGGAATCTCTTTAAAAACCGTAACAACATCCCCAGCCCACCATCCAGCCGAGGCTTTTACAAACTTCTCGCAGCAAATTGCAGCTGTAAACGTAGCCTTCCCTATCTCCCACCACCCTGTGTGCAGAGCTGTGGGCTTCAGCCAGTGGTTCTGGTTTTAAAAGCTGACAAGTGGACTGACATGCTGTGGTCTCAAAGCACTCGTGTATGCCGCGCGCACACATACACACACGCTACAGCACGACCACACACTTAAATGTGTGCACGCACGCACACACTTTCAGCTCCCTGATACAAGGTGATGTGACAGGCGAGGAAAAACACCGCAAGATTGCTTGCATGAGAGGTGTTTATGAAAGCTTTTAGCCTCAGAGCTGGAGGGTTTGGACACGACTGGCAAAAAGGTCTTAAAGAGTGATTATATGACTGACTGACAGAGCAGACTACAGCTGGGCTTGGCTCCACAGTAGCTTGACCACAGGCCTGGAGCTATCATCACCCTAACCAAGCCATCAAGACCTGGATGGGGGTTTCTGAGGCCTGTAGTAAAAGTGCAGACCATCAAATTTATGAAGACTGCAGAAACAAAGCTAACAGTGGAAATGGTGACTAAAACACTCCATCAAATGTTTGGTCATTTGAAAATTTGACATCAACATAGGAAATCCTGTTACTGTAGTTTTTTTTTGTTTTTTTTTACTTTCCACCGCTTGTTTCAGTTTACATGATGTGTGTAGTAGGTTCTTTGTGTTGTTCCACCTTGAAACACAAAGTGGAAAGCAGACAGAGAAAGTACGAGTTAACGTGTGGAAGAAAGAGAAGCGTGGCTAAAGCTGTCAAGGAGAGGACGGAGATTCTGGGTGGTCCGCTGTGGACGCATGTCAGTTTTGACGCAGCTGTACGGTCACATGAGTTACAACTTCCTCCAGCGTTGCCTGTTGGGTATTTCTGCCACTCAGTGCAGCATTTATAGGGCACGGCATCCTATGTGGTGGTCGTGTCCTTGATGGAGTTGGGGGAAACCACAAACAATAACATTCATTTGCTGCAGGTTTGAAATATTAGAAGAGTGAAACAAGCCCTAGAAACAAAGGTTTCAGTCATACTTAAAACACACCTAGGATTATGCTAAAAAAAATCTGAAGTATAAACTAACTTAATATACTTTGTGTCATGTCTTCCACCTGCTCTAGGAGTAAACCAGCTGAGGATGCTGCAGCAGGGTCCAGCGAGGAGAGCGTAGAAACCAGCACGGCAGCTCCCACCGGCTGGCAGACCAGTCCATCAGAGACAGAGCTGGACCTGGACGACCTGGAGAACATCCCTGGACTTGGAGATGAGGAGCTGCCACACATTCTGCTCCCCGACAGCCTGAGCCAGCTGGAGGAGTTTGGGCGGCACAAACGGCCGCGGAAAGTTCACCGCGGCCACGGGCGGCCTCGCCTCTTCAGTGACCTGTGGGTTCGCATTGGGGATGGGTAAGATATCTGTGGTGGCCGGCTGATTTACAGATGTATGGAGTTAATTTCCTCTAACCTCTACAGATCTTACTCTGACTTAAATACCATTACCTACAGAGTGTTAGAACACTTCTGCAAAAAACACATTTCTGGCGTCTTCACATAATACAGTTCATAAGGTCATAACAGGTCAACATGAACCATTGCAGAGACCATACTACTGTTTTATTTATCATTATTTATTTAAAGTTATTACGGGGTGTCGTTTAACTCAGTGGGTAGAGCTTCATATGCATGGGGCTATAGTTCCTGCCGCAGCGGCCTCGGGTTGATTCCTCCCGTGGCCCTTTGCTGCATGTCATTCTACCTTTCCATCTCCCCATTTCCTGTCTCTCTACAGCTGTCCTATGAATTTATGGCCTAAAAAGCCCAAATATACAATAACCTGAAGATTCACTGCAGAAAATGTTTTAGACAATAATGCCTCTATAGTCCAGTGACGTTCTTGTCAGAGGTCAAATAGTGGATGGTGGTATGCTCAGGTTGCCTGTTCTTCTGCATAAAACATTTTACTGTTGTTACCGACTGAATCCTGATTGTTTGTATCTTCTTTTGTCCAGCACTACCCCACCACCTAATGTGAGGATAATCAACGGCTATGTGACTGTAGAGCCTCCGCTGACCCATCAAGAGCAGCGCAGACTGACGGACATCTACGCCACAGAGCGACAACCGGCTCCACCTTCATCCACGTCGCCTAGTCCCAGCTCGGCTCAGCCAGCCTCAGTCCACAGCACACTCACACTGTCTTGTCTTTTAGCCTGGATCTCATCACATATGCTGTTTACCTCCTGACCACAAGACAGCGTTATCTCATAGACAAACACTCAGACACTGCTGCGTCCATACCAGAGCAGTGGAATGTACCTGATAAACAAGGAATGAACATCAGCACCTGCAGACAAGAGATGGAGGAGTGTCTTCAGTCAGGACACGGCATCCTGATGTGGGACAATTCTGCTGTGAGCCTCCACCACAGGGAGGGCTCAGCTCCAAGCTGCCAAAATGCCAAGTCTCAAAACGTGTGGAATAAGCTCTCAGCCATGACACAAGCAATGAACGGACTGTGTTGGACTGGACAGGGTGGAGTCTTCAAACCTCATGAAAGTATTACGGTAGAATAACAAACACATAGCACAATGAAGACTGTAACTTGGAAGAGTTTGTTTGGTGGAGTCTTCTACCTAATAAAAACTGTAATAATGTATAGATAAATAAGACTGACATTAATAATGAGAATAGAATAGACTAATAACATATAACTCTGTGATAAATGAGTTGAATGCATACAGTCAAACAGTACTGTGTAGGAGGTGGAGCACTCAGTTGCCACTTTTGTAAATTGTGCATTTTGTTCATAAAGAAATATTGTATATTTATTATTTCTGGAAGAAAAGAGTATATTTTCTTGCCTTTTGAGGAAAAATGAAAAAATAAACTTTGAAAACCAATGAAGTGTTCAAGACGTCTTTCTTTTCAGTGGACAGATCATTTGGATTGAAGTTTACGACCAAGGCTGGAAGCAAAATAGAATAAATCAATAGAGGGAGCCAGTGGTGCTGAAAGATAGATTCCCCCTGCCTGCGGGCTCTCCGTGTACATTCCTGTTATTTGTGAAATCAACACATCTCAGTTAACTTTGCATCACTGCAGTAAACTGTGCAGATGAAGTATGTGGCATCAGTTTATCCAATCATTTATGTATTATTTGACAGACCCTGTGCACTTTCATGAACCCAGGGGTAATTGTGCTGATGCTTTGTGATGTGTGTACATTTCAGGTTGGCAAATTACAAAATGTATGTCATCATATATACAAAAATAACACTATTATAAACTGTTGACAGGACTAGGTCAAAGCCTGGATCTGAAACACATATCAATGTGAAAAGAAATGAGGATGTAGTTGAAAACTGTTGTGAAACTGCTATAAACTGCTGACATCATTGCATCATATTGTCATTCAGCCTTGTGTCAACAGATTTCAGCTACAGTATTTCAATTCAGCCAAATTCCCAATATGCATTTCTTATTTACATGCTTTTCTGTCTGTCTGTTCTGTCAGACAATGGAACAAGTGTGAAACATGAAACATAGTCTGTTAAGACTACATGTAAGTTACCAAACCATTTCCAAGCAGTCGCCTACATCCTAATCTTAACCGAACTAGTGTGTAAGTGTGTGTAAATGGGCGTCTGTGTCTCTATTGTATGTTTTGTGTTCACTTTCTATTATGAACCTGTAGGCCACTATTGATGACTGAAATCTTGTTTTATATTTTTGTTGTTAATAAGGATCCCCTCGACAATGAGATGGCACATCTCAAGGGACTATCCTTGAACATAAAGTCACATAACTACAGTATATTTGACAAACTCAGGCTCTAACACAGTCACATGACATTCAGATGACCAATGCTAGAATCATGGTCACTCAGTCATTCAGTTTTACTTGTTATGATAGGACTGGCCAGAGCTGTTACAGCTAAACATTTTCCCACACATGACACACTGAAGACATACGTTAACAGCAGTTGAAGTGAACATATGCAGAGGGGATGCGTTGTGCAACAGGTTATGTCAATCTGCCCTCTGCTGGCCGAACCTAAGAAAAAAAAAAACATGGGAAAGCAGATAGATACCCCTCATCCTGTCACCAATTCTAAAAGTTAAATTAGTCGGTTGCAAGGTGAAAGTGTGAGAGACTATAAATGTTAATGGTAATGAACCAAACAATTGAAATCATCAGACACCAGAAACAGTTTGAGGAAAAACACAAATTACGGATGAGCTGATGGAACACATGTACACAAAGTTGAGGAGGTGGTGATCCAAATTTCTACCTAACTGAGAAAAATGCAAACTAGTTAGACGGCAGTACTATTCGGAATAAACTCATGCTAATCTCATCGATCCAGATTTTACTTTGTAATAAACTCCGCGTTACAGTGAAGAAACTGTCACCAACAAATGAATTAACTGTAACCATATTAAAAGGACCAATATTTAAACAATAAAAATCAGAGAAAAGAAAATCAAAACCAATTTGAACACACTGAAAGGAGGCATGGATAATGGTCTCTAATTGTAATTCTTAAACTGAAATAAACTACAGTGATGTAACTTGAAATTAATTTGACTTTCTTTCCGATTGTCTGTGTACAAGAGTCTAAAACAAAAAACACATTTTGAATCATAATCTCCATGTTGCAGTATCAACGCAGAGAAACAGTCACAGTTTATATTTTGCTAGAGAAAGAAAGATGAATGTTCTCCAGTTCTTTAACAAGTAGCCTATCATCTAGCTGCTCTTGACCCGAGATCCTCCAGCTGAATGACTCTATGGCCAAAAGAAAAATATTCTGGTTGTACAGCACATGACAGTCTGTTAAGTGCAATTTGTTCCATATCCTATCATAGAATTTAAGGTTTTCCTGTATTATTCTTAGACACGCTGCCCTTGATGGCTGCACTGCTGTAGTTCATACTTCTACCACTAAATGGTGCTAGTGTCACATAATAATTTCAGCTCCAACACAAACTGAAGAAAACTGCTGCTTGCTGTAATATTTTAAGGCCCTGTGGTTAGAGCCTGAGCCTGAAATGCACAGGGAAAGGTAAATACACTTTTGTGAATATTATATTTGTATTAATATTGCAAATTATACAGATGTTTGAACCAAAAAGATAACAAATAAATATATAAATAAAACAACTGATTATTCATGCTGTAAATATATTTTATTGAGCATTTTGGGTAAAAAATTTACATTTTGATCGAATTCAAGCTTGTAAATCTATATTTGAGTGAAAATGGTGATAAAAATAAAATAAAACAACTATATTTACAAAATTTGTAGAATAAAAGTGCTGTCTCTCAAACTGATCACATTTGTCTTTTTGTGATGTTTATCACATCCTAATCATGTATCTCGGAAAAACCTGGTTTAATTTTGTTTTTTATTTATAAGAAAATTGAAATTATCTCTGACAAAGTATTTTATGCCCATTCAGTTGCCATTTCTGAACTGTTTAAAACAATTGTTTTGTGCAATAACTCAAGACATTTTAACTGTGGTCACTTTTAGGATCAAGATAATGTTTGTCTAAATCATTAAAATGTATCAATCTTTTCAATAAATTAATCGTAAACATGTTGGCTAGAAGTTATATCTAAATAAAAGTTTTATTGACCTGCAGTGTTCGGCAGTGTTGTCACAAAATACACTGAAATTATTAAAAAATCAGTATCAATAATTTAAAAGAGGAGAGCAGATAAATCTAGTCGAACCAATACATAAAACACACTTCAGATTGATTAATTTCATCACATCAGTAAATCGGTTCAAATATGAAGGTCAATTTCTAATGGGTCTCTAAAGTACAGTTCGTTTAATTTCGATACAGCTTTAAAGTGGCAATGATAAGATGCTGTCTAAACCTCTTGAGATGATTTAATTAAATGCCTCTAATCAATACTAACTGAACAGTATTAATAATTGCAGAGCAAATTTTATCTTTACACTTATCTTTCAGGAAAGCCTTCCCCTCTTAAACGGCTGAGAAAAAAAAAAGTGAAGAGCAAGTTTTTTAGAGCAAACAGCTTTTTCGCCCCTTAAGCCAAGACAGGACAATATTTGCCTTAGCTAGAATACCATTTTCCCTGGGCTTTGGGGTGTTGTTTGAGGGAGTGGGGGCCTTGACAGGGCGCTCTGAGAGCTGACCCTCCCTTTGCCGGGGACAAGCCGCCAGCCGCATATAAATAAAAGATTACAGTGAAAAATCAATTTCTGAGCAAACTCATTAAAAATGCCCCTCACCTTAAATGATTCCCATTTCCTTCCATTCAACCTGTTAATGGCTAGCTGTCCCTGAGACCGACCACCCTACCCCCACATCCCCGCCACCGCCGCCTCATCCCTCCCACCTCCCTTCCCTCCATCCTTCCTTTGCCCTGTTGCTCTCCCCTGGTGGTAATTACTTGCACAAGTCGTTTTTTGCCCTTTGATTTGCACCGTTTCACAAATGAAGGTTAAGTTTGTTTAACCGTGGTGGATTTGCCAGTCATGTTAAAGCATATAATGTGGCAGGTCCTTGGTTTCTCCATACACCTCCGGCACCCCCTGGCCCAGCCCCCCACCCCTTCCATCTCCTTCCCTGTTGGCCTGGGTGCCTTGGGGAGAGTGAGTGAGGGAGGGGGGCTCCAAGGTTAAGGCTTACCGGGCCTGAGGAAGCCTGCAGTGGATCACGATTCAGACCCATTGACTTGACTCAAAGAGGACCAGGAAGTTGTAAAAATAACCTCTGGTGAAAGGATTAAGAATCAAACCGCTGTGTTTGGCCCGAGAGGACGTTAAGGTGATCCCAGCAAGTCACTATAAAATATGGGGAGGTGGAAACAGGAGCAAGATAAGTGATCATTCATTAAGATCTCTTCAAGGCCTTGGACCTTGAAGCTCCTTCTGTTGACACAAATATTCTCCTCTGCAATGTATATGACATAAGGCAGTGTGAATGGCTGGCAAACAGGAGAAATGCACAAAGACAACACAAGTGTCACATTTCAGGACTGCATGCAGCTTCATCTTGCCTCACAGGGAGTGAAAGTCACCGGAGCCAAGGTGAACATCGATCTCAGGCAGCTGGAGCCGTTAAGAGCATTTCAAGTGTGTGTGTGTGTTGCTTTGATTATTGAGCTGCTGCTTGCGCACTGATCACAGCAATAGTAGGCTACACACAGGAGTCTGATGACAAAAAATGACTCAATGAAAGATGACTTTCACATTAAAAGAAACCCATTGTTGCCTCTGAGTTCATCAGATCTATTGTAGCAACATGTGCGCCCTAAAAGCCGCCTAACAAGCAGTGGTTTGGTATGGTTGTTGCTGAAAGATGTTTACAAAATGTCTTTTTTTTTAAGAAACACTGGATGTGTAATTATGTGTTGCAGGGTATGTCAGTCTACCCTAACCATGTCCTGTGTGGTGAACGCTACGCCATATTTCACAGAGAGCTTTGATAGTCTGTCTAGTGGAGGGCAGCCATAAAGCTCTTTGGAAAAACAAAAGTGTGTTTAGCCCCGGGGCAGATTGCTCCTCTCCCTTTAGGTAATCCTGCTGATAGTGGCGGCAGAGCGGTGCTGTTTGGTGAGCTCTGCTAACTCGCAGCTCATCTGTGTTTGTGTTGGTTGAGACATTATTCTCTCCTATTGTCCGAGTCCCCTTGAAGATGTGTAGCTTTGAGCTACAGCACTGAGCCCTGTGGCCTTCTATTGCCTCCACCACAGGTCAGGTGCAAGTCTCCAAGGCCGAGCAGCGTCTGGAGAAGGTGTAACAAAGGTGTGTTTATAATAAAGAGGTCAGATGATACCATGTAGTTCAGATTCTTATTCATCTTTATTCTTTCTCTGTGTAAATGAACCTCCACTTGCTAATTAAAACTCAATTACACATGAAACGAGGGACAATGATTAAAGAACGATGCTGGTGTTATTTTAGTTTTTCATTTTTATCAAGCCCTAGGAGACAAATTCAACAATTCATTTCTGTCAATTATTGTACCAGGAAGTATTGTTTGTGTTGCCACGGTAAAGGTTACAACCCCCCGTGTTGCTCTGTCATCCAGAAACTACTAAAAAAATTTAAAAAGAAAAAAAAAAGTTGCACATGGCCAGTGTTGTTCAACATAAAACAAGTCAGCAACAGCATTTCCAGCGATCCCTGGCAGACAGACTGTACTCCAGCTCCAAGTTTACACTGCTTTAGTTTAAAGAGCGGAGAGAAATAAACTGCTCTGACGGTTGTCTTTGTACCAAAGGAATATGTCACTCAGTGCAACAGCATGCCGCTTTTATGTGTTTTTAGTAGTTTATGGTTGTATGGCAGAGAGAGATAAACTACACGAGGCTGTGGATACAACATTTTTAACTAGAATATAATCATTGTTAGTTCCTCTCTTCTTGTACACATGATTTATTGATACTTAAAAATGCAGTAATCCCAGCTTCATCATCCCCAATAGTTGTTATGACTGTTAAACCTAATTTATGTACTGTCACAAGTAAAAACCTGTGCGCATATTGTGCCAGAAATAAACTTGTAATTAAAGTAACAGAACGTAAACAGAGATATGTTGCACTATTTGTTCTGTTTCGACATAGAGTAAAGCAAAATAGTTTGTTTTTGAGTGCAGAGGTAGAAGGAGTGAATGTGTACCAAGGAGAGTAAAGTAGGTACAAAGGAGAGAGGAATACCGTGTGTGTTTGTGTCTCCATGTGTATATGTGCGTCCGTGTGTGTGTGTCCTTGTGTGTGTATTGAAGGATGGTGGTGAGAGTGTTGTGTTTCACAGTTTTTTGCCATGATGCACTGCTTTATTATTCTGCACAAGGGGCACTTCACATGCGGAATGGGTTCTCTTTGATATCGACAGCAGCTTGAGGGAGAGAGTGCACTCAAAAACAGGCGCGGGCGAATTTATTCTGGGAAAAAAACAGATAGTTGTGTACTTCCCTGGCAGTGGTTGCCGCACATGCGAAGAGCCAACCGCTTTGATGCTCCAGCGGTGACACTCCACACGCTAATGAAATATGGTAATTACAGCCACATGAAAGCCCTCCTAGACAGAGCTGGAGAAAGGGTATAAAAAACAAATATGACTTTATCCAAAGATACCCACTGTGATTAATTCTCCTTTTCATAAACATATATTTTATGCTGTTCACTTGCGACAAAGCAGTGTGGGCCATCAGTTGACCCAGGAACTGGCGAGGGGGAAAGGTCTGCTGATTAAGAACCCTATTGTTCCCTTTCAGTAGGAGACCCTGTCTGCCGGAGAACACAGGATAGAGGAGTGTGAAAAAAAAGACCTCCAAAGAGAGTGTTCTCTGTGCTGCTCTAACTTAGGCCCTTTTCTTTGCAGCGGAAGATATTTTTTTTCCTGATTTGAAATTCACCCAATCTGGACTGTGAATCTAACTCCACAGCACCGACACTGGGCTCCGTCCAACACCTCAGAGGAGGAAAAAAAAAAGGTGACTTGATTGTTGGAGGTAAGAGATTTCAAGGAAAGTATTATGTTTAAAGTTTACACAATGGAAATTTGAGCAATATGACTGATTTTCCAGTCAGGTTTCACCAGTCCAAGATATTAAACAGAGAAACAAATCAAAGTTCAAGAGGGAGAGTCCAAAACTTAAAATGAAGTCAATTCATTTTTTTTTCTTTTAAAAAAGAGAAATGGTTGTGTGATTGTGCTGGAAGCTGGTGAGCGAGGCAGCATGGTGAATTTGGCAGTAGGTCTATTGAAAATGAATGGGGTACTCCAGGTTACTCCTTGGAGAAGTATGATGGAGAACCAGAGTAATGAGGAGCACTGAGAAGAAGCAGAGCTGGTGTGGAAGAAAGATTCATCACAGTTACAAGACACTACTGTACCTCCAAAGAGGTGCACGCAATGAAGGCAACACATGTATGCTGTCGTGCATTTATTAACCAAATAATCTGCCAACAAAAACCGCTTTGAAATATCCACTGTTTTTATGTCAGAGTGGGGTGGATTTCTAAAACTGTAGCTCAAGTCCACGTCACATATTCATGTTATGTTCGACACATTTTTGACTATTAGCTGCAGTGATGCAAATCACTGAGGAGGAGGAGGAGGACGAGGAGGACGAGGGAGAGGGAGAGGGGAAGAGAAGGCACACAGGGGGTGGAGGAGGCCATGTGTTTGACCATCGGTGTTTGCTCACAGTCAGACAGTCAGTCAGTCCCCCATCCCGTCCCACACACACACACACACTTTTGCCATGCTGACCCACTCTCCCGAGGGATGGGACTAGAGGTCAGGGAGAAGGTGGAGGTCAAATGGGCTCTGATAAGTTCTGCTAATAGGACGTGTGTGTGTGTGTGTGTGTGTGTGTGTGTGTGTGTGTGTGTGTGTGTGTGTGTGTGTGTGTGTGTGTGTGTGTGTGTACTCTCGCCCATGTCTGAATAGGGGATTGTGGGGGTCTGACCAGCTAACTGGGGCTAAAAGCTAAGTGAACAAACATACAGAGGTGCACTGTGCTGATCCACATGAGCGCAAAATACACACACACTCAAACTCATGCACGCTGCATGCATGCACACTCTTTAAGGTCAGAGCACGGGGTGAGAATGTTAAATGGCCGAGCCGGGGACATCAAATATTGTCCTACCCATCACTATCAGCAAATCACCTGCCTGAGCCTGAAATCTTGACTGTGTGTGTGTGTGTGTGTGTGTGAATAAGAGGTTGGGCCATGCAATATATACAGGCTTAGCTGATGAAACTACTTAGACAACTTGGCTTAATTAGAGCACACACTGAGACAGACAAACAGACAGACATACAGACACGCAGGCAGACTGACAGATAGGCAGGGTGTGTGTGTGGGCGCCAGCGGCAGACAGACAGATGGAGTTTTGGGTGCAGACTGTGGCCACTCAGATAGGAGCTCATTCCCACCCCGTGTTTCTAATACCCGCAGCTCCTTTTATCGCTCTCCTCCAGGTGTATCCAGGTAACTCCAAGGCCAGGCCGCTCTTAAAACCACGACAGTCAAGGTAACAGGTAATTGCGGAATGGTACTCGTAAAACAGCCTGTTTGCTTACAGCTGAACTCCGCCCCACTCGTTTCAGACACCAAACTTGGACGGACAGGAAGCGAAAGCTTATAGGATGAGGCAACATGGCGTGGTATCTCTTGCTTGTTCCGCCTGCACCTTTTTTGGCGAGCTTAAAATCAGTCTTCATCTCCATTTTATTTGTCTGAGTTTGAATCCCTTATTTACCCCTCTCCTCTATATTCTTTTTAAATTCCCCTCACTGTTTCTCACCGTCTTTATCTCTCGCTCTCCCCCCCTTCTGAGCCCATATTTCTCAGACTTTATGAGTAACTCTGGCTCCCTCCCTCTTTTAATGTTTGATTCCAGGTGATAAGAGAAGACCGAGAGATGAGTCTGACTGCACTGGTTGATGTGGTCAAAGGGCAGAGGCTGTGCTGGGGAGTGAGGGGGCCGGCTGCAGTCAGTCACTCAGTCGGTTCAAGACGAGACCGGACTGTGCTCAGCTTTCAGGCCGCGAATTGTGGATGGTGGCCCTTAGCCAAGCTGTCTGCACACGGGCCAGGAAAACATACATATTGAAGCAATTCTCCATATCTGCCTGAAGAGTCATTATCTGACAATCTATCAAGATATTGATCAAGAGTTTGTATATATCTACTGTCACATGTACTTACCCTCTGAACAGCGATAAGATTACCTCTTCTCTTTGCACAAAGGCCAATAAACGCAAATAAGTGCACACACCCATACAACGCATTCACACAACCGCATGCGTGTGAACTGCTGCACGTAGATTCTACTGTATGTACATTTGGCCGTTTACTCAAATAGAAACCCGGTATTCAAAGGAGCATGTAGAGCACACATGAATGCATGTAACCTCTCACACACTCATATTGTACAGTTTACCGTCAAACACAGTCACAGTTCATCTCCTCACTTTCAACAATCACTTGTTTGTTTCAGACCACAAACAAACAACACACTCCCCCACATAGTGGCCATTGACACAGACAGCGGCTGAACTCTCCTCCGCCTCTTTGCTTCGCCCTCTCTTACTCTCCATCTTTTGCTCTCTTGTCCTCCGCAGCCCCTCTCTCCCTCTTTGTCCCTCTCTTTCTCCCTCTCCCTCTCTTGTTCTCTCGGTTTTTCATCTGATTTCATTCCTCGCTCGGCTCCAGCCATTATAAATTCATTGTATGCTGTCGTGGCTGATTGAAGTGATGGGCTGATTCCTCAGAGCTTCCTGCCTGATGGAGGGTGCTATAGCAAATAGCCCAATGGGTCTGTTTAGATAACACTGACCTCTTGCAAACCATCGCCACGTCTGCTGTGAGTGAGCTTTGTGGGACTCGACGTCATCCCTGAGTGGAGCGATGGACAGAAAAAAAAGGAAAAGGTGTAAATGAAAAAGCAAAATGGATAAAATAAAAATATGCTGATAGAGTTAAAGAAAGCGAGAATGTGTTATAGAGATGAAAAGAGAAGGAAATACAGGGATGCGGGGTGAGAAATTGGGAGTAAAGGGGAGATATCGGGTGGGCAATGATTTGAAGCGTATTGTAACTCCCACCTGCCCTCTCCATGAACAAAAGTGTTAGTCATCATCAGGGTGAATTGTGAGGGGAGACGAGGGGCGGCTTCGTTGGTCCCCCTGATCTGCATTCTGCCCATGGGGTTACCAGGGTAACGAGTACAGTACACCGAGGGGGCGAGGAGGGTGAGGGGGGCATGGAGAGGGCACTCACCCTTTTCCTTGGAAATGGATATTCATGCCTTTGTTCTGCAGAGGTTACAATCGTGTTGATTAGGGAGGGGGAAAAAAATCTTGTTTAAACGGCCCGCCTTCGCTGCTGGCCTCAGACATCATGGGGCCGACAGGGGCTTCACCTGGCAAACAGATCAGCATTCATACGCCAGTGTTCATTAAAAGCAGGAAGATAATGGAAGGCACATTTATAACCACCGAATGTAAACCATATTTATCCTGGAAAAATAACACATAAGAGGTCGTGATATAGGGGGCAGCTCAGTTTCTTCAGTTTTTCACTAAAAGCCCACTGACCTTGTCTGTCTGATTGTCTGTCATGTATGTGCACCCTCTGTGTGTCCATCTTTCTGTTCACATGTGTTTAGAGAACCACAGCCTTATAATGCTCAAAGACATCACGTATATTTCTTCAGAATTCAATAATATCCCTTTTATACTGTGATGAATTTCATTATTTTCTGTGCCTATCTATGTGTTTGTAAGTGTGTTCAGGCGTGTTTGTGTGTGTGCAGCATGTATCTATGTCTGCATCTGCGGCCTTGTGTTTAAGTACCCACTTTATGATCCACATCAGAACACACATGGTCCATCTTTATGTGCGCATTGAAAATAATGGGTCCTTGGCGTTATGCAACTCTTTGCACACACAGAGCCTGTTTTGAAAGTTACGGGGGGCAATATCGTGGATCTTCTTTAAAAGCTGCAGGGCTGTAAAACATCATTGTAACTCCCTCATGTGACAAGATGTTTTACAATCGTACCATTAAAAGCTATTGGGAGAGTGTGGGCCATAGAGGAGGGTAAGCAGAAGCAAATGCAGGCGACACGCTCTCTTTATTCTCCTGATGCAGCACTGAAATCAGGGCATTCCTTATTGCTGGGAGTGCAGCTGCCCTAAAATAATGTTGTTCTTTAATTAAACTATCTCTGCTGTGCAGCATAAGGGAGCGGGGGAGAAGGCACAGGGCTATGGTAAGCTTGGGCAAATGGTTCAATGCAAATACATGCAACCAGTGCATCGTGGGTTCTTTTGCGAGGCACTAGTGGTGTGTGCGTGCATTTGGAAGAAGTTAGAAGTGTGTGCATTAATAAAAATGTGTGTCTGCGTCCGTGTGTGTGTATGTGTGCACTTTCCAGACTGTTCGCCAATTAAAACAACCCTCCGCTCAGTCAAAACATGAAACTGAATCTTGCAATCGCAGTTATGAATCAACCATCAGAGCTCATTACAGGAATCAGGTGATCAGCCTCTGAAGCAGCTTCAACTTACAAGATTAAAAAACCTGGAACCTGAACCGAGCCCAATCCTGAGGTCTCACCACATTATGAAATAACATACACACTGCATTATTATGCAGGGCCTGTATAGACGCCCAAGATAAGCTGCGTGATTTTTAGTTATTTCAAATAATATTTTTTCTACATAGTGTAGGCCCACTGTTTGTTTTAAACAGACTATCTACTGTTTGCATGGGTGGACATTTGAGCACTGCACCCATGAGTCAACTAACAATTAGTCTAAGATTTTCCCCAGTTCTTTTATCTTCCTTGAAGCAGCCTATAAAATTGTTTTATGCTCATTGCTTATGATTGATGATAATATTGTTGTTTATGTATGAACCTACACATACAGTATCACTCTTGCAGAAATCGTCTTAAATCCATTTATGAATTATGTTGATCCTTTGGATTACAGTGTTAATGCTATACCTTCCACTACCAAATAATACCGCAAAAGCAAAACAGTCAAACATAAATGAAATGAAGGGAGATTCATTTCTGTGTTGGATTCATTAGGACTTTCAGAAAGACTTTGCTTCAGGATGATCGGCTGATAGTCTGCACTAAAGTAACTAAAGACGGCAGTTTCTGCTGTCTATAATTTCTCTCAGCTCAAGTGGCGGTAGGTCAGACCAACTCCTGCTGAGATTCGAGAGGAATAATTCCGCTATCTCCGTGTTGATCCGTGTCCTGCGGTTTCATCCGCCCGGCCTCAGGCATCTGCTGCCTGACAGAAAGTTGGCGCACAGACCACAGTCCGGTTTACACTGAGGGACCAAAAAAAAAGGGGGCCACCGCAAGTAAAGGCAAGGCTCTCCGTCACTGCAGCTCAAACAACAACTAACCTGTCTAAATGGCTTGCAGCCCGATACGAAACCTAGTGTTGATAGTGGACTGTGGATAATAAATCACAGAGGATCACTGCTACTGTTCATGCAGGTATAGAGGTCGACCTGCTGCTACAGCTGATTTAAGAGGCTGCTGAGCCTGCACTTCAGCCTGTAGTCACTAGGAGGAGGTGTGAATGAAGACAGGGGAGGAGAGCCGAGCAAAGTGTGAGCTCAAATCACTGAAGGGTGTTCAGCCACACAAAGTATGAAAGAGCACAAGGATGGATGGACGAGCCTAGATATTTTTACAGATATACAAATTTATATTTGCATGGATGTATAGTTATCTATTTATTTATTTATTTTATTGATTAGATTAGATAGATAGATAGATAGATAGATAGATAGATAGATAGATAGATAGATAGATAGATAGATAGATAGATAGATAGATAGATAGATAGATAGATAGATAGATAGATAGATAGATTTTAGCCAGTGAGAAAGGAGTATGCAGAAAATAATTCAGAGTTATGAGTGTGTTTTAGCAAAAGCACCCAGCGAAAAAATGTCATTTAGGATTCAAGATTTCCATTTGGCCGCCTGAAAGAGATTTAGCGCCAATTGTCCTGCTGGTCATCTCACTCGATAGAATGCAAATGTGGAGGTCTATAGGGCCTGGTGCGGGAAAGCCATTGATTTGAGATGAATACAGTGGCTACTCTCAGGCTCTTCACAGTTATTAGGACTAATAGAGAAACATAAAATAGTGAGAGAGAGAAGCACGGATCGGCACAAATGCTCTAAATAGCTGGCTACTCCACAGGCCTCTCGGAGAGTTTGGCTTGCAATTTGCATTCCTTTGTGTGACAACTTGTAATCCTCCCCTCAGCATGCCAAGAAACACACAACAGATTTATTGTCCCAGTCAACAAATCGTTTAGGTCATCCCAAACCTATTACTGCCTAATGCAGCGGGAGCCCCCCACTACCACCACCACCACCACCACCACCCCCCCTCCTGTCTCCATGTAACGCCTCGTCTTAACCACCGGAGGCTTGCAAACACAGACCCTGCACGGCCCGGGGCCCCACGGCTCCGCTGCTTTGTTGGCCCCCCAGTCTATTCAGACTCGATGCACTTCTGGAGCTTTATGCCTTCTCTCAGCAGCCTGGGAGGAACAGAAACCATTGGCTGCGGCTCAGGCAGTCTGGTGTCGGGACAACACAGAGCTAAACGGACATGAGGTTTTCCACCGCTGCAGGCCCACACAGGCTGCCCCGCAGTCTCACACAGAGTGCAAATTTGAGAAAAACGCATGTTTGTCACTGAGGAAGCAATTCACATCACATCCACCTCGTCACATTGAACACAGAGTTTAGAGATAGTTTCACCCTGATAATAGGCTTCCTATAACACAAAATATAAATTATAGGTCAGGTGGTAATTTCCTAGTTTTTATAAAATATCTGTGGGATATCAAATATTGTCAAATACTGTCTATATTTTCCATCTATAGTTGTCTTGTTTATTTTTTTTGCAGTAGCATGTCTTAAGAAAACCATTACTATTATTATTGTTTTTGGACAATGTGACTTCAGCATGACAGTTGTTTTGTCCTGTTATTATGTTTGATGGAGCGCAACCACATCCTCGTGTGTGTAGGAAAACCATAACACTGTAGTTTTTGCTCGTCTGGGACTCACTGACTGCTTTGTTGTGGAAAAGGTATTTTTATGCTTTTATAGATAGATAGATAGATAGATAGATAGATAGATAGATAGATAGATAGATAGATAGATAGATAGATAGATAGATAGATAGATAGATAGATAGATAGATAGAAAAGGGCACTTTTATCTATCTATCTAAGTCCCAACATCATTTAAAACGCAGATGCTTAGACTGAGCTGAATTGAGTTATTGAGCTGAATTAAACTGAACCGAATTCATATGAACTGAACTGGGACTAAAAGACAGATAATGAAAGAGTGAGAGGAGCGACAGAAAGGGAGACCACAGCCCATCTGTGTGTCTCGGCCTCGCACCACAGGACTCAAACGCGGGTCAGCCCAGAGAGAAAGAGTGAAGGGGGGAAGGATCTCTCCCCCACCAGTCATCTTCCCACAAACTCAACGGGCCTTTGATTCGTTTGTTTGGACACACACATTCATGTCTAATTGTTGTTTTTCTTTTTTAGTATACCCCACAAGGCGCGCATGCATCATGCAGGACAGGCCGCGCATATGGCATCGGTCCTCCTCTGAAACCACACTAAACAGCCCTGCGCGGGGCCAGCAGTTTCCCGTTGCATGCAGAGCAGCAGGCTCGGGCTTGTGGCCCAACAACCATCATTCTCTCTCTCTCTCTCGTTGTCTCTCTCTGTCTCTCTATGAGATCAACACAGCCATAATTATAACGGAAGTCAGTGTCCGTTTTAGCATCAGTGAAGAAGAATCCTGAAAATATGACGATGACAAGCCGCACAGTCACGCGCTCATCTCTCATAATTAGGATTTTGTTTGAAATTTTAAATATCGAAGCAGCTGATTTCGTTTATTGAAAACCTTCGTGGGGGAAAAGTCGATTCAAACTCTGAGCATCCATCACTCCAACTTAACAGTCCAGACCAGGGCCTGAGAGTGAGACCAGTCTGAGTCTCCAACTGTGTAATGACACTGTCATTACTCTGATACACTAATAACATGTGAGGAACTGTAGGTAAATTACAGCTATCAGGCTGCCGTTAATTGTCCGCCTGCTGCCGGCCTAGAGCCCCCCTCCATCCCCCTTCTCCTCCTCATTCATTTGTCCTATAACTTCACTCCTGCACTCAGCATCTCTCCTGCCAACAAAGGCTGATCTGACCCATTTCAGGGTCCAGCGCAGGCCGGATTTCATTCTTTTTTTCTTTTTTTAATAATTCTGCTTTAATCCGTTTTTATCCTAATTTAAAGCGTCAATCGTTGTATTACAGAAAAAACGACATTATGCAGGTGAGTGAAGGGGTTAAGAAAATAATTCTCCATCATTGTACCAGACGCACAACGGCATGAAAGCTGAAACACATGTTCTCCATTTCAGTCACTAACACTGCAATCAATAAAGACAGATAGCCTACGGTATAAACACACATACAACCTGCATGAATAGCTACATATTATAGGACATTAGCTATTAGCTATTATTATTTCTGAAAATATCTTCATTTGATCAACACTATTATCTTGAAATGTTTTTCTACATTTCAATGGTAGTCGAACTTTTGAGAAGATGCAATATTACTTATATTACATTAGGCTAAACGTTTAATATTTTATTTATTTGAGAGTTAAATCAAATTAAATTAAAATGTATAAATAAATAAACAGACACAGATAAATTTGGTCTTTCTTTTGTTATGGTTGCCATCAAATAATACAGTAGCGTGCGCCAAAAATATACAGCCAGCATTTTTTTTCCTTTTTTTTTTTTACAAACATTTTCCATCGCTATATGACGGAGCAGTCGAGCTGAGTTCCAATGACGCGTTGATATTAATTTATTTTGTCAAATTCAATTTTACATGTCGGTGAGTGTCAAGGCCGGCGAAGCCTTGCTCTGGACTGTCAGAGGTTGTATTTGGCAGAGAAATCTGCAATGTTTCAAGACGGATCAGGATCTCCTGTTTCAAGAGACCAGCTACTTTTATGAGTTTATTTCATTTTTTTTTTTTTTTTTGAGACATCAGCTCTCGGCTCCTGAGCTTGGCAGAATTTCCACAATGTGGTAAAAGTTACTATAAATAGATCAAAACCCTGCAGTTATTCCAAAAGTATTTGCTTTCAGGGTTTTGTTTTGTTTTTCAGCAAAAATACTATTACTTTATAAATTTGTATTTGAGATGTTTAAAAGATAAAGTGAAAAAAAAAAATATGGAGAAAAAAAATATTTAAAAATAATTTAAATCATCTCAACCTGACGAGTACGCTCGGCTAAATGAAAGAGGTCGGAAAGGAAAAGTGAAGGCCTAAAATTAAATGCGTCTCCCTAAAGGCAGCAGTGAAGCCAGAATGACCTAAGCGACGTGAATTTCGTCTGAATACATTAGTCTGGCCACACGGCTCCTTGCACACATGCCCTTGGTTAGGTCGTCTCCTTCTGCGAGACTTCCCACAGATCCTCCGCGTAACTCAATCTGTCGGCAATCAATACGCTGCCCAGAGCCTATTGAATAAATACATTATTCAATTATTTGGAAAACTGCCGCATGCAGTGCGCAGCCTCTTTTTTCACCAGAGGAGGAAATGTAATGCAGAATTGGAGCTAGATTTGTCATCATCTCTGTAGTGATCCAAATGTTATAAATGAAGAGATTTCTTAATCTTTATTTCAGCAGATTTTGTCTCTATTTTTACAGCACTATATCACACAAACAGGGAAGTTACAATACAGCCAGAGGAGTAGGTGCAGTCTAGTGTGGTAGTGCCTGAGAAGCAGGTGCTGGAGGGTCCCACCATGGTCTTAAAGAACACCGTCATAGTCCCCCTCATTCTGCAGCCCTGCTTCACCTCTCCTCTCTCCTGGACGGCCTGCTGCTCTCCCCCTCCCTCTCCTCCCTCTCCTCCCTCCTCTTCTTGCGCCTTTGATCAAAGCTGGCCTCTCTGCCACAGCTGCCCATCAGGGGGCTCCTCACCCTCACCTACAACAACACTGCCTGCTGGGCGTCCCTCTCTGATGCACACACATGGGTGCAAACACACAGGGACAAACGCAGGAAGCCACACACACACATACACACACACACACACACGGACTCGCACACACATCGAGCCCCCACACATGAATCTCCAAGGAAACAGCAAGTGGGATGAGACCCAATATAAGTTGTAAACTCAAGAAATGGGAATTATTTTTGCATGTGCATGTGTGAACTACGCGGAGGAGAAACAACAAGCACATGTGAGAACGAACAAGCGGCAACAATCCTTTGTGTCAGTTGTGCTGAGGTTTGCACATGGGTTCACAAATTCACACAGGTTCATACGTGTTTTTGCCAAGTGAAAGAGACAGGGAATATTATCCAGAGTGCATGCTATGCCTCAACTGAGCAAACACATTATGCGCTGGGAGCTGCGTTTTCAACATACAAATAGACACCAGAACAAACAAGCAGCACAGCTTGCTTACATGTGTACAACTGTACTTAGTTGCACCTGTAAGCTTTTATCTGCAGGTCTGGTGCCCAAGTTACTTCCTCTTCTGTACTTGACCTCAAAACTCCTCTCATTTGGCATGTGCACCCCCAATTACAGGCAGAAGAAACACTTTGGTCTGCCTTCCAGAGGCACCGAGAGCATTCCAGCGCAGCATTTTTATAAACTCTTATGTTTTACTCATCGTTTCGCTCAGTGTTTGTTGACTTCTCTCCTTTGTCTTGCTCGATGGAGAGTTGTTGTTGCTCTTTGAAAATCCACTGTTCTTCTCCAGAACTGGAAGTAATCCTGATGAAACATCTGGTGATGACTCAGGCTGCATATCAGATACACATCACATGTGATTCATTATCCTGAGGTTGGCCTGTCCCGGGCAAATTGGACTTTGTATATTTTCAGACAGACCCATACATATACATGGGACCCGGCTGTGATGACACATCGGCCCGATGAAAGTGTTTCCAGTGTTTGTGTCCCGGTTCAAAGGGGTTGATGGGTACCTCCGCTGGGTGATGTGACACAGGAAGCACCTTGGGCCAATCCTCTCCTCCACCCTCACCTGTGCCCCCGAACCCCCATCATCCTGTAAGCCCCCCACTCCCCCTCCCTTTCCTTCAACACTGGGGTCAATTAACTAATTAAGTGCCAATTAAAGCGTTAACTGCTTCCCAGAGGTTGTGAGGTAGCGCTGGGGTGGGACGTGGAGCAAGTGGCCACGGGGGCTGAACCAGAACAAGTTCAAAAGGGTTTTATTTCCTAAAGCACAATGACAAAGCAGAAGGTTTCGCCGCTGTGTGGAGGAGAGTGGATGACTTCAGCATATTTAAAATGGCATCATTGCGTGGTGAAATGAAACACAGATCTTTTCCAATGGTGCTCTGTGTTCAGACAAATTGCAATGAGTCATGAGGTAATTATGACTAATCGATAAATAAAGAAATTAGGTATTATGTTACATAGTTATATTTTAATTCATTATATTATATGACTTCAGTATAAAAATAGTTAAACCAGCATTTTTTGCAAACACCTGCCACATATAGATAAAAAAATAAATAAACGCTGCATGGTTTTCATATAGCTGTCTACATGAACGGATGGTTCTTTCCAGTCAGTGCAGGGTGGGTAGATGATACTGCGTAAGACAGGGCCAAACAGTTTAAACAAAGTTTCTCAAAGTAAATTAAGTTTAGCCTATTTCTCTTCCTGATACCATCTGAGTTATTCTGACTTAGTAGACCTCAGGCCACCTGGCATTCACACAGGTTAAAATATGCAGTAAGAATTATATCTGAATATTTGACCCGAGTTATCCCTCACATAGACACAACAACTGTTAACACCTCTGGCTCTTTGCTGAATACAGTGTTCTCTCTGTGCATGTGTGTGTGTGTTTCAGGGGGGGGGTGAGAGTGAGAGTGAGTGTTTTTCTCCCACAAACCCCTGCTGCTTGCCTGGACTGTGCTTAAACCTTCACTGGTCAAAAGTTGAAAGGCGAAACAGAGAGTCAGTGAGGTGAGAAGCATAAAAGGTGATATCGATGTCCTCTTCAGAAGGAAGCACGTGCAGGATGAAGGGGCAGGCATATAAGCGGCGGTGCATGTTCATCTGAAGGTTAAATGTCTCCCCTGTACAGCTCTGGTCAATTTGCTTTCATTTAACATGTAATGTAAAACTACAGCTCATTAAATAACAACATAAATGTAATCCCAGATCACTTCCTTATAGATTACTGCAGCAATTTTATGCTCATTTTGAATTTACATTTCCATTAAAATCTACATCTCAGGTTTGACTTGAAGTGAAATTCACTTTGCTGCTTTGCAAAGAGGACACTGCCTCCTAGAAAATGACTTCCTGCCCGCAAGAGCCATGTCCAAATCCTGTGCTGTTACCTATACGTCCCTCAGAGCAGCTGCGATCCGACTTCACTCGCAGGCCTTGCTCCCAGCGAGCATGAGCGAGCGTTAGCCTTGGCCCCCCGCTCGCTCCCCACAGGCCCAGTTATTGGACGTTTTTCCTCCACATTTAGGACCAACAGGCTGTGTCCCTGGCTTCCCCTCACTCTGTGTTTACCCAGGCCAGACGCCACCTCCCTTTCAGCAGGTTCACATGGAGTTCTGCGGGGTTTCAACTGGCCGAGTGACGCCTGTGTCAAGAAATCACATCATCATGACACGGCAGAGAGCGGGCAGCGAAGAAGCAACATCGGCGCTGTCGTAAAAGAGCGAGGCAGCTAAACACAGACCTGCTCTTAACTTTCCATTCAGTGGGCAAACAGGCAGCTTCACAGGAGACGGGTGGGAGGAATTCAGGGGAAAAGAGGCAGCCAGCGAGAAGAGAGCAGATGAAAAGGATCGGAGTGAAAATATTGTCCGAGACTGTGGTAACCAAATGATGCAATTCTTGCTGAGTGAGTAGGTTAAGCTTTAAGATGTAATCTATCTCACCTTTTAGGCATTTTAGCAAGACAGAGGATAATTAATGTGAGGCAAAAGTTTTCATAAGCTCTGTGGCTTCCAAAGCATTCATGCGAGTGTTATGTGAGCCAGGAGGAGAGAGAAAAAGACACCATGGGAGTGAAGACTGTGAGGAGGAGTGACACAGAGAGGAGGAAGACAAGGAGTCGAGTGGAATGTCCAAGAAAACACCAGACAACAACCCAACACAAGTGACTCCAACTGTTACACGTTATCATCCCCCTTTTGCATGGCCAGAAAATCCCTGCAATGCACATAAGCATGCACAGATCTACACACATAAATGGACCATCCGAGGAATGCTGACAGCAACTGCTCCTTTCGCGCCTTCAGTGTTGAGGGGGAATCTGAGGAATGGTACCGTTAGGAATTTCAGATATCTAAAGCAATTTTTCACTTTCCTCCTAGTGCAGGAATTTCAGCTCTTACTGTTTTGTGAAGGCACTCAACATCTGAGACTCATTCATCAACTAACGCTGGCTGCAAGGACAAATGGCTCTGCTCTGTACGCAGGAATACAGCAGGTTGCAGGTTAACACTAAAACCAGGAGCCTTTTATGAACTATCACACTCTTCCCACTCTGTCCCCCTCTCTCTCTCTCTCTCTCTCGATCTCACATCCCTCCTTTGCTGGATGTTTCTTCTGGCACTCAGCTCCCCCGTCTGTGTGCATCAACAAACACAAGAGGAGGAACCAGCAACTGTATTAACAGATGGCCAGAGTCAATAAAACACACACAAATCAAGTGTTGGACACATCTGTTGTACGTGGAGTGGACTAATCTTTGTGTGCAGCTCGACAGGAGTGATGGAATCGCGGCAGCTCGGCCAGATTAGAGGGGACAGGGCCGATCACCCAGGGGACAGCAGGCGGCTTTGTAATGGATCACAGGAATGGAGATAAAGCCCGATAGAGGCCAGGGGGGACATGTCTTAGTCAGATAAAGTCAGTAGCATGGATAAGAGCCAGGAAAAAAATGTCCTATCATGTGTCTGTTAGCACACCGTTGAGATTTTTTTCTTTCATGTGTGTATTGAGCCGTCATTTTACCAGCTACGTCATATTGCTTCTACACCGACAGTTACAAGTAACTTCTTGGATATGGATTAACTCTTCTATTAAGATGGATGTAGTTTTATGTCAGTGTGATATCAACATACATTTTTTGTGACACAGTGAACATTTACAAAACTCTCATAAACCCAGAAATTAATGATATCTGCTTTTGGCTAATCCAGTTAAGTACTTGGCAAATCAGGGTAGTTCATCACTTTGAAGCAACAATCGCATAAATCCAGTATTTCCAGGAAGCAGCCCTGCTAATGAAATTATTTCATACTGTTCTACAACCAGAAAACATAAAGGGATAGCTGCCACAAAGAGTGCAGCAAGCTGTCCAATGGTTCACAAATTCCTCTTATCTCATGGTTATACATCATTATAGAAATATAATAAAATATGAAACCAGTTTGCTGCTAATCTGACTCACTTAAGATATTTCTACTGCTGCAATGCTGTGTTTGAAAACCCCAACAAACTTAAAGTGGCAGAGCAATTAGGCTCATACAGTCCTAATGGTTATGTCAAGTTTGTTGAACTATTCGGGACAACCACCTCACTAACTGTGTGACAGAGTGAAGTACTCTAGCTGCCGGTTGCAGCTGATAAAATATACAGGAAAGACAGTGATTAAGAGCGGAAGGGAGAAAGAGAGAAACGTGAGGAATGAAGAAAAGGTAGAAATGAGGAGGAAAGTGAAATAAAGACATCCAGTATTACTGGCAGGTCCTCCAGCTGTTTAAGAGTCATTATGAGTCACCAATTCTTTGTATTTTGATTAAATTATGAGTCATTTTCTGTGTTTTACATCTATTAACATCCTCTGGATTATTATTCTGTGGGAAAGCTCAAGATGTAATCTGTTAATGTGTCCTCTTTATGCAGTGCACAACCCTGGCAGCCGTTGCTGCGGACTGGAAAGTCAAACATTACCAGTGAGATTTAATTGGGAGTAAGGCATTATGGAAAGGCCAGCACTGCAGTGGCTGGAGAGATGTGACAGTATGGAGGGTCTGCTGCTGCTGCCGGTGATTAGAGACAAGGTTAATGCTGTTCAATGTTAATCCTTACACTGGTCTGAAAATATATCCAACAAAAAATGTACAGCAAAAAGTGAGTACCACTGAAAAATAATGAATAGTAAGGGGGCGGGGGGGAGCACCAAACATCAAACAGATGTAATCAGGTGAGGTCGATAAGCATTCAAGCTCGGTTAATTCCCAACAAATTATCTAATCCAGATGTTGCACTCTTAGTGTAAACACAGTGCCCTGCAGAATCATAAAACAAATAAGCATGAAAAAGGTTTAAAGTTTCAAACAGAGCCTAACCCCGAACCGAGACCTTTCCACCAAAAAAAAAGAAAAATCCACACCACACACTCCCCCCTTGCTGCCTTCTTGAAACAGGAAAATGTAAATATGGTAATATTTAGCACGTGTTTTAAAACAGATCAGTTTTCTCAAGCAGGGAAAAGCTCAGAGAGAGAGAGAGAGAGAGAAGGAGAGAGAGAGGCAGCAGACTGGGAGGAAAAGAAATGAAAAAACTGGCCCACACACGATAGAAGGCCTCCCCAGATTTGTGTGTGTGTTCCAGTCTGTGCGATGTGGACAGGCTGCGGCTTCCTCTGTTTGCACACAGCTCCACCAAGAGCTCTGGCCCAGCGCTGATGGCCTCGACGCACTCCAAAACACCAAACTGGATCTGTCACACTGTGAGTCTAGAGAGTCAACAACAACTTAACAATAGGAAAACACCACTCCAACGAGTCATATCATCCATCTGTATGCCGCAGCCATTTTTCATGGAGGAAAAATAGGGAATGGAAGATTAAGGAGGAGGGAGAGAGAGAGAGAGAGAGAGACAGGGAGAGAGAGGGAGAGAGACAGAGAGGGAGAGAGGGAGGAGCAGAAATGGAAACATGCTGAACATATGGATGTGTTTAAGGACCACCAGGGAAGGGAAACTTGTGCATTTTCGCATAAACCCCGATAAACTCCAAATATGTAATTACACGGGGTTTAGGGCTTGTCTGTTGCCGATTCATTCAGGAATTTCTGGTTACGTCTCTCTGAGAGTTCGGGTGTAACAGGGCTCTTTATCGTTCTCAAGTGGCGGATCTGCACAGCTTTAGTGCGGCCAAGCCTTCTCTCCACGCACACACACACACACTCAGCCCCGGACCTGCTCAGTGTGAGAGTGCCATTGTCCCCCCACCTATTTAACAAGGCGGTACGTGAAAGAAGAAAGCAGTCAAAAGAAATACCTCCAACTATATAAAAAAAAAGGCAAAGAAGTGGGACCCTCGTAAAATACCTGCAGCACGTTTAAAGATTTCATCACGTCGCAATATTTATGGTTCTTCGATTCCTTGTCAGTGTTTGTAGCCAATTTGTTGTGCTCCAATAAATAGACTGGCCTATTTATCAGCAGACCACATGGCAGCCATTTATGGTGCCTAACAAGAGGCAGATGTGTTTTGTATATGTTTTCACATTCAGGTTTGACGCGCTGACAGCCCGAGACAGATAGCTGAGATGTACAACCTCTGTCCTGACTGCAGGATGGGCTGTAAACATCAGCTCTGATTAGACCGTGGAAAACACAAACATGCCTCTCTGGCCATCCCTGAGCCCTATTTGCCTTCCCATGACAAAGGTCTCTGATTCATGCACAGGCCGCGTCACTTCGACTGCCGAGCAAAGACATGCACTGAGGAAGTGTGCAACTTTTCTGCAGCTTGTGAGGCCTGCGCATGTGTGTGTATGTGTGTTGTCTATCCCCGAGTGTAAACACAAACTCTGCCTTATGTGTGTACACTTTTAGAAGTGTCTATTTCTTTGTACTTCCTTGTGTTGTGTGTGTGTATGTGTGTGTATGTGTGCGACTGTTACATGTGTGTGTCTGAGTGTTGCCAATTATCCCAGCTATAAATACAAGATCCCCATCCGTCACTGAGTTTCTGGGTGGCTGCAGCGCCGCCATAATTGGTTTCAGATGGTCGCGCGGATCTGTCTCTCTCTGCAGCTCGCTGCAGCGCCATCACACTGCCTGTGTGTGAGAGAAAGCCGCAGGGGAGAGCGAGGTGGAGAGAGAGAGACGAAAAAAAAGATGAGTGACAGAGGTGAATAAATACAGGGCGAGCACGGGAATAAACAAGCGCACACTTAAATGTTTCTCTTGTCCTGAAAGTCTTCTCAGGCTGCGAGCGGTGAGGCGGGAGGGGAGGAAGAATTTAACTTGTTAACTCAATAAGTGTTCTTGGTTTTGTAACTCGTGTTTTCATTTTGATGTGATTTATTTTAATCAGATGGGGTTTTTGGAGACTGGGTTTTTGGGTTAGATATGATATAAATGTTGATACCCATTAAGAATGTATGTGAAAATATTTTCTGCTCATGCAAGCTTGACATTAACACAATAATGTAATTATTATTATATATTATCATTTATAAGAGATCCAATATCTGTGGAAAATACTTACCATTTTTAACAGAGGCTTTTTGATTACAACTATATAATTATATAATTTTAAATTAGTGACTTGGCACATACAAATGTGGCCCAATCATATTTATTTGATGGGATGTTACTTAAGGATTGAGTTGAACTAGGCTTAAGTGATGTTTCTCTATCGGGTCCCAAAGGACTCCTGATCAATGGACATATTAACGATAAATTAGCAGACTAGGCCTATCGATCAACAAAGCAGAGGACAGCTGTTAAGTAGCCCAGTCTGAAAAGGTTGGATCAAAGAGGAATTACAGGCAACCAAAGCCATGCATTGTACCTCTGAATTCAAAGGACTATTGGCAAAAAACATAAATTAGGTCAAGGTAGTGGCAAATAAAAGGGGGTAGGTATGACCTTCAGCAGGCAATTATATCATTCATCAAAACAAATAAAAGTTTTTCTTATGAAACCCTTACATTCTGACCTATATTTTGATGATATTAAAATAAATCACACACATTTGGTCACAGTAGTAGGCTATGTGTGTATTATGTATTATGTGTATTATCAGTAAAAAAAAAAAAAAAAAAGGTCTAATCTACATCCATGATTTATAAAATAAAGTAATTCTTTGCAGCCATTTATAAAGAAAAGGGTAACTAATAGATTCCTCAATAGATCCTCCCCTCCCTGCTGTGTGTCCATGTTTATGTTCCCATGTAAAACACTGGTGTCAATTCACAGCAGACTGGTTCCACCCTTCACCAGCATCACTTTGTAGCCTATACTACACACACAAAAGAAATCTGGATGGAGAAAAACCACATCCAGATTAAAAGGGGAAAAAAACACGAGAAAATTACCTCCATTATGACTCTTCATGTGCATAAATGTTCACATGCACATTTTCACACTACTCCCATAATCTTCTTCATCCGTGTTGGCCTGAGCTACCTGTTTTCATCAAGGCCATGGGAAAGCAGTGGAGAGGGGATGCAGTGTCCCCCCACCCCACCCGCACCTCCCTCTCCCTCTCTCTCTCTCTCTTTGGTTGGTGTTAATGTGAAGGCGGCTCACCAATTATTACAGACGTTTCTAGTCGGCAAAGCCAAGAGCCTGCGGACACACAGGAATTCTCCGCCACTATAAATCCATTAAATCCCTCTCATTAGAGCACGAGCCTCATTGCTGCAAGGCGAGACGTGGAGCAGGGGCACGTGCTTGTTTCTCACATCGGGTGTCGCCCTGCTCTTCTGAGCTCCCTCTACGCCACAGTCATTACAGGGCTTGCTGTGGCTCTAATTGCTTCACTTTGTTGACAGCACCAAAAAAAAATAAACAACATCTGCACAACACTTGCCACACTCATATCAAAGCCAGAGGAGGACGTATCGCACAGGTACACTTGTTATTTACAAGTTAAAGTCCTCTGGTGAAAGTGAAAGTAAAATGAGTGCCATCAGTTTAATGAAGGTCAATGAAACAACTCGGAAAACAGTATTATCATAAAGTTAATATTACTCGTGCATTAATAGGTGAGTTGCCTGCTATTTTACTGTTCGGTAGTTTATTGAAGTTGATCGCATTTTATAAAAGTTTTAACTGACTTGCTGTCAAAATAATGATTGAATAAAAGTTTATATCCCGCTGAACTGCAATACAGTAGAAGTATCAAGTGAAAGTATAGCACTTACATACTTTAATACATGTACCACTGCCCTTTGCCCTCCACATATACTGCCAAACACTCGTCCATCCATCCAACCATCCATCAATTTTCATTTTGATTTTACCCATATATCTCAGCATGCATTTGGAGAGATAAATACAGCACTATCCAACTGTGGGCTAGATGACGCATTCAGGGGACCTATAACTAAAAGTATTTCTTTACAAGCAGCAATCTTAGTAAGGTCCAATACAGTGGAAAACTATTTTATAGTATTATTCTATTTCCTATAATATAGTGTGACATGCTCTTATTTTTTATTGTTCAACTGGAAAGCAAGTGAAAAAGGAAGCTGAAATAACAAACCCCATATTTTGGCCAGGGCAAATTTATTGCAATCCAAAACATCCAACAGGATCGGTACCCCGTTTTAAATAGGAAAAGTAAGTTGTTTCTACAATACAGTGTAGCCCAAAACTTGATTTATACACGGATCCATAAATCACTGTGACATTTTCAACTGTGTCAGCTGAATCCTGTTTTTCACGGTTGTACTCTACACTCTCTGTCAACAAGTGATACATCTGTGTCAGAGCGGATTAAGATATCGGAGCCATGCAAGTTGGTCTTGAGAGCGAATGTGTGGATTTTTTTGTTTTTAACAACTGGAAACGGAGAGAGAGTGCAGACAAGAGACAGTGGGAGTTCAAGTGGAGGAGAGCGGGAGAGGAGGAATACCGTACAGGAGCGAGGAGGGAGACGCTGCTGGAAGATGGAGCGGTGGTGAGCAACGTGAAAAGAGGAAGACAGGGAGGTGAAAGAGAGGACAGCAGGCACTCATCAGTAGGGGAGCTGAGAGGGTGCGGGGGCCACAGCGTGGAGAGCGGGGCCCTTGTGTAAATGGAGATGCACTAAACCTTTGCTAACCTGGATCGCCCAAGATAAAATATTTATATATGCTATTGTGTGATGGAGCGCTGGACTGAGTAGAGCCTTAATTTGTTTTTCTCCAGGGTAAATTAATTCCCTCCCCATCATCAGCAGAGTGAACCTGTGGTGATTACTGCTCGGTCTCTCTCTGGCCCCTCATCCAACAACTTGAGAGATTTTAATGGTCAAAGTCCACCTTATAATTATACTTGATCTGCTCCATACATTTCCACAGATTAAAGGTGAAGCAGATACACTTGAGGGAGATGAACATTGATCCTCCGCTGCCTCGTCTCCGCTCCTTTCTATTCTCCATCACCTCCTCCCCCATCGCTCCTTTCTTTCTTAACCCTCGTCTCTCATCCTTGGCGTTGATCGTGAAAACAATTCAACACAACACACTTGCAAACGAAGCATAACTGATTCGTCAAGTGCAGACAGTCAGTTGTTTACCCTTTAGATGTAAGCTACATTATTGTGCCAAGTAGATATTTATATGGAAAAATGTAGATGATTATTAACAGGGTATATATGCGCAGTGCAGAGCCACAACAACATGTGTGAGAAAGATCAGCGGGCTGGAGACAAGGCAGTATCGGTGTATGCTAACCTTATGTAAAACATATAGTCAAAGGGCAGACAGTGTGAACAACATTTGGAGCCCAGCAGAGATTGACACTGATTGTCATGCTATTACAGGCAAATAGCAACACTTGGTCGTCAGTCGACAGGGCATAATCATGTGTGACTAACAGTGATGGAGAGGGCGCTACAAAGGAAAGGCGAGATGGTGGAGGTACAGGCTCTTTGTCTCCCCTGCCATCTTCCTCGACTCTGAGTAGCCTGGAGGGGCGAAGTGAACGGGAGATGATAAAAAGATGGAAGCCACTCAAAGTTCAAGGCAGAGATGCCCTTTCATCTATTTCAAGACAATCATGTTGGGTTCTACATGTACATTACTGCAAACTACCAATCTTTGCTTCTTACAGAAGGGAGAGGCAGGAAGTAGTGAAGAGATGGTGGCAAAACAAACTCCTGCATAACCCCGTTCTCTTGTTGCTTGTGGCTCTGGCTCTGAAACAATAAGTCAAAAATAATTCAAAGTCATTGTTGTCATGTTTCAGTCGTCTTTTTGAAATTATGCTAATGTACAATTAACTTGCAACCATACAGTATTGACAAAACCGCTATGTCTGCTTTTCCTTCCTTAGCGGCTCTCTATTACAACCTTGGATGCGATGGCCACTGCCAATGAGGATGAGGCAGATGTGTCATCACAGCTAAAGATGAACTACGGTCAACACATTGCAGGTATTAGGCCCACAGGAGCAGATTTCACACAGTTTGTGTTTTCAGACACTTAGGTAGTACTTTTGACTCTCTCACCCATTATGTATATGTGTCAGATACTTATGTAATCCACATTCTTGCACACTGGTGATTCAGCAGCATGACTAAGTCAGTCAGACGGACAGCAGGTCAGCCAGGGAGCCAGCCGGTCCACCACAGCCAGTGTTGTCACTGTCTTGTCCTTTAGCATTTAATGTGCGTTTCCTCAGTACCGGTGGGCTGCCGCAGTCAGAAAATTACCAGCGTTAAGCCCAATTTCCTCTCATATGGCAAGTAAATATAGGGTCAATGTTAAGAGCTGTTTTGATGCTGCTACATGCACCAGAACCACAACTGGAACTGATGGACAATTAACCTTAACTGTAATTAAGCCCAGTCAGTACTGCTGCTGCTCTGTCACTGGAGAAGTATGTTATCCTGCGCTACTCATTCTGATGAAAGCGGTAAAAGCCATTTAAAACCCAGAAAAAAAGACGTTTTATTTTTTTGTTCCATCTTTTGATCTTTCAGTCAGTCACACGGGCTCATCTGATAATCAGTCGGAAGCCAGTCAACCAGTAAGCGGGGGAGTCAGCCGGTGCATAAGACTGGCAAGTCAGACAGGACGCAGAGTTAAAGCACAAAGCTGGTCCTGCCACGCAGTCTGATAACGTATGCATTACACCCTACAGTGCAGCAGCAGCCCGTGGTTTAATGAAGGTAATCCGAGCTCCCTGTTAAACAAACAAGCTGAGAAAACCTCCACATCACCCTTTTTTCATCTCTCATTAAAACGGCTCGGACCCACAGTCAGACCAGACTCTGTGGCCGCCTTCCCTTTCTTTAATCTTTCAATTATAGTTACTGTTGCTATTCTGCATATTTTCATAAGGAAACATTAGAGGTTGTTGCTGATGGGTTTTGCCCTTAGCGAGAATGTGGATGAATGACCTAAGTGATTTATCTCGACACTGAAACGGAAGGAAAAAACCGTCTGATATAAAGATTACAGATAAATGATGTGTACTTTTAACTTTTTTCTACCTTACACCCTTACAACCCCCCCCCCCCCCCCCCCCTTTTCTTTTTACCCTGGCCACTGCTTTGACAGATACTTCAACCTGTTTACAGTGGACAGAGTATTGCGGGCTTTGGGGGGCTTTTATATTTATATAGGTTTAATATACTTCTATAACATACTTTTGTCAGCTTTTCCAGCTTTGCTTTGCCTTTAAATTACAGTGAGATATTTGATTTACAGTTTCACCACTACAGCTCAAATTTCTTTGACAGTCTGATCAGACAGAAGTAGACAGAAAACAATTGCTCACTTCTTCGTGGTCAAACTGGGAATCTGAAAACACCAAAATCTCGCATTTCCACCCTCTTAATACCCAGAGAGTTTACACTTGACTTAATACTATCTGTCAGGAAAAAAGAAGAAAATGTTGCAGATACTGTACACTGAGGGAAAGCCGCAGACAGACCCTACAGAAAGATCATTTTTTAGTTGAAGGAGCAGAAGAAAAGGGGAGTGACCGACCGTCTGGCTATGTAGCCTGTAATGGGAAAAAGTAAGACTCACCCGCCCCCTTACTGTGTGCTTTGCCCCAGCTGCCTATCAAAAACTAATATCCTCAAATTTGACGCTGATGTTGTCCTTTGAAATTAGAAAGAATCTGTGTCTAATGCAATAAGCCAAACCTGGCTGCTGTGAACTCTAACCTCCTTCCCCTGATCTCCATCTCCCCCGTCCTCCTCCTCCTTATCCTCCATCCTCCCTGCTCCCCAGCAACTCCCTGTCCAGTCTGTGCTGCTGAGGTCGAGAGGGAGAACCAGGATTTAGAGACCTACAGTAAAAACCTTCTCCTCCCCTCCCATTCTGCACAGCACAAATCCCCTCAACCCAGCCTCCATCTCTCTCTCACTCTCTCTCCCTCTTTCACTCTCTCCTCCAACCTCCATCCACCCCCAAAACACCCCGACACCCCCATACCACTGCCACCCCTCCATTTCAATTGCCAGTCATTTTTAAATACAGTAACACAATCTTAGGGAAAGCTGATATAATCTTTTCTAAACTATAAAAGTCAGTCACCCAGAGAAACATCTGCACGGTCAAATTTAAAACAAACTGTCAGGGAGTCCGATGTCCCCATAAAGAGGGAGCAGAGCAGGAGGAGCGGTGGGGAGAGAGAAGAGAGGGGTGAACGGTGGAAAATAGAGAGAGAAGGGAATGAATTTTAGGAGGGAGTTTTAGTGCTTTCCACTTGGCATACATTTAAACAAAAACCTTCCCGAGGCCATCCGGATGCTTGCAGGGTAAAAGCTAACTCAGCAGCAACGCTACTAGTCTTTTTTATGGCTGTTAGAAGTACAAAGTGATTGTCACTGTTTTACAGTCTGCTGACACCTGAGACAACCAAATATGTGAAAGTCCTTATGGTTGACTTCTTAACAGGCTGACATCAGAGCAAAACACATGTTCGGTATAGGTGCAGCATCCATAGAAGTATAATGAGGAATTCAGGTAAGGCACAAATAACTCAAAATTGTGTTTAAAGGAATGGTTTTAAATTCAATACCATTAGAATGAATATGAATGCAGCCAACAGTTAGTTTAGCTTAGCATTGGGAACAGGGGCAAAAGGTAACAAATTCCACCTAATAGCATATTGAAAGCTTACCAAGCTCACAACAGTATAACGTGTTCATTTGGTTTAAAAAATTCAAGTTGCAGTTATAGGAGGTTATGTCCAAGTCTATGTAATGAATTCATGATTATAGCTGGGTACTAAAACCTCAAAAACAAGACTGCGAGCAGAGGGAGAGCATTTGCCCTCGATGTTCATTTTAGCAAATCATTTCATTTTCAGAAGATGAGCGTGTGCATGCTCAAGTGTTTTCTCTTATTCTCTCTGTCTCCCTCAACTGTAATTTTCAGGATTTTCATGGAAGAATTCACCTACAACTCTCACTCAATAACAACATCATCATTCCCACCCCCTGGCATAATAGGTGGGGATCTGCGGTTACTCATTTAACAAAATGCATATTGCTGAAGTGAAGTGTGTGCACGTCAGAATGGACAATATGACATCTACGGTAAGTGATATACGCCATTCATGTATCTAGAAATCTGGATTTACCATACAACTGTAAAAAAAAAAATAATAATAATAATAATAAAAATCAGAATGGACATGTTATTCATCTCAAGACCTCAAATGTAAACGGCCCTCTACAGAAGGCATTATATCCTGAAGTGAGTATAGCTAAACAATCCAACACACTTCAGTCCAATTCCCATGGGTTTTAGGTTAGAATGCCACTGAAGTACACGTTGAACAGGGGGGCACAGCGCCTGCTCTACTCTGCCCCGTCTGTTTTGAGCTGAGTGTTGGATTGGTTTAATTGATTTAATAGGAGAGCATGGAGTCACAGTGGGAGATGGGGAACACAGGATGCTTTAGAGAAGTCAAGTGTGTTGCACTACCTCAACTCGATCTTAGACAGCCGGTGTCAGCTGGCAGAAACAGCCGATAGCGATGATACGTGATGGCAAACCCAACAGACAAGTACACACAAGCGGAAAGGGCCATGCACACGAGTTCCTCTCTCACACACACAAATTCACACACACTTGTTCCCAGCCTCGCCACACCACACTCCCTGCTAATGGTTTGAATAACACCCAGAGTGGCGTGATAAAGCCTTAGCGAGATGTGCACATTGGTGCGTGTGTGTGAGTGTATTCACACGCAGAGCGTGGGGGACACTGTGGCAGCAGCCTGTGCTAATGCCACCCTGAATGGTGTGTCTAATTACTTGGCCTAGCTTTTAGCTAAATCACCCCGCCTTCTGAAGAGCCTGTATCAACAGTGACAAGGGCCTGGACAATTACATTAGCCCTCTCCCCATCCACCGGGTCCAGCACCAACAATCAGTGTGATTTGCAGCCGCTTCATTGTTGTCATCCCTCTCTCCATGACAATGATGTTTTCCCTGCTGGAGAGACACAGAGAGAGAAGAATGGAGAGTCAGAGAGCGACAGAGAACAAGAGAGAGATTGGAAAAGAGGAAAAGGCAAAGAGGAAATGTGGAAAAGAGGGCAATATGAGAAGAGAGAGAAATAGAGAGGAAGAGAGTTGTCAGTAGAGGGCTTACTTATGTTAATGTTTTCCCTGCTGGTGTGTTGGCAGCAGCAGAGAATGGGTAAACCTAGGTGACAGCAGCAAGTGGAGTGAGCTGGTGACTTTAATTGATACTGGAGAGGGGTCTTCTCACAGGATTGCTCAAAAGCACACAGACACACTTTTCTAAGTAAGTACAGTAGCCACCCACAGAATGCACATAAGGACCATAGCTCCAAATCACATTAGAGCCAAAGCAGAAATTGTGCGCAGCTCTGCTTAGTGGCTCTTACATTTTAGTACATGCAGAATAAGGCTCCCAAAGTGGCCTTTTTCCTCCGATTGCTGTACATTCCTCCCTTTTATTTTTTTGTTCACTTCCAGTCTTTCTCAGTTACACATGACTTTGCTAACACATGAGGCACACACAAACATACAAAAATCAAGTGAACGCAATAGTCACCAGGGAGTAGCTTCATGGTGTCTGAGAAGCTGGTTTGCTGGAACACAGGAAGAAACAAAGTTAGAGGATCCAGGGTCAAACGATGGCCTTTGAACTCCCAGCCAAGTCCAAAGTACCAGGAGCTGGGAGGGGAGAGTTGTGGGGAATTCCGCTATACCTCTGAGAGACACTAAACATCAGCAGGCAATATTTCAAATGCATCTACTGACAGAAAAAGGCAGAAAATGACCATTTGGTTGTTTTCATGATCAATATTTGTCACCGCTCACTAGGTCTGCACAATCACTTGCAAAATTGCATTTTTTTTTTTATAAAAGGTATACTGTATCACAACATTTTTGTGCATCGTTAGAGCAGCGTTGTGTTGCTCCAGAGACGCCCTGGCAAAAACAAATCATATCATCATGTTTGTTTGGTACCAGACCCAACAAAAAATCACATCATCAATTTGATACTTTTTCAAATGAAACTAACCCAAGATGACCAATCCAAATGAAATTGCAATCACAATATATCTACTGTATCTGCCCTTATTTTTTTGCAATATGATGTATTTCGCATAGTAACGCAACGCATAACAAATTAAATGCAATGTAATCCATTGTGTGGAGGCCATTTTATTCTTATCCAGGATCGACAGACTCTGCCACTGACAATTAAGACATATGTATAGGGAAATAAATTTCTGAATGTACATGTCCCGTAGAGATAAGTTGGTTAAATTCCGTGACAATCTTAAGGATTTTAAACCTTAAACTCAGATATGACATAAAACTAGGGGCTGAGAAGGAGAAGCTTTAAAACAGTGCGAGTTGTTTGTAAGTTTTTCATTTGATTATTTACATATCTTTCCAAGAGCTTCATTGTTACAGCTCCTGATGAGTTAGGGCAGTGTTTCTCAACCTTAGGGTTGGGACCCCATGTGGGGTCACCTGGAATTCAAATGGGGTCGCCTGAAATGTCTAGTAATTGAAAAAAAAAATTACTTTTAAAAATATATTTTTTAACTGATTATTATTCTTTTTTAAATAATGATTAAAAACACCACACACAATCTTAAACAACTGTATTCTATACTTTCACTTTCTCGAATATAAATCGAGTTCAAATAAATGCAGCATATAAAAATATCTGAGCTGGCGGTCGTGACCGCGGGGTCACCAGATATTTGTGATGTCAAAATGGGGTCACGACCCAAAAAAGGTTGGGAACCACTAAGTTAGGGAATAAAGTTTAACCCCAACTGTAACCCTAACTCACAGGACTTTTGCGAGACTGGTAACTTAACAGTTGTTAATGAAACGCTGGTTATGTATGGCTATGTTGTTACATGTGATGTTTGCATTGCAACCTCCTTGTCAGTTATACAATTCATACATCATGGGGCAGAACCCAGAGACCCAGTGAAACACAGTTTTAATGATCTCATGCGGATAAAACTTCTAGAATAAAACTGAAGTGAATTGAGAAGGACTGTCAGAGGAACGAGAAGAACCCTGAGTGGGATACGGACACTATGGAGAGCAGAGTGGTGCCAAGTGGGGTTGGATCACTCGACAACAAACCTGTCCCACCCTATTACCCTCCAAGCTCCCCCAGCCCTACCCTCTCTAACCCCTCCCCTACCCCGCCACCCTCGCCACCACTGTGTCCCCCTCACTCTGCAGGGTCACACCACCAGTCACACTACAATGACACCATCACTGGCTTTTACTGGGTGAATAGAGGGAGAGAGATGGAGAGAGAGGGGGAGAGGGAGAGGGAGAGAGAGAGGGGATAGCGGGGTACTCTTCACATGGAGGGCTTTGCAATCACTGTGCATATTTTATGGGTGCACCGTGTCATTGTAGGAGATTTCCGTGGGTGTCGATCGCAAATGACAAATGAAATTTTAAGAAAAGTCCAACATCAATAAGCATGTTTGTTCGATGCTGTAGCGCATCTGTTGCATTGCACCCACTTTTCTCCTAGGGGGATAATTGGCCAGCTGATAGGCAATGTAACATCGTGTTCTAGCACTGGAAAAGTGGAATTGGCAGAAGCTCTCTAAAAATCATCCGCAAACGTTAGGCTTTAGTGTCTGGCCATGACGATCAAAAAGTAAGGGCCTCTTTAAAAAACTGACTTTTTTGCATCAACATTCAACAATCATGCTGGGAGGAAAACCAGCACACAAGAGGCAGAAACACCAATCTGTCTGCCATTAGTAGCCACAGTAGACCAGAATGCAATCCCAACTCTCTACTCACAACTTTTTATTGAGACTAAAATGCTGGATGTAAAGGTAATAAAGAGAGGCTGCTGATGCCAAAATTAAGACTCGAAAATCACTGCGTTAACATATAAGTCATTTAAAAAACGCGAGTCCTTGATATAGGCTGGAGTTGGGATGGGGTTGGGGGTGAAGGCATGGTTGAGGAGGCTAAGAGGAAAGGAGAGAGGAGTGAAAAGTGGAGCGCTTTTGGAAGCACCTCGGTCTCCTGATGTTAAGGACGTGCTCCCAGAGGTCCGAGACAATGGTACCAGTCAACAACAGGAGCTGGCCTGCCTCCTTTTCATCTCCTGCTCTCTCTCTCTCTCTGTCCCTCTCTCTTTCTCTCTCTCTCTCTCTCTCTCTCTCAGTGCCTCTTCTCTGTACCACACAAAAGGCTTGTTGGGGGGATAGTAGGGTAGATGGGTTGAGAGAGCAGCATGGCATTTTAATGGTGGTGGAGAGAGTGAGAGAGGAGAGGAGGTGGTGAGGTTGGAATGGGGGTAGAAGCAGAGAGGACCCCCCCCTCCCCTCCTCTCTTCCTCCCACACACATAGAGGCACACACACACACACACACACACACACAAATATGTACATACACAAACACGCAGGCCAGCAGCATCATTGTAGGGGGCTTTTTATCTGAATGATTGCCCTCAATTAGATCCATGCTCAGAGTAGGTGAGAACAGACAGCTATCTGGAGAGGGGAGGGTTGGGGGGTTCAAACCAGCAGAGAGGGAGAGATGGGGAGTCGGATGAAGGGAGACAGTGAGCTCATGCTGCACGGGGCAGCTGGAGCACGGAGATGAGCCTTATTTGAGACAGTTGTGATGATGAGTCCATGGATACTCAATTGAATTTATTGTTTTAGCTTAGTATAACACTAAATGTAAATGATGATGGACAGTCAGCGCTGAAATGAGCAAGACAGACGGTCAAATTTTGACTTATACTCCAGTATTTCAGACAAAATAAACTTTCGCCACAGGTCTCTGATGTCACAATCCTTGGGAAGGCTGTGCAATAATAGACTGGCTTCCTGACATCCAATGATTTTGCTGCTTTCCCTTCTTCACTGCAAGTGATGGAATGACCACGTTATAAAGTTGAAATAAAAGTTAAAAGAACAACAGGCGACTGGTCCAGATGTGCTGTGCTGGGGGTGATGTCTACAGTTCTGGCATCACAAATGTACGGAAGTCCCAACGGCTCATTTTAAGGCAGCTGCTTTTGATGGTAATCTCACTGGGACCTTTAAATCATGCAGAGACCTCCTGATTATCGATTTATTCTCTAAATGGTACAGTAATGTTTTCCGACCCCCTTTTTACCTTAACAGATTTTCTGCTTGAATTAGAAAATTCTTGCACATCTCAGATGCCTCTGGACTGTCCTCACCAAATGACTGTGACCTTGTTTTCCAGCTACCATTCACAACCATTTGCCAATAATCAAGCCACATTCCTTCATCAAAACACATAAATTGGATTGAACCTACTATTTTCAGGGAACTTACACCTATGTGTAAAGAGAGTGTGAAGAGAGGCACACTCCATTGATATTATACATGAAAGTCTTGGCCTGGTGATGTCACTCCAGTCAGCACGGGGTGGGGCTAAAGGCTCCAAGTTCAAAGTTTTAAAAACTTTGGGCATATACTGGTTAGACAAAAGAGCGCTCTCCTTATCTCTGCTTGGATTTGTGACTAAAGAGTTGGCAGTGGAGTTAAATTCTGGATATTGTAAGTTTTGACAAGACAGAAGGAATGAGTACAATAAAAAATATCTCTGATAGTGCTTCAGAAATTGAGAGCTTTTCCCCTTTTTTTGTTTTGCTGTGCATCATTAGAAAAACTTCATTAGAAAAACTTTATTGTCCTGCCAAGGACAGGACATCATATCCACCAGAATGTTGAAGGAGAGCAATGCAAACTTCGACATTTTTATAAATTACATTTTCCAATATTTCCTTGCATTTGCATTACATTGCAAAAGATGCTCTAATTCTGAGAGTCCAGCCCGTAGCAGAAATTTGATTACACCAGTTTATAGTGTATATATACAGTAATAATATGCTAATGTTAGTAGTATAAATGTTTAAGCATGGTCTTTTCTTTTAAATCAGTGGCAAACTGAGTCGAACTGAACTTTTCACATTAGTTTATCCGTCATTGGACTTTAAAGATTGATCTTAATATCTGTTAAGATTCAAATCTACTTAAAGGACCATTGGCTGCTTCAGTAAGTGAGCTGGCTGCTTGTGTTTTTTTTTTTCTTCCTCCCAGTCTGCAGGCCGACAGCACCAACACACACACACACACACGCCGCACACATGCACACAGGATACAGATCATCCAGCCGTTCCCACTGCTGCCCACTAAAGTCCAGTGTTTATTCTGTTTTGTTTTTAATCACAGCAAGCCTAAACTCTCGATGTAATTTTCCACTCTGCATACACCTAAACACAAACACAGACACATAGACCGATAGGCATACACATACACACTAACACATACAGTACAGTACACTCAGCTCTGCAATTACCCCACAATTAGAGATAATAACATGACCACTTCCTGGCCAATCACCTGCAGCCTTGCTATGACTCACATAGTGTTGCTCTACAATCACACACTCGGACACACACACACACACGCACACACACAGATGGTTTATAAAGTTAGTGGTGGATGTAGAAATTGTGGGTTATTTTGTCTGACCGCTGTGCTTTGTGATTTTCTCTGTATCAGGCAGGTGGAGCAAAACCTTTTCCTCAATTTATGGAGATAAATGTTAGCTTTCTGTGGTTTCCTGTATATGCTCACTGCTGTCAAGACACACACACACACACACACACACACATTTATACACAGTATATACAGACACATTTCCAGGCAAAACTGAAATAACCTTCTCTGTCAGTCTCTCTCATGGATGAGTGAGAGAATACAGTCTTTTCCACCTCCACATAGCACACACAGACATCGCACACACTCAAGTCCTTCTCTCCCTCTGGTTGCTTTAACCTGCCTTCTTCATAGCAGCTGAGGTTGATTTTATTTTCCCAGACAAAGATGTCACAGCTTCTACAGTAAGACTTCCCCAACCCTCTGAATACGGAGGCTGTTACAGAAAACGGTATTTAATAACTGAGCTTATTGCCAGTACTGCAGCCATTTTTAACTTAAGACATGCTTAGGCAGGGAAACCTGACCCAGAAGCAAAACCAACCTTACAGATTAATGTATCACGTAGATTTACCAGTTATTAAATTTTCTTGCAATGCTGGAAGTGGTAAACCATTTGTTTCTACAGTAATAATCTGATATTTTCATTAGAGGATAGGTGCAGCGAGAGATGTTTTTCCCATTTTTAATGTAAATCTTATATTAAGTTTAAAATTTGGACATAAGGGAGCATTCTGGTAACCTGGGGATTGGGGTGTGTACTGTCCAAGGCTTGGCTTGGGACATCATCTCCTGCTCCTGGTGTTACCTGCTTGTTTCTACAATGTGATTTGTGGTATTTATATTGAAATGAGAACTAAAAAGAACACTGCACCCCATTGCCCCATATAGTATTTTTTTCTATGCATCTTCTATTCTCTAGCTGTTTAAAAGTTAGAGAGGAAGACAATTTATAAGAGGGTCTATACATTAGACCACTAGTAATGGCATATTATTTAGCCAATATTCATTTCCCTTGGTTAACCAGGTACAGCACAGATATGAAATCTTGCCCTTTGATATTATTAAACGTCATCTTGTCTTGACCATAGTGATTAACTGTGACACAGCTGTGGAAATTTTCCTGTAACAGTGAGCAGGACCTTGTGGGCTCTGGGACCCTTCGTCACCCTTCGTGTGCACATCTTATAAAAATGAGAGCGATAGCATTGCAATGTCCAAAGGATACAAAACTATAAATCCAGCTAAGGCACTTGTGTGTGTTGAAGGTTTGACCCCTAAGTGACACTGACCCAGCTATGCCACACCACCAGTCACTGTTACCATATTTAGTTATAAGTGATTATTGTCTATAGTGTATGCAATATAAAGGAATAAAAATTAACACAAGCTTTAAAAAAAATGCATGACAATAATGCACAGACACACACACACACACAATACACCCTACAAACCAAACACATGTAAATGCCAGCCGTGCGACAGAATATTGAAACAAATCCTCAAAGAGCCACCTCACCCACCCCCACTCGTGCTCATAGGGTCATATAGTCTGCCCCATACAAAACATTAGCGGATTGACACTATCACACTGGCTATCCGGCAGAGCCCCTTTCACACATAATTACAGGCTCTCATTTCCCCCGCCAAGGGAACAGGTGCAGGGGGAAAGGGAGAATAGTTCAGGCCCACTGTCTCCTTGGGCTTAGGGCCTTTTCCTGGCTCTGAGAGGCCTGTATTGACAGAGACAGAGGGGGGACGCCAGCGCCAATAAATCACTGCGAACGTGTAAATGCCACTGCACCGCATTCCGCGAAAGAACAGGAGGCCAAACGGCTACAAGTTCCTTTCTCTTTCTGTTGTTTTAAGGCCTGCCTCCTCCTCCTAACCACACACACATACACAATCCACGCCTGTTTTTTTTTTTACTCTCCCCTCCATCTCCCTCTCTCTCTCTCTCCGTTATGTCTCCCTTTCTCTCTGTTTCTCTCTCCCCCTCTTAACTCTCTCCCTCTGCTCCCCCAAGCAGCTAATAGCATAATTTGAGGAAGAATGTTCCCGGAGTTTCCTGTGAATTCTGCCATTAGTCATCCGAATGACCTCTCTGTTCCTCCCCTTTCCCTTCCGTGTCACTAACACAGTGCTGCTTTGGAGCAATGGCTGTCTGGGGAGGAGGGAGGTAAATAGGAACCAGAGGTGAACCGAGTGTGTGTGTATATCTGTGAAGCATGTCTATGTACTGTACACACACATGCATCAGGTCTGAATTTGTGTGTGTGTGTTTGTTTTTTTTACTGCATCTCTGCATGTGTGTCTATAGACATGCACAAGCGTTGTTTGTATGTGTGTGTGTAAAAATGTCAGTATGAATACATGTGTGTGTGCATGTATGTATGTGTATGAGTGTGTATGAGGTGGAAGCTCCCCCACTCAGCAGGGTGCAGAGGTAGGGCCCCAGTACTTACCCCCTGACACTGAGCTGTTAACTGGGAAAGTAGAAGAGGAGATGGGCAGGGTGGAGTGGGTGAAGGGTGTGTGTGTGTGTGTGTGTGTGTGTGTGTGTGTAGCAGTGCGTATGGAAATGGAGATGTGCAGCGGGAGGGGGGGGCCAACCGAGAGAGAGAAAGAAAGTTTGTGTCACCACCACCATGATGGCTGAAATTACTTGTTTATGTTCCTTTCAGCTCTAATAACCACAGCAATTATTTGCTTTCACAGTGCAGTTACTACTTTGGCTGCATGTCTGTATAAGATTTATTTGGATTGATTAGACAACAAGACAGAGAGAGTATGAGACCGTTATGCTGCGCAGTTACAACAATTACATATACATAAACATCATTGTCTGGGATAAGTTGGCCTTTGCTGTGGGGAGCGTGCAATTAGCTTTGGGGGAGTGAAAGCAAGGGTTGTATTCAAAAGGCAAACAGACGTTGACAAATTTAACTCCAGATGATGCAACATTTGCTGGATCTGGAAATAGATTTGGGAATCTGAAACCAATTATTTACAAAGGAGATTCAGAGAGACTGAGAGTTAGCTTTATAACAGATGTTTTTGTAACTCGTGATTGACTCTGGATAGGATTATTATTAGCAGCTCCGCTCAGGTTTTTCCAACTTAATCCTCCGTGGAACAGGTAATTGGCAGACCTTGTTCCATTACTCCAAAACATTTATGTTAAAATCATCGGTTCATTGGTTCCATCATGTACCAGACTGTAAAGATGTCTAAACCATGTTCATAATGACCCAGTGCAAGGGGGAGTAAACTGATATAAATGAGTACTCTTCAGAATTCTCACACTTCAACCTTTCAGACATGTAAATGTGCGACTCGCATCACAACTGCAGAAGCCAGATATTGTGCACCAGAACCACTGGGCCCCCTTCCCAGTGGCCCTAAACCAGGTCTTTACCTATCCATACACTCCTCCCGTCCACCGCCCCGACACCCCGTGCCTATGCACGTCCAACTGCACCCCTCCCACCCCCCACCCCCACATCAAAGGCCATCAATCTCCCACAGTACAGGGGGAAAGGCAAATATTTAGAGAAGGACTGAGCCCCCATAAATCTGTAGTAGGAGAGAGAGAGAGAACATGATACCCACCCTACTCCTCCAAACCTCCACCCCCACCACCATCATCCCAGTCCCTCAGCAGTCCTATGTCTTGACGGCTAGAGGAAGCCCTGGGAGGCAACAGGAACCGGTGAGGAAGAGAGAAGGAGGTCTGTGCCAACACCAGCGAGGAAGACGATGGAGATTAAGAAAGAAAGAGAGAGAGAGAGAAAACACACCTCCCACACATGCAAACAAAAACACACTCCTATTAACAAAAAGAGGGCACACACAGCATGCATGGACACAGTGGCCCTCCTTCTTCTTCTTGGCTTTTGATTTAGTACAACTTTCAGTTCCACTCAAGTGAGACTTAGAATATTAGCAAGTATTTACGTCCTTTTTCATTTGAAAACAATATGGCTTTCAGTAATAAAGAAAGGAACGCTGCACTGACAGGTCAGGGTTGGGAGGTCACTGGGAGAGTAAATTGGGGGCAGATGAGATCCTGAACAAAGCAGGGCAAGCTTCTACAAAAACTGCCCAGGTAGGAGATGGAGGCTGTTGCTCCTGACCAGCATGAAGGGAGGCAATACAGGGAGACAGAACTATTCGTCTTCTGTGTGGGAGATGAGGTTTTTTACAGTGAAATCCTACACTAGGCATACTGTTTCTACTAGAGAATCAAATAACAACAAACAAAGTCAAGCATTTGAAGAATGACCTCTTTTCTAAGTCCCTTTGGTTCTAAAGGTTAGTCCTGCTCTGTGAACCGATTGATGATGTAAAACTGTAAAGAACACTGATGTGGTATGTGACACATTAAAAGCAGGTTCATGTGCACCAAATCCACTAAGACAAACATGCAGTCACAAAACACAAAACAATATATTCGCTCACATAACTGAAGACAAAATTAAAACAGGAAAAATGATAAATTGTAGAGCAACACTGCACCTAAAGTGTAACACTGACACAAAGACACACACACCACACACACACACAGAGGTGTCCCTTGCAGTCAGCTGTCAGAGCCATATGAGGGATTTAAGGAGCTTTGCAGGGCTCTGGATGCCCCTACTGACTAAGCGAGAGTCCCAGGGGTGAGGCATTGATCCATGGGCAGAGTGTGTGTCCTGTTCCCCCGACAGACTTGTTGATTGACTTTTCAGCTCCACTGGGAGACAGCTTGAGATAGAGACACATAAATGCCTTAACACCAGAGGCCTCGATGTAGTAATACATGCACAAGTCGTTGAGAGAGCAGATGCGTGTGGGGACTTGCATAATTTGCAGGCAAAATTACACAGGCACACAGGCAAACATATGCAGTAAGATATAGTATACACTAGTATGCATGCATCGCACACACTCGCTTACACCTTTACCGCTGTCAGCACCACAGCTGCCATATTCATGAGTGGGATCTGCGCTGAGCTGCATTATCATGGCCCAGACCCTGCCTTTGTTCTGGCCTTTGTTGGCTTTCCTTGCCTGCCTCTGCCTCAGTCAAATGCCACGTCTCTGCAGACCCTGTATTTTGAGCATCAATGTCAATAATCAGACATACAACGTTATGGAACCTGTGGAGACACTTGGATACATTTTTTATGCCTGTGGTTTTGTGTTTTGCTTCTTTCTTCCTTCTTCTTTGTATGTCTGCAAAACACCAGTTCACATCTAAAGCATGTTGTTGAATGGATGCTTCATTCTAATGGATTTTAGACTTTGTTGTGTAGGGATTTTAGGTTTGATTTTTTTTAGTTACTTTCCTAATTTACTTTATGCAGCTATGCTACAAAAATTAAATATTTTCTTTTTTTTCATAAAGTCACTGAGTGTTGAAGTAATAATTGCTAAAACATGTTTTTGTGTGACTAAGAGACAAAAGCATTTATTTGAAAGTCAAACAGCTGTTCAACATATTATTGCAACAGTGAAGCGTTGGTTTTCAAAGTGACCGAGTCTGGTCAAGTCACCCGTCTATTCATGATTTGTCAGCTCTGTAGCAATCTGGACTGCACTCTGTCACTGCCTTTCCGTTTTCTTTCCAATTCGTCCTTCACACACACGCACTCACACACACACACACACACACACACACACACACATACATATATATCGGTGCCTGGGGGAGGATAAGGGTTTGGGATGTGCTGGGAATGGGCACCTAATTGCTTCTTACTGATCCAAATAGCACATCAGAGGCAACAGCACTTCAGTGGACCTCCGAAGAGATCCACTAGGTTGGGCCTGTTCATTACCCTGCTAAACCCCCAGCTCGACCCCTCATACACACATATTTCACACACACCTCCACCCCTTCACCTACCCCAGTTTATTGTTCCTGGGGTTTAATTGGAGCGATGTTCTCCATTGTGAGCAGGCTCAATGGCAGTGGAGGGCTCCATTGTCGGGTTGAATGAGGGCAGGAGTGTTCATTAGGTGAGTCTCTGAATAAGGCCTTCTGGAGGTAGGGTACTAAGAGCCGGGGGCTGCCGGGGACCTCCGGGGTGGGTGAAACTGCTTGCTCTTCTCCTCTCTCCTGATCTCCTCTCTTTTTTTCTTCTCCTCTCCTCTCTTTCCTCGCTGCTTCCCTGCTCCTCTCCTGCTGTCTTCTTTCCTCAACAGCCTGACGCTTGGCCCTGAAAGGCAGCGGCTGCATTTGTTGGAAGGGCAGGCTTTGTCCTCACCAGGAGGATGAATCGTAGGAGAAGAAGAGAGACGGGGATCAAAGACCGACTACAGAAAGAGCGAGGACCACCGCCTCTGATGGAGTGAGAAAGGGAACCGATGAGCCTTGGCCTGAGAGAAGTTTCGTCATTCCTCAGTCTGCATTTGGACCCTGCTCCTCTCTGGTGGTCCCGCCTAAAATGCTTGGTGAAACACTACTGTAAAAGCGATACTTCGTTGATCCCAGTTGGGAATATTCTTTACACATGCCCTCACCCAGAGAGGTCAGGGCACTGGTTCAGCTGCAGAGCAACACCCACCTGGGCTGGTATGGGTTCCTCCTTCCTGAATACTTAAGGCTCTAACTGCTGGGCCACCCTGCAAATACGGCAAACACTTCACAAGCAGGCGGTTTGTGCAGAAGCCCAACTGCAGGAAAAAAACAACTTGGCAGTGGAGAGAAAAGATGACTGTCTGGGCTGTGATTTAGATGACAGGTTGTAGAAAAGTGAGAATTTTTATCCCCCACAAAAACTGATACGTGTGTAAAATGAGCACTCATCACAGTGGTAAAAAAAAAAAAAAAAAAAAAAAAGTGAAGAAGGGGAAACAGGTGGGCATTTCCGAATGTCTCGCTGCTGGAATTGGCATAATACACACTAGTCTGGCACACACCCACGTGCATGCTGCTGCTCTACTGACAGAATATGTTGAAGACTACAGGGATTTACTGCTCAAATATATTCCTGGTTTTCTTTGGTTCCCTTTTGGGAGCAGGGTTGTTTGAAATTGAATTAAACTCATTTGAAATCTATTTAAAAGAGAAACTTCCAATTAACGACATTTTAATTAACCTTAAAATGTTTAATTTAGCGTAGAAAAGAACACACCATTTACTTTCAGAATAGCCATGAAGTTGAGGTGGAAACCTTTTAATGTAGCAATCCGATGCCAACATTTGCCGTGGCTGTTACATTTCTCATTCCAGGCTGCTGCGCTGAAACATTTAAGCTTCCACAGGGCTGACAGCTTTTGGCAGACCACCGTCAGCCAGTCCTCAGGTCTCTGCCAGTGGCTGAGTGCTCTGTTGTGAGCGTGGCGTGCAGTTGGACGACGTCTGTGTGACAGGCTCTACTTTCACACTGACCAGAGCCCCTTCGCCCGCTCCCTGCCCAGCCGCTGATGTCATCATCCCTCCGCCACACACACACACACACACACACACGGACCGTTTCTGCAACTCCATTCTCCCTTAGCCACTACCTTCCGCTGTTTACATTTCTCTTACTGCCCAAAAAACAATACCAGACATCTTGTCCGCCGCATAGAATACACACACACACACGTTCACGCACGTATAAACACAGGCCCAACCTCACGCTTAATGCTAATCTGACATCATCAGAGAGGTGTGTAGGGTTACACAGGCTTATGTGTACACATGAAGCCAAGGCTCGGAACTGTGTTATTGCTGCCACACACAAACACATATTACTTCTCCTTAACAAGGGTGCGTTCAGGTTTCTGAAACAGGATGATTCATCTGTCTCTCAGCTCCACTCTGCAGCTCCCTGACTTCAAACAGACTCACTTTCCTCTCCTCTCCTTCTCTGACAGTATTTATTTTTTTGTCTGAACAGCTCACATAAAGCCCTGCATGGACAGTGTAGCGTCTGCCTTATGCCTTAGGTTGTCAAGAGCGCCGCTAACACACCAGATCCGGGAACACATCAACACGCAAACCCAGATTCTATACTGCAGGTGTGAATACAAATTCATTCCCAGCGGTGTAGTGACGCACACGTCTACCACCCACAGAGCTCTGGCCTGTATGTGGTCATTTAAAGGTGTTTGGCCTATGGTAATGTTTGTGAAAATTATTTAAACGAGCAATGGTAAACTTAATTCACACTGAGAGGGCCTGTGGATATGGGTCTGCATTTGGAGTCCCTAGTGACGGTCTCCTGTCCCTTCCTGTTTAGCCTGGGCGTCTGCCGCACATAAACACTGTTGGGGCCTCCTCTACTTCAGGATATGTGGATGTATGGAGGTGAAGGGGAGGGGGGGACAAGAGTCATGGTTTCAATCCGACTTGAAAGCCACCTCAGAGAAGGCCTGAGAGAGACAGGGTGGAGCAATGTGAAGGGATGATCCTTCAACTAAAGTCACCCGCGTCGGGCAGACCTTTCCTGCATGTCCTTCCCCCTCTCTCTGCCTCCCCCTTTCCTGTCTATATTACTATGTACTATCAAATAAAGGCAAAAAAGCCAAAAAATATACTAAAACAAAAAACAAAAAAAAACTAAAGTCACCCAAAAACAAAACAAGCTTTTTTTCCTCCCTGCTTTATGTTATACCTTACACAACTTGGGTATAAACAAACACAGGTACCCACGTTTATGTACTGCACTGTGTGTATTCCTGAAACACAAAGGATTAGTCAGGTGATATTATATATTTTGCTTGCTGTCAGCAAATCCAATGAAAACAATAACTTGATCCTTCCAACATGAAATCTGATATATCTCATTCTCCTGTCTGACAGACCTCAGTCGCTCTCCAAGAATGAGACAAACTGTTGCACTCCATGATGACATTTTCCTTCATTATGATGAACACAGGCACTGTAGTTTATCTTGACTCAATCCAAAATATGCTTTGGTCTTTCCACAGAATTTCATTATTTATGCGCAAGACTTTTGTTTTGGCTGTTGCTTTGTCCTTTCCAGCTGACACAGTGCACCTCTACAACTGTTACTCATCTTCAGGTTTCATTAAGTAATATATTAAAGTAATGTATAAGGACACCTGGATGCTCATGTAGTTCCACCATGGTGCAAGTAAAGCATGGGATATAAACAAAACGGGAAGCCTATTAAACCTTTACCTATGCTTTTCACTCAAATAAAAACATCATACGTCAAAAAATCATGTTATTGCAGTTTTTACAAGTTGGAGAATGATTATAATCAGGGAGGCAGAAGTGCAAGAACAGGAAGGACTTTCAGAAATGCCAGGTGACACCACCTTAGACAGAGTAGGCGCATCTGTGTGCCATTGTGTGCATATGAAGGGCACAACAAACTGTAGTTTAAAAAGATGAACGGGAACAACAACTTCCCTGAACCGCCACTGTCCTCACTCCTGCTCTGATCACAGGGACGGGTTTGGTCAAAGATAATGAATTCAAGATCACAAACCTAGCGTCGCCGCACCCAACTCTCTCTCATCTGTGACAAGGAGGGGAACCGCTACGACACCATGTGCAGGGGCCACAGAGGGACCACACAACAGGAGCTCAACCATTCATCAGTGTGAACATCTAGTTATGGTCTGAGAATGATAAGATGTTATGGTACACTGCGCACGCTGTCTGTTCCCAGTGCGACTACAATAAAAGTCGAACTCATACGGCAGCAAAGAGGAAGCCAGTTAAAAAAGTGATAGTTGGTCATTCTGTCTGGGTTTGAGTCCAACCACAGAAAACATTATGTCCCAGTCGTCACAGTTTCGCTGCTTCTTATGTTTCAAATATTTACTGTCAAAAAAAATGTACATAAAAAAGGAAGGCTGCCACGGGCACTGTGGCGCTACCGCAGCGACTACGTGATGCATGACAAGAGATGATTCTGTCATTAACTTCTGTGTATGGCAGTCGTGTAACATGTGCGGCAAGGAACACAGGCTATGGTATGCGTGTGTGCGTGGATTTGTGCACGCTTACTTTCATGTCAGCATGTCTCCATGTGTATGTGCTTGAATTACAGCTGAGGGGACTTGGCAACACTTGTCCCCCGTAGCGCTGAGCACTGTGAGAATGTTTCGCAGGCTGTTGCGTAAAATTCTCCAGTTTGTTTGTTTGCTCTGCCTTGGTACCATAAAAACTCTGGGACGGGCAATTGGCACCGCCCTGTTTACATGCCGAGGCTGCGACTCCAGAGAGATGAAGCAGAGTAGGTCTGGGGAACAAATGTTTCCCCACGCTACCTCACCACAGAGGGGCACTGATTAGGGCAGCCGAGGGTAGTCTGACGTGTCAACGGCTGGCTGCGGTGGGGAGTCTAGGGATCCCAGGCATCAGTGAAGGTCTGTTGTATGAAGAGACAACTTTGTCTCTCATCTTTTCCCTCCCTTGTTTTATCCCCCCCGCCCCGCTGCTCCCTCTGACTTTAGCCGCATCGCACAGCCACCAAACAGGAAGTAGACACATCTTCAAACAACTGGGACAAGAGAAGAAGAAGAGAGAAAGACAAAGTGGCAAGGAAGAGGAAAACAAAAGGAAAAGGATACTAAGTACCTCCTCCAACAGTGAATATCCTGCCTGAAGGAGTGCCATCTGGGGCTGAACTTTGAAAGGGAGAGAGGAGAACAGAGAGCGGCGGGTCGAGGCTGGGGTCCGTAAGAGAGGGAAGGTGGGAGTCCAGCTGGGTCCCATTAGGGCCGGATCACATGTGCCTGCGGGGCGTGGTGGCGGTCCGAGGGGGCAGGAGGGAGCAGGGAAGGCAGTGGGGAGGAAGTGCTGAGAGCGATGGGCCTAGACCCTGTGAAGCTTTATTAGGACCGTCGTCTGCTCTCCTCTACGGGGCCGCTCACACCCCCCTGTAACACCCGCCGCCCTACCTTAACCCCCTCCTCCCCACCCTCCCCTGCCCTCCAGCACCGCCAGGGCAGAACAGTATAAAACTATTAGAAGGAGGGAGACGGGACTAGACCACCCAGACACACATACACACACACACACACACACACAAACACACCCATAATGGCTACCAGGAGGAGGCCCCAGCATGAGAGCTGCAGCTGGAAAAGGAGAGGGACATTCATACACACAATAACACACACACACACACACACACACACACACACAACAGTGACACACTGAAGTGGGGTGCATGTCACACACATCTGTGGACGTTCATTTCTTTAATTTCATGTGTTTTACTAACCAAGCCGGGTATATTCTGGGTAATCGTGACATTTGCATTTGTATTAATGTCTGCGAGGTTGTACGAGTGTGTGTGTCTGCCATGACCACCTGTGGGTCTCTCTCCCATTGTGGCTGGGGTAGGTGTAGATGCTCCAAGCTGTGTATTTGTGTGTGTGGAGGAAGGAGGGGGGCAGAAAGAGATTGTTTGCATTCATACTCTGTGCTTGTCTTTATCTGCGTATAGCTTACATTTCACAGTCTCGGCATATCTGACATGCCTGCAGGTTCATCTGCCGCAGCCTTCCCACCACCCATCTCTCCATCCACCCCTGCATACCCCCTGGGTGGGGTGGGGAGGGGGGGGCATGAGAAAAGCCCGTCTGGAATCTGAGCCCTTCCCGAAATGCTGACCAGCACCATGAATGGATGCGTCGGTTTTTGTTGGGACGACAGCGTTCACCCTGCACGGTACCAGACAAGTAATGAGCGAAAAACGACGGAGAGTAGTCGGTCTGGTATGTCAACATTAACATACTGGGTTCAAAGTGTCTGAGTGCTGGAGGAAATCTCAGGTTTGGCTGTGTGTGCAGGCATCGGAGGAACTGATGGTGCCCCTCAGTGGCTGCCCTTCAAAGCTCCTCTTGTGTTTGCATTTCTATACAGAGGATAATTATTTTCTGTGGCGACACATGAGAACACCAGTGAGAAAATATATTTTAAAAATGAATCATTATGGACAGAGTAAACGTTGAATTGCAGCTATAAATGTCAAAGAATCTGTAAAAGCTTATCAAATGAACATTTTATTTTAAAATCTGGAAGAACGAATGAAATGAAAACGGTACTGAAGCTCGTCTAAATTTGATATTAGCCTGAATACAGCCAAGATAAAGATAAAATGGGGTCAAATTATATTTAAAAACCAAAAAGAAAATAAATATCAGCGCTTTTCTTACCTGAATAGTTTGTTGTGTTTAAAGGTACTAAAGAGTTTTCATTAAGAACTAATTATTAATCCGCAATATCCACGCCAACATAAAGATTTACTGAGCGACTCCTCTGCCAAAGTAAGTGTGAGGGGGTGTGACACTATATTTGCTTGTTGATATGTGTGTACAGATTTTAACCCATCAAGCTGCTGTAAAAAGACACGTCTCTCTTCTCTTGCCACCACCCCCAACCCACAGTACAGGTCAGGACACCACAGGCAAAGTTATAAGGTTTAATACTTCAGCCATTCAATCATTAAGGTGTTTTATACAGCCTGTCCCTGGACTTCTCTTGCTCGTAAAAAAAATAATATTTGTCTTTCCAACTGCACAGTGGACCACAAAGTCCTCATGTTTTATTTTAGTCAGAGCAGTAAAACCCTGTTCTTCCCCCTGCCAACCTACTTCCACCATCAGCCGTTGTTCTTGTTCTGTAATGCGAGGCTATGTGAGCGTGTGTGCATGTGTGTGTGTCGAGCCAAAGGGGAAGGTCAAGGCTGCTTGAGATTTTGAGAGGTTTTTTTCCTGTTCTATATTTCCCAAAAAGAAGAGAGGAGAGGAAGAGAAGGGAGGACGTCATGTGTCAAAGATAAGAGAGAAGAGAAATGGCTGTTTTAAATGTGTAACCTGCATCTTAAGCCTGGAATAACACTTTCAAAACAAGAGTGTTGTGATTTATTGACAATTATAGCTATATATAGGGTCAGTGAAATTTGAATGGAAGTTACAAGAACTACCTCCAGGGCTACTCAGCCACAACCGCACCTAAGTCACTGTGCTTTGTTAAGTGTTCCCGGACTCAAACCAGGGCCATTCATAGTCATGGTCAGTGTTTTAAACCCCATGGACACCAGGGCAGCCCAGGTCAAATTATATTCCAGTAAATGAAAGCTGCTTCTTGTTGGGTTGTGTGGTTGTAGATTACAGGTCCTATCATTAGTGACATTTCAGAGGTCGAAGGATAATCTCCTAATTAGTGGAGGACGACCTGTCTGTGACTGAACAGTCTGACACCCATTCTAACAAAGACCACACATTAATGTCAAACTTCAACTTGTGTGCCACTAAACCCATTGAAAAAAAATAACTCAGACAGTCAGACACTGTGGACAGTCCAGTAAAAGATCACTAAGTGAAATATACAACATCCGCTAATAAGTGTCATGCAGCTCTTGGCTTTATTCCCTGAAGCTTTAGAGCAGAGCAGAGAGGCTGCATCTCAGCTGAACTGTGTCAAGTGAGATTTTCAGTAATAGCTACTGGATGTGCTACTGTAATGCACAAACAGCCAAGACTAAATGAGCTGAGAGACTGAGATGAACAGAGAAAGTGTCATTCAACAAGGAGTGAATGAAGACTGAATGTCACAGCTCAGCTTAATGCTGCCATAGAGAGAAAGGAGCCTCCATTCACATATAATTATTGCTTTGAGTGATACACGGCTGAGTTGAATGACCCCACGGCTACAGCCTTGTGATTTCTTTGTCACTTACACCTGACTGTGTAGATACACTGTGTATTCTTTTCATTATATTGCAGCTATGACAAATGATTAAAAGCACAATAAAATTACTCACAATTAAGACAAGAATTCTTGTTTAATTGCAAATGCTATATTAGTTGTATTTTATGCTATTTGGGAATTTATGCTCCTGGAAGTTTCTTAGTGTCACATAATCACCAAATAAACTGCATTTCCATGAACCAAAGAACTAACTGGCTTTTCCTCAGCTGCATCTGAGTGTTTATGCATGACACAGACTCATTAGCCCCAAGTGCATGTGTAACGCTGCCTCATTAGCTAATCAAACCAGAGTCTCAGACATACGAGGAGAGACGTCTCATTAAGCAGGAGAGGAGAAGATTAGAGAAGAGCCATCCTAGGGATTATCTTAAACTGTTGTGCAGTTACAGCTACAACACAAACTCCAGCTCAATGAGAGATCAGGCTCCTCATGTATAAATCTCTCATGTGCAAATTTGCTCAAGGTCAAAGTTCTGATTCATAACTGATTTACAGAGGCACTAATGTCTAGATCAGTGATTTGCATTAATTTTTTCCCCCCAATGCTTAAATACAGAAAGATGTTGACCTTGTTTCAAATAGGTTTTGCTAAACTCAAAATAACTCAAATTACTGCTAATAACAGCACTGCTAGATCATTTTTGTGCATTTCAATGTACATGGGAATGATTTTAAATAGTAGAATAGAATATAGAAAAAGAGCTCATCATTATACAAGTCTGAGGGAATGGAAAAGCGGGGACAGGTTAATGGAGTGTGTCAGGGGTCGGCTTTGTTATGAGTATGGATTTGAGAGGGCTGGTGCACATTAATGACCAATGTTTTATCCACTTGTGTGCTAAAGCATAAAAGTACAGTCACATAATGGAGGGGCTCAAGTGTTTGTATCAGATTTTTAGATACTACATGAGTCATAACACTTTTTTAGGAGTAGCTGTACACTAGGGTTATTTTTGGGTGCAACCAATAGGATTGAGTATATCATCATTTAGACTTGGGAGACTTACAGTACTGTGCATTGTGTGAAAAGGAAAAGTAAAGCAGCATGTCTGAACTGTGTGGTAGTTATTGTCTGCAGTTCCAACCATGATGCGGAAATTTTCAGTTACACATAAACTCAGACCTCTGTTTTTATCATGCAGCTTTAAAAGTAGTAAAAGTAAAATCACTTTTGTCTGTTGTTCCCTGTATCTTCCATGTGACCACCTCTGTCTTATTCTTTTTGATGGACAGACAAGGGGTTGAATCTAAAACTCAGTTACTTTTATCTTGTCATTTATTCCATGTTTTTCATAAGCAGGATGACAGCTGGGGGTCAAAATGCAGGTTGAAAGCTATAATATTCAGTTAATGCAAACTTCTGCACAGAAACAAAGACATCTAACCATGCTACCAAGTGTTACATTTCACACCTTATCAGATTTTGATACTGTGAACAGCAATTTGCAGCTACTGCAGAATAAGATGCCAGCCCTGCCTGCCGCTTATCAGCTGTTTACAGTACCAGTAAACACAAATCCTTGCCACCATTTCAACCTTTACAACCATCATCATCATTATAAGCAGGTATCAGAATCCAGAGCGCCATCCGGCAGTGTTCAGGTGTTAAACAGGGAAGTCTGAGTCTCTGAGTGTTGGTGACAGAACAGCGCCCACTGCAGCTGGTTACCATTCACAGACTTCTCCAGTGTCTTTTTGTCTGAATGATTAGATCTGAACTCTCTGCTCCTGCCTGCTGCCATTTAACAGCACCGTTAGGCTGTCTGATAGTGTGTTTACTACATGAATCTCTGTGGGTGTCATATCCATGAACCCACCTGTCTCCTCTCTCCCTCTGAGGGACAATAATTCTGTGCGGACAGGAATGAGGAGCACATGAAGTGATGACTGTGGAGTCATATTTCCCTTTCCAGTGCTATGTCACGTCCACCTGTCTGTCTGTCAATCTGTCTGTCTGGCTCTATCCAGCCTCTATAATGACTCAGACCAGCTAGCAACAGTGAGCAAAACATGTGCAAATGGGCACATTGAACTTAGGGAGGCCACAGAAATTTGAGGCACTTTTCTGCCAAGAGCAAATATTATGCTATGACATTTTATGATTCATTGAGTCAAGGTTATATAACATTTGTGCAGTTTTATGACGGTGAAATCTGCTGAGTGAAGCACAGTGACTAAGACAGAGGAAGCAAAAATTGTGCAGTCTGCTACAAGCAGGAGCCTTGTATGAAACTGAGGTAACTTCTCCACATACCGACAAACAAATATGCAACAGCACTTCCCATAAGTGCACAATTCTTGTGGAGGGGATGGAGGTTCGGAAAGAGCAGTATCCAGGTATATAAATAAACTATTTTAATTAGTTTGTACACAAAATCAAAAAACTGCGCTCAAACCATTTTTGAGACATTAAATATTATTTTATATAATTTTAAAACATAGGAAATAAAATATAATTTCAGCACCTTGCTAATGCTCAAATAATTTCACTATTGACTAGACTCCATTGGAGAGAAAAAAGTAAACCACAGAAGAAAGTAGAAATCAATTACAAATTTTGACTGAATTTTCATTTCTATTATCCTCTAAGTGAATACATCAGTTAGGTGACAAACAAAAAGAAATGGTTTTAAGACAAAAAGACAGACAGCTATGGGCGGGGTTGATGTCTGTGAAGGGGGACATGAAGTGGCAGACGGAGTATTCAGTGTCAGGGCTGGGTTAGGTTTCCAGCTTCAGCATTGTCAACACTTTCACTCCTTCGCCTAGCTCTACATCGCTCCTTAGCCCACCATGCGTTGGGCAGGATGGGGTTCACCCTCAGAACAGGAGCTGGCGTCGCCCCTCGTGCCAAAACCACTCCAACTTTACAACACATGGAACCTGCGAACATGACACCGGCACTCGGTGGAAAACAGCATGCAGGACCAATTCTGTCACGGCCCAGGCCATCTGAAATGAATGTTCTCGCCCCACATCGCTTGATCTTGTTGATCCATCCCTTTACTCCTGCCAGGTTTAGATTTCCCTCCTCACAAACACATTTTGTCACACATGAACTCCCTGGATCAAAGCCTAATAAATTTACAGCGCTTCACGTTTGAGTGTGTTTAACTGATGTTGGCCTACTTGCCATGTGTGCATTTGACAGAGACATCCGCTGCAGAGACAGCACAAGAAGTAGAAGAATCAGAAGATGAAAGATCTGGGGTGTGGATGACATGAGAGGCAGAGCTAGGTGGGAAGATATGAAAAAAATATTTCTGAGCGCCGCACTGACGGAGCAAGAACATGTGTGCTTGTTTAATGTTGGTGTGGGAAGTCAGTATGAATGTAGTAACAGGGTAAGAGGGAATAGGGTCTGTGGCTGCTAGTGTTTAGGTTTAGCAGTGTCTGATGACAGCTAGCTCTTCTTGAATGTGGCTACGAGCTGCCCACACAGCTGCTACAGGCTGAATAAGAGTTAGCCAGAAAAACTGCATTAACATAGTATGCTAGAGCATGAGTGATGGATGGATGGATGGATGGATGGATGGATGGATGGATGGATGGATGGATGGATGGATGGATGGATGGATGGATGGATGGATGGATGGATGGATGGATGGATGGATGGATGAGTCAAAGTATAAACAGATTTGGGAAATATACCTGTTACGCCCCAGCTTTGTTAGCCCTAAGGGGCATAAGAACGTACCAACAACAACCCCTAAAACACCCACATAAAGACACTAATCAAATGGGTAAAAGGTTCAATGAACATAAGGGTGAAACGATCAAGACAGGACATCAACTAAGTCAAACAAAACCCGAGCTGAGAGGCAGGCCCTTGTCTTCTGGTGCCAGCTGCAGGGCTTTTAGCTTCAAGCCCAGGTCAGGTGGATGATGGATCTCGCTCCCTGACCAGGGCCTGGGTGGAGGAGAGAGACAAGCAAGGCCAAACCCCTTTCGGCCGTAACAGAACTTTAATTTCTTTCTCCTCAAAAGTTAAAGCCCCCCTTTGATGAAAATCAAGTTTTTAACCTTGACCAAGAAATACAATGTGTAAAATACGCACACAACAACTCCATATCAACATGACTGCACATTTCTACCTTGGAACTGCAGTGACAGATTTAAGACCGACCATATAACCTAGGGAGCCAATCCCATCAACTCAACAGGAGGAGGATAGTGGGCAAAATCCAACAAGAGTTTGCATTAGAGCAACTACCACTGTGTCAGCCACTGGCTGTTGCAAGATAACAAACAGCACTAACAAATACAAGATGCTAGCTGTGCTAACCAACAGACTCTTCCTGTCATCTCAGTCTGGGTCAGACTGAGAACTAAACATGATGTCCCCTTCACTAGAGGTCTTGATATGCACTGTGCTTTCATCTGTTAGCCATAGTGTAAGCAGTGGTGTTGGGCAAGGCACAAGGACTGATCTCGATGTAGTTTCAGCCCCAGTTTTAAGTTTTTTAAGTTAATCTTAAACAAAATATTCATCATTGCAGAGGAACTTTACATGAAAGGAATAATTGAATAAGCAGTCCCCAAAGACACTCCACTATTTCAACAATTTGGTGAACGGCTCATTCGCAATCTACCAGAGTTTAACTTTTTCCCTCTCAATGCAAAATCCACAGCCTCCCACCCTGATGGTGTAGAGATGTTTGAGGCACTTTTGTCAAAGCTATGACAAGGAACAAAAGTTAAAAAGCAAAGCAAGAAAATTAACAAGTGCATTTCACAAAATGTCAAACTGTGCCTTTAACGATATCATCCCACATCCCAAAACTTAATATATCTCTCTTCTTGCTGTGTTTTCTTAGCAAGAGTCTATATGAAGTGAAACACTTGTGCTTTCAATGCTTGATGCCTTTTTTATTAAGCCTGGGTATTTTATGGTCAAGAGGAATGAATTATATTGGGTAAATGCAGTCTGTTGTTTTAGGACCCGTGCGGCTACTCGATTAGAGTAGTCATTTTGGTCTACACCTCATTCTGCAGCCCATAAAGAGCAAAACCTCAGAGAATGTGCATGTGTAAGCTCTGTGTGGAATAACAATGACACAAGAATAGAAGCAGCCTCGGGGAAAAGAAAACTGATTGAAAAATGAACAGACAAAGGATCAAACAGCCTTGAGGGAAATATGAGATGCTTTTGATTATTCCCACGGTTGAATACTTAGCATACGGAGCCCCTTTCTCTCTCTGACTTACTTACATGCAGACCGAGCCATTAACACACACATAAACACACACAGGTTGCCGATCATGCTGACCACCCAGCCAGTGCCCCCTGGCCCCCACCTCTCACCTCGCTCAGGGGCGCTATAGCTGAGAAAAACTACACCGTTCACTTCCTCCCCTGACCCCCCTCTCTTTTCCTCCCTCCCTACCTAGTTCCTCAGTCGCTCCCTCCCCGTCTCAGTGCTCCCATTCATGTTGTAACAACTCGTAAAGGAAGGAGACTTTGACCCCATCAGTGAAAAAAAGTTCCCAATCTCCTTAGTTTATCTGCTGTGTGTAGGAGGGTTAGGCAAACTCAGACTGACTCTCCTGGAGATGACGGCTGTGTACTGACTTCCTGTTCAAAGTTCCATTGTAAATGTCCAAACTGCTAAAAGCAAGTTTAGTAAAATAAACTGCAGCCTTGTATTATAACCTTCTGCAAATGCGTAGGACTTATTCTAAACATGACCCATCCCTTTGAAGCAGAGAAAAGCAAACACACTTTTTTTGGAGGGTATGATGAAAAGCTACAATCCTTAGAAACAAAATATGCCATGACAATCTTCACTCAGAGTAGCAATATAAAATTATCTTTAAAATGTAATTGTTTAAAAACATTTTTAATTGACTTATTGAGTGTCTTACCAATGAAAATGGTTTAAATTGCTTTCTAAAGAAACTTAACCCTCACTTTCATATTTTACTAATATGATAATATCAATGACTGCATTTACATGCAGTCAATAACAGTATCCACCGTGCTGCTTGTTGTTGTTGTTGGATACAGGAAGAAGAAGGGGAAATGACGCGCATTGCATCATGACGTTCTCCGTGCATCGAGACGTTCTCTGTGCGTCGCTGTTTTGACCGGGATATCCCAATTGATTACAATCACCATGTATACAGGAATAACCCTGTTTGCTCAGGCATGTAAACAGGTTATTCCAAATGTTTCAGAAACCCGAATATTGACTGCATGCAGCTAAAAGTAGTCATTGTGCTAAAATCATTGATGAATCCACACACAAGGTCATTTTCAAACGTTGATGCAACTTACTTGAGGACTGCTTGCATGCTTGGTAGTGTATTGGTGCACTCAGAAACAAAATATCCCTCAAGCTGGATGTTTTTCAATTGAGGTATTGGATGCAGCAGTGTATGTTTTCAGTTTACGTCCTTGTGGTGTGCTGATGAGATGAGATTTCATTCTTCAGCCTACAGTGAATGAAGTGCCAAACCCAAAGTGCCCACCATCAGCTGCATGAACAGAGGAGAGTTGATGAAGCACATCCAAAGTCAGCCACAACCCTGCATCGACATTCTCCCTTTTAAGGATGTACAGTACATGCCCTGAGGGGTAGCCGGGCAATGTGAGCCACAAGGAGAGTCTCTCAAAAATTGAATTGTGAAAGTAAACATTAACTGTCTTTATAGGAGAATATATTATTCTATTATAAACCATCCAAGTCTGATGTTGCGTGTAGTATTCCATTTTCCTCATTCTTTGACTGATGTGTGTCACCTTAAAACCGGACAAGGAGATACATTTGGAATATGACAGCTCTTAACGTAATGATTTTTTTCTCATCTTACATCAGCTTTTATCTGTTGTTCTTCCTGTAGCTGTTTTGTTTGTTTATTTCCATCTACTAGCACCTATATTTTCGTGAACTTCAAAGGTACAGGACCCATTTCTTTTAAATGTCCAGTATATCCTCTGCAATTATGCAGTGAACGAATAATTGATATGTACGTGAGGACTGCGCAGCTGAAATGCCAAATAACTGTATTTCCATTATTTTCTATTACTACTGATACTCATAGTAAATTAAAGAGACCCCGAGAAGTTTGCTTTTGGTTATAAAAGAGTCTCATATTATGTAATGTGGATGAATCTACTTTACCCACACTTGTTAATGGGTCCATTTTCGATAAATATATCGTTTTGTCTTTATAGTTATTTTGATTATTATTTAGTGGTTGACTCGCCGGCAGGTCATGGGAATAACGCCCCCGGATCGCTACTTGGCATCGTTTACGGTCTGAACTATGGTGGTATCTGATCGTCTTCGAACCTCCGACTTTCGTTCTTGATTAATAATAATAACATAACCTGACAAAGGTCCAAGGGACCGAAACGTTGTGCTCGTGCTTTCATTAAATACGACTATGCAAGTGAAGACAGTGTGTGGGAGCCGTTTTTGATCCTTTCGTTCTTGATTAAAACAGAAGTACCGGTAAGCGATCCGATCGTTTTGGCTAATGCTGCGTTCCAGGCAGGCTTTTGAAACTGTAAATTCACGACTTACGACTTTGTAGCGTTCCAGGCAACCCACTCGTGTTTTTCCGACCTGTTTTACCAGTGAAAGTCACTATAACGGCCACTCGCAACATCCTACCCGTGAACTCGTACCAGATTGAACTGGTACGAGTTCACAGGTCGGAAAAACACGAGTTACGAGTTGCCTTGAACGCACCATAACGTCTTGTCAGCCGATGGAGTTAGCAGCCCCCGCCCTCGTCATGGATCTATTGGTCCTCGTCCCTACGTCACCACATTCAGGCGCATCCCTTGGCTGCACACACAGCCCTGCATGCCGTTCTCTCTCCTCATTGGATAAAACTTGTAGGATACGAGAAAAGTTTTCTCCTCGGCTCAGAGCAGAGCAGAGGGACTGAGAGACCCGTGTTTTGGTCCACTCTATGTAAGTGATTGCTGTGGGAAGATATAACTATTTAAGACTTATATTAACACAAAAATATCGCTTACTTCTGCTTTAATAAAAACATTCTTGGCAAATGCTTTCACTCTCGGCCGTCTTGCACCAGTCCAAGAATTTCACCATGTGTGCCGAGGCTCATGGGAAATGTAGTGCGAAAACACTTTGCTTTCTGAAACTCCTTGTAGTCCCTTTAAGTATCAATGAAATGATTTCTCTAGAAAAAATATACTAAGGAGAATCCTAACTAACTAATACTTTCAAAACAAAATTAGAATTTTGAAAAAAATACCTCAAAAAAAAAAAAGAAAACGCTGACAGACACAAACTTATTCACAGCAGCCAGACCACCAGACGGACAGGCCAGGCAGTAAGACAGGCAGCCAGAGAGGGAGGAATAAACAAAAAACATGCATGAAGAGTCGGGCAGTCATTCAGTAAAAGGCAGCCAGAACCATATGTGGGAGCATTAACAGGGGAACCAAACAGAGGTCAGAGGTCAGGTGGGATTTGGGTTTCCGGCTTCTAGACCCCAGTGGAGCTCAAACATGTCCCACCCCACCACCACCACCACTACCTCAGAAAACCATCATCTCTGCCTGGATCTGTTCTGCTCTGCATCCGCTACTACTAACACACCTGTGTTTCACAGTTTTTATATCATCCAGAGCTGCTACTGCACCTGGAAGAATTAACCATTCTTATTTATTTGAGCAACACCGTCTAGATGCTGTTGCTGAACATGGTGCCCAGCCTGAGGAAATGTCTAAATGTCTGAATGAGAATGAGGACACCTATCCTCTCTGTGGCCGATGAGGTTATTGTGGTTTGTCTTTTTCTTATCCTTGACCTCTTTTGTTCTTTATGCTTGGTGATTGCGTCAAAGGTTCAAGTTCACAAAATTGAAAGGGTAATTACACGTTCACTCACTCAGCTCCTGCCAGGTTCATACAAGCAAACACGCCTGCCTGAAAAACTGTATTTCTGTGGAAAGACACAGCCACGGCTGTATGCTGTCCGTGCATGTGTGTTTTTCATACATGTCATTGTTTGCATTACTTTCGTCTGGATGCACATGTGTGTTTTTCTATGTCCTCTGCACTGTACGGGGTGCATGTGTGTGTGTTTATGTGGGGGCTGCTCCCAATGCAGCACTCTTTATAAACATATCAGTTGGGCTGACAGTGCACAGTGGGAGGGAGAGAGTGTCTTGAGACAGCCTGGGACAGAGGCCTCATAAAAAATCACTTCTAATTTATTTCCCTCCAAATTGGAAAGTGCACGCTCACACCTGACTAAATCATCACGCGTCAACTGGAGACGGCCCCCCACTGCACGCTGACGAAACCCGATCCCAGTTTTGCCGCGCAGGCCCAAGCCAGGCCTGGCAGAGAAAACACAGTGTCATGGCGCATACATACACAGTCCTTAATGGCTTTTGCAGATGTGCTGCTCCCGATAGCCCCTCCAAAGCCTTATCCCCACTGCTCCCTCCCTCCCTCCCTCCTGTGTGCTCAATCTGGCCCCCGCTGGCCAACAGGGCTTTATCAAATTTTTCATTTCACCCCGTTTTTTGTGGTTCGCGTGGCCTCCACATGCCCTCCTGCTCTTTCCCACCAACTCACCCTCCCCTTTTCCACCTCTTTGCTCATCTTTCCTAGTCATTTCCCCTTTGATTTGCACTCCATTTCTTGATCTTCCCTCCCTTGTCTCATCTGTCACTCTGCTACCAGGCCTGAGCTTTGCATACATGTGGAACAAGTCTTTCTCTCTATCTTTCCTCCTGTGTTTCTCTCCATCTCTGTCCTATGTCTCTCATTACGTACTCCCCCTTTGTTCTAATGTGAAACACCCATGTAACTACAAAGCATTAGACACACCAATCAAAAGGCTAACAAATACTGCAGAGGTAGTCAGTCTGACTGGTAGAGGCCAACAAAATGTTCATGTGTGACAGGATATGTTTCTGCATGATGCCACTCCAACACAACAGCAAAGCACAGGAGCGTAAAGAAAGCCGAACCTGACTCCTTAAAATAACACACATGCTCGCTAAAAGACACAAACCGTATGTTGTGCTGTTCATTTAAAAAATGCTTTTTGGCTAATATGTAAAAGTTGGCATTTGCAAAAAAAAATGTGAAAAAAGTTCATGAAAAAGATTCTGATGGATCAAAGTCCTATCATCAGCGTCATAGTGCCAGTTCCCCTATAACTCAGCCAAAACAGAATGCACAAATAATAAAGAATACAAAGCAAAGAATGAAGCATCCCACAACCTCTACTGCAAGACCAGATTTTAAAAAACAAAACAAACAATGACAAAAACAAATCACTTATGTACAATGTTGAACTGTGCAACAGAAAATTAAGAATTTCCTCATGGCTGCTACATCAGAAAACATCTGCCCCATCTGAAAGGGGTATTTAAATGACACACTCTGAGCTACAGCCTCATGAGAACATGAAATATTAACACAGATGACAAATGTCAACAACAATAAACTTGTTCCTCTTCAAAATAACTTTTCCCAGCTGATTCCTCCTATTCAAACAAAACCACAAATCATTCTTGAACTACTCTTGCAGACACAAAATGCTTCCAAGTTCACCAATGCACAAACACTAAATAAAAGCATCCTCTTCCTCAAACCAAAGGAGTCATTTTAAAGTTGTTTAACTTTTTTGTTCGTCTGTCCAAAGATGGCACTATACCTGACCTCGATATATCTAAAATATCCATAAAGCACATCTTCATAACAGGACACCGATAAGCTCATTGTTGTAGGCCTACTGTGTTTTAGTGCTGGTACGTTTTTCCATTTTTCCCCTGACCTAATAGCCTACTGAGTTTTCAAGCTTTTGTGCAATGGATCACAAAAAAATACATGCCAAACAAAGTAAGTGTGTTTGGGCATAAGCCTGATGTGCAAAAAAAAAAGCCCAGTTGGGCTCTGGGCCTTCTCCATCTATTGACGTCAGCACGTCACCCAGCGCCGCCCTCCTGCTAGTTTGGCGCGCGACAACACAACTATTCAAAATGGAAGTAGGAACACTTTTTTTCTCTCTTTTCCTTTTGTAGCTACATCGAAAAATACACTATTTCACTGCTTGAGTCCTGTGCTGCAAGGACTGCTTCAAAACCATGCACATCATTGGATATATTTTGGCAGACCTGTAAGTAGGCTATTATTCTGGATTTGTAATGTTTAAATGGTCGCGAGTGACGCAAGTGTAATTTATTCAGATTTATCAGCGTCGTAAACCAGCGAGAGAGTGTTAGGTGGTTTCCCTACCTTTGAAGTCCACTAGTCGGTCCATTCCTGGACTGTTGATATCCCTTTAGTCGTGTGCGCAGATAAAAATGTGGTCCAGGTTCACAGTAGGCTACTATGCTGTTGAGTCCATTGCAGTCTGTCCAGCCGCTTAATTTCAGCTTTTTCCTCCTTCCACTGCCTTCTGGTGTTTAAACTCCTGCTGCGGTCGACCAAACCGATAAAGCAGAACCACGTCGATTAGTATAATCCCCACACACCACACCTGTATGTTTTGAGGTGCGCGAGAAAAAACGTCACCATGGAGCTGACCAATGGACTGTGATTGGTCAGCCTCAGAGGAGGGGTGTGCCTTAAAGAGCCCTGATCCCTGTTTCTAAAAATGTGTTGGGAACATTGAAGCCTAATCCAGTTCAGCAGATGCTACATTAATTGATTACCACTATTACTTAACTTCAATGCCCTGCTGGATTAGTTTAACTATGAATCTATTAAACATCACATTCATTCACACAGCAATAACATTTTTTAATGTGGGTAGATTCAGAGTAAGAGTCCCAAAATGTTACTCTTAAAACTAAAAAGAAAAAAAAAAGAAGATGGAGATGATGCTTCCAAATGTTTTTTTTTCTTCAGTTTTAGAGCAGTAGAAATAAACTGTGAACATATAACACCGATATGTCGCCATTACCCTTTTATGCATTGATATGGGTAGTGAAGTTGTCACCAAACACTTATTGTTAAACACTGAGAAATTATGAAGCAGTGTTTTCTTTCATCTCAACTCGTGTGTCTGACCAAAAAGTCCAAAAAGTTAGTCTCTTGTAGCTTGCCTCTAGCTTTTGGCCTCCACCAACTTCTGAGAAAAAAATCTGGCTTTGCACCACTACGTTCATCAGCTAGTTGCTTATTGCCTGTCTTGTTTGATGCTGAGCAGGTATTGTGCAGAAGCGTTTTTGAATGAAAACTGAAAAAAAAATTCAAATTTGCTATAAAGCTCTGTATAGCTGGGACTTCATGTGTGAAATTGCAGTATCAACAAAAGGTGATGTCTATTGTGCTCAGTTAATTGTGTAATTTTCAATGTCCTCTTGATTTCACAAAGGCGGCTCAAGTTTAATCGAACACAGAACAGAGACTCACATCTAGCTAGCTTTTCCTCCAGAAAACCTACACCAGTTGTTTTTGCTGACTCATCAGAGTGTGCATAGCCCGACACGTCTGACCGACCAGTCACGCGTGTGTATTCCAAACACTGCTGTGACCTTCAACCTTCCCACCACAAATACTGTTCCCCGTCATTATCTAATGAAGACGACGGCTGAGGAGTTGCAAAGCAAACACAACAACAAATCCCAGCATGCCATGTAAAAACAAAAAGTGGCGAAAGAGACCGAGAGAGCGAGGCAGAAAAAATCACTGAACCACATCATGTGCACTCCCAGAAAAGTTCACAAGTAAATACGAGCTGATAAATGGAACAAGGACGTGCTCACATGCACCCATATACTTCACAAGGACCCACACACTGGTCTCCGCACCACATAAATTTAACATCAAAATGTGGAAGTCAAGCAAACAGCGTGATTGCATTGTGAAGACTTTTTCTCTCCGCTGAAGTGGACACTGTCAGGCCTGCTTGTTGGTCTTTGCTGATGTGGCTGTCTGTATTTTATTGCAAGTAGAGGACAGGGTGCTCAGATGTTGAGGTCACTGGGAAACAGTTTACAAACTCACTCCAGGACTTTGAGGTCAGGAGCAGAGGGCAACAAGAGGCTGGGAGGACAGGACAGAGACACACTTTTGTTTTTGGAACTTCGTCTAGTTCTTTTGTTTTGTTTTCTCAATTTTCTTGTTTTTCTCTGTCCCTGTATCCCAAAGTGCAGTAGGCATTAAATCATAATGAATCATACAAAAGATTATAATCAACTTAATGCAGAAAATGTATCTCTCTTGCAATATATTGTGTTGACATTCAGTCAACAGTGCTTTGGCTAAAGCCTGGACCAGAGCGATATGTTATATCTATCGCTCTGGCCTGGACCATTTGCCGTCCTTACATGAATAATTTCCATAACAGTCTTTTTTGGTTTAGGCATCTCTGTCTCTGTGTCTATCTCCCTATCATGCTTCTGTCTCTTGTTTTCAGGGATGAGTAACTGTATCACTGCTGTCTTGGTAAGCAGATGGTCAACTCTGTGTAACCCATAATAATCCAGGCAGTTGAGTCGCTCCTTGGCGCTGTGGCGTCTTGGTACTGTCACTTCAGCATTCAGGACAGAGCTGTAACAATTGAATCATGTCACCTTTATCCTCTTATTTCATCTAATACAGGATGTTCAGTTTGTCATAAGACCTAAGACCTTTTTTTTTTTTATTGCCCTTTTTGAATCTTCACACCCATGGTGCACCCACACAGATGTTATCACTTTTACTTCTGAGTGTAATGCACCTCCCACACTCAGGCCTGTGGGCAGATAAATAGTGCTGTCAATCCAAATACAGTTTACTGCTACTGCCACTGTTCACAGTCCCAGTGCCAGACTGCTTTGACAGGGTGAGTGTTAAGAGATGTTGACTGCCAGATTTCAAGACTTGTGACTGGGCACTCCCCTAGTGTTTATGACTGTATGATAGCAAGCACTGTTTTAAAACTGAAGCCAGGCAATCTATAGCCCATAATGTATTTGATTTTTAAACTATACCCCCGCCCTCTCATTGGAGGACAACTTAATGTATTTAATTATTATCTATTCTTACATGCTGGTTTATTCAAAATAAGATATTGAATTATTTAAATGAATGAGGGAAGTAACTGCTCTACCTGCTGTATCCTGTTTTTTTTTTTTTATAGGATTCAGACAAAATAATCAGAAATAAATATTTATTATTTGATGAAGGAGAACATTTTGGGAGGGCAGTCAGATCAATTGGTGGGGTATTTCCGAGAGTCATGCCCAGTTGTTAAAGCAGAGGTAAGCGGAATGTTTGTGTTAATATAAGTCTTAAATAGTTATATCTTCCGACAGCAATCACTTACATAGAGTGTTTGGTCTGAAACACGAGTCTGTCAGTCACTCTGCTCTGCTGTAAGCTGAGGAGAAAACTTTCCTTGTATCCTACAACCTTTATCCAATGAGGAGAGAGAACGGCATAAAGGGGCGGTCCTCTCTGTGTGTGCAGCCAAGGGATGCGCGTGAATGTGGTGACGTAGGGACGAGGGCGGGGACTGCTAACTCCATCGGCTGACAAGAAGTTAGCCAAAACGACCGGATCGTTTACTTCTGCTTTAATGTGGGATATTATTAATGCTGTTAGATTTCTAGCAGCACACATTCGTCATACTACTTGATTAAGCTTGGTCTCACGTGGTGCTTCCGTGCACAGCCCCACCTTCCTTCAACCTGGACACAGGGTTTAATTTGCCTGAAAACAGCTGTGCATAGGGAGCGTCCAGTAAAAATTCATAGGAGTGAGTTACACCAGAGGCAGCTGCATCCAATAAGGCTCTGATTAAAATTCCCAGATCTGAGAGATTTATCCACAACAAAAAATTTGACATGTTATGGCAGGAAAAGCACAGATGTAACTAATAACATTTACAATGCCTCTATCCCATCGAGGTGTACCAGTAATCAGTGCCAGTGATCCAGCATGTACTGTACCAGGGCCGTGGTGGCTCTCTATGGGTTGTACCAGAATTGCTTTGTTTTTATTTAGTTGTTTCGTTGCATGTGGCCAACACATATGCATATTAGTGTGACAAAACAATGTGTGTGGTATGTACAATTTTATACATGAAATCAACCCTCCTCCCTCACTGGTTGTGCAGTAAATCTCCAGAGTAGTGACCTGACAACCTACAGACCAATTCCCTGTCCTCTCATATCCTGGTGTTTGTGCACAGAGGCCACTGGCCGGGCCAGGGCAGGTGAAGCCCAGAACTCCATTACATAACAACTGAGGAAGTCATCCGTCAGTGTAGTGGAGCAGCATGGCACTCAACTATGTCCCGCTTCTCTCTCTCTCTCTCTCTCTCTCTCTCTCTCTCTCTCTCTCTCTGTCTGAGGGGGCTGTAGTTTCCAGTGTGTGAGGATGACAGCGCAGTCAGCCTGAAGTGTTTGTGTAAGCCTAAATCAGTTTGAGAAGGGTGGAAACAATCCAGGGAGCTCAAGAGTGTGTGTGTGTGTGTGTGTGTGTGTGTGTGTGTGTGTGTGTGTGTGTGTGTGTGTGTGTGTGTGTGTGTGTGTGTGTGTGTGTGTAAGTGTGTGTGTGTAAGTGTGTGTGTGTGTGAGTGTGTCTGTCCCTAATGATTTATCGTGACAAATGATCAGCCATAAGCAAACAACAAGCAAGCCATCCATCTGTGCACACAAACAAACAAACAAACACACAAACAGAGGAGACCGACAAACAGGCTGTCAGGCAGAGTGATGGGTGAGTTTAAGATGATCAGTCACAATTATCAGCACAGCGTCATTTAACTGTGATCAACATTTCAGAGTGCAACACAGTGTACGTGTATGTGTGTGTGTGTGTGTGTGTGTGTGTGTGTGTGTCTGTAAATCAGTGCATCTACACATGTATGCGCACCCACCTGCATTCATGAGCGTGTGAACATTTTTTGGGGGTATGAATTTGTGTGTGCGTGTGTGTGTGGTTGCCAGTCTGATCGACATATGTGCGTGTGTCTCTGAGCGAGCAAGTGTGTGTGTGGGATGTAACCCAACCCGGAGCGGCACAACACAGCAGCCTGTTCAAAGGCCTGTTTGTATTATTACAGCTTGTCCAGCTGCTCAGGACAGACAAACAAGACTTAGAGCTCCGAGCAGCAAAACACAGACCTCCCACCCCATCACAGAAACCCCTGTGGCCTAGCCCAACCCAGCATTGTGGCCCAGAAATGGACAAACAAACACCTACACATAGACAAACTGCCAGACATGAGAGAAGACGTTTTGTCCTAAATGGATGAGGGATGAATGCAAATTCAAGTCATCATCGAAGGGAACATTTCCCCATGTTTCTTGTTTTTTACTTACTGCAAAAAGACATTTGAATTAATACCAAAGTCGACTCCATATTTCATTGAATGTAGGACTTTCCATGATGCAAAGCTTTGTTTCCAAATTGATAATGTTCATTTATTTACAATAGATATGGTATACTTGTGTCAACATTTGTATAGTGAGGGCCAGTGGTTCCCTCCCCTCCCCATACTCTCCCCATGACCAGTATGGAAAGTGCCTATACATTTCTACAGCACACTGTAATGAGTAACGTTACCTCCTGTCAAAATATTGGGTCTCCACTCCACATTTGCTTTTCAAATCTCACACACTACATTGAGCAATGATCTTAAAAACAAAATATTGCTTTATATACATCAACTTAGAAAGCTGATGAAAATTAATGCCTGTATTTTTAGTGCAGACTTTTTGTCAGCAATATTTCTTCTCAGTGTATACTCAGCGTGCACCCTGTTGCCCTCTTAACAGCGCTCTCCTCTGGAGCTCTCCCCAAATGGATCTGATGGTGGTGATTAAGATCACAGTAAGCTAACACTCTAGCTCCCTCACACCTCTCCCTCCTCCTTTACTCCTCTTGTCTCTCCTTTCCACCGCATCCCATGCCCATTCTTCCTCCCCTTCCTCTTCTATCCTTGTCACCCATCCTCCATCCTCCTTGCCCTTCCACTCCTTATCCACCCCACTCCTCCTCCTCCTCCTCCTCCTCCTCCTCCCTCTTCTCCACCTCCTCACTCCCTGTGCTCCTGCTCCCTCTCCCTCTCTGACTCAGGGTCCCTGTGTGCCTGTATGTAACATCAGTAAAGCTGTCAGGGAGCCAGGCCAAGGTAAACAGCCCAGCACTGGGTTCAGGGGTGATGGGGGCCAAGATGTTTTTCCTCAGGAACCCAGGGACCCCCGGGGGCTTCTGGCTGGGGCCAGTGAGGAGCAGAGGGGGGAAGACGATCCCCTCAGTTGCCCCCCACAAGAACACACACTGGCCAGTCTTTCTCCTTTATTCTCTCTCTCTATCTCCATCTTCTCTTTTGCCCTTTTGTCTCTCTCCTCCTCATCGCTCTCTCCTTGTGGTTCTTTCCCTTTCCGCATCTGTGTACACAAAACTCTTCAACAGCATCTCTTTCTCACATATACAGTGATTCATCAGTGCTCTCGCACACCCCTGCACTCACACACTCACACATTTTTCTTTCCTAAATCATTCCGGTGTTGGCACAAAGAGATATGCATGTGTCCCATATATATACAGTGTGCAGTACATGGGAGATGCTGAAATCATAAATATCATTTTATTTCCAAACACAAGCCCCTCTTAGTAAAATGACATTTTTAAAGGGAGAGCTGGAACGGGAATTTGGCTTGATGTGCTTCTGGAGGTATTCAGCAAATCAATTATGTTACTTGAAGAAGAAAGGAGGGAAAAAGAAATAGGAGAAGGTAGGGGGATGTCAAGAGGAGAGAAACAGTAGACAAGAGAGGGGAGAAAGGGATATAGAGAAAAGAGAAGGAGTGAAAGGGTGAATAAGGAAAGGATAGAAGGAGATAGGTAGGGAAGTGATATACCTCACCCAGGCATGACCCCTCTCAGCCCCAGTGAGCTGCTCCCTCTGAGGGAGGCAGACGGCCCAGAGTAGGAGAGCAAGACGGGGACCATCCAGAGGTTGCAAATCAGATGCAGTACTAAAAACATAGCAACTGGGAGCAACAGAGACAGAATGAGGAGAGAGAAAAGAGACAGAGAATGCTGGGAGTTAAAGAAGAGGCAAAAAAAAGGTTTTTAAAAAAAAAGAGTGAAGATGGATTTAATGGAGCAAGGAAGTCAGAGAAGAAATGCAGGAGGCAGAGAGAAAAATTGTTGAATGAAGACAGGAGCCGGTCAAGCCAAGAAAAGCATGTAGAATTGAATTAGGGGAGGGAAAGCCACCGAGCAAACCGAGAGGAGAGGACAGCAGGGGCGCAAGGAGGAAGAGGAGGACCATTACCCTTCGTACATCAGCCGTTACATCCCTTGGCGGCTGTCAGGGGGGGAAAAAGAGAGAGGAAACATCACAGAGTGGATGGAGGGATTAGGATAATTGGAGAGGAGTAAGAAAGGGAGAGCAGATTCAGCGGAAAGAGAGGTTAAGACCAGACTTTATTTGGAAATACTGTTTGTTTAAACCTTCTCAGAGTAGCAGGTGGGTGGGATTTGGAGTGTTGGTGGGGTTGAAGGGTCTTGGAGTGAGTTTAGACGGACCAGAGTTTGACAGAGTCTCTGAAACATGTCAAAGATTTGATTGTCAGAACTGTTAAACTGCATAAGTAATGCCACATTTTTCTAACTGTGGGCATTTGCCATAAAATCAGTGTCTAAGACTTTAGCAAGTATTTCCTTTTGTGATTAATAGTTCATGTGACTTCATCTGAGCTAAGATGTTGTGATCTAAATTTAAAAACGGTATGAATTATATGCTTTTTGACTTTTTTAAAGAACGATTTGTCTCATTTCTTAGTTTAATCCTGCTCTGTATTTTTCTTGGTTAGACTAGACAGGAAGCAACAACTCTTCCACCACACGTGTTCAATGGGACACTTTATCTGGAATTTCCTGATAACGCATGAGGCAAAAAGATGAGAAAGTGGGAGAGAGCCTCAGACCAAGAGCAAATTAATTGTATCATTTGATCAATGTCTAGCCGACACTAATATGTAACAAACCAGTTAACATTCCAGTCTGCAGACCTGAATCTCAGACCTTTTACTTACCTGGCTTTGCCACATCATCAGTCATGTCTCCATTTTCACTACAGGCAACTCTCTTCCTCCTCTTCTTTCTCTTCTCATCTCCTCCTCTTCCTGTTCCTGTTTCCCAGCAGCCCCACAGACTTCCTGTTGCTGCTCCTCATCAATCGCCCACTGCTACAATGGTCTGTGACAGAGCACTGACAGGCCTATGACAGGCCTGCCACCCAGACAGCCTGTCCCAGTACAGCCAGCTCATAATATGGGAGAAGACAAACAGACATGAACATGCACAATTCACTTTCCTCCTCCCTTAAAGGGATACTTCACCCAAAATCGATAATTCACCAATTTTCTACTCACAGTCATGCCAAGGAAGGGTTTGGAGAACTTTATGAGTTATCAAAACGCTTTTGGAGTTCAGGGGGGGGTCCGGCTGGCAACAGATTTTCATGTAATGGCGGCGGATAGTGCTCACTTTTGAATTGTCCAAAACACACACTATGAAACATCCAAATACCCCCATACTGCTCGTCCGTACTGACCCAAGTGTCCTGAAGTGGCTCTGTTGATGTTTGTGCGCATGTGCGAGATTTGTTGCGAGATGTTCCCCCCTGGAACTCCAAAAGCGTTTTGGTAACTCTGAAAGTTCTCCAAACCCTTCCTTGGCATGACTGTGAGTAGAAAATTGGTGAATTATCGATTTTGGGTGAAGTATCCCTTTAACTTTGGTGGCGCCGTCTCTGCTTTTTCTAAGGCAAAGCCACTGCTTGCTTACATGCATGGTGGCCATGATCACATCCCTCCCTGATCAAACTGTACAAACCTTTCAGCATGGTTCCAGTTGGTCTCTCTGTCAACTTCTTTGGTCCAGACCAAAATATTAGAACAGCTATAGATTAGATTGCCATTTTTGTGCATGGTCCCCAGAGGAGGACCCCCACTGGCCTCATTGATCAAATAACTTCTTGAATGCCCATAAAGTTGACATTTGTAGTTTTGAGAGACATTTCTCAACTACATGATGGATTGTTGTGAGTTTTTTATACAAGCATTCATGTCCACTTCAGAATAAACTGTAATAACTTTGATTTTCATCATTAGGTCAAAATTTGGAAACCCTTTAATTTATAGGCCACTAATTACATGATAATAAGCCAAGAAATAACAATTAATTGCATAGTAATGTCAAGAAATAACCTAGGAAATAACGGTCAATTTCATAGTAATGTCATGTTTTTCATAACAAGCAAAAGATTACACATGCTTTTCATGCTTTGAATTTTTTGGGAAAGCCATAATCTTTCTCCACCAAGTCCTTGCAATTATACGTTATTTCTGGGCTGTTTCTACGCAATCAATCGTTATTTCTTGGCTAGGCTATATTTCTCAACATTACTATGAAATTGACTGTTATTTCTAGGCTATTTCTTGACATTACTACACAATTAATTGTTATTTCTTGGCTATTTCTTGACATTATGATGTAATTAACCAGTAAATTAAAGGGTTACCCAAATTTTCAGTTTGTCAGAGACTTTGATCTAAGACAAAATGCTTGCAGAATGAACAACAATCCTATCAGCCTCAGCTGTTTTTTATTAGTAAATAGCAAATAGCCTGTGGTGCTAATGTTGCCATTTAGCTCAGACTGCCACTGTGCCCAAGTGCAGCCCCACAGAGCAAATAGCATGGCTGCCGACTCGGAGTCTAGTTATTGTATCATTATATTTAGTGGTTCCAGGTTTTGACCATGTTCCTATTTGAATGTTGACTTTCATAATATTGCATTGTATCAACAAGCTATATTAGCTAGGCGGCATGTGCTTATTGATGCTGTTTTTGCTTCTCTTGTGGTGTTGAATGATGGCTGCATTTACCCTAAACTTTGACAGCTTTGTTTCACTGTTCATGCCAAGAGGCGTTTGACTGTTAGTTAACTTTTAATTTTTAGTGAAGATTTAGTGAAGTCAAGTGCCAAACCATAAACCAACCATAAAGTTATCCTTTGAAAACAATTCTCTAACCTTTCATCCGAATTTATGGTTTCTTACTAGAGTTACATTTTCAAGTTAGAAAAGAACACATATTTCAAAATAATGTTGATACAAAATCCAGTATGTCTTGGATTAACATTATCTTCTCACACATAACATGTAATCTTCATTTTTGCGTGTTTTCTCAGCAGACCTAAATTTTATGGGAATGTTTGGGATAATTGGGTTGTAGTTATCAAATCAACAGAATCAAAGTTTGTATAATTACTTCACATTAAACCATCAACTCCAATGATCCCACAAAAAATATTAGTGACTGGAAAGATGTGAATAATTGTAACTTTTTTTTTCTTCCAATTTTGCTACGGCCAGAAACAGTAATTTGCTCATAAAACAGACACCAGTGCATAACCCAGAGAGTAAAGATTGACCTTTTACAGCTGCATATAACCAATGAGCAGGACGCATTTACACATGCCTGACAAGATGAGTAAACAGTCACACTTTGGTCTTTCACTTCAACTGACCATTTATTGGTTTCACAATGTCGGTCAAACACACCACTGCAGTAAGTGGAAAGCAAAAGAGTGGCACCACATCATCAGATACAAATTTTTAATATATTGGTGGGAAAAGTGGGAAATATGACAGATGTAGAATATTATATCTATGTCTTTGAGGCTCTCTGAAATATAGCTGCCTAATTCTGCTCTTCTGCCGCCCCTCCTTCTATCTCTCTCTCTCATACACACACACACAACCCCACTCTTGATCTACTTAGATGTGCAACATCTAACTGCCACTTAACCTCACTTTCTCTACTTACCCATCTGCTCACCCCTCCAGCTTCCAATCCATCATCCAGCCGTGCCTCCCGCCTTGTGAAATGACTCTACTAGTCATGAACAGCATTAACCTCCCCCCATCCAAATGTACACACGCACACACACATGCACACACATGATCAGATGCCCCTTTACCTCTACTCAGAGTGCAATCTCGGGCTACTTCACCCCTGCATCAGCCTCTCACTGTGGAGGCTGTTGTTTCTCTGCTCTGCTTTCCTTTCTTTACGTGTGACATTTCTCCTCCGTGAGGGGTGTCAGAGTGGCCTTATCATCTTTGGCCTTTTTAATTCAGCTTGCCTTTCAGCTGTGGTTTTCTGTGAACTCTCTTATACCCACACACACACATGCACATACAGATATACTCACATATGAAAGAATACACTCCATTATAATACATCAGTACTGGATTTGAGCTTTCCATCCTCATTGAAAAGAATAGACACAAACAGGGTTAAACATTATGTTGCAGCTTTATTCTTTTTTTTTCATGAGGTGAAATTTATAACATAAAATGGAACAGAGAGAGTACAATAGCAATGTAAAGAAAGGCCTTGTGTGCTTGTTCTAGGGCTTTTTCTTTGATGAGTCTGTTTGTTGACGTGTGAGAGATCTGAAGGGAAGCTCTTTGCAGAAGCTGCCATTCATAAGACTCATATTATGTTTTGTCTACCTGTATGCACGGCTACACTTGACCACATAAAAGCTGAGCAAGTCAAATATGAGCTGATATGAAATACCTTTATAAATTTAAACCTCCTGAAACTCACTGACTTTAATGCATAACCCATGATATAGAGGGAAAAAATAGCAGTGGGGAGATAATAAATGTCTGTAGATATAAACCCCACTGCACCAACTCCAGGGAGGTGAATTTGGGAAAGAATATTTTAACATTTTTGAAATATCTGTTTTCAACTTTTTCCCCATCTCTCTTCATCTTTATTTCTCTCTCTGTGCCTTGACTCTTCCTGTACGCTCTGCCTCTCCAGCAAAGTGGCTGCTCGCAGGCCGTGACGCTGCCGACTCTATAACTGCTGTTGTAGCTCCTCAGGGCTCTTATGTGCTGGAGAATCATATGGGCCTACATTGTGTGCAATTGTGCAGGCACTTTCAGTCAATAACTCACATAGAGGAAGGTGTCCATATTTCAAAACTGCATACTCCACTAACCAAGTTTAAGCAAGAGAACCATTATTACACAATACAAGCTAAATGATTGTTTTTGTTTAAACAACACCTTTGGCTGAACCTTAAAAATCACCAGTGGCAAACACAATCATACATTAAATCATTTTAAGAACTCCTAATCAAGTTGCTGTTATGTTATAACTAATTAATTAATGATTTGATTAAACATTTTAAAGGCTGACACATTCACTTCTTCTATAGCTCTGGAAAATAAATGAAACTAATCCAAACAAATCTCTCATAAAGAAACAAAGTGGTCCATGTGATTAGTGCTGTCACTTGACATGAGGTCCTATGCCTACATGTGATTTCCTGTGTATGCAAGCACGATCCTCGGGGTATATTGTGTGCACAGTGTGCATATCTGTGTGTTGCAGTCCCGTCCTCGCTGCATGTCAGATCAACGTTGGTGGCAGAGCGTGAACTGCAGAGGAGGAGAAAGTGAGGTGTTGGGGGTCCCTGGTGCAGAGCTGGGAGGGTGGGATGGATTCAAGCAAGGGTGTGTGTGTGTGGTGGTGGTGGTGGTGGTGGTGGTGGGGGGGCGAGAGAGGAGAGATGGTAGAGATAAACATGGACGGCACGGACACAATGTCTAATGGCAGTTCCAGCTGAGAAAACAAAAATACCCGAGGAACACAAAAACCTGAGGGGTGAAAAATATGCAGGTCTGGCGAGAGGTCACATTCCCCACCGTATCTAATTCAATTTTACAAACTGTAAGAAAACACGCTGCTGCTCTCCAAGCACTGGCTGCAGATATCTCCTTTTTACACTTCACAATCAAACTATCCACATCTTCAAATTAGTCCAAAAGTTGGGTGAGATAATGCCACTTTCCTCCAATGCAGTTGTACTTGTTTGGCAAATATGACGTGGAATAGCCTTGAACATTGTGCCAATATTTGAAAGAGAGTTAAATTAAGAAGATTAGTAGCCTAGATAGCAAAAAAAAAAAGAAGTCATTCAATGGTGTGTTTTTTTTTCAAGGAAATGAAAAGGCAGATTAAAACTCAACAAGAGGGGGAAAGGATTATTGCTCAGCTTTTATCAAAATCACAAGGTGCACAATAAGCAGAAATTCCATAGTCTGTATGAAATCCACTACTGTAAGTGGCTACATTGGATTGCAATTCCATTAGGCGTTTTAAAGCAGCTCATCCTTATACTGATGCAACTTTGCTCTTATTCTGGATGGTTGTAGTGTTGGATTGTGGGGCTAGTGGGACACAGTATCTTGTGCTGAGTGTGTAGACCTGTTTGAAGAAGCCACAACAAGCTGCAGAGAGCTGCAGTCTTGCTGGTGGTCTGCACAGGCCTGGTAAAGACATTAGTGCAGCATTCTGAGAGAACGGGGAGTCCCATAGACAGCGCTCACTTCTCTAAATAAACATTAGTCTTAAAAAGTTTGGCCCCACGACCTCAGCATGATCGCATTTCACTCTGGATAGTAAACTTCAATTTTATCGCGAGGTTTTCCCCCTACTTTTCGAAAACACACTTTCACGCTGAAAAAGATTAGATGTCTACTTAAACAAAGTTTCATTTTCACCTTTCCTAAGGGACACAGGGGGCTGCTGTGTCCTTGGTATTTCTTATATCACACCCAGAACTGACTTTTGTTGAACCTTACTGACTTAGCCTACCTCCATGTTTGAAGTAGAAAGCACTGGACATGAGCGCCTATGATATGATAGAAAACATATAAATAGAAATATTTGTCATTGACTTTATGAAAATAGCTTTGTTCCTTATAAGAAAAGTGGTCAAAAAATAATATTAATAAGCAGCGATAGTTGGGGGAAAAAGTTTATTTAATAATACGTTTATTTTTGATGATATTTCCTCCATTTTTAAATTTAAAAAAACGAAAAACACTTTAAGCCAATTAAAAAAAAGGGCAAATCCAAAGGTTTATTACGGACATTCATTCCAAACCACAAAGCATTGCCCTCCACTTTGTCAACTCAGGGGCTCACCCCGTAATTTAATTTAACCCATAAAAGCATGCTAACAATTTCTCTGCGCACGACCCAAGAAACCGTCAAGGGAATAACATTTATATTCTAATAAACTCAATAGGCTAATTATGGCCTATAACAAATGGGCCAGGCCGCTGCCATTACTCTCAGCAGATCCTGGCTGTGAGTCTAATGCGCTGGCATCAAAGGTCAGATGGAAGAAGCCAGTGAAAGCGCCCGCATGGCACAAGTGAGATCAGGCAGCAGCAGCTGCGCCTCTCTATCAAAGAGACGCTGCACGCCGCCTCTCCTTCACCGCGTCCCCGGTGAAGCCAAACCGAGGACACGGCTTGACAAGCGCGAGTCATGCGGCCCAATGTGAGATCCAAGGACCACCAGGGGACGCTGAGAGGCTATTCAGCTGGACCACACGAAGAAAGACAAGGCTGTAGTTTGATTTCATTAGATAGTAGCGCTGTGAGTGGATATGGGTTATATGGTCTCAGTGGTCACATGTTGATTTTACCTCACACCAGCCATGGAAATAGGCTAACCCCTAACCAGAGGCCGTCTCAGCTTCCCTAAATAAAACCACCTGAGCTCCCATCCGTGTATAATACAAAACTGACAATTAAGCTTTAATTTCTGCTCCTGCAAACATGAAAGACTACTCGCTCACTGCGTTCACATTTTGTCTTTCGATCTGAAATGAAATGTTCCATCTCTCTGTGTCATCTTGTGGCAGATCGTATGGATCAAGACATCACTATTTTGTATTCTCATTGATCACTTATCATAGCTTCTTTTTTCTGGGTCTGTTATTTGATTTGTGCGTAATTTGGTGACGGGCCGGTCGGGTGTGAATCATCACCTTGCACAACTCCAGTCAGGGCACGAGATCGCGCGGGTGTGAACGTCTGAGCGTTTTCGTCGTCATGTCAATCAGATGCAGCCACGGCGGCACGTGCACGTCTGTTGTGTACATGCGTGTCTGTAGGAAAAACAAGTAACGCGCACTGTGCGTCAATATGTTCCCAATGTGCGCACACGTCATAGTGAGAGGCTGAGCACCAAAGTCAGATTTTAATTAGTGCACCCTCCACCACAAACTTATTTTATAAGACGTGGATTTAAAATGATATAGGCTACTCCTCTTTTTCTTTTCCTTTTCCAGACTATACAGTAAACACACATCCTCACTCTTCCAAACGACTAAATGTAGCATCACCTGCTATCATATTCTGTTGATCTTTGCAGGATAACATCTGCAGTCATTAATACCCTTGCAGCATGTGTATCCATGATACTGTGTGTGTGTGTGTGTGTGTGTGTGTGTGTGTGTGTGTGTGTGTGTGTGTGTGTGTGTGTGTGTGTGTGTGTGTGTGTGTCAAAGCACGCGTACGCCCTCATCTTTTTTTTTTTTCTTTTTTTTTTTTCCTGCAGCAGGTGTTCGTTTAGTGTGTCAAAGTCGGCGGGGCGAAGATCTTCCAAAGTTAATATTGTGTTTCCAGAGATGATGGGGAGTTCACTGTCCTCGATTTATTTACACATTCTAAATTAATTAAGCGCAGGATTCCTCTGTCTGTTGCAAAAACACGGAGGCTGGAGGGAGACTGGGAGCAGCGAGGGGAGGCTGTGATTTATAGCCGCGGTGCAGCTAGGGCCGCGGCTCGCCTCTCCTCCAGGCCGGGGAGCCGCGGAACGGGCCAACATTCCTCTGTGGGGGCGAGGAGGCTCGTCTGCCGTGTGCAGAGAGAGAGAGAGAGAGAGAGAGAGAGAGAGAGAGAGAGAGGATAAGATATGTACCTAAGTGAGAGAAGTTAAAAAGCGTAGCAACAAATGGCTGCAGGAAAGACTCATATGACCTATGCACCAGCGAGAAGACTATGGCCGTGTGTGTGTGTGTGTGTGTGTGTGTGTGTGTGTGTGTGTGTGTGTGTGTGTGTGTGTGTGTGTGTGTGTGTGGTATCCTGGACGGATGTCCCCAGGAAAATGAGAGTGGGCTGTATTTTCATTATTAACACACTCCAGAGTTTTTCAGTAGGCCGCTATCAGTCACTCTGTTGCTGTTTGGACTCTGTCATTGTCCTTTGGAGCAAACTCTGGAGACGATGTTTAAATGCTAAACTATCTAAAACTGATTTTGTCACTCAGTGATCATCATTAAATATAATTAGGCTAGAGGAACCGGCCTATAGTCAACAGAGAAGCCTATTTATAGAAGCACCTGCCCTGTCCGTGTGCCCTGACTAAATAGCCTGCATCCTATTGCCTTAAAAGTTAGTGGAATGTATTATATGAGGGGAATATTCAGATTACAACCACAACTAGATCTCCATGTATGTCAGTGTTACATTATATTATTATTATATTTTATTTTATTATAAGATGTTAACATAATGAGAAAAAAACCATTTCTCTTAACGAGCGTGACCTTGAAGACCAGCATGAAAACACACACACGCACACACACGTCAGCACACCCTCTGTCTTTGTGTCCTTCAAGACACAGCAGTGCGAGGTGCATCGATTACAGACATAACGTTATTGGCAAGACAGTGAAAGACTGGGGCTGAACGATTTTATTTAATCCCTGCTGCCACTTTCTGTTTAAGGAGAGAATCCCAACGAAAATATAATAATAATAATAATAATAATAATAATAATAATAATAATAATAATAATAATAATAATAATAATAATAATAATCATTAGAAATGTCCTTAATCACTTTCTGTATTATCAGGAGAAAATGTTCAGAAAATGCTCAGAATTAAAGGAAGAGATAAATCTAAATGTATGTTGACATGTAACTCTTTAAATCAATTATTTTGGCATGAAATACGTGTTTAAAGCTGCTATAGGCTCATATGGAAACGGTTAGAAAGAAACTGGAAATGCCTTGAAATTTATAAATGTGTTTGTGGTGACTGTTGAGTCATTTGGCTGTCACTTCACATAACACTCAGTCCTCATTTAGTCTGAGAAAACGTCACGAAATATGACGAATGTCGTGGTGGTGCCTATATAAAGACCCGGTGCCGAACCTGTGGGTGGTCTGGAAGTGACATGCAGCACCATAGAGCTGCGTCTGCATGAAGTATAACGTGTCAATACAATGCGCGGCGATGATGTCCCATTAGGACTTGCATGAAAAATTAAAGGGCGCTTCGCAAGATCCTCTCTGGATGTCTAATGTGCCCAGTGTTGTGGTGGTTGGAGGAAGAGCAAAGGTTCCAGGTCTATTCTGGTCACAAGCCTGTAATCTCACAGTAGACACGCAGAGTGCTGCTGCGCATTTGATCCGAAAAATCCATACAAATGGGTTCAGTCTCAAGTCGTCCGTTTTCAAAGCCTGTGCCTTTGGCTGAACCTCCCCATGGTATATCCACTGCGTGTGTATGTGTATGTGTCTTTGTGTGTGTTATGCTTTGTGTCTAGTGATTTTTTATTGGCTTGCTTTCCGTTCCTGTCGTTACTTAAATGTTTTTTAACCACCTCTACAAACGCTTCATGTGGATTTTAATGGACTGATGCGGTGCGTAATGACTCTTTGTCAGGGCGACCGCGCTGGAGAAAACTTCAATAGTCTGCTAATGTTCTTTCCGCCTCGTTTACGGTGTAAATTTTACGCGGAGGATATCAATTAACATCATGGTGAACGGAGGGGGGCAAATTATTTCTCCAATCTCGATGCGATATTTTTCAATTGCCCAATTTGCACTAACACTAACAAGGAGAGAGAAAGAAAGAAAGAAAGAAAGAAAGAAAGAAAGAAAGAAAGAAAGAAAGGCTGGTTGTGGATAAAGAAAGTAGTCATGTGTTGGTTTTCGTTTCAAAGACTTTCAGTGAGCTGTGCTGAGGGAAAACAGAGGAGTCAGCCCTCCCAACCTTCATCCTTAATAATCATCTGTCAAAACACCCACAAACTAATTTAACCATTTGCACACAGATCTGGCGAATAAAAGAGGCTTTACACCCCCTTCTGCCTGGAAACATGTGCTCCAACAACTCTGAAAAAGACCAATGGGCCTGTTTTCTGTGGCCCGGACGAGTCCCACTGCTTCTTTTATATGGATCCCGAGACAACACAGATGACATGAAAGCGGAGCAAACCGAGGGCCTTTTGAGAAGATTGCTTTTCAGGGTCCAAATGTGTGTGTGTGTGTGTGTGTGTGTGTGTGTGTGTGTGTGTGTGTGTGTGTGTGTGTGTGTGTGTGTGTGTGTGTGTGTGTGTGTGTGTGTGTGTGTGTGTGTGTGTGGTTGGTCCCACAGGGGAGACCGCTCGCTGTGCGCACATTCACTCTCTTTGGGCCAGGGGTCCACACTGACAACATCAACAAACGGCCAAAAAGCCGCATTATGGTGGATTAGGAGCCTGATGAAAAATGCTGCTACAAATTAGCAACGAAAGCCCCAAAGACCGTGGGTATATCCTTGTTCACTTTCAATTACAGACCGCCGAGGCCTGCTAACGTCCCCCATTCATTTAGGCCCTTTGTAACTGGGCTAGAAAATGGTCCTTTACAAGCGAGCAAGAGCCACACAAGAGGAATATACTTGCCCACTGTTGCGTGATATTCATGACTGTTATATACATCAAATCGTGTTTTTGAAATATTTCAACTGAATTTTGTACGTTTCTCACACCTACAAAAGTCTCGAGGAAGCACGCCAAAACGCCTGAACCTTTGTAACCGGTCAGTGTTCACACATCCGTTCATTTTAATTAGACGCTGTGTGATTTGGAGCAAGAACGAACATTGAGATTTGGCCTAAGATGTAAAGATATTCAATAAAAGTTGTTTGTCATCATGTGCATCTATTCAGCTGGGTAAAACCATGCAACATGCATGACAAAATGATTTGAGATCTGTCTAAACAATTAATTTGCAAGATAAATAAATAAATAAATATAGGTTTACATAAACAACACATTGTATAATCTGATTTACGTTGATTCTATTTATGTGCTGGTTTTTAATCCATTAACTGATTTTTTTTTCTTTTTGACAATTTGACGCATCAACTTTCAATGCAATAAAAAAAATTAACGATCTTTTTTTTTTCAAATTCACAAACATTTATTATTCTTGTCATTACAACAAAAAAATGACCTATGAACATTTAGGTGTCTCTCTCTCTCTATTGGCAACACATGACATACTGTATGCTTCACAGATTAAATTGTGAAATAGATAAGGAACGAACAACAATTAAAAAGGTCGAGAGAGGTAATGCGCTCTTTTTTATATATATATTTATATATACCAAAAAACCACACAGCCTACATGTCCAACAACATGAAATGATATTGTCACAAATTCACCATGTAGAGGAGAATCGGAGGGTGGGGGGGTATGTAGGGATGGGGAGAGGGGGCGATAGTGGGAAATGTTTTTGTTTTTTTTCTCTCATAACCCACCCCTCCGAGCCCCCCAACCCCCTCCATCTCCATGTGCTTTCTAAGTAAAAACCTGAGATTGCCGTCTTCTTGTCAGCCATGTCAACAACAGTGCCATTTTTTTTCTCATGACGCACAAAATAATAATAAAAAAAACAATATAAATCATAATAAAATTCTCAGTTATATTTAATTAAAAATCGTCCCCGTAGCCATGACTGACACCTTTTTAACTTATAAAATAATAGGAACCTTTTATTTGTAGTTGTCTTTCCACTGACAAATGAAGGCCACATGCCAGATTGCAGGCCAGCACTGTTAATAATAATAAAAAAAGATCCCTCCGAGTTTCTCTTGCTTTTTGTCTCCCAATATTATACACATATTTACAAGTCATAAATAAACCTTTCTCTCCTCTTACATTGTCAGGAGAGCCAAAACACGCAAGAATGCTCAGCCTACCTTCACATGGGACGACGCCACAATTTACTTTTTTTTTTAATAAAATATCAGTGGTCCATTTTTTAAAAATTATTATTATTCATTTTAGAAAGGGCAAGTGTTCATATTCGGGGTTTTGCTGGAAAATGTCTCACTCTGTGGAGCAGCGTGTAATATGCTGTCCTGTGATAGGTTCAAATGACTGGAAGCAGAGGCCAGCGCTGGGGTCAGCATGGCCAGGATCTGAGCCTGGCTGCTCGGCTGCGCACTGTAAGAAGAGGCGGTGGAGTTGGCTGCACCGATGATATTGTCAATGGAGAACGAAGGTCGACTCGGAGTGCTGGAGTCCGTCTTGAGAGGCGGCAGAGACGGGCTTAGTTGGGGGTAAAAGGGCTTTCTTAAATCGGCCCCTAAAAGGGAAGGCAGTGGATGCGGCGCCGGGAATAAGGAGGCAGATGAGGGCAAGGTGCAGGGGGCATTAGGGAACGGGAATGAACCACCTGTGTGGTGTGGGTGATACGGGTTATGAGCTGCGTGGAAGTTCTGCAGCTGAAGTCCATAGTTGTATCCATACGGACCGTATCCAAACCCGGGTAGGAAGCCACCGGAGTCCCTGAGGATTTCGTTAGTTTGGTGCCTCTTGAAGCGCTTTCTCCTGCGCAAGAAGCTCCCGTTGTCGAACATGTCTGCGGAATCCGGGTCGAGGGTCCAGTAGTTGCCCTTTCCTGGGTTGCCGGGCTCCCGTGGGATTTTCACGAAGCAGTCGTTTAAGGAAAGATTGTGGCGAATGGAGTTTTGCCATGCGGGGAATTTCTCCCGGTAGTAGGGGAATCTGTTGCTGATGAACTCGCAGATCTCGCTGAGAGTGAGGCGTTTCTTGGGGCTCTGCAGGATGGCCATGGTGATCAGGGCGATGTAGGAGTAAGGTGGCTTCACAAGTGCACTTTTTCTGGGCTTGTCCCCCATCACCGTCCCGGCTTCTGCGCTGGACCCCATCTGGTCCGACGGGCAGTCGGAGCTGCTGAGACCGGGAGAGGAGCCCCTCTCGGCGGCGTTCTGGGAGTAATTATCGTCCGAGTCATTGTCCAAGTTGAACTCGTGGTGAATGTACTTTCCGTCCTTCCCGACGGATATGTCACCGCCAACCACATCGATGTCCACATCTTCGGACAATGCAGAGCTGTCGGACATATCCGTCCCTAAAGTCATCCTTGGAGACGCCGCTTCTCTTCCCCCTCTCTCCCAGATTTCCTCCTCCTGTGATCCGGTTAGGCTAACGAGCCGAGAGCGCGCGCACACTCTCTCCCTCTCCCCCTTACAACCACACCAGACTTTTGCTGCAGCTTTATCTCCAACTACTGAATGCACACATGGCTAGAATATTCAAAAGATAAATAACTCTTTGACCTGTTGCTTTGGCGACTCCTGGTCGTCCGAGGCTGGTCAAGCAGGGCCGTGCGAGGTTCTCATCGAGGAGAAAACTTCTGGTTTTCAGCCGTAAAGAAGAAGAAAAAATCAAGTCAAAGATCATCGATCTTGCAACGATACGCACTCGAAGTTGTCTTCAAATGCGATGGTTCCCGTCTGTGATCAGTTTGTGGAGCAGGGTCATTTAAAAGTCTACTTCTGGATATCCAAGTGTCTTTCCAAAATATCTTTTACGCACGGGATTGGGTAGGTATCCAGCCAGACTGTCACACTATCCTCCTTAGCTCTCAAAAGGTATTTATAGGACCACGTTGATCACGTGGTCTTTGAGTCACTGTTACCAGGAACTGGACAAGATCACCCTGCAAAAGTAATAGCCCATCTGCACCAGCTTCACTCTAGAAATCATGTGTAGTTAAATAAAAATAAAATAAAATAAATAACAAAAACATAGCAGACAGAAACTCAACACGGGGATATAAGTTGTTTTCATGCATATTAACTTGTTTAAGAATGTTACGTTTTTATTAACTTGGTGGACATTTCCTTTATTCTGTTGGTTCTTCATCAATATATTGATAATCTATTTCAATACAAGAATTTGAAAATACTGGACTGAATTAAGATATTTGTCATTTACTCATTTGAAATGCACGTTTATTCTAGCCCACGAGGTTTCATATTAAAATTAAATACAGTGTAAATATTGCAGTATGAGATATTTATTAAAAGCCCTAGTGTATAAAACTCTCCCCTTGTTTATTATTTTTTATTTTTATTTTATTTTATTTTTTACCTCCATTCCTTTTCAAATATTTGTTAACAGAATGTGTCAAATGAAAATGCAGTTTTTAATTGATAACAGGATGTTGGTCATTTAAATAAAATTGGCCTATTAACACAATTTTCGTTTGACTATCAGCCTAATTGATGGGCTACTGCTAATTTTTGTTTGGAGTATAAACACGTGAATCTTTAAACTGCGTTTTTAAGAAGTGTTACATGGCCACGGCCACACAAGGGCAGCTCTGCTCGGGGGTCCATAATAAATTGGTTAATTTGTGCGTATTGAATTTTGGCCAGTAGCCTAATTCCCTGATAACTTCTCACGGGTTTTGTGTTTTCCTTGTCAAGAAGTCACAACATTTTCCATCTGCATTTTCTGCGTAATACGTAAGGGCGCATAGAGGCATCGTCAGCTGCAACCTGCTCTAATTCGTCTTCGTCAGGAGCTAAAGGCCAGCAGATGACAATGTGTAATGTGTCTGTATGTGTGTGCGGGTTTTTTTGTGGAACAGGCGGACATTCCAGCTCATTACGCTGCAGAAACTCCGGCTTATTGTAATGCGTTTACATCAGCAGCCCATTCACCGTGTGGGCTGCTTCTTCTGTTTTATTCTGTTTATTTCTGACTCATCAGAGAATAACCAATGCAATATATTATTATATTTGTGTGTGCCTGTATTTTGTGCGCTTTTTATTAATTGAAGGAAACTTATGCTCCGCTGAGAAATTAGCCGTTTCATGTTTGCAGCACCTCCAACACCCTGCAGAAGTCCTGCCAGCCGTGCCAACCTTTTTAGATACTGACACTCGTCTGCCAACTGTCCTTCAGCTCTGACACGTTTACTACTGGATCTTAGCAACACGTAATTTGATATTTTTTTGTATCACTCTTTTTTGTGGCAGAGTTGCAGTGCAAACACCGCCCACGTTTCATTCATTCATTCATTCATTCATTCATTCATTCATTTATCTATATACTTGACTTCTCACAGTGCCCTTTTACACGCGGCTAGACGTAATGAGATATGAAAACCTGTAACTATTTATGTCCATACTTGGTGATTTATGTTGTAGGCCTATTTGAAATCAATGATGCATATTTAACAGTCAGTCAATAAAAGATGGCGGTTGCCCGTTCAAAAATATTGCTTTATGTGTAGTTAGTCATAGCCACAAAAAACATATATTTAATTAAGAAAACAATTTATAGGCCAATATAGTTATGACATATGGGCGAGCAGTCATTAGTCTTTTTAATTGCTTGTTGTTGTTATTTAGACAACATTGAATACCTACAAAATGTGAGCTGCACAGTATCCGCTTCTTCAAGGTGCCAATAAGGTTTGATAGGGATCCGTGGTCTGCTTGAATGGAGCGGCTCCGTGTGCTTGAGTTTGTGGTGCTGAAGCGCCCTCTGCTGTTGTGAGAATCACATCCCAGAGTCATCATGTCTAATCACTGAACATCTTCAGGAGCCTCAAGTGGCGACTGAAACACAGCTGTTCAAAATTACATGTGATATTAAGCAAGCACAGGAGCATCTGGGTATTTAGATTATGGACTGTTTCTCATTCACTAACACTGAAGGGAACACGCTGACTTTAAGTTGTTAGATATGTATGTATCCCATACAGGGCCGTTGTATGGGGGAGAAAGGTGATGATAATTCTAGGGGCCCAGCGCCCAGTAGGGCCCACAAAAAACCCCAGTAGTCTAATCTTTGTATGACTGAATTATTCTGTATAATACCATGACTAATACTCATAGTAATGCTGAATTAGCATCAGAACAAAGTAGGCTAAATAAAAATTGATAATACATATGTAGTCTAAGAAAAAAAAGTGGAAAAGTCAGGGGCCCACTTTAGTATTCTTTCAGGGGGCCCAGGATTCCTAGCAATGGCCCTGATCCCATAACTTCACAAATATGACATCAAGCTGAGACATTTACACTGTGGTTTGTTCAGTAAGGTTAGATATTACAATATCCTAGTTCTGAAGCCAATTCAAAGCAATACTTTATAGGTTGTGCACATGAAAAGGTGATGTGATTTTCAGCTAGATTGCCTCTTTGTATTACAGTAATGCCTTTTATCTTTGTGGGAAAAGGTTTTGCTCTCTTGGCCTTCTGGCTTTCCTTCTTCAAGTTCTTCTTCGACATCAATGTGCATTCTTTTTATGAAATACAAGACACATCATGACCATAATAAGCCACATCATGACTATTGTGCAATGGAACGGCCTTGTATCAATGGCCGTCTTAGACAGTCAAAGCCTTATAAGCCTGTTAACTTGCAATAGCTAGAAAACGGATTAGCACAAAGGAGTTTATACACTTTACACTGTGTCAGAGCCACTGTCAGTTACAAATAAACAATATACAAAGATGACAGCTGCTCCTTTATCCAACCCATGCATCTTGATATGACAGTGGCCGTGGGCACAAGGTCTGATCCAGAATTTGTTACAGTAATAAAGAAGTATTTGTGCATCCATTCCCTCTATTTTGTAGGATTTCTGATTTCCTATCTTTTTCATTTCAATCATGCACAATCATCCCCACAAATTAACACTCTTAACATTTACACATTAACATTTTTGAAGCCTAAAACATTGTGACAGGCTGTTTTCAAAGTAGGCTACTACACCAAAATCACATGACATGACACATCAAAACAAATTTCTGTCATGTTCAACAAAAAGCATCAGATTTGTCTTGGATTAAAATTTACTCTGTGTAATATTTGTATCGATCCAACCAGGTACAAAAACGCATTTAAAACATTGTCACATGCTTACTTCTGTTCTGACCAAGTGATGATAACCACAATAAACTCACAAACTATTATCTAAATTGTAAAACAGTGAAAATGAACTCAGATGAGTAACTCTTGCTTTTGCTTCCATCTAGTGGTGGCTATTTCAGTTTGGAGCAACCGTTTGATTCCCTCAGTTTCATCAGCATATTCAGGGTTGAATCAACATTCTTCACCTAAATGAACAGGCAGCTGTTGCAGACTATCAGACTGAGGAAATGAGCTTTAGCTGGTTATGAGCTACATGTCCTACACTTTAAATTTGTCCCAACGAAGGGATTTAATACATCTAGAGCACTTTCAGGTCAAGACATGAAGAAGTAGACTATTGAAGGTAACTGGACTCACTGTTGAGCACTGCTTTGGGCTGTCCCAGCCTATACCCAGGACTCCTCGTGCTGACTGCTTCAGCCTGTTTGATCCTGTGCGTGGTTGGACTGACCAGGTGGCCCTGGGGCAACTTTGTGCTATAGGCCGGCTGCAGAAAAGGTAGGAGAAACTGTAGCTGGTACTCCATGTACAAATTTGATCATAACAGCTACAACTTGTAAACTGGGGCTGATTATGTTAGGAACTCTCCACAGAGAGTGCATCCTATAACTTACATTATTCTATCGCCCAGATGAATCAATAATTTTAAGTCAAATTATTGACTAAAAGCTTGGCCACCTGAGAATAAATAATGAATATCAAGTTAAGTCCTATTAAATGAAAAAAGAGAGTCTAAATCACATTCTTTTTCTTTAGCAGTCTGCTTTAGGTGATGGAATTGACTTTTGTGTTTTCAGTCTTTTGCTTCAAACTCTCAAAGTGAATCAACAACAAAATGTAACTGCAGTCTCCAAATTACCTCTCCATCATGGGAATCATCTCAGTCGAGCATTAATGATCCACTTTTTTCCCCTTCATTTTGTAACTTTCATAAATGTAAGGTTCAGCTGCTGTGTGAGTTATGTCCAGCTGATATTTTTTTTTATTTTCAATAGAAAACTAACAAAAAATAAAATTAAATAAAGAACAAATTCTGAATAACAAATTGTTTATACATAATTTAGTGTGAAATGTTGTTATTTTTACCTCTAAGAAAAAGTGAATGAAGGCTAATGTTTATAAGAGCATAAAACTGATGAAAATCAATTTCACAAGAAACTTGAAAGCCTTTTTAATATATTGAGATGTTTTAAAAGAGAACTTTAAAATATGGAAAACAAAGACTCCTGTTTATACTGTACAGTACTGTAGCTGGTGAAGATTATTCTAAAGCCGGATTGGGGGGTATATGACCAAGACTCTAGAAACTGTGAACATTTTCAATTTAATTTGCACTTTCCTTACTTAGTCATTTTGATGTTGGTGGAAAATTCTGAGTTTTGACAGAAGGCCTGTATTTCAGACTCTGGATCAAGTGAACATTTAGGTTTTTTTGTTTTTCACATCAACACTGTTTGAGTCGTTATAATTATAAGTAGCCTATAAATGTAGACAATTCTTTTTTCTGTGATTTGCATCCAATTTTTAATTTTATAATGATGCTGATGATGAATATAACATCTAGATACAGCAGTACAGGATTTAGAGATTTTTTTGATGTCTGATTTAAATACAACAAAGACTAGCTTAAAAATGTATGTAAAGTATCAATTATCTATCTATCTATCTATCTATCTATCTATCTATCTATCTATCTATCTATCTATCTATCTATCTATCTATCTATCTATCTATCTATCTATCTATCTATAGCAATTTTACATTTGAATAGGAAAAAATGAAAAGGATGAAGCTGGTCTGGGAAGGAATCAAAGAAATGTTTTTAAAATTGAAATAAATAAAGACCACATTTATTTATAAAAATGAATTTATTTCAGACAATCTGACTTCAACACATCAACACATTTCTTTTATTAATGTTTTTACATTAATAGACTATTTACATTTAAAAAAACAGCAGACTTATATAATATAACAATTGCATGTAAACTTAAAAAACTAAAACACAGGCAATATGAACGAAATATGTCACAGTAAAATACATTAAACTCTGCGATACAGTTATGGAATGTGTCAAACGGATCTAAATGGCTTTACACCTTTTAAATAGGAATGTTTTGCATGAGGCTCGGTCATTTTCAGTCATTTCGTTTGTTATGTTGGTAAAAACAAATCAAATTCTTGCAGGAACATTTTATGGCATAATAGTGGGCCACTCTGGAATAGTATAGGCCTTTGACGTCTCAGTGATTTTCAGGTAGAAACCCTCTAATATTGATCTTAATTTATTATTGGATCAATGATGCCTTTTGCGTGGGACACTTCTGTAATTAGTCATCTGTATTATTATTATTTTGGGGGGTTTTTTAGCCGACAAAGTCTCACATATACCGGTCTAATCCTGATGCAAAATTGGCTTGTCTCATGTAAGTGTTGTTGTAGGAGTTCATGGGGCTGGAGAGGCCCAGCAGCTGCTCCGTGTGCTCGGCGCAGGAGCCCGGGCGCAGGGCCGGTAGTGACAACCGGTTGCCGGAGCAATAAACTTGAGAGCTCCCCGGTGAGAACCCGGACTGGGTCATGGTGGGCAGGTTTGGAGGAGAGGCCGAAGAGGAGTAGGGGTACCCCGCGGCCAGATTGGATGTGATGTTCCCGCTGTTTCTGCCCAGCATGTTGGCCGAAGGGTTGACTGTCTGGGTCTGGAAGCACGCAGACGGGTCGGTGCCGGTGACCGAGCAGCTGGAGGTCATGGTGCCCAGGTCACCCGCACCCAGACCCAGCGCCTGGGAGTTGAGCTCTCCCCCCGGGCCGCTCTGCTGGCTGATGATGTTGTCGATGCTGAACATGCGCGGCTGTCCTTGGCCGACCCCGGCGGAGGTCTGGTAGTGATGCAGCATAGCGGGATGAGGGGATGTGGCAGTCAGCTGAGAGCCATAACCAGACCCTATCCCGGCGTACAGAGTGTTGGGGTACGTGGGCCTCCCCATTGGCGTTGGGGTAAATGCGCTGGAGCTCTGCATGTACCCGGGGTACGTGCTGACATCTGTGCGCTTGAACCTTTTCCTCCTCCTCAGAAAGCTCCCGTTGTCAAACATGTCCTCAGCTGCGGGGTCTAAAGTCCAGTAGTTGCCTTTACCTGGTCTGCCGGGCTCCCGGGGGATCTTCACGAAACAGTCGTTGAGGGTGAGGTTGTGGCGGATGGAGTTCTGCCACTTCTTGGAGTTCTCCCTGTAGAAAGGAAAACGCTCCATGATGAACTTATAAATGCCCCCCAGGGTGAGCTTCCTCTCGGGGGAGTTGGCGATGGCCATGGCGATGAGAGCGATGTAGCTGTAGGGAGGTTTCCCCCTCTGGACGGGCCTCTTCCTCCGCCGGCTCCCGGTGGGCAGGTGCTCTTCGGTCTGGCTCAGAGCGGTTCCGTCCTCCGTGCTCGGGCTGTTTCCTCTGGGCTCAGACTTGATCAAAACATTGTCCTTTGACCGGGCCTGCAGCATCAGAGGCGGCGGAGGCAGCGGCGAGTCCAAGCTCACATTTGGAGACAGGACAACAGGACTTGCCTCAGCGGGCGAGTGCTGCGTCTCTGCGGTCATGTTGCACATGCCAGAGAAGTAAGAATAATTTGCCAGATTCATAAAAGAAACAATGTGATGATCTTCTTTTTGTCGAAATGATCAGTCTGCGAAGTCTATTTTACCAACGACTCTGTTCCCTGCTCTGGCCAAAAATAGCCCCTGTCCTGCCCTGGTGTTTGGGTGGTGTGTGTCAGTCCAGGTGAGAGAAAGGCGTTGACAGTTTATAAGGCAGCGCAGGAATGACGCCACTGGCCATCACCAGTGACGATGGAGGCAGGAGGATTAAACCCAAATGAAAGTTTTAATATTCCTCTGATCCATAGGGACATATCATATCTACAGCATAGGTCCCTTTAGTGTTAAATATATTATATTTAACACTAAAGAGCATCATCTGATAGCCTAAGAGTTTTATTTTTCAATGATACAGCCTATGCCTACTGTTACAGAAATCAGATTTTGTCTTACCCATACTGTCAGTTTTCAAAATAGGATTTGAAGGCAATAAAAGCAGGCTACTTAATTATGAAAATGCATTTTGTCAGTTTCAGTTCATTTTGGTAAAATACAGCCCAGTATGATTTGCCTACAGAGACAAGGGCATTAAGTTCTACTGGGGCACAACATAGTCTGAGCTAACTTTGCTTATTGAAGTGCACCGTCTATATGACATTTATACAAGGGCACAGCTCATTTATACTGGGGCTCATGCCCCAGTAAAAGGGGTCTGGTGACGGCCCTGACCCTGATCTAGAGAGAGGCTGATATATAGGCTATGATACCTATAGCCTCACTTGTCATAGTCTCACTTGGTCATTAAATAATGGTATGTTAGTAGATGTAGCTAGTCTTTAATGTTTTGGACACCAACAGAGATTTAGCGGTGGCCCCCTCAGTCTCTGTGCTGTTCTCTCCGTGCTTTCACTGACAGCTCTGTGTATATCCAGGGCAGAAACAACACTCACAGAGCTGCTCTGTGCTCCTCCAAACCCAACAGTCAATCCACCAATTGAAAAATAATAACAAGCCACTGAAAACAAGCAATTGAGCTATCAAAGCTTTTGGGGAAGAAAAGTAAATATCCCTTCATTTCATTTTCATTTTTGGAGAGTGATAATCAAACAGTCCCCTGGCTGGAGAGAAGAGGTGTTATCTTATGGATTTTGAAGTAAAAACACAGTTCTGCACACAATTGGTATGTAGACAACATCCTTCTAGCACAAGCATGCGATAGTGCCTCTAATTGATTATTTAGGCAGCTAGAGGCTTGAGGTTAATTACAAAGGGTAGGATACACAGGGAGGTGACCTGCCGCCACCACTTTTAACTAAGTTGGGAAAGGTGTTGTGGGTTGTTTGTGAATGATACAAACCCAGCAGGGCAGCACCATGTTGCATGAACATTTATTAACCTGATGACAAACAGACGAGTGACAGATTAGAATAACCTGACAAAATGAGAGGTAATTTAACAAGGATAAGAGTTGTGTTTCATTAAGGGGGTCATATACCATGGTCACAATCAATCTATTGTATGTCTTATGAGAGATTTTGGATCAGATAGTTAAGTCAGTATTTTCCATTGGGAAACTGAGCTAGGGTCACAGGGAAGAATGTTTATAATGTGTGTGTAGGCTATAATAGGCCAGTATACTATCTGTGATCAAACACCTCATTTAAAACCTAGTTTCTCCTATAATCTGGCACAATTATATCTGTGGGTACGTTTATATTATTCTCTATAAGACAGTATGGTCAATCAGTCTTCTGACAGGGCTGATGGGAAAAAATTTGGAAGCAATAATTAAGCCGAAGTCATTAGTCATAACCGCCCAATGTTCAACTAGATGCCTGTTTCCCCGTCACCCTCACTCCAACAACACAAAGTGGCTGGCATCCCCTATCGCCCGCCACCCTCCCCCCCGCACCCATACAGATGACTGGACCCCTCCCGACCCAGCCGCAGCTCAGACAACACTAAGCCCAGCTAGCTACTCACAGCCAGTGGCTAACAGCTTCAGACAGGCGTGGGAGTGGAGCTGTATCCAAGCAGGATCTGCCCCCAGAGCTGTCAGGTCAGGCAGGACAAACAGGGGCTCAGGCCAGGAAACAGGCCCTCTGCCTCAGGGCCTGCGGCCTCTTGCTAATCCCCCTCCCCTCCCCAACCACCCCACCAGAGGCTCCATACATTTCTCTTCACCTTGACGCTCTCTGAATGTTTTGTATTTACGACTTTTGACACTGTATTTTACATATCCTGGCACCAGTGTGTGTAAAACAAACCTTGTGTACAGTCAAAACCTCCAATCAGTGCTGCTGTGGTTACAAAATGGCTGTTATTGCCTTCTCACGCCAACCCAATATCAGGTTGATGCTGCTACACTGAGACCTGCATCAGCATCTGTAAATTAATTCCAAACTGTGATATTGTTTATTTGGGAGGAAACACACAAACGTCTAACCCAGAAGAAATGGAGGGGAGTGTCGTGTCTTTGTGGATCTTTTATCTTTATGGAGAATTCCCTAAAGTAAGATGTGATGGGAGCGAGAGTACCACTGGTTCCCCTTGTGTTGATTATGAAAACAACTCATTCATAAAATCATTATTTGCTGTAGCCTACTGTGGTTACATCTCACTTATCTCACTTATCTCAGTTTGCATGTTGTAGCTCCAATTCTAGCTGGAATCAGACTTGAATTTATACATCTGACCAAAGAATTCAAAATTCAAGGCAAAACCAAATACCAATACCCTGAATATGCTGTTTCAACATATTAAAATAAATAAAGTCATATATAAATCAGTTCAACATAACGTACAGGATTGTCACTGTTTTTCAGCATTTAGCAATATATTGATTTTTATAATGATTTATGGACCCAGGCATGAACATGTATAGAGAAAAATCTTTATGTACACTGTAAGAAAAAGCTGTGAATTTACAGCAGAATTCCAACAGTATTAACCTGTTATTTTTAAATACATCATTCTACTGTTAAAATAAACAAAAACTGTTAAATTTAGGTAATTTACTGTTATTTTAACGGAACTATACTGTTTTCCTAATATACAGCACTTAACCGCTAATCTTTCATCTAAACCATCTAAGTCACGGTATCATGTTGTATTTTTTGCATTGTGGGAAATTTAACCGAAACTACACATGTGAAGCCGGATCTGTTCCTCTCTTTGTCGACCCTTCATCCACCCCCATCTAGCAAATTATTTGGTGAGTAGCAGTTTTATTTCATTTGTAAATTGGTATAAAGTAAATTGGCAGTGTTTTCAGTTTGTTTTCATCAGCCTATTGCAAATGTGCATGTCATGACAGAATGATTCGGTAGCTAGCTAAATTTTCACAGATGATAGATGAAGTGAATTCATGAAGCATTCATATAATGCCTTAATGGTGTAACACACCACAACATAAGAGGTCTGTTCATTCTGAGGTATTCCAGATTTTAAATTTTAGCTCAGAAATTTAGTGCTTTAGTCCTACTTTTTCTAGTCAGTATAAGACCACTGTTGTTGCTGTTGTTGTTACCATGTTTGCCATTAATTAATGAATCTATGGGGGCTCATGATCCATAAGATGTTTGCTGAGTTCTTTGAGCGTCATTTACGGTACAGTTTTTGACATATTTCTTTGACATTACACATAGGCCTACTGAAGACTATTTGCTGCTGCGCTACTGATCACAGTAAGTATTTGTGAGTTGTTGTTCATATTGCACGGTGCTTCCTGTTTGTTGAATCATGGTCAAGTTTGCAATAATCTTTTCTTTGTCAGGTATATGCACCTCAGTTGCCTATGTGGGGTACATGAAAAGTCACAGCAATATTAGACCTGTAGTGTTGTCTGCCTGATTGCAAATTGCAAAAATGTGCAGGTGAAAGCAGTGAGCACATCTTAATTTACCAGGGCAATTCTTGGTCAAGTTTCAGGTAAACAACAGGAAACTTCAGCGCTGGATGGTCAGCATTGAGGGCCATGTCGTATGTGAGGGAATCCAACCCACCTTATTTTCCACCTTCTATCTTCAACCAGGAAGATGCCTCCTGTGCCCTTGAATTCACCCAAACGTCAGGTATTTTCACTATAACATGTGTTTTTTTCATCTTTTCAATAGCATGCTATTCTAAATTAACATTTGCTGCTTTTTATTGTGTTGTTAATGAATATGTGCAATGATTTTCCCACTGTCTGATGAGACACTATTAATTGCAGGTGCTTCATAAACCCTGAGAGGCACCAAAGGCTGGATGGGGCACCAGCACCACAAGCAAAAGGATGACAGCAGTCAAACCACATGTACTGTATCCACATGCTGAAAGACTCATGGAATTTCAGCAGGACTTCATTTAGGTGAGATTATTCAATCCCATAACACACACAGACCATCTTGTCTCATTGCTTTAATTCTTTCTCCCTCTCAATCTCACCCTCTTTCTGTCTCCTTTACAGAGTTGAAAGTCCCTTGCTGTTATTCTTGCCAAGTTATTTGTGTCTGTTTCTGAACATACAACTGTTTGAATGTTTCATTCTGGCATATTTTTGACTGTCTGAGGTCAGGACTTTGGATATTTTTTTCTGGACTTGTGGCTTTTCTTTGATTTTTATGTTCATAGACCACATTACAATAGCAGATTACAAGAGGATACAAAGGGCAGACACATCTGAGAGCTTTGTAAATTTATGACTTATCTATTGCTCAATTGTCTGTAACGCCTTTTTTAAAGAAGGTGTCTGAATGTGGTCTGAATGTGGAGATTCTAAATTCATGTTGAAATAAAAGTCAAAGTGTATTAAGAAGCTGTGCTTTTTTCATATTGCAATTACATGCTGCTCTGTTTCTATTTTGTTGTAGTTTGTAGATTTTGTGAAGACTGATAATGTATTTTTAAACAAATCAGTTAACTGTAAAGTATTGTTAAAGTAATCTTAAAAAACAGTACACAGTGTAATTTTCAAATACAGTACAAAACTGTAGTTTTTAGTAACAGTAACAAATATGTAATTTTACAGTAGCATAATGGTAACCCAGCTGCCAGTTGTTTACTGTTTTTATAATAAAAAAACAGTCCCATACTGTTTTATTCATTAACAGTAAAAAGCTGTAAATTTCCATGACAGTAAAAAACTGTAAATTTTACAGTATCATAATGGTAACCCAGCTGCCAGTTCTTTACTGTTATTTTACAGGAAAATTCTTAACAGTGTAGTGATGAATATAGAAAAAAAAAATTTTCACAAATAATGTGGTCTTCATTTTGTCAGCCTCAGAGTGATGTGTTACACCTCATTCAGATGTTACTTCCCTGCAAAAAGGGACGTTTTGCTTTTTGGATTCAATTTATCCAATTTTATTGGATTCCAGTTTAATTTGCCTGCTGTCATACAAAAAGTGAGACATTTCGTTTTAACTATAAACTTGTGGCATCTGTACGATAGAAAGCCAGCCAGTCAAAGACAGCAGTTGGATGTTTGCATCCCTGAAAAGAAACAACTGCTTGGTTTATGACCCTAAATCTTTGCTGTGCTTCAGACATGCAGAATGGGTTCAACATGTGTGCAACTGAAGTCACAGTTGCAAGGATGTGCAATGCATTCCCTGACATATTCTCCAGTTGTCTGTCAAATGTACACCTACAAACTCTGGTGGTGTCTCTAGAGGCCCTCTTCCTCTTTTTGATGAGATCCTGAGAAATATAGGGGGACAGGGTGACAGACGGAGTTGCTGAGTAAACACTTGGAATCCATTCATTCGCAAAGTGGCTCCAGGGGACGGGGAGGAGGAGGGGGGCATGAGAAAAAGAGGGGGAATAAAAGAGTCAGAGACAGAAAGAGAAAGAGAGGGAGAGAGAGAGAGAAATACACGAGAGAGCGCAACCTTTTTCTTGCTCAAGCTCATCAAGTACGGGCCAGGGCTCCTGAAAACGCAGGGATTACCAGGGTACTGGGGCTGCGCTGGCCCGGGCCGCCTCTGCTCACTCCTGCACTGCACGCTACACTGCCCCGCTAAAGCACTGCACATGGTTCTCACACACACACACAGCCAGTCATGCTTGCTTATATGGTGCGGTGCTCATCTTTCATTTTCAAAAATTCACATGGAGGCTTAGCACATAGATACATAAAGACAGATACTCTCACATATACATACAGCATATGTCCTTAAGAACACATACAAGTCCCTCTAAATTAATTTCACTATCATTATCTGCCATATATTATGATATATGTTACATTTAAGACTGGCCATTGAGAAACAGAGTCTGATTTGCACAAAAAGTACATTTCTTCCTGCAATTCTTAATTCACTTGCATAGACCTTTGACCTGTAATGATGTAATGAAATCCCCCAGCCCCCAGCACTACAGGCAGGCGTGCTGCTAGGGTTCATCCACAGGAACAAACACCAAGTTGAGGTCACATCCTGCGAAGATAAGCACAGTAATTAAACTATTAGGAAGTGAGCAACACATGGATGAGGTGGTAAACAAGGCTTTGGGTGATTTGGTAGATGTGGTGTTGCTTTGACCCTGCCTCCAGCTCTCTGTCAAGATGGACGCAGGTAACTTTTTCTGTGTCAGCAAGTACTGACAGTCAGTCAGAATAGTTGCTTGTCCACTCATTATAACATGTAATACACCCAAAGTTGAACAAATTGACCAAAGAGCCACCCAGAAAATGTGAGGGAAGGAGTAAACATCTTAATACTCAAATACAACAGTGAGCTAACAGTGAGAAGCTTAATGACTTAACACCACACTGGTCGCCTGGTCTGATCTGTCTTTAGCTGCTTTCGAGTTAGGGCTAAAACAACAAATGGGTGCTTCTGCACCAAGATATGATGGAAATGCTTTGTCTTTTGAATTAAAACAACACAAAAAACAGACCCGTGCATATTTAGATCTTGATAAAAAGGTCTTCATTAAAGGTCAAATCCAGTAAATGGTCAGATCAAATGCAGTTATAACTTCAGGTATAAAATCCGTTATTTAATGCCGAATAAATGAATAAACACAAAGGCAAAAGCATGATAATACAATCTAGAGTGATGCGATTTTGTTCAAATATCCATGTAAATACTGGTTGTTGGCTTTACTGTATAAGGCAGTGTTCATCCGAGGCATTCCTGGAAGGCTATGTGGACCAGACTGGCAGACTGGGTAGTGATGAGTAACAGCTTACCGCAAAGGAAAGAGGGGGCTGTTGTGTGGGCTGCATGGCTGAGTATGTGCAATCATGTGTACATACATGTGGAGAGATGGATACATTTTTTCTTTCACTTCATTCAGAACATAAATTACAGCTGTTTTCGTCACACGTTCTTATCACCTTCAAGTGGCAAAGCGGAGTATCAGTGAGGTCACAGTGACATAGACAAATCCTTCATCAGACGTCAGAGTTTCGGAGCAGAGAGAGAGGCAGGAGAGGCGGGCTGTGAACGGAGACAAGGACTTTCATTCAGGGACTCCATGGCTCTTTATAGATTTGTCTTTCAACATGCACTTCTCACTCTTTCACTTCACCTCATCACTGAAGCTGATTGAAGCTCATTCTTCACTCCGGAGACAAGCAAAAGGAAACTACTACATCAATAAACATTATACTACAAAATCTTAAAACACTTCTGAATGAATCCAAGAGTGAATGCTGCTCATATCACCTTCATCAATAACTAGTTATCTACCTCAAAGCAGTTACTGGTCCTGGCATTGCTTGGTGGTGAGAGATGGACCGCCAGCATGCGGACACACAGCAGCCTGCCTCAAGGCTTTATTACACTGAGAGAGAGCAGAGCAATGATAAGACCCGGCCTTTACATGGGCTAATGAAGTAGGACACACACACACACACACACACACACACATTCAATCTGACTGTATTTGTGAGAGATTTGTTTTAGTGCCAAGCCTGAATGTTCAACCTTTATCATGAAAATTCATTAAAGCAGAAAGGTCAGAATATACTAGCTTCAATACCTGGATGTTATCCAGCACGCTCACTTTATTCAATAAATGGGTTAAAAAGTATATTTAAAAATATTGCTAGGTGATTGTAGCAGGTAAATATATATTCCACTGCACTATTCCCTTTTTATGTCTATAGATGCCCACTCACGAGCCACCATTATTTTCCAGCTACCCCAGTGGTTTATCCGTTCATGTCTGTGGAAGTGACTTAGGATAGGAGTTGCTCACCAGTGTTTACCACCCAGTCCCACACCCACTCTCTTTCTATTGTCCTTCCTGTTGTCCAAGACCAGCTCAGACAGGTGGGATCAGCACCCATTATGTTCTTTAAGACTTGAGCACACAAATGACCAGCAAACTGCAGGTAACAGAACTTGCTAAGCAGATATCCACACAAATAGGATGAAGACGCACACATGCAGGTACATGCACACTACAGCTCCAACAGCAAGGTCTGAAATCGTAGTTCTCCTATGTGCCTGTATTGTACAACATCAGGGTACCCCAACATACGATTGCGATGCGATTTAGCATTATATCATATTGCCTGCAGTGAATCATAGTCACTGAGTTCATTGACAGTTCATATTGTGTCAGTCCTGTTCTAGTTACATACTCAGTGTTTACAGCTTTCCAGGAGTTCACCAGCAAGCATAGCTAATAGATGGTAACAAAATGAATATACTGATGTATATACAGAACCACAAATACACTGTTTTTAATGTGTGTTTGTGTGTATATTCTGAGAATTTTTAACTTGAAAAAATAGTTACCCAATATCTGTTGGCAATGAAGTCAATGTAGACCCTTACACCCATCTAGTGGTTACAAGAAGAACTGTAGGTTTTCACATCCCTCTCAGTCCAGAGCAGATGGTGCCTTCTCTCTCTACATGCAGTTTTCAATTGTGCACCACTCTGGCGAAGTTTCAACAAAGAGGAGGACACCATAATATGGAAACCTGTTAAATAATAAGACTAAAAATCGAATAAGCCTATATTATTTTGTTTACGCCCCTGAGCAAGCAAGATTTGGTTGTTGGTAGGTCTATGTCATATTCTTACACATTTGAAGTCTAACCTTTCCCCTGCAATGTGGCTCTGTGTAATCTTTTTAAGAAATCACATAGAAAATATGTAGAACTTCCCTGTAGAATAATTTTCTGCAGAAAAAAACAGAAACAATATTCATTTAGTCATCATAAACATTTGGGGCAAAATATCCCACTATGTTCAATACCAGCGGCATGAATCAGTTTTGGGCAGGCAAAATAGCCTTTTACATTGTAATGTCCCTTTATGCATTTTTGGTGGTAAAAAGGTCAAATCTTGTAAATCTTACGCTGCGGAGTGATATAAAGTCATTTTGGGGCAACATATCCCTCTATGTTCAATAGGCAGACAGTGTATGTCCCTTTACATGTTTTTCAAGTGGTAAAAAGTACTGGTTGAGGTCAAATCTTGTAAATCTTACTCTGCTGAGTGATATAAAGTCATTTTGGGGCAAAATATCCCTCTATGTACAATACCAGAGGCATGAATCCGTTTTTGGCAGGCGAAATAGCCAGATTTTTACATTGTAATGTGCCTTTACTCATTTTTCAAGTGGTAAAAAGTACTGGTTGAGGTCAAGTCTTGTAAATCTTACTCTTCTGAGTGATATAATGTCATTTTGGGGCAACATATCCCTGTATGTACCACACCAGAGGCATGAATCAGTTTTTGGCAGGCGAAATAGCCAGATTTTTTTACATTGTAATACGCGTTTTTCAAGTGGTAAAAAGTAGCCTACTGGTTGAGGTCAAATCTTGTAAATATTACTCTGCTGAGTGATATAAAGTCATTTTGGGGCAACATATCCGTCTATGTACAATACCAGGGACTGGAATCATTTTTTGGCAGGCAAAATAGATTTTTACATTGTAATGTGCCTTTACTCATTTTCCAAGTGGTAAAAAAGTACTGGTTGAGGTCAAATCTTGTAAACCTTACTCTGCTGAGTGATATAAAGTCATTTTGGTTCAATACCAGAGGCATGAATCAGTTTTTGGCAGGCGAAATAGCCAGATTTTTACATTGTAATGTTTCAGGTGGTTAAAAGCACTGGTTGAGGTCAAACCTTGTAAATCTTACTCTGCTGAGTGATATAAAGTCATTTTGGGGCAACATATCCCACAATGCCAGGGACTGAAATATTTTTTTGCCAGGCAAAATAGCCTGGTTTTTACATTGTAATGTCCCTTACGCATTTTTCAAGTGGTAAAAAGTCCAAGTCGTTTGTGTTCTAGTTTTATCAGCAAGGTTTTGCAAAGTGGCTCGTCTATCAAAATAAATGATTTAACCTGTATAGCCTACGTGTTATTCAACGCACTATTCACTACACTGAGAATTGAGGACGTATAGGAAAACCGAGGCAAGCATTTGTGTTACTAAAACTTGACATATAGCCTAGGCAGAGCGATAGATAGAACAGTTATATCTATCGCTCTGGGCCTAGGCTATATGTCAAGTTTTAGTAACACAAATACGTGCTTGCCTCGGTTTTTTTAATGCGCTATGATGCACTAGGCTATTTTTTGAATAAAATAAACTCCCCTTTTCAAAATCAAGATCGCTGTAATCATTTGCTGGCCTCAATTGGATCAACATGATTTGTTTCTTCTTTTCCATTCAAAGTTACAGGGGTTCTGACCATCAAATCATTTATTCTGTGTATTACTATCATAGACTGTAAACAGTCACTCCTCTGTGGCGACAAGTAGGGCGGAACCAAGTATCCGTACTTGTTTCTGTCGGCTCACTGAAGCGGCGTACAGGCGGGGACCTCAAAAACCGGACGCTTCTCATCCTGTCATGTTTGTGTTCACACTCAGCTGAAAGAAGCAGCAGTCTTTACTAAACGGTACTGTAAACAGCGAAAGGGACGAACTGCTCTGCGACAGAAAGAGGGTTGCTTCACACATTATGGCGTCGAGAAGAACATCAACGATGCCAAGTGGTCTGAAAAATCCCACCACCGGCGCCAAAAGGTAGTCCTTATCCCTCTTGGTTTGTTTTTGTTATATCGGCTGCTGGCCTGTCTTTTGCCGATTTGCGGACAGTTTACTTTTTGGGATCATTTGACTCTGGACCAAATAAATGGCCAACGAGAAACCTAAACGGTGAAGTGTACAACTAAAGGTCTACTGTTGTAAATTGTAGCAATAAAGTATCTTAAGGCTGGCCAAGAAAATGTCACGTCTGTTTGCTAACTTACTGTTGTTACTTTCAGCTCGAAAAGTGGGAACAATGCAAGTGAAGCCAACAACAGTGGAGCTGGGAAAAAAGTTGTTAAACGTAAGTTCATTTCATTTCATTCAACTTTTTCATACTATTTATACTTTTTAAAATATTTTAATTTTTTTGTCCTTTGGAAATACATTGAAACAATCAAAGTCCTTCTAGGTGTTCATATTAGAACGTCTCTGAAACAATCTTCAAACTCTTCAAATCTTGTGCTTCTTTGAACCTCTTAAACTTCAGCATAGTTTCTGCTACAGACTTCATTCGACTTTTAGCTGTAGACAAACTTTTAATTTATTCCTCTTTTACTCAGCGTATTTATATCTTAAACAGTTTCAGATTTTTGGCAGTTTTTAAATCCTTCAACTTTTTAATAAACTCTTTTCCTGTCTTCATTAAAGAAGGGACAAACAAGTACATCAGTATCATATTCATTCTGTACCTGCGCAACTTGTGGTTTCCACAACACAATGTAGACATACCAAACCTTTTAGCAGATCTAAACACAGTTAAATATGGTTCAAAAATAAAATAATCTTCAAGAATTGTACTTTAAATGCTCAACACTTCCAAAGGGGAGTTCCTCATATTTGTAACATTATCAGTACCATAGATATAGAAACGTTTCTATATCTATGATCAGTACCACCTGCTTTTCTATTTTTTAGTCTTTTAATTATTCGCTGTATCTCATCCAAAGTAAACAGATCAGTTAGCCTATGTGTTCATTTGTAGGGAGGATGACTTGTCTAGGGTTGAATTGCTGTTCTTCTGGTGTACAATTAAAACTTGAGTTTTGGCTCAGTTTCTTAAAATATTCAGCAAAAGTTTCTAGTTTCTATACATGCACTAAGTTGCCCTGTATGTATTAAACTTAAAATTGCATCTGTTAAGAGCTCTACATTTAGGCTAATAGCACAAATAGCTTTGCTGGAGACTTCTTGATAAATGCTCACATCTTGATTCACTTTTTGGACCTTGTTGGACTTCTAAAACTTTTTTTTAATGATCAATATTTAATTATTTTTGTTGTGAAATTTCAGCAAGTGGAACAATAGTCAAGTCTCGATATATGCAGGCTGCTGAGAAGACATCACTTTCAAAGGTATAGCTTCTGTTTTTGAATTTCTTTAAATTGTTTTTACAGTTCATGTGTTCGTTACTCGTGGTAATCAAAGCACATTAGGTATTGTTACTCAGGAAGTGGACCTGGAAATGTTTAAACGATGAGTTAATATTTTTCTTTCTGGCCATCTTGTAGATGCAGTTCATATGATTGAATTTTTCTTTGTATGTTACTGTCAACCTTTTGACATTACATGTTTGTATCTTATTGCTTCCTATAACCAATAACAGAGTAACTCACTTACAAATGAGTCTGTTGCTGTGCCACCGAGACCCTCCTCACCTAAACCCAGTGCGATCAGACCAAAGGTGGGCATTCCACCAAGACGCTCAATGGCCCCACAGGCTCCATCATGTAAGCACTCCCTATTCCCTATTCAAAGGGTCTCTTATTTTAGGTGTAGAGGCTTTGTTGTTGATATTTGGCTTGTGTCGTGGTTCAGTCAGTTGTTGATATCTGGCATATCTCCATCTCAAGAGTCTTAACTGAACCTGTAATCTATATCTAAATGGGCTTTAACATATACCATTTGTCTGTTCTTGTTTTCTTCCTTACAGCAATGTCACGCGAATCAGTGCTTGGAAAAAGTATTCTGCAGTCTACGTTCTCAGATGGACACTGTTTTCGACCAGATTTTGATATTTCAGTCATTAAAGGTAAAATTACTTGAACTTCTGGATGTGAGAAGTTAATATAATGTGACAATATGATAACTATTTTCTTTTGAATCTCTTTAAGAAAAAACGATTTCAGAAAATGCCACTGAATCCGAGAGGGACCCAGAAATCGAGAAGCTGGATATAAAAATGCAAACTTTACTACTGACATACTTAACGGCTAAGGTGAGTTAATCAGTTGTAGCAGATGTGCTGAAAACTGCTGTTCGAGATTTTATCTTAAATAAAACTAGCAGTTTTCACTGACTTGTCCACCATGTTGTGTGAAAAATAAACTAATTTCCATAGTCGTGAATGATCTGGTTCTGTCTCTCATGTTTGAAGATGGAGCACAATACTGCAAAGCTTAAAGCAGAGGCAGAAAAGGGGATTCTGCAGGTGATGGAGGAAAAAGAGGCTCTGCGTAATGAGGTCCATGAGAAGAAGCGTTGCTACCTGCTCGCAGAAAAGAACAGGCTTGGGAATGAGCTGCTGGATTTGCAGGTCAGAAAAACTTCTTTGTTGTGACCTCTTTTTTTCAGTGTTATTACATTTTCAATCCAATTTGTGATTATAATGACAGGCAGATGTCACATGAATGCAACCTACTTGCCCAGCAGCAACAATCATAGCATAAAATAGCAAAGTGTCTCATCCACGAACCTGCTTTTTTTTCTTGGATATTATAGACAATTAAAAATTAGTATTGCAACCACTGCTGGAGACATTTTGCTGTTTTTTTTTACTCTACTGAGGCTTGTTAGGCCACAACTGTACTGACTGGATGAGGCCCCATCAAAACTGGTAGAACTTCATAATTGCACAAATAAATGTACTGTATGTGATTCACATCCTAATTGTCATCATAACTGTGTACTAGATTGCCGCTCTGACTCCTGTAGTAGAAGCCATCAAGCCGTTCACAGAGGACTACAAGTGTTTTGGTGCTGCTGTGGACGCCACCCGACATGAGCTGCCTGTCAAGAATTTCTACATTGATGGAGACAGAAGAGAATTTCTAGGTTCGAGATGCTATGTTTAGTTCCCGTAAAAATCTAATGAGATTTGAGTTTTTGTGTCTTACGCTAGAACTGATGATAAATGTTATTGTAATCATATCCACCTGCATCTACCCATTATAGATAAAGCTGAAGCTTCCCTCAAGGAGAGTGAGAAGTTGCTGATGGAGTGCACAGAGGGAGATCATAAAGACAACAGCACCTCCCTAGAGTGCCTTAGGGACATGAAAATTACATCAAAGGACATCAGTCAGCAGATGTCAGGGTAGGCATATGCAGTATATAGAGAATACTGTGTATATATATGTACACAGTGTTTTGATTTGTTCTTTTCAGATGATTTTGCTGCATCTAATGTCAGTTATCTGTCAGAACTGTCTCCTTTAAATGGCTTAAATCTGTGGTTGAAAAGGGATAAAAGTTACTTGATTTTGAAAGAATCAAACCCTGGCTTCACCTAAAAATCCATTTTGCTACTGATTAGGTTACTCAGACATTGGTCTTTTCCATCTTTTTTCCCAGTGCAACCTCAGAGCTGCTGGAACTGTCGTCATTGGTTTGCCGCCACAAGATCCATGTCCAGCAGGTCATTGAGGAGGAGTGTCTCGGCACCGCAAGAACCCATGAGCTCTACTGCTCCAAGCCGTGAAAGATGACACACAGCAAGGGATATGCAAGATATGCACTTTGATAACCCACTCTCCATTTACTCCAATGTGAACACATTTGTCCCATTTGTCTTTTACGTGTACTGTCTCGTTTCTTTGCAACTGTATATTAAGAATTTGAAATGTGGAATAATGACTGATGTGCTTCTAACGAGAAAGCAATAAATGGTATTCTAGTTTGATGTTTTGAGTATTGCAAAGGAAACTGAGTCTTACTGCAGGATGAGACAAGTTTCAATGAAATCTAAATAAAAGGTGAAGTGAGGATGCTTAGTAAAAACATAGCACAGTGACTAGTACAGGGTTCCCACGGGTCCTTAAAAAGTCTTAAAAAGTCTTAAATTAAAATCTGGGTAATTAAGGTCTTAAATTGTCTTAAATTTACTGTAAATTTGCTATTGGTATTAAATTTCCAGATGGCGCATTTAATGCCGACGGAAAAGCACAGTAGTCGCCCGTAAAACGTCTATTTGTTTGATCCCTGTTTGGTCCGTGTTTTTTTTTCTCTCCGACTTTTTATGCATTTATTTTGAAAATACAGCTGGCGAGAGACAGGGAAGGGGGGGGGGGATAAGGAGGATTGACAAGTCAGGGTTGGAAATTCTCACCCGTTACTGGATTAAAAAAAAAAAATCGGTATCGTAACTAGGGATGTCCCGATCCGATATTGATATCGGATTTATGTCCGATATCAGCCAAAAAAACGAATATCGGATTATATCGGACTGCATCTAAAATCTCCGATATAAACGCTCCGATAAAAGCAGTCCATTATTCCGCTCCAGCACTTCTGTCCCATATGAATAGGTGACTCGTTCACACTCCAACACAGTAGGTGGCGGTAATGCACCTTAATGTTGGTGCGCCGCTGCAGCATGCAGAGATCACGTGATCACAACAACAACAGCGTGTGTGCGATTCATCAAGGAGAAGTGATGTCGACTGTGTGGCACGTACGTGTACACACACACATACACACAGACACGGGTGCGTGGACAGGTCATAAACGGTAAATGCGCTATATTGCTCTAAATGTACAGTTCACATTAACTACCGACGGGGTCGGTGGTCGGATTCTTATGGAGGAAGACCAGCTGGTCCACATGTTGTGCCGTGTTAACAGTGCTGAAGCCAGAATTAAATTAACGATGCTAATTTCTGTTAGCCCGTCTGGCGTTTCACATTATACGTTAGCATTAAGCTAGCAGGATTTATGCTTAGTTACTGGCTGTGTGTTTTGAACGTTGTTTCAAACGACGTGGGTTTGATTAAACATCTTTGATGCTTAAATATTGCTGCTTAAATATTGCTTTACTCCTCTTTTTATTTTATGTATGCCATTTTTACTGTAGGGCAGGCTAGCCTATAATCTTCAATTTGGAGTGACAAATAAAACGTTGAAGCAAGAAGATTTTGCCTTTTGTTTGACACTTATGTAATTCAATAACAGTTGTAAATAAGGTTTATTTTTTAATATTTTACAGTTCAAAAGTAAGCTCACTACTGTCTGTCCCATAGAAGAACATGACAGCAGCAGCCTGTCAGTCAGCAACAGGAGGACTCTCCTTTGTATTAGAATTTGAAAAATATAAATAATCGTTTTTTTTCACCACCCCTAATATCGGATCAATATCGGTATCGGGCCGATATTGAAGGCTGCAATATCGGTATCGTATCGGAAGTGAAAAAGTGGTATCGGGACATCCCTAATCGTAACGACACGTAGGCCCAATATGAAATGAGCGTGAGAGACAATCGTCCGTGTGTCACCGTGTCAGCTGTTTAGTGACTGTGTGTGGCTGGCTGCGTTGTGTTTCACTGCTGACTTCCAAGCAGCTAGCCTATAGCTATAGCTTGTTGATGTTTAGCGCTACCTGGAGCAACAACAACAGTCGCTGCAGCTTCTACTGAGAGCGAGTCAGTAACGCACGTGAGACACACCAACCGACCGCGCACATGTCGCGGACATCGTCAAACTTCTCACACTGTTAAAAAAAACGACTGTTGTGTTGTGTGACGGCAGATACAGAACCAGGTATTTATTTAAAGTTAGAGAGGGAGAAGGAGCGAGGTGAGCCGGGGGAGGGAGGGAGGGAGGGAGGGTTGTGTGTGTGTGTGTGTGTGTGTGTGTGTTGTTGACTTATGCAGAGTGGAATAAAGAGCTACTGTGGTATTATCATACAGTGAGCAGGGCCGTTGCTAGGAATTCTGGGCCCCCTGAAAGAATACTAAAGTGGGCCCCTGACTTTTCCACTTTTTTTTAGACTACGTATTATCATTTTTTACTTAGCCTACTTTGTTTTGATGCAGCATTACTATGAGTATTAGTCAGGGTCTTATGCAGAAAAATTCAGTCATAAAGATTAGAATACTGGGGGTTTTTTGTGGGCCCTATACATGGGCGCTGGCCCCCTAGAATTATCATCACCTTTCTACCTATACAACGGCCCTGACAGTGAGAGTTTGATGTTATGATATGTCTTACAATACTGCAGTGAATATCACAGGCTTGTTATTGAGGTATTGTAATACTAGGGATGTAATGATATGAAAATCTCACAATTGCAAGGTTTTCATATCAGAAAAATAGTGGGGTGATACAGTTACTCTACAGTAAAATTAAATGTGAGTGAAGAAATAGAGCATTTTCTAAATATTTTATGTGGTGGTACCGTTCCGTTCAAAATCAAACAAATTACAGTACAAATACCACAATTGTAGGCTACACTTGCAAAATGGTGGCGGATAAAAACATTGAGTGGCAGGTAGAATTTAGGAACCCCCCCCCATCGTTCATGTTGCAGTCACTTTACCTTGGACCATGTGGGAATGTGGGTAAAACCCATTTTTCGATTTGCATTTTGGTCTTAAATTTCATTTCAAGTGGCATTAAAAAAGTCTTAAAAAGTCTTAAATTTAACTTTACTTAAGCTGCAGGAACCCTGTAGTATTTATTCATTAATTCCATCCAAAGTGTAGAGTAAAAAAACTGAATTAAATCAGTATTTGATGATAAAATGCGTTGTCTTTAAACATAATTTGTTATACAACAGACTGAGTGTTTTGGGTCATTGCCTGGTTTGATGTTGTTCAGTCCAAACTTTGCATTATGTGGAATCATGTAGACCCCAAGAGGAATAGCTACTGCTAGACAAATAGTAATGGGGATTGTAATCACTAAACACCTGAGGCAAGAATCACAAATCAATTTACTTATCATTTTCAGAGAAGGGTGAAGTCCAATTTTAAATGTTACATTGTAACTCCAATTTGTGTTACCATTATTATACACTCAGATAATACTTTATTAGGAACACCTTATTCAAGCAATTATCATCATGGAGCAGCAGTGCAGTGCATGTAAATAAACAAGTTGGCACCATGAATGAATAGTTTACAAATCTGCAAAAAATAATGTGACATTGAAGACGGATCTCAAAAAAGTGTTTCCAACATCTTGTGAAATCAGGACAAGGAAGATTTGCGGCGGTTAGTAGACGATGTCTCTCAAGTGCCCCTCTCCAGCTGTGACCAAAAAAAAAAAAAAAACACAACACCGGACGTGACGTTAAAGCAAAACAAGCAGGACAGATTCCCATTGGCTGATGTGCTGAGGAGCCCAATGAACCGCAGGAGAGCGCCTCGTCGCATGTGAGTGCAAACATGAGCATTTTCATATAAATTCAAGGTTTTATAGTAACTATATTGAAAGCCAACGCTTTTATTATAGTTTTGACAACTTGCTCAGCGGAACATGTGAGTTACATCTGTATGTTGACGCGGTGTCGGCAGCGCGTCATGTGTCGTCGTTAGCTAGCTAACTGTCGGCCACCGCTAATGGCTTCACATCAACATTAGCTCTACTACAACTACACAGTGACTAGCAACATCATCACTGCTGTCATCACCGATTATGGGCTATCACAGTTAACTGAACAGTTTGCAATTTGAGCTTAATTAAGCACTTATTGCAATGACAGTAACGTGAGTTACAACTTAGTTCGTAGGAAATAAAACAGGCGTGATCCACAATATATAAACAGACTTAAAAATGTATTTGTGTTTGAGAAATGTCTGATGTATGTGCAAAGGGACCAGATGAACACAGTCAGAGCAGGAGCCACTCATTTCTTTTTCTTTTTTAAAAATTGTAAATATAAAGCCCCCCTCTAACCCTAACCCATTTATCTACTTTGTTTGTAAACTATCTCTTTGAAATGTCAAACCTCATTAAAATATATGGATTTATTTCCTCAAACAGCTCTCACTCACAGAGGAGGGATGCTCCAACAGGAGGAGAGTGGAGGCAGAGGAACCAGGAACAATGGCGAGGCCAAGACAAAGCACAGGTGAGACAGGTGGAGGAGAACGAGAGACTCAGTGATGCACAGGGGAAAGAGACAGTCCCCAGGGGGACTTGCCAGACCATGTGCCCCGCTCACGAGCTGCGAATCCGTGAGACAGATCATCGCCTTCATCATTTTGAGATGTTAGCAGGCACAGAAAGAGATCGACGACCCAGGGGAGACCCCTCACGTTCTGTCAAGGAATACTCCAGACCGGCAGCTGGGAAAGACTCGACGAGACCCAGCGACCTACGTCCACCTGCCGTGTTACTGAAAACTGTGCGTTATCTCATTGACGACATCGCTGCCAACCCTAGTCTGCACCCATGGACTGAGGCTAGTATTTACATTTCTGTTTTGCACTCCTCCATCCACGCCTGTAATGACTGTTAAAACATAAGTGAAGTTTGAGTTTATATCTAGCTTTATGTTTACACAACACAAGCTATTGGTATGTGTTGCCCCCCACGTGAATACTCTCTGTGATGGTACTCGGGTCAGCTAGAAAATTGTGAGTGACTGCCAATTAAATGTGAAGGAATTAAATACCTAGTTAGGAACATCAAGCATTTCAAATTTAGCCCTCATGGCTCATGTGTGACTAGCAGAGGAAGGGATTTGTGGTGTTAAGGTATAATCTAACCGTAACTCTAATTTCATAAAAATCAAACTTTCTAATGCACATATTCTTTTATTGTGAAAATATACGCACATCCCTTGCTTGGGGTGCTGGGCCAAAGGGACAATAGAAAAGAGAAGAAATAGCCCGCACAACCTTTACTGACGTCAGTAAAATATTCTGGAGCAAAACTAGGTTGTGCGGGCTATTTCTTCTCTTTCTTCTTTCTTCTTTCTTCTCTTTTCATATTCTTTTATTAAAATGAATCTTCTCTCATGCCTTAGGTGTACGGCTTTGTTTTTGATCGGCTGCGTGCTGTGAAGCAGGACATGATCATCCAGAGGGTGTCTGGGTTGGACTGTGTGGCCATTTTAGAGCAGACAGTACGCTTCCTCATCTATGCCTCTTATCGTCTCTGTGGCGAGCAGCTGCGGCTCTACGACCCACGCATTAACGACACGCACCTACAGGAGAATCTGAGCTGGCTGTTGGATTGCTATGCAACTGGAACAGAACTGTATCCCAACCAGGAAGAGTTTCAGGCTCTTGGTCTCCTATACAACTTGGGTTGGTTGCTTTAAATAATGGTTAAAATGATTTTTTGCATTTATAGATTTGTATCTGAATTCAAGTGTTGTATTTAAAAGCACAAAGATGAGTAGGTTAATTTTGAAGACAAATACTACTAGTCTGATTTTTCACACAAAAAAAGAAGAGATTGTGTTACTGAGATAACTTATACAGAGGTAGGTACACTACCAGTCAAAAGACACCTTCTCATTCAATGCCTTGTCTTTATTTTCATTACTTTCTACATTGTAGATTCCTACTGAAGCCATCAAAACTATGAAGGAACACATGGACTTATGTAGTAAACACCAAAGTGTTAAAGCAGAATGTGTTTTAGATTTTTCAAAGACAGCTTTGTACACTCATCCCAAACCACTTCAGTTGGGTTTAGTGTTATGAACACTTACTTTTGTTTTTATTAGCGTTTTTGTGTTTACAACATAACTCCATATGTGTTCCTTAATTGTTTTGATGTCTTCAGTAAGAATCTACGATGTAGAAAGTAATGAAAGAAAAACCATTGAATGAGAAGGTATGTCCAAACTTTCGACTGGTAGTTTATATGTAATTGCAAATTACAGTCTCTTTTGTGCGCAGCAGATTCATAACGCCTACTCTTGATGTGTTCTTACAAGTTTGTCTCCTAAAAGTTTTTTTCTGGGATCATCTCTCCATGTTTGCTCCTGCAGGTTCAGCCCGCGCAGCTCAGCACATCATGGAGCTCCCTGAGCGGCTCCGCAGCACTCCTACCATCAAGCTCGCTCTGTCAATCAACCAGGCCTTTCTGGAGCGTAACCCTGTACGACTGCTGCGTTTGGCACAGAAGCTGACCTTCCTGCAGTGCTGTGCGCTCCACCGGCACCTGGTGACGTGCCGTCGAGATCTCCTGCTAATATTCAGCCACGGATACAGCAGCCGTAACTGTCGCTTTCCCCTCGACAGACTGGCTCAGCTCTTGTCTCTAGATGCATCACTGACAGCCCGACTCTGTCAGGCTTACGGACAGGAGGTCAACCAGGACAACCAGGTGGTTTTCTCCAAAGCTGCTTTCACTGAGCCTGAACAAGGGAAGCTGAACTGTAAACTCTATCACAGCATGGTGGATGAGAAACAGAGAGACCTCACTGTTGTGAGTATCATTCACGGCTGTGCGTGAGACAAAGCAGTACATGAATTAGTCATACGAGCAGTGCTTTATAATTAAATGTTTAAACCTCTCCACAGGGAATTCACAATGCTACTGACAGGGATTTAAAGACATGTTCAAGGACACTTCAGCAGTGCAGCTGTTTTGTGATCAAGTACTTTCATTCTTCTCTTGTTATCTTGTTTGATTTGAGCCTCGGGGGTTCCTTTCAAGTTACCCAATGCCAGTATGCTTTACACATGAAATGCTTCAGATTCTACATGTTCAGGTCAGGGATTTGGGGTCAGGGTTGTGTTGTTGCTGAGCCAAGGATGTACCCTAACTGAGAAAAAGTTCCCTCATGGAAATACTTTTTCTGTCTTTACTTTTTCATCATGCGATGTTCTTTGTTTTAATATTGTTGTTCACTGGTTTTATTCATTTTGATCAGTATTACAGAAAACATGCTGGACCTCTACTGTGCAACAGTGTTCATTTTTTCTTTTTGATGCAGTACCTCAGAAACATTTCAATAAATTTTGTTACCTGAAAGAGAAATGCTTTGGTCTGGAAATTCCTTGGTAAAAGCGCATTGAAGCCCGTTTACCAGGTGAGGGCAGCAGATATCTGTACAGGATGTCGGCGAACTGCAACTGCTACAAAAATAAGAGACTAAACAAGAGAATCCTGCTTCAGGTGTTTTGTGTTGTGATACTATCAGAAGTTATTTTCCTTATAACAGATTTTTGATGATTTCCAACGCAAAAAGAAGCCGGTTGCATCCGGTAGATCTCTTTTTCTTTTACTTCTTTTCTTCTTTTCTTTTTTTTCTGAGATGTCAAACTGAACCAGAAGTAGGCTATGAGACGTGCAGGTATCTTGCAGTGGTCTGAACCGCAGACTCCTTTACACTGGGGTTAGTCATGCTCTCTGCAGCAGAGACGTGAGAGGAGGTATTGAAGTGAATGAATCGCAGCCTGACGCTGATCTCCTCCTGACTCGCTGCTGTTTGTAGGAGCGGAATTAAAAGAATAAGAGGAAAAAGAAAAAAGATCGACCGTTTGGGGGGAAAAAAAGTTACCAGCAGGAAGAAGCGAGGGAAGCGAAGAGTTGCACGGAGTTAACATGACAAACACTTCTTTACAGTGACATTTTCTGCGCGCTGGAGTGGGAGGACGCTTACAATTTGTAATGCTGAAATATGAGAGAACGGAACCGGGGCGGGTGAAGGCACATGGGAGAGGACTATCCGTGTACTCTGGGCTCTAAAAGAAAGAAAAAACACACACACATACACGGTTTGCTTGGAACTGGATTTGGCGAAGTGGGATGATTATTACAAAAAAAGTAGATCTTTGTGATCTGGAAGAAGCTCTGCACACCTATCACGGCAACCAAATCTTCAATGGATAGATACAGATAGACTGGGAGGGCTGTAGGCGCACGCAGACTGTTAAACTTTCATTTATCTTTTCATTAAGAGTCAAACGCTCCAGCCTCCTTCAGAGGAGAGAGACGGATTTCCTTGCAGGATCTCGGTTACTGGGGCCAAAATGTTGCGGTTGTCTTTGACAGCTTTGAGCCTTTCATGGACTTTGTTGATCTGCAACGTGAGCAGAAGTTCTGCACAAGAGAGACAGTAAGTAAAGCCAGTGTTGAATGTGCTGCAGTGCTTTGTGCTGGGGCTACTACAAGCATCGGAAATTCACTTCAGCTACACTCCTCCAGCTATGCAAGAAAAATACTGATACTGCTCTAGATGTGACCTGTTGTCATAGCAGCGTTATCCTTTTCATTGAGATACACGCAACAAGCATCTTGATCATTGATCTGTGCTATTTGCTGCATCTGCCCTTATCTGTCACTGTAGTGTTTCCCATCATTGTGCTATCACACCATATTTTTAATCATGTTTTTCCAGATTTTTCACTCCAATAACATGTTGTGATGTTGGACTTGAGAGCATAGAGGAAGCTTGTTGCTGCATTTCATGTTGTGATTGCTGAATATAGGCTACACTGATACTGACAAATATTACAGGTAAATTCATGGGCTTTGACAATGGTAGGTTTTATTAGGTTTATTATTCCTGCAGAGCCAGGGGCAAAAAGGGTTAAAATTGACTTTTTGCCACTTCCATGCCATCAGTCAGGGCCCTGTTTGTTTAATCCTGACCTTGAGAATTGAGTTAATAGTGAGGATTTGTAAACACTTCTTCCAGGATCTCCAGGGGGAGGTAAGGAATGCAGCTAAATGTAGAAAATAAACAAAAAATGACCAGATTACTGACAAATGCAGGCTTGAGTGAAAGTGGCTTATATCAATGTTATTTATTGATATATTCTCAGCTGAGGGTGAATTTCGAGTGCAAAGCAAAAGGCTGAGGACACGAAACCATGTGATTGAAGTAAAAAAAAAAAAAGAGCAAACTGTTAAGGACTTCACCTACAAAGGAGAACACAAATCCTTCTCAGGCACTGACCAACTCTCAGCTGAGGACAAAAGTTGGGCAAAAACAACGAGAAGTTGAGTACATTAAGCCATGTGACTGAAATAAGCATGGTCTCCACCACCTGATCCGGGCTCATCCAAGAGCTGGTTAAACTCACTGTAGATCAAACGCACAGAGTCAATTTCCTCGTATTATCTTCCTTCTCCCGAAGCCTTATTTTCCAGGGGATTTTCTCATGACTTTCTCTCTCAGGAACTGCAGTTGCCTCCGGCTGTAATGCAGTAGTGCTGTAATGCCAACCACCTGATCTTTCTCTCAGGCATGCAATTGGGTTTGTGCTAGAGGCTTTGCTCACTCCTAATTTGTGTGATCTTCAGTTAAGTTTTCAGTGAGTGAGTAGGCCTGTTTGCCTCAAGAACTAGAGTTGGAATGACCGATTTAGTATTGGTGTTTCTCAAATCGGCACATGCTCACAAATAGTAGAAGTAACTGAACACAACACATCATTTGGAGAATGCTTATATCATCTGCTCCACACCGAACACCTACCATACCACACACTCTTGAGTTGGTTGTGCAGGAGGACTCTGGATGTTAACAAGAGCTCCTATTATTCTACCTTTGTTACCTGGGAGATATAGCCCCTCCATGCCAGATGATGATATTCTTTCATCCAAATAAAACTTAAATTGGGCTTTTTTTCCCAGACTGTTTATAATCATCAAAGAATGACCTTTGCTCTGTGACCTCAGTGACAGGCTCCTTCCCTCAATTAAATGTCAGAGTGGCTGTGTGGAATCTCAGTCGTTATTTTTCAAAACAGACGCCAAGGCTCTGTCAGAGGTGCCAGACCACCCAAAGAAAACACTAGAGCAGAAAGCTCATTGGCCAACAGGTACCGTGTCCCTGGTAACCGTTGCAATTAAACCTGATCTCGCTGCACAAATCCACGTGGAATGTCCCTGTTTGTATGTGTGATTTGTTGTGTATGCGTGCATGTGCAAGTGTGTGTCTGTGTGGGGTGAGAAAGAAATGTGAACTCAACACTTAATTCACCTGTATTATTTGCGGAAAGCCATTGTTACAATTACACAGCCGTATTCACCGACAGTCAGGAGTGGTAAGTGATATTTGTGAGGATTTGCTTCTAAAACGAAACCAGTGATGCAGGACATGTTCATCCATATTCCTCTTCTTGTCCCTCTGTGACCTCTGACCTTTCCTTTATCACTTGACCACCTCTCTCACTGCTTTGCCACTTCTGCTTTTCCTCCTCTGTGTGCACTCATATGTCCTCTGTTCTCCTTTACCATGTTCTCTCTCTTCTCTCTACCTCTATCCCCCCGCTCACATCTTTCCTATCATTTTCAGGGGATATTTGGTTGCTGCGCCCTCGGTGTTTCGAGCGGGCGTGGAGGAGAGCGTGAGCATAACCATCTTCAATGCAAAAGCAGAAACCCGCGTCCAGGTGCAGCTGTCGGTGAAAGGACAGACGGTGGCACACGGCCACGGCTCAGTGCTAGGTGAGGACACACTCTGAAGCTAAGGTTACACTGGCACAATGCATCACTTTTGGAAAGAAAATTTGCAGTAACAAATTGAGTTATGATACGCCTCCTTTGTGTGATTTATTCAAGAGGACGTTGAGATCATACAGGCATTGATGCTGACAGAAGCATGCAGAGGAGCACACACACAGCTTGAGCCTAATTGACCTTTGCCCTTGCTGTGTGCTCCTGACCAGCCGGGCTTTTCGTAGATATTTTTCTATGATTGGAGGCATCAGTTCAGCCCATCCCACCAGCCACTTAGTATATACAGTGTGTGATTTGTTTGACAGCACCGTGAATAGATGGTGCTAGCTCTGTCTCAGAGTGGCATGGAGACAGGTTGCAGCTGGATGTCCTGCTAACCCAGGGCAAGAACCTCCAGGGGAAAGTGGGCCACAGTGCAGTATCTCTACTGAATATTGATAGCATTATAATGATGATTACACGGATATGAGTGTGTGGCAACCTCTGAGGAAATACCACAACATTAAACAATGTCATTGTTTCTATTTTAGACAAAGGCAGCGTCAAACTAAAGGTGAGTCTGTCTGTGCAACTTAGTTTGCAGTGTCCTACAGTGTGTGTGCATGCTGCTTTCCAGAAACGTTTAAAATGCACTTCGCTGTTTAGCGGTGACAGCTGCACAGTAGTGAGAACCTCTTGTCCGTTGAGTGCACATTCCTCAGGCAACATGCAAATCAACACTAACATTATTTGCAATGCAACATCTGTCTCTGCTCATTCAATGGGAATAAGGTAACAGCCTCAATATAATATGCAACAGCTGTTGACGTGCATGTATGGTCCGCCGCCCCCGAAGGCTGGAATAGATCAATCTAGTATGCACGACTCGATTCTTCCCCTCTGTCTCTCTCTCTCTCTCTCTCTTCCTTGCCTGCTCTCCCCTCCCTGTAACCTCCACCCTCATTCTCGTGAAATACAGTCATGTGTAGTGTGCAGTGTTATAGCTTGGCATCTTCCTCTGTTGTTTAAATGTAGCTCTTTTGTTATTCTGTCGCTTTTGTTCCCCTTAAAAATATTTAAAATGTGAAATCAAGGGGAATATTTTTTTGTAATTGTGTGTTACTACAACAGCCGAGAGTAAACATTTCAATCTGTCCCCCATTGACCTAATTTTACTTCTGGTAAATTCAGATCTGATTCCGCCTGTGTTTGCTTTTATGGTTGCGTGTGTGTGTATGTGTGTGTGTGTGTGTGTATATATCACCAGGTTCCCTCTGGGCTGAGAGGCCAGGCCCATCTAAAGGTGTGGGGGAACCGTCACCTCACAGAGGGAGGCTACATCTTCCACAACTTCACCACCGTCACAGTGGAGAGCAAGGGCACAGCTGTCTTCATCCAGACGGACAAGCCTGTCTACAAACCCAAACATAAAGGTTCCCTCATAGTGCACCTGGTAGTTAATCAGTTAATTCCTGCACAGAAAGCAGAGAATTTAGGCTCATATTTAGGGTTTTGTAAACAGAAAAAATTCAGTCAGTTTGAAATGCTGCACTACTATCACTATTATACCATGTCTTGCCTGGGATGTAACTTTGCTTGCATTAGATTTGTTGATCTGAGGGGCTGACAAAAATAAACAGCTTTCATGTTGAAATGATGTAAACCGGCTATATTTTACAGTATCATGTTTCTTTTTCTGTCTATAGTGCTGATTAATGTCTACACAGTCACCCCTGACCTGAGGCCAGTCAATGACAAGGTAAATAAAAAACTGCTTCTTGCAAATAAAATCTGCACATTCGCTACATGCACTCCAGTACACTGTAAACGTTACACACCAATCAATAGCAAACAGACACACAAACAATAAACAAATGAATACCAAACTTTACCCAAACTGCATAGCTGTATAATCTTTATCACATCTCTAGCCTTTACGACAACTCAATATTTAGTAAAAACACACTTTTCATCTCTAATTGCTGAAATTAAGAAGAGAAACTTCTGAGTGTGGAGAAATGTACAGTCACTTATTTACAGAAGCCGAGCCAGAGTCATTTCACTTGGAATGTTAGCAATGGCTCCAAATATACTGTGCAACTGTGCAGACAGATGGTTTATTGATGTTTGCAGCTATAAAGGTCTGCTGCTGGTAAAGGGCAGTATTCACTTTCACAGATGGATGATTGTTGGATAAGGAAGGAGTGAAGTGAAGCACTGGGAAGAAGCATAGGGTCCTCTCTAGGCTTTACATTTCTGTTATCTAATTCATAACATTCACCCCTCTCCACTTCTTTCTTTTTTTTTGCAGATTGAAGCTTATATTTTGGTGAGTGGAGGCTGGCAGGACCACCCAGGGTTGGCAGAGCCACGTCCGGGAGGGGACAGTGGCAATTTTAGTTCCCAGTCTGGCTGGAGATTACAGAGCAGAAATCAAGGCAGCTCACCTAGATAACAGGGTGCTCTTTGGAACAGTGCAAGGATAAACAACATGAAAAGAACCTCTTCTCTTCTCTTCTCTTCTCTTCTCTTCTCTTCTCTTCTCTTCTCTTCTCTTCTCTTCTCTTCTCTTCTCTTCTCTTCTCTTCTCTTCTCTCTTCAGCCCCCCCCCTTAACCCCACCACCCACATACAGGTCAAATAACAAGCTTCTGCTTCATAAGACATTTTTTAGGATGCCCATACGTGCTTTATAGTTGGCGACAAACACATGCAACCTCTTACCTGCGTCACATGTCACATGAGGAGCAGCAGTACACGTATTTTGGAGTCAAGTCTCTGGGTCAAGATCAAGATCAGTTTAATGACTCAAACTATTTCAAACATAATGACAATATAAAAATGTACAATGTCAAGTCAATTTATTTTGAAATAGCACCAATTTACAACAGCACTTTACAGTGCCTGGATCTTTTCACAACAGTAATTACAGAGACCCAACAGATCCCAACAAGAGCAAGTGCCCATGACAATGTGTAATCTTAATACTGTTTTTTTTTGTTTACCCCAATTTGATCTTTCAGGATCCAAGAGGATCCAGGATGATCCAGTGGAAGAGTCTTAAATCTGTCTGCTGTGGTAAGCCACATGCTCTGCAGTATTTATGCACCATCATTGTATATTAGCCTGTATCTTGTGTCATTGCAGTGTTTCTCTAGGTAATAATAATTTCCATTTTTAACTTATGATTATTGTAAGGTGATAGGTAATTAGTTCATCCTGCATGATTCATGGCTGGACAGTGATTGTTACCGTCATATCAGGAGCGCTAGTCGGTACATGGTAAACGGCTATCAAGCACACAGGCACTGAATGTGTTAAATACATTTTTCTCTCTTGTAGGGGTTGTGAACATGAGTTTCCCTCTGTCTGACCAGCCAATGTTTGGAGAATGGTTTATCTTTGTGGAGGTGCAGGGCCACACCTATAACAAATCATTTGAAGTGCAGAAATACGGTGAGAACCTGCACATGGACAGTTGTTTGCATAACAAAGAACGAACGTCACCGTTTGGATGCTCATTGTCGTCACAGTTGTGGTTTTTTTTACATCTAGAGGTCAAATGTGAATGTACTATGTTTTTGTATTTAGTTCCTTTCTGCAGGCGACCTACAAAAAGTTAATATTTGACATAAGAGGACTGCCTTTGTAGAATAACATTATTTTATGCATCCAGCAAAAAGCCATTGATAAGCAATACAGATATAATGCAGGAAACATCCATTAAAGAAAGTAGATCATGTAACTCAAATGTAATATTCTGTTGCCTCCTTCACAGTGATGCCAAAGTTTGAGTTGGTGATAGATCCACCACGCTACATCCGTGACCTGAACTCATGCGAGCAGGCCACTGTCAGGGCCAGGCAAGTCACTGAAACTTCACCATAGATTAGATCAAACAAAAGTCCATGTGGTCTTTTGGGAGGGGAGACTGCTGTTTGGCTGACCATCCACAAAATGTAGCTTAGCACCTGTAACTCTGTTATATTGCATTCATTATGCTTTTTTAATGTTCCATTATCTGTTGACCTTAGCTGTCTGACATGTCAATGTTGCAGGTATACCTTTGGGAAACCAGTGACAGGGAAGTTAACGGTGAATATGACAGTGAATGGAGTGGGCTACTATCGTCATGAGATGGGCCATCCTGTGATTAAAAACATGGAGGTCAGTTTATTTATTCCTTGAACAACAGAATTGATCTGGTTATAAATTCATTAGAGATTGATATTGAAACCTTTTTTGTTGATTGGGCCCCAGGCACATTCACAATACCAGATCACTCCTCTGCTCTTCTCAGATCAAAGGCTCTGCGAACTTCAGCATATGTGTCAAAGACATGATGCCTTTGGATGTAGCAGACCACTTCAGGGGCACAGTAAGCATTTGGGCGTCGGTGAGCAGCATAGACGGAAGCAGGCAAACCACGTTTGACGATTCAACACCCGTCCACAAACAGCTCATCGACATCAAGTACTCCAAGGACACACGCAAACAGTTCAAGCCTGGTCTGCCTTACAAAGGGAAGGTGAGACCACAAAAAAGTCTCTGTAACTTGTTTCATTTGATAAATCAGGATAAACCAAGTCATTGCTGACTTGTCTGATTTGTGCCTTTCCACCACCCACCCCTTACACTCTCCTTGTAGATTGAGGTGACCTACCCTGACGGGAGCCCAGCTGACGGGGTGAGGGTGCGTGTTAAGGCTGAGCTCACCCCCAAGGACAACGTCTACACCAGTGAACTAATCTCTAAGGACGGCCAGGCCAGCTTTGAGATCCCTTCCATCCCCACTGCTGCCCAGTATGTCTGGCTAGAGGTCAGTGGTTGTAGTGGCAGTCGTTTTTACATGCATGCAATATAAACAGGGTGAAGTGAGAAGCTAATTTCAAGCAAATATTATGAAGAGTTAGAATGTTTTGTCTTTGTTTGGCATAGACCAAGGTGACATCTATCAATGGAAAGGCAGTAGGAGACCAGTACCTGCCCAGCTACCTGTCAATCAGCAGCTGGTATTCTCCAAGCAGGTGCCACATCCAAATCCAGAGCCCCAGCGCTGCATTCAAGGTAAGTGTTGTCCATTTGAATGTGGTGTGTTCTATATCACCGCCACCACCACCATCAGGTGTTGAGTTTGTGTTGGGTTCAAACTTTTTGATACATTGCAGTGCTACAGTGTATTGTCCATGAAATAGTCACAACAGTACAATTGTATCTTTCTGTGTGCGTAGGTCGGCCAAGAGGCAGAAGTGGCTCTCAAATCTACCTGTCCCTGTAACTTCACTCTGCACTATGAGGTGACATCCAGGGGGAACATCATCGTATCGGGCCAACAGCCGGCCAACCTGACAGCCTCACATCGAGAAAAAAGGGCGACAGTCACCTTTGACAAAAACGTTCACACCACCCACCTGCCTCCTCCTGCCTCCGGTAAGTACTTAGATCATTTCCTTGGATCATTTAACAGCTGCATGTCAGTAGAAAAATAGATGCATAGCAAACCCCTGCTCTGAGCAACATCAGGTGATCTCATGAAGATTTTACCCTCACCTCACTGTGCCTGGTGTTGCAGGCTCCTCCTCCCAGGCCGAGATGGACAGCTGTGTGACCTATCTACATTTCCCTATTAGCCACAGCATGGCACCACTCAGCCGTCTGCTGGTCTTCTATGTGAGAGAAAACGGGGAGGGAGTCACAGACAGCCTGCAAATCCCTATCCAGCCCGACTTTGAAAACCAGGTTTGGAAAAAGAATAAAACAGATTCTCTTTTTAGCTATCTCATTTATCCAGAAGCATTTCTGTATTACCTAGGTATCTGGTTTATTAACACAAACTGAGATATTAATGATTAACTGGCAACAAGTTTCCAAACATTGATGTTGTTGGATATGTAGTTAAGATTTTTTTTATATACAGTGTATATATAAAACTTACAGCATTGTATAACACTCATTAAAAACCTGGGGGGGAAACGTTGCAGGCACTGTATACATTTTGGAGCTGAGTGCAAGTATCCATGCACCAGCTCTGTCCACAGTGTAATGTCTGTAAACAAACAGCTGTGTTGGCCTGGGAGAGATCCCCAGTTCCTGCCTGCATTAGGTGGAGTTAACTCCCTGAAGTATTTACAGCTCCCTGGTATGCCATTACAACACTGTGTGTGCGTGTGTGTGTCGGAGGAGGGGGTTGTGAGGGCATGATGAGACAGAGGCCATGCGGGCCGCAGGCAGATGAGTGGGGTCGTGACAGGAGAGGATGACAGGTTACGGAGTGGTGAAAGGAGGGCAGCGGAACCGATTAACGGGGCTAATTTGTGACTGCGCATTACTGAAAAACTGTTTTGAAGTGTGAAAGTTTATGGCCGACTCTCACCATCCCTCCTCTTTCATAGGCTGTAGTTTTCCACTCCCTGTCCTGTCGTTTCCCACCATATCTTACTACTCAGCAATACTGAACTGATGTTGTTCCAAGTGACACACAAATTGCCTCTTAGGCACTGTCAGGCAACACTGCCAACTAGTGCTGAAACTATTTGGTAAATTTGAGGGACAGAAAATGAATGACAACACTTATTAATTAACTGGTAATTCATCAGGTGCTCGGTTCAGCTTTTTAAATGTAGAGTTCTGTACCTTTTTTTGGTCCTGTATATCATTCTGTTGAGCAGCCTTTGTCAGACAAACAAGCCTTTTGAAAAAGACTATTAAGCTATGCCGTGATAGGCAATGAACTAATAAATCCAAAAATAAAATTTTAAATAGAAATACATGAGTAGGAACCCTGGTGTCTAAGACTGGTTGAACATCTATGTACAGTTTTATGGCTTAGAGAAAGTGCATGCTTGCCTTTACACTGTTTTCTTGCATATCAGTTGTGTATCCTTTGTTGGCTGGATTGCAGGTGTCTGTTTCCTTGTCAACGAATGAGTCCATGCCAGGCGACCCGGTGACCCTGCATGTACGGGGAGAGAGGGGCTCCTGTGTTTGTGTGGCCACTGTGGATAAGAGTCTTTACCTGTTAAAGCCTGACTTCCAGCTCAGTCCTGACAAGGTTGGTTGTACTTTTAGTTTATGGTGATGATGCACTATGATAATGTCCACTTTAGAAGAGTGGTTTATCTGAGGGACTTGACCTTCATCCAAAAATGTATTGTTTCTGTGTTGTTATATTCTACTATTGTGTGTGCAACTGTGTGTGTGCTAACATGGACGTGTTTCTTTTGTGCAGGTGTTCAAGGAGCTGTCAGATTTTGATGTTTCAGATGCCTTTGGCATTCCTAAAGATGACGGACACTTCTGGTGGCCCGGGCTGTCATCAAAGAGACGAAGACGCTCCTCTGTGTTTCCATGGCACTGGGACATCACCAAAGACGCACGCTTTGCTTTCACAGTGAGAACACACACTTACCTAAAAGGCCCACTGTGATGGTACAGGGATAAAGAATAATAATCTTAATTTGTGTGTGCGTGTGTGTTTTTATTTCTCTGTATGTTTAACACAGGAATCAGGGCTGGTTGTGATGACAGATATGGTGAGTCTAAACCACCGGCAGAGTGGAGGCATGTACACAGACGAGGCTGTTCCTGCCTTTCAGCCACACACCTCCACCTTAGTGGCTGCCATGCACTCTCGCCCCACAACCAGGTAAAGGTCCTGCTACACAGATATTGTTTTAGCAAAAAATCTACATCAACATCAAAGGCAGTTTCTGCCTCCCAACTAGCAACTCTAAGATGCCTAAAAGTCCAAATATTGTCTTGTTCCAGCTGCCTTAATTGTGGCTTTTCGAAAGTTTTCTTAACTGATATAAAAACCCTAAAAGGTAAAAAAAAATCGCTGCGGGTAAATATTTTCTTTAATCAGAAAGTTGCTAGCAAAACTTATCAGATATAACAAAGTTAACTATGTGCGATTGAACCTTAACAGAGGGTGAGCTTGGTTGGATTTAGAGGATATACAGTTATTGATGTTCATGTATCCATTGTTTGGTTTAGTCATTGATGTGAATGCACTGTGATGATCTTTGACTGGACCACACACAGTTTCATGGTCATGTACTTCTCTAAAAACAATGAATTTGAAACCAAGCCCATGAGAAACCAATAATTACTTCATGATTCAAACAATTATAAATTCGTAATACACATTTCAATATGTGTCATGCTCGGGTTAAATGAGGTCTCAGAGTTTAGCAACGGACAAACAGAGAAAACATGACAAAATAAATGAGTTTTGTCAGTTTGTGCGTATTTTAGGTCTACTCTCAGCAATGTTACGAATACTTCTCATTCAAGAGATGAACATTAAACACATAACATGATTCAGAGAATGTCAGTGTGGAATTCAGGATAATACATTTTCCAATTATGGTGTTGTTTTATTGTGAGCAGCTGAAGGCTTTTATTGATGTCAGCTTGTGTTTTGGTTGCAGAGCAGAGAAGCGGAGGCGTACATTTTTCCCAGAGACTTGGGTGTGGCACTGCCTCAACGTCAGGTATTTAAATCTTCATATAAATATTTCAGTCTCATATGTGTGTCACATGCCTGTGGCTACGTGGATGAGGTGCACCACACTGTCTTAATCTGTCACAATCTAAAATATTTAGAAGAGTTGAACAAGGCAAGAGTACATGTACAATAAACTGGAAGAGTAAAAGGGCAAAGGATACACAAGTACAAGAAAAGATGGGAAGTGGGGATAAAAAAATGAATGCTGCAAAAGAGAAAGTGAAGATGAGATGACAGATTGTTGGGGGACGAAAGGAATGAGAGAGAGGAGAGGAAAGGTGCTAGTAAATCTGTATGCGAGAAGATGGATGATCCATCATGTAGCAGCATCCAAGATTTCCCCCCTCTGGGTGTGAATGTGCCTCATTTAAATTGGGCGATCTTGGAACGGACTGTCACTTTCTCAACAGCTCCTTCCATTCATTTTCAGCCAATATAAATGAGTTGCCCATAGATTTCCATATGCTTGATTCCTTTGGATGGGACTCCAGCTCTGCCTAATTTCCTGTGAAGTCCAAAGCTCTGATTTCCCTTAAATGTCTATTGAAGTGGATTTTGGGCAACTTTGATCAAAAGGAATGGGCGTACATGCAGTTTTTCAAGTTTATTACACCCTGTGACCCTTTGCCAAGACCAACATTAAATATGTGTTGCCAATAATGATCTCAGCTCATTCATTCAAAGAAGCAGATTGGGTCAACACCTGACTGTCCCTCACACCTATCTGTTTTTAGAGTGTTTGCTGTAGTTACACCGGTGCAGGTGTTGGTGTTGACCCAGGTGTTGCCAACATAAAAGAAATCCACAGTGTTTCATCAAGTCCAGCTTTGTAGTCTGCAACCTTTATTGCTTAAATTAAACCATGAAAGGATGTTAAACTCTTTTTACTTCCCTGACACTCAAGTTGTATCTCAACATGTGTCACCGACAGCTCTGAAAGCGGGGAAGCGGAGCTGCGACTGGATGTGCCGGATTCAATCACCACCTGGGTGACAGAAGCCGTTGGCCTATCTGAGGAGAAGGGGCTGGGCTTAGCAAAGAGAGTGGAGCTTCGTACCTTTAAGCCCTTCTTTGTCGACTTCACGTTGCCCTACAGCTTAATCAGAGGGGAGCAGACCAAAGTTCCCCTCACCGTCTACAACTACCTGCCAATGTGCGCTGAGGTAAGATGATGAATGAGGGGCCAAATGGACAGGAAGCAAACTTGTCCAGCCTTCACAAACAAACTCAACTGAGTTGTAGGGTTGGGGCAGTTTTGGTTTACTAATTTGTCGCAGTTTAAAGGGCCTTATCGGAGCTTTTACATGTTTCAGCTCAGACACTTCAAATTGTGTATAATCCATTGAAATGTCAATTAAAATCTTCTTTTTTTTTTTTTTTTAAAGTATATTTTTTGGCTTTTTGCCTTTATTATAGCACAGTGAGATAGACAGGAAAGGGGGAGGCAGAGAGAGGGGGAATGACATGCAGGAAAGGTCTGCCCGACGCGGGATTCGAACTGGGGACGCCTGCGTTGAGGACTGTAGCCTCTACATGGGGCGGCCGCTTTAACCACTGCGCCACGCACCGCCCCATTAAAATCTTATTTTTCACAAAAAAAATAACAGAGATGAGTTATGACTGTTTTGTAAAGTTGTACTGTACAGCTGCTTTTCAGTTGGAAAAATGAATATGTGCTGCTGACTCTACTGTGAGTAATCTCAGCAGGTCTTGTTGTGGCAACAGATAGAAATAGATATTATACTTACAGCACTGAAGATTTGTTGATGTCCACTCACTTTTACGTCATTTCACTTGTGACACTTTTGACCCGGGGTAACATCTGGCAGGATAGTGTTAAACTGTGTGTGCGTTACAGTGGTCCTAGAGTGTTATTGGCCATTGTCAGTTGAAAGGAAACAGTTAGCAACTCCCAATGTGTCGCAGGAGACACATTCAGAGTCAACATCCTTCCTGGAGCAAGAAGCAAAGTAGTACATGGTAAACAGACCATTTGAAATTGGCAGAGAGGGTGTTGAAAATGATAAAGAAAAGGTCTTCAAGTTGGAAAAATGGGATATAGTATGTGGCATTAAGAGAGTAGACAGTAGTAGAAGAAGAATAATATTAAATATTAAAGTAAGTTTAAGAGTTTCTTTTTAGGTTTGTTAAGTACAAAGGTGTTGGAAATAAAGATTGTGGATCACAGAGAAGACTGAGCATCTTTGTTGGGGCTAAAACATCCACACCACTGTTTTTATTTATTTTGTATTAAGCAAAATCGGTGTGGTCGAAACATAGTGAAGAATGAAGCTAAAGGGTTGTTGATTAGATAACTGTAGGTAAGAGGTACTGGAAACTGTGTTCAAAGGAAGCGCAGGTTTGTAATGTGAAGATGTGAGATTAGCCCAGAAGTATGTTTCAGCACTCACTTTGAAGAGCCTTCTGAGCTCTATCTTGGCCTTAAATGGGTCCATCCTGCGCTCCACACAGATGACATCATGATGTTTGCAGATGAGCCTGTTAAATGGCTTGTGCGTGTGCTGCCCTGATGTCATGTTAGGTGAATATGCAAACCAGAATAGCCCTTCTTTTGATGTCCAGCCTAACAACATGTGATTCCTATATTTTCTGCCGTGTTATTTACGACTTGTGGATAAAGAACAGTTAAAAGATCCCTCTGCTTTACTGAGCCCTCTGTGAAAATTGGACGATGAGTGGAACTTAATCCTTCAGGGAGCTTGAGAAGCATGAGTCAGTCAGCATGGAAAATTCACAATGTGATTTAAAAATTCTCCCTTGCTTTCAGAGCTTTGAGGGGAACACGCTATATGAGGGAGGGGGGTGCCTGGCAGAGATGATGTCACTGTAGCCCTGTCAGACTCTCCTCTCCTCTCCTCTCCTCTCCTCTCCTCTCCTCTCCTCTCCTCTCCTCTCCTCTCCTCTCCTCTCCTCTCCTCTCCTCTCCTCTCCTCTCCTCTCTCACAGGTTCATGTTAAAGTATCAATTCCAAAGGGCATCAAGTTTGTTGGCCATCCTGGAAGGCACCACCTTACCAGGAAGAAGTGTGTTGCACCAGGAGAGGCTACTCCCACATCGATTGTTTTGTCTTTCTCTGAACTGGGATCTGCTAACATCACAGGTACCCCAGCAAAATGAACAGTTATTCATGACATTTGTCACCTTTTGTATTGAGTGGAAAAAAAAACACTTCGCTGCAGCTATGATTGCTTATTTTGTCTCTATGTCATGCAAAGAAGTAGATTATTATTTAAATTAAGCAAACAAACAACATGTCCCAAATTTCTTTGTTTTAGCTTTAAAGAGAATGGCACGGCTCAGTGTTTGTTGTGAATGAACAATTGTTCATGTAAACAATTCAGATTAGTGCATTCTGCATGGCGAAAGTAGCATTATTTGAATTCTTAAGTGGTGTGGCACTTTGACCAGGCCGTCGGTCCCCTCAGTGTGATGCCTTACAAAGAGCCAAGCCTTTGACTCAGGAGAGCTCTGCTGGCCAAGGAGCTGAGCTGTGTGTGATCTGGTCACCCACCCAGAGTTACAAACAGTCCACTCCAAAGCGCATGTGAGAACAAAGCAGGCCGGCAGTGGGGGAGCAAACCAGAGCCGTGCTGTGGCACTGAGTGGCATGTTGATGAGTTTGCAGGTCACTGGCGGTCAATGGGCCCCCCATGGCCCCACTCCTAGTCCCCTGGCCCCTTGTGTTTCCCTCTCAGTACACACACACAAAGAGACGCCATTGGCACAGGGCCACATTTCCAATGTGCTCCTCAGCAAGAGAACTGGGAGTCCTCTTACAGACGTGTTTGTCCCGTGTAATGTATGTTATGAGCGATGACCACAAAGACAGTAGAGACGAGGCCTCGTGACTTCACAATCATGTTTTAAGGAAAACCCTAAATAATTTCACTTTTAATGATAATTTGTTGCCATGGTGATATTTTCATCCACCTATAAAGGGTGACTTATACAGCCTGTGCTATTAGATGGATGCTCCTTCAGATTCAAATTGGCAAATATGGAATCATTAGTGCACAATCGTCTCCAGCTGAAATGTAGGTTTGAAATCTCCAGTAACATTGTCAACCGTAGTGTGTCAAGAAGCTAGCAAGTGGCTTGCGCTGACACTCCACAGACACTCAAACACAATCAAATTTGGTGATACTGTTCCATGACAGAAATGAAAGAAGAAACACTGATTCTGTTCTGCGTTGCCCGATAGCTCGTGCCATTGCCTATAGTGAACCAAGCTGCTGCTCAGATGGACTCCAGACAGGGAAAACAAGCAACGATGTGGAGGAAAGAAGGATCCCAACGGGCCTGGACTATGTTCGCAGGACAGTCCTAGTGGAGGTATGAGGGCTGATGTTGATCAATGTCATTTGCTTTATGTATTTTATTTAAAGATTAAAGTTTAAAGTTAGAATTTATTTCCCTTATTCCCTTAATGTACAGTATGTCACTTGTCCTTACTTATCCTCATCCTTTCTCTTCTCCTCATCCTCCTTACAGCCAGAAGGCCTGCCTAGAGAATACACATACAGTGTCTTCTTCTGTCCCAATGGTCAGTGCAGACACAGTCTTCTATCATATATTGATATAGTATTGCACAGTTGGCTACATTTTAATAACCCTGTGTGCCTGAGTCTATTTTGTATTTCCATTGTCAGAGAGGATCCACATTTCCACTCCCAACAAATATGAGTATCAGTATGTGAAAAAGCCGGCCAGGATGAACCAGTTCCAGGTTGCAGTGAAGACCCACAACGATGCCCATTTTGCTCTCTCTGCCAGCCCCCACGACAGTGCAGAGATGCTAGAGATCGTACTTGGGGGAAGGCAAAACACTCGTTCCTGGATCTCCTTGGGCAAGATGGGCGAGCCCCTGGTCAGTGCTTCCACACCAGGCATCCTTTCCTGGGACGAGTTCCGAAGTTTCTGGATCAGTTGGAAAGGAGGCGTGGTACAGGTAAGAAAATAAAGGGACTGTAGAGGAAAATATTCTCCTCAAAGTGTAGAAACATATAAAGGTTTTGCACCAACAAGTGCAGCAGATTTGTGTTAGATCATGAGTGGACTCTCTGACAGAAAAAGAGGAGGGTGAAAAACACTCAGCAGGCCATGGGGTCTGTGTGTTAGGAGGACTGGCGCCACTTTTACTGGCGTGCCTTCCGGTAAGGTCACGCTTAACGGGCTGATGTCACTGAGGACACTCGTTGATCCATGGCCTGGTGCTCGCATGGCCCTCTCTGGCTGGCACGCTGCCTCCCGGCCCCAGCCCTGGCATTAGCTTTGCACCATTCACCAAAGGCAGCAATTAAAAGCCTGCAGAAGAGCAATGCACATTACAGTCCAATAGGATTCATTTATTTTCTTGGGGACGATGGCATTTTAGGGTTAATGAGCTGTGGGGCTTGGCCATGCATGGTCTTTGGTTTAATGTGATTATGAAGTTAAACTCCAGTACCAGGGAGGAAATGCTCTCTACATGGGTCTGTTTGTATGTTTGTGTTTGTGATTGTGTGTGGGAGGTGAGTGAATCACACTGGCGTCACTAACACTTGGCAGAGGGACGTTATTAGTGCTCAGTGTGAGGGAGTCCAAAAACAGCACCAGTTGCTTTCTAAAGTGGGTTCACTGATTCGTAATGTTTTCTTGTTGACTGCTGTCTGTTTGTGTACAGTTCTACTTGTGTTCTGATCCTTACAGGGTGCAGCTGTGGCATCACAATTGAATACAAACAAAACAATATGATGGGCTTTTAATTACAAATGTTTATTTCTCCAGAGGTGTTTTTTGCTTTAGCCTGTCTGCATTACTCTCTTCAGGTCGGACATGGTTTACATCCATCCAATGAGTCAGTGATCCTCCACTGGGCAGGCCAGATCCCTGGACAGGTTTGACTCTTTTATGACATTTATACACTACTTTACTTTACTTTCTGTTTGTTTTTTTTGTTTGTAATGTTTATTTTGAATATGAAAATAGTAAAAGGCTTCCTGATTTGCTACTAAGCAAATTCTTATCCAGCACAATATAAAGTGAACACTGAGGAAGCAAAAAAAAGAAAAAAAAGGAAAATAAGTGACATATTCGAAAAGGAGTGAGAAGAAGCATAGCTTGTTAGCTCTCACCCCTATGTCTAGTTAAAATATACATGCATATCAACACATATACACATACATACACATATACACACGCATACATGTACATACATACATACATACATACATACATACATACATATACATCATCACCATGCCGTATCAATTAAGGAGTAATGCAATAGTCATTAATGATCACTATCCACTGTACCTGCTAAGCACCATATCTTTGTACATTTTCATAAACCGGCTGATATTTGGACTTTGCCTGAGGTCTTCAGTTAGATTGTTCCATAATTTGACACCAGTGATAGATATACAGAAACTTTTCAGAATTGTTCCTGTTTTTAAGATTTTTAATTTATGTTCCCCTCTCAGTTGATAACTTCTCTCCCAATTCCTAAATAAATTCTGAATATTTTCTGGTAATTGTCTATTTTTTGCCTGTAACTTCCCTTCATGTGATTGAGATAATGATCTGTTTGTTTGTCCATCCAGGTGCGCCACATTGGCTTCTCAACAGGCTGGGGCTCAGTCGGAGAATTTAAGATCTGGAGGAAAGAGGACTCTGATGAGAACCACAATGAGGCCTTCACTCTGGGGGTCCCTCACAACATGGTTCCGGGATCTGAGAAGGCCACTGCATTTATGATTGGTATTATTTCTATGTTCTGAGACACACTGACTATTATTTCCATCATTTGCTGTCTTTGAGTGGAACTAAAATCCAGTTCATTGTGTCTGTGCGTGTCTCTGTGCACCTGCATCAGGTGATGTCATGGGGCCAACTCTAAATAACCTTGACAAGCTGTTGCGGCTGCCCTTTGGATGCGGGGAGCAGAACATGATCCACTTTGCCCCTAATGTCTTTGTTCTCAAGTACCTACAGAAGACGAGGCAGCTCAGCCCTGAGGTTGAGAATGAAGCAACCGACTATTTACTGCAAGGTAAAGGAAATACAACCCGAGAGCATTCAGGTTTTCATATTACACTCTACCCTTAAAATGTAGGCCTACTGTTACGCAAATGTATCCTTGTGGATTATACACGATTCCCATACACACACACACAAGCACGCACACTTTCTGTTGCTCTCTGTATTTCTTATTCTGTGTTTGGGACACTTAACTATTGATCACTCGTAATTTAAACAAATTGTCTATAGTCTGTGAGTGAATTGTTTTCCTTGTTTTTCCACCATACTTTGGATATTTGGATTTGATTGCAAGCAAAATAGTTTGAAAGTTGAATATTTGCTGTAAATGTTATTTATTTGAAGCTCAGTATCAGTCGTGCTAATTGAGATATCAGATGTTTACCCAAAGATACGCTGCATTCCCAAATCCCTGCTAACACTTAGCTAGCAGCAGTTAGCTAGCAGCTGTTTGAGCAGAGGAACCAAGAGCGTCAATGAAACTCTCAGATTGTGCCATGATTCTCAACGAGTAAAACCCCCTCTTAGCCCAGCTGTGCACCAAGTGGGTTCATGCCGAGAGGAAGGAATGTCCTCTAATTGCTGGCACAGTGTATACTGTTGTTGGGTTTTCTGGAAACTATTGGAGTCAAGTTTACCTTGGATAATGGATTTTGTTTGTGGAAGTGTGGATTTCTTGACAGAGGAGTCTTGGCCTGGCTGGAACTCAATACTCCAGATCATGGATCGGAAAGAAGCTGGATGTTTTTACTCAGTTACCCAGACCAGGCTTTCCTCCACCCCCTCTGTTTTCTCCGCTTACCCATTGTAAAGATGACTCACCTTCAGAAACTTTCATTTTTCCTAGTGTGCTATACAAGGGGCAGGCCACCCCGCGGAGTTGTGTTCATGCCTCAAATGGCAAAAGTCGAAGAGTTATTATCTATCATCCAGGTATTGGGAAAAAAACTGTTAAGGTGACCTCAAGTTGACAGAATTGACTAATCCAAAACACTCATGGAGCAAATTTCTAAAGTGGAAATTCATAAAATATGGGAACAAATGCATTATTATTTCCATATTAGCCATATTGTTTTGTTTAAGTGGCTTGTGCTTGAATCGCCGTCTTTGATCACAGCGTGGAGCACCTGGACACCTTTGTATAGTTAGTCTGTTATAATTGCATAATCACAATGATGAACACAAAGTGCTTCATCGTGTGCACAACAACAACAACAAGGCCATATATTTAGGTGCAGCTCAATGCAATGAAATGAGAATGAAGTTCTCATTATTTGCATTCAGTTTATTGCATCTCTGTTCCTATGTTTGCACTTATAAAAATACCGACCCAAAGTGTGCAGCCTTTAGTGCTTCATTCTTCAGCCCAGGAGGTTGCCTCTTGGTTTACTCTGAGTATATCATCATTCTTTTCCTGCAGTTAGTGTATGTTTATCCCATAACACACAGAGTGCAAGAATTGTTTGGAATGTTTTTTTAGTCTATTATTTTAACCCAGTGTCTGGGGTGATGGATAAAAAAAATATGTTGAGCTGAATTGCCTACAGTCTTTGCAGGGTCTCTAAAATCTGACAAAGTGTATAAACGGTTTAGGTAATTTCTCATTTCCTTTTCTTTTTTTAAAACTATTCTTGCTCTCCAATCACCTCTCCTATTCGTTATTCTTATCCAGGCTACCAGAGACAACTTACCTACAAACGGCAGGATGGATCCTACAGTGCCTTTGGAGAGAGGGATTCCTCTGGTAGCATGTGGTAAGTCATTGTCGGGGTAACCGTTCAAGTTTACACGACTCATACCAGCCAACTACGTTTAGCTGTAGTCACATTCTTCAACTTTAACTAGGACATAGACTACAAGCCAAGGCAATGAAGTTTTTATCAGCATCTCAGTACGCTGTGCTCAAATGAATCTATTCATGTTGGTGTGTTTAATTCACTGGTGAGTTTTTATTTCATGTTTACACTCCCTGGGGGTAGGCAGGCAGACAGAATCATCTCATAATATTTATAAAACTGAAATCAATGCTCTCAATGGGGAACTCCACTGCTTGGATTTTAAGGCCCATGCACAATGTGCATACCTTGGGTTGATTTATGAGCTGAGGTGGGTATTATGATATTTAATAGAGCTAATACTGTGAAACAGCAGGTTACATAAACGGCAGAGAATCGTAAACAAACTGCATAATTGGATCCCTGAGGTAGGAAAAGCTGTCAAGATTTATTTTCAGTTAATCAGGGTTCATATCCGTCTCACTGAGTGGACCCATGCTGTTTTGGCCCCACAGACATGCTCTTAATGCCACTATTGGAGACACTGTTGTAAGTTGTCTGGAGCCACTTCACCAAATGGCTCTCTGCTCTTTTTTTGACATGGCCTACAAAATGTGAAAAGAGGTAGTGCATGCCTCTTAATGACTCACTACCTGGGTGTAATTGGTAACATTAAACTGCCATGGAAACCTTGAACTCTTCCCCCGATGACTGTGAGAGGATATGAGGATGTAACAAGCAGTGGTTTGGAGTTTTCCTTGGCGCCCGGGGCAACAAGTGTGGGTTGTGGGCACAACACAGATGGTGAACCTTCAGTAAACCTGCATCAGACACTTTATGAATCCATCAGCAACATGTTTGCATCCAAAACAAGCCCAGCTTTTGTTTTGGTTCCAGAGTTCACAAGTAGAGCAGCACATTTACTGCCTGCTTAAAAGCTCCCGTAATGCAGTGTTAATGTATTCCAGCTTGTAAAAATGTATCTGAGAGGAAATTGACAGGATGTGTCGAAAAGATTGAACATAATGACAAGGGCTGGCAGTAATTGTTCGGTGTACAGTGCTGGCCATCTCTGCTGCAAAGGCTGCTAAGAGTGCACAGAGTGGGCTGAAAGTTCACTGGCTTGATGTAATTCAGGAGCAGGCAGACACTGACTAATAATGGGAGTTATAGAGTAGGTCCTCATCCCCACGCCCCCTTTTAATGTTGGTTTGAATGAAAACTGACGGCCATTCTGCAGACATAGCAATGCAGACTGAAGGGAATGTCGTGGTTGGGTGTGTATTTGTGCATACAGTGCATACATAGGTTATTGCCCTTCTTGTGAATAGCTTTTATTTACTGTTTGCTTCCTTATCCCCAACTGTACTGTAGCACTTTAAACCCCATAATTTACAGTAAACCTAATCCTAATTACTTTATTTTTGAAAGTATCGATTTAATCTTTGGATTAACTAGTCATTTCATCTTCTGCTATTATCCTAATGAGCTTTTTACACACAAACAACATCCCAGCCCCAGGTGCATAAACTCTATCACTGCACCTAAAGACAAAAAGGAAGGACTGTCTGTTCTTCCATATTATCCAACAGAGAAATATGTGGTCAAAACTAAACAAAAACAACTAACATTTAACAAACTTGTTAAGTTTTGCTCCTTCTTTATATGATTATCTTTAAAAGTGGGGCAGTATATTTTTTCATTTTCTCTGAAGTCTCAGTCCTGGGCTCTCTACATGTTGAGGCTGGCATGGCATTTGTGTCTGCCCAAAGACTGATCTGACAGCATTAGCGGGGTTGGGGGCTGAATACCAGAGATTGAAAGAACTGATATCTGCTGCAGTATTAACCTAATATCTATTTCCAGTCCTGTGCCAAACTGAAAAAAGCCACTGTGTCTTCCTTTCTTTTGGTATCGCCTGGCTATAGAGATGCATTCCTAAAACTAAAGCTCTCTGTGTGTTCACTAAAAATATTATCATCTAAATGTGTCACTAAGCAATTTGGAAACATAAACACATCCACCAAAGGATCTGCCACATTCTACTAATGTTTTGATTTTATTTCCCCATTTTGGTTACAATAGTAGCATAAGTAGCACCTGATCCATGATGTCATCCCTAACTCTAACCCCTTGTTAGTAATACATTGTTGTAATGCACCTCTGGGTGCTTTCTGAAACAACACATCAGCGACATCTCGATAGTTGAATGCAAAAAAAGAAACAGGAGTCGGGAACACTTTCTCAAAGTCCAACTCATAACATTCCCCTTTAAGCTTATCAACCTAGGCTTTATCATGGAGCACAAAATACTTCAGATCTCCCCTTTGAAGTGTGGAGCTGGATATGGGTAGCTCAGAGAGGGGATCTGGGAATGAGAAGTAAGAAAACGGGAGAAAGAAGAGATGGCGGGGTGTGTGGGGGGGGTCTGGAGAGCATGACCCCAGTCAGAGGCCGAGTGGTGGAAGTAAGCCTGTCTATTGCTTCCTTCCTTCCCCAAACTAAATCATATTTACACTTTCCAGTACCTTTCCTTGGGGCCCGACATTTAAAGCCTGTGACACGATATTACTTAACATTATAAAAATTCCAACAGGCTTGCGGCTTCATCCCTATTTTTGTCTCTGGGGAGGAATAACATCCAGGTTTCAGCCAGGGAAGATTTAATGTTTTGCTTTATGAGAGCAAAGTTCTTTTTTTCCTACTCATCTCCCCTGGTGCTCTAACTTGGATCGCACACTTACTTACGAGCTGCGTTGAGAAACCAGAGCATGACCTGTTTGTTTATTTCTTCATTTCCATCTTGTGTTTCTGTCTTTTTATGGCAAGCAGCTTTGCCTCATCCTATAAGTGCATTGTAGTCAGGAGTGCTGTAATGGAATGTCTTGCTGTCACTGAGGAGTTGTTGTTCAAAGACAGCAGCCTTCGACCACTACCAGGAGGTCTGTTGTTTATGGATGAGTGTGTGTTTATTAGCTCAGCCTCGTCCCCTAGGGCTGACCTTGGCCTTTCCCCGTGATTCCCCTGGTTCTTCTCTACCGTGGCCCACTAAAACCATGCCTCATAAACTTTCAGTTGCACTCCCAGGCCAGCCAGATTCACAACCTTCGTCCCTGGGATCCGTGTTTGTATAAGTTGCGGAATGCTTTTGGGGAATCTCCAACTCACATGCAGAAACATACTTGATTGGCCCGTGTGAGATTTCACATCCTCAAGAGCACAGCTGCCGTATCCTGTAGCGGTGATCAAACCCTGCCGCACCCATCTCCTCCCCTCCTCCCTTCCTCTCTTTTTTTCCCCATTTCATCAGATCTGTCTATACATACCAGTGCTCTTGACAAAAACATCCCTCCATCTAAACCTAACACTATCGCCCCCCATCTGTTGACAGACTTGAAAGAGTGTGTTTGGTTGAAAAACCTTGTCACTCCGTTGCTTTCAAACTCTTGATATTTAAGTATTTTTCAGGATGTGCCAGCGCATGGTTTAAAGAATCTTTGACTGTCACTCCTTTCTTACCCTCACCTGTCTTTGTCTACCTCACCCCCCATCCCCCTCCACCTCTCGTTCCTCTAGGTTGACAGCGTTTGTGCTCAAGTCCTTTGCTCAGTCTCGAGGTTTCATCTTCATTGACCCAGAGGAGCTTCGAGCGGCCAAGTCCTGGCTCATCAAGCATCAGCGCGATGATGGCTCCTTCCCTGCCATGGGACGCATCCTCAACAAGGACCTGCAGGTAGGCCGGTGTCTAATTGGATGGAGATCTTGTTTTTCTCTTGTTTTTTTCAAAGATTCTTTAACTTAATTGTATGAACCTGGCTGCATATCACTGGATATTGATGTTTCCTGTGTGTACTGTCAGACATATACACTCAGGACAAGTGAGCGCTGAGATGTTTACAAAGTTTCCTTATCTGGGGAAGCCACTTTTAAACTGCCTTGCAATTTACATGGTTTCATTAAATGTATGTTAATGTTTGGATGAAATATTCTAAAGACTTGCATGAATTTTGCAAGATGGAAACCCGTACCATTTGTGAGAACAGCTGAAAACTAATGTGTGTTTTTATCCACAGGGTGGGATCCATGGGAAGATCTCACTCACAGCCTATGTGGTCGCAGCTCTCCTGGAGACGGGGATAACCACAGAGGTAAGCACACAGACAAAAACAGTTTGTCAGTGTAACCACAGACACTCCTTAGAGTTGAGCTTTTGATGGACCAAATAGTGTTTTATTTGGCAGCAGTTAAACCCATGTAAAACAAAACAAATCAAAACAAAAAAAAAGTTCCACTCTGCCTTATTTGTCTGTGCTGTAAAATTTGATTCATGGTTTCAGTGGATTAACAGGGGAAAGTCTTTTAACACGCAACACGTAGTGAGCTACTTGTCCCACTTTAACTACTCACTCCTGTACCCCATCCTACCAGACTGGGTCATGTGTGGACATATCACTGCATTCCTGATAGTTGTGAAGATGGATGTGCTGGCAGTCAGCCTACTCATATTTGTTATGCCCCGGTGCTGCTAATCTAATATCTAATCACGTTTTGGACTACATCAAAAGATTTAGGATGACATGTAGAGACAATTGAGTCCCCTGAGAGACACCCAGGTTACATTCCTCTCTTTATCCTCCCAGTTTTCTCCCTTGTTGATCTACTTTCCTCTCTTTTGGCTTGTTTTTTTCTTTACTCTCTTACTAATCACAATCCTTAACTATTTAACAACTTCACCGTGAGAGCCGCTCAGTCGTAAAATGTTTTGAGGCATTCTGCTCAGATTGTCCACAGCTTGTGTTGGAAATCCCTGCAACATAAAAGGCGCTAAACATCTGATTGTTTTTGTCTTTGCGCTCAATTTGTCTGCATAGTTGACTCTTTATTTAGCATTTCCTCCCCCTGGCTCCTCTCCATCCATCTGTCTCTCCTTGTTTCCTCTGCTATCTATCCCAAAGGGCCTCTTCTGAGAATCTATCCTTTTACAACTGATAAAAACTGAAAAGGTATCCTTCACATCAAAGCAGAACCTCCACCCCCCCTCCCATTTCACTTAATTAAAAGATGACTGCTGCAATTACAGTGAGTGGCTCTGGAGGCCTATCATCTCATGGATGAGAGGGAAGGTCACATCTGCATGAGATGAAAGTCGACTCTCAACTTTTTAATGGCCAAAATGAATGTTTATTGAATAACTGTATCTCAGCAGAGGAGTGGGTTTGTGAGTTTGGACAGTTTAGCCTCTAAACGGCTGAACACTGACAGAGATGATGTTGACGGTGTGTGTGTGTGTGTGTGTGTGTGTGTGTGTGTGTGTGTGTGTGTGTGTGTGTGTTTTGAAAATGTATGCCAAAGGTCATGCCATGTCAGAAGCATATCCACTGATCCCTGCAGGGAAATTACAGTAGATTGCTGCAGCAGATAAAACAGAATAGGATAAAAGGAGAAAGTCATTACTGTACAGATATGAAACACACTGCATCTTTTCATTCACTTATACCATAATGTTGACAGTTTGAATGTAGCAAAATTTTGGTCAGGTTTAAAGTCAAATTTTAAACTTCACAGCCGTTTGTATTGTGTTTTACTACACTGCCCATGGAGCAATACACTATCACAATAGGATTCACAATTTTCAGCTTTATCAGCTGAGTGTGACTGCTTTATTTCAGCTGTGTATTGCATTGCAGAACTTTATCTATCAACACCACAAATTAAATAATATTTAGCATGGGTATTTACTTAAACTTAACTTAAAAGACCTTTATTGTCCTTGCGGAAAATAAAGTTTTTTAATAATCCCTGTATAAATATTCTCCTGTTCTCTTGTATGCACAGTAGTTTGCAAACAGGGCAAAAGGATCACAAAAATAAACCATCTTTGTAGTTTTATTTCTATGTAGTTTGGCACCTTGATAATAGGGCTAACTGTAAGTGAAGTTTTGAATGATTTTTTATTATTTTAACCAGTCAAAAATGGAGTAATTGTGAATTTCAAAAGCTTAAACAGCACTTGTGGGACAAGAAATGTACATAAATAAGTTTCTCCAGGCCTGCAAGTTTGCCAGCAAATAATACTATTTCCCAGAAATGTCTTTTATTTGGAACAATACCCAAACTCTGTCTCTGACATGTCGTATAAGTTGTTGATCACCACTACGACCACATCTGTGTTTGTCTTACATGCTGTCCCATCTGATCCAGGAAGAGAAGGTGGCAGTAGCCAAAGCCAAGGATTTCCTGGAGAGCAACACCTACTCTGCCGATGACCCATACACCACGGCCCTGTCTGCATACGCCTTGGCTCTGCTACGAAGCCCTTACGCCCCGCTGGCCTTGCGCCGCCTCAACCACATGGCCATCACTCAAGGTACCGACACACTCATCACTGTGAGCAACATGATTAACAAGCCACCAGAGGCTCTTTCATTCAGAGCTAAGCAGTGGACAACAGATGTATGAAAAAGGTGACAAGCAAACACCAGATGTTGAATGTAAGTGGTGTGTAACAACAAGACTAATGCACCGTTTAAAAGATCAGAGTGAGAATATGCAGAAATGTTCTTCTATCAGGTCTTGACCACAACACAAAGGTGGTACTGTTTTACAGTTTCATTACTGCTGTAAGGCTGCACAACACAAGATGTAGGCCACAAACTGTTGTGAAAGTAGCCGCTGTAGTGCTCAGTAGTTCAATCCACTCCTCCCTTTTCCTTTCGTTTTCTTATCTCACTGTTGGTTTCCTTTGGCCATTTCCTCCTCTTCCTCTTGACTGAAACTTTCTGCGAGTTTTTGCAGATTTGACCGTGTTGAGGGGAATACAAAAATGTTCTTAGTTGATCATAATCATTTTATGTGCCAAGTACAATGAAGGCACAGGGCTTGGTTGCATAGTTGCTGAAAGATTCAGACAATTAGGATAATGATACAGTGAGTCATATGATACGGGATGTTCCCCTTGCACCCTCTCTGTGTTAATCTCCCTTTGTTTGTCTGGGTAGATGGACTCACCCACTGGAGTCTGACAGGCAGCACTATGACAGATGAGGACACTTTCATGGGCTTCAGTGATGGCCTCTCTCAGTCAGGTACCGTACATCCATTATTATTACCTCTTCATTGGAAATACTTGGTACCCATCTGTAATTCCCCAAAATGAATTAAATAAGAGTTTTCATATTTTCTGTTATTACTCCAGTGGTGTCAGCAGAGGTGGAGATGACAGCCTATGGTCTCCTGACCTACACTCTCCTGGGCGATGTGGCTTCTGCCTTGCCTGTGGTCAAATGGCTCTCCCAGCAGAGGAATGCCCTGGGTGGCTTCTCCTCCACACAGGTAGCCCCGTATCTCAGGCTACACCTCTTTCTCTTTCTTGAATCAAACACTTGTAGCGGCATCAATAAAAACTTGATTTTTATTTCACCCACTTGTGGCAGGACACGTGTGTGGCACTGCAGGCCCTGTCAGAGTACGCCATCCTGTCGTATGTGGGAGGCGTCAACCTCACCATCTCACTGGCCTCCACCAACCTCGACTTCCAGGAGACCTTTGAACTCAACAGGGACAACAAGAAACTCCTCCAGAGTGCCAAGGTAATCACATCCATGGAAACAGTGAATAGTGTACATACTTGGTGGTGTTGTGTTTTTTTTTTATGGCTGGGCTGCTCCCTAGTATTTTCTATGCAGATGAGGAACACTTCAGTTTGTTGAGGCGGACAGCATTGTTTCAGCATTCATTGCCAATTCTACCATTGATTGCTGTTACTTCAAAGAGGACATGTCACTTTAGTGAATCCCTTGAACACTAATGCAATTTAGAAATGTTTCCCTCTTGATTACAGTGATTGATGAGCAACCATGTAACAGAGCCACACTCTGGCCCTGCACATTAATCTGTGTTTTCATAACCAGCTGTTTGGTTGCCAGAACCTTTTCACACTGCCAAACTAAATCAAGCTGGATTTCCCAAAAGCACCTAGTTGGTCTGTTGATTTAATGGCTGTGTTTTATTGCCCTGTTTGCCCACACGTTACAAACTTGACAGTGTGTGCACAAACCAACTTTTACCCAGGGCACTGTGGTGCTAGGTTAGCACTGCGCTGTGTGTAAAAGTGCTCCGCGAGCTGGAGTGGTTCAGGTGAGAGTGCAGTATGTTCTCTCTGCCGGGCATGTTCCTCCGCTGTGATTAGTGGTGTCAGCTTAATTGGGGGCAATTAAGCCTGCTGGTTAGTAGCCAGGGAACCACTAGTGGCAGTGCAGCAGCCTACAGCATTCATTCACTTGATAAATGACTCACTCACCTCTCCTTGCCCCCTCTGACTCTCTTTGTTTCTTCTCTTTCTTCTGTCTCTCTCTTTTTTTCAGATCCCCAGTATCCCCACAGGCCTTTTTGTGAGCGCTAAAGGAGAGGGCTGCTGCCTCATGCAGGTATTGTAGTGCTACACACACAGGCTTACACAAACAGACACATTTTCAGTCTTAAAAATTGCTCAAAAAGGAATTGTAATGTTATGCTTACTTCTCTGGCTCACAGCAAGAATCCCCGGCAGGGGAGAGTCAGTTGCCGTCACCTCATAATGCCCAAATTCCTCCCTGTAAATTGGAGTAATCTGGTAGAGTTTAGCCAGTTGTTTTGGAATGTGTTGATCATTCCTGTTGATTCCTGTGGTCCCCCGGACAGGATGCTGTTTACTTCTACCTTGTCACTGACAAACAAAAAACCCTTTCATAAACAGTGGGAGTCATTTTTCCTCTTTGTTGGCTGACACTCTGCCCCCTCATCCTGTCACCCATGTTTAAATGCTTTCTTTAAATCTAAATAAGGCATAAATGAAAAAGCATGCCTGATTAAAGTGGGATGTTTACAATCCTGTTGTTGGAAACCAGTGTGTGAGATATGAGTTGATTCGACTGAGGCAGAGCCAAAGAGAGCAGCGGATGTTGTCTTTTGCGCCTGAAATGTCTTCCAAGTCGTTCTCCTCAGTGTTTCTCACTCGCAAACACACAGTTTTTTCCTTCACACCTTGCTCCCTCTCTACTTCCCTTCCATCCACACCTCTTTGTGCGTCAACACACATCTCTGACAGACCCTCGGGCCAGCAGCACCTGGGCTCTAATGAAATACAAGAGTGGGGCTATCAAAGAGACCTGTATGTGTATGTGTTTGTAGACAAACTGTACGTGATGAGTATATGTCCTGTGCCTCCGGATGATTATGGGTGATTATTTAGTAGCTTTGCGAAGGATTCAAATCACACTGGATGATTTATTCAAAATTTGTAGAGTTCTGGCAGTAATAATCCTCTGTGAAATTAAAAAGAGCGTCAAAGCAGCAAGTTGTCCTCAGGCTGAAATAGTAGTCTGCTGAATGCATGTCTTGTGTCCAGTGAATATGATTTGTGGTTTATGCTTTAAAGTGCTGCCTAAGTCTTTTTTTTTTCTTCCTGCTTTCCTCGTCTCTTCAAGGCCGGAGGTCCTAAATATTTGAACTCTAAGTAGTTTGTTGCCAATCTTTGATGCCAAAACTTGTGTCTTTCACACAACTGTCAAGAAGTTATTTAATTTGTTTTCCTCCGTACGAAAATATTATTTTATGAAATAGCTTCTTCTAACACATACCAAATATTTGGCAAACAAATGAAGACCTGCTTTGATAGCAGACACTGTGACAAACCGTCTACACAAGGCGTTTGCTTGTTATCAGCCATATCTACACAGGACAAAGTAGAACCAAAACCAGTGTAAATGGAATACCTTAAGTGGAAGACCTAATAGGGAAATGTTAACAGGACTCAGTTACACTAATTACCTTCACCAACACCAAACCTTGTAGCAGAAGTAGAGGGTAAATTGGTAGGATTCATTCTCTGTGGACCATGAATGTTGAGCCAGATCCTATGGTATTCTGTCCAATAGGAATATTTAGCTTAAAGCCAAAAATGTCAGCCTGCAGGTGGTGCTAAAGAAAAAGTTGGGGAATCAGCAAAGTCAGTAGTAGTTGCTCTGTTTGAGAATCTGAAGTCTTGTCGAGAACATTCGTAAACACTGTGGTCCCTCTGCTCTCTGTGTGTCTGTAGATTGATGTGTCGTACAACGTACCTGACCCAGTGTCTAAACCAGCCTTCCAGCTCAAAGTGGACCTGAAAGAACCATTTCAGAAGCGTCACCCGCAGCCCCCCTCCTCCTCATCATCATCATCATCATCTTCCCGTCATCCTTCCTCACGTTCCAGGAGCCGCGCAGACAACCGCTCTGAACTCAACCGAAAGCGCCGGGCACCCATCGACGACGATGATCCAGCAGCTCACCAGGACAAAATGGACTTCCATATCTCCCTTGAAGTTTGTGCCAGGTAGAACATGCTGTCAGTACAACAGATAAAGATGTGGGCCTGTGTGCACAGCTCAACTGCTCACAACAACAAACCCTATCTTCATCCCAACCCCCAACTCTCTTGTCTAGGTGGCTCCACTCAGGCTCCTCCAACATGGCCGTCATAGAAGTACCTATGATTTCTGGTTTCCGAGCAGATGTGGAAAGTCTAGAAAGGGTAAGTAATTGCATTAATGCACACACAATGTGTTTGTCATACTGGCTCAGAGATTGTTCGGTCCTGCAATACAAGTAGTCAGGTAGGTGGCTAAACTGAAAGAAAGGTAGAAAGAAAGACAGATGCATCCACATCTGGAGGCCATTTGATGGGAAGCAGTACGTCATGGAATTTATCTGACTCCGCCTGTTTCCTTTGGAGACCCCAGACACATGTGTACATGTTCACACCCTTACAGGATGCGTCCTTAAACAAACACACACATACTTTGGATATGAACATTATTTCTGCAGCACAGTGGAAAATGTTCTCATGTAAATATTTATCAGAGCAGGAAGCAGTCAAGTGTTTACCTGACATTCCCATCATTGTTGTTTAAAGTTGTTGTAGAAAAGAGCTCCAGCAGACATCCTTCAAACGGGGACATGTCTTATCCCTCTACATTGGCAATGTGAAGCTCTTTCAAATGTCTGACTGGATGTATATGTCTTCGTAACATTTGCGGTCATGAGAGTGGTCATTAAGATGAAGGTCCTTTTTATGGAGGTTTTTTAGGTATGATGAGATAAAGGCCAGCCAGCTCAGTCCCTGTGGAGTTACAATGTCTCAGGGTTGGAGGTCATCGGGCCTCTCTGGGTCCACAAGACCAAACACACTCACCTCACTGGGCCTCATGAGGTGCAGGCTTAGATACAACTTGCTTTAGTTTACAAAATACAGACGAAAGAAACAGATACTGTAATAAATATGGGGCTAAATTAAAACACTGGGAATGGTAGGATATATGAGTGAGTTTAAAAATGGATACACTGATGCAGAGTGAGTTAAAAAAAAGAAAAAAAAAGAAGGTACATTTAGGGGCTGGATCCAGGTCAGCTCCCCAGCCACCCATCAGAAGCTTGTCCCTCATTACCAGACAGTTATAGGGTCTTAGTCTGCAGGCTTCCACCTCTAAAAAAGCCACCTCTCTGGCTACCTGGGGAGATGTTAAACATGCACACACATACATGCACACATATACTGCTGTGAGTGTGTCAGTCTAGGCTGACCTGAGATGTAGTGGCTAACAAGCTCAGTTTACACCCCTGCTGGCCTCCCTTGGAGTTTTACTGCTGCCTGCCCGACTGCCACTTACATTCCTCAATTTATGGTGGCAAGCTTGGCTTCTACAGTCATGTCTAGTTGCTTTCACGGATGCTGTAGTCATGAATGATTAGCCCAGTGACTGACTGGGAGCTACCACAGCCATGGCTTCTTATCACCCAATATAATGAGCTTTGTTTAACGACCCAGAACGCACCGTGGGTATAACATTTGAGCTATGGGAGTTCGTTGGCAATTTTTAGTTGCTAGATCGACAAACAATGCTTTTGTAAACAGAGACCAATTGTATAGTGTGTGTGTGTGTGTGTGTGTGTGTGTGTGTGTGTGTGTGTGTGTGTGTGTGTGTGTGTGTGTGTTTGAGAGAGAATGCGTGTGTGTGTGTGTGTGTGTGTGTGTGTCTCGGTGGCGCCAGCTCAGGCTGAGCACCTCATAAACCACTGCTGTCCAAAGGCTACCACCTTTGACAGAATGAGAAATCCCCCTTTGGGAGGAATTAACTCTGCTGGCTCTCTATGTACACACCCAAATTTGTATTAAACAGCATTCTCATTACTCATTCATACAATCATATTTACTAGAAATGGTTATACATGTCTAATGCACGCATACTTTAGGGTACAAGGTTAACGAAATAGCATAACCTCATTTAGTATTTACCTTTTGGTAAGCTATGAGCACTTGTTGATTTCAGCTAACTGAAGTCCAGTATAACGTAAGTCCATGATTGGAATCATCATTTCATGGTAGATTGCAGTTTGCATTCCAGTCGCGGTCGACAGAGCACGTTCAAATGAAGACCATGTGGATCTGACACTGTACAACAGAGTGTGTTTAGTTACACCTCAGTTATGAACTGTACATGTAGGTAAAGGGAAGTACACGAGTTGAAGGATCTATGACAGCTGGCATCCAGGACTGTGTAAAAAAAGGGATGCTTTTTAGAATCAGCATGTCCAAATGGCTGGTGGAACCATGAGGACGTGTTAACCCAGCTCTGCTTCTATCAACTTGGGGATTTTGTTCTGTTTAACATGTTAGATTTAATACTTTCGTGAATAGTAAACCCTGATTAGCATGGGGTGGAGCTGTCCAGTCTACTGTGGTGCTGATTAGTGTTCATGTGCATGTCCATGGAAGTACACTCAGGTGGCAGTTTATTAGGTACACCCAGCTAAATCTAATGCAGTGCAATAACTCCCCCCTTCATGAAGATATAATGTTTGGCGTTTCTTAAATTTGTTTCAGATAAATCAGCCAATGAAGATGTGTGTTACATATTGTCATGAGTCTTTAAAAAGGATAACTCCCACCATGAAGGAAATAAATAACACACGCACAATACAATGTTCCAAACTAATTCCAGGGCCAAGGGAAGTTAAAATCAAGTGTGAGACAGCTACACAGCAGATTAGCTTTTGTCCAGTTCTGTTTGTGTGTTTTTCTACATACTGAGCCTGATGTACTTGTGTCTTCCTCAACAGCTGCTGATGGATAAGAGAGTGGGTCTAAAGAGATATGAGCTCAATGGAAGAAAAGTCTTGTTCTACTTTGATGAGGTGAGTTCAATCCTGATTCCTCACTGCTGCTGTCAGTCACAGGTGGGCACAAAGTCTACTGAAGTGACGGTGGATGATGAGAAAATAACTCATCAATGTTTGCGCAGGGTTGTGGGGGTATTTTTTAGCACGTGTGAAAGTGTTTTAATGTCCACATTTTTGTATATTGTACAGATTCCCAGCCAGTGTATGACGTGTGTGGCCTTCCAAGCTGTCAGGGAATACATTGTGGGCAAGACAGCACCTGTTCTGGTCAAGATCTACGACTACTACGAACCAGGTGTGCCTCTGATGAATATTTTAAGTACTACTCTTTAAAGAGTTACAGAGCAGGAAAAACGTCTAGCTCAGCATGGCCTCTTTTTTTTGTGGAAATTCGAATTTTCGTTTTAAGTTTATGACCTAGTTATGGTGAGCGTCATCATTGTTTTGTGTGTGTGGATGTGTGAATGTGCCGGTGTGGGTCTCTGCTTGTCGTGCAGCCTTCGAGGCCACCCGCTTCTACAACGTCAGCGAGAGCAGTCCGCTAGCACGGGAGCTGTGTGACGGACCTACTTGCAATGAGGTGGAGAGTTCAACCAATCAGTGGATAGGTGAGATGTATTCAACACCCTCAATAATACCCAGACTCCTTTGCTTCCTTCAGTCTCTAATTTATGTTTGTTTGTTTGTGTGTGTGTGTAGGTTTTGTGCAGGCAAACCAGTGCAACAATGTGTTTGGCTGTCTGGAGGAGGAGCAGTTTGAGCGTTGCACTTGCTACAGGGACTGTGGTTATGATGGGGAGCCAGTTTGTGGGTCAGATGGGCAGCTTTACCAGAACCAGTGTCAGATGGAGGTGTTTGCCTGTCGAAATGGGACACGCATCAAGCAGGTTCCACTGTCCCAGTGTCCTCACAGTAAGCGCCCTCTAATCGCACAACACCTGACACAATCTGGATTTTGATCCCACCTCAGTCAGACTGCATAATTCTCTCACACTGTCCCTTGCACTACTGCAGCCTAGACATCTCAATCTTCACCCTTCTGTCTATCTCACACAGGGTCAGATAGATGATGCTCTGCATGATACAGTACAATTAATCACTGTTCTTATTGAAACACCAGCAGGATGAACAGTCTTTGTGACCGAAACTTCTGTCATCAGAGCCCCAACAATGAACCCGTATTGAAAGTATCTTTTCCTCTTTGCCATCTTGTGGTAACATCAAAAACAACTGGGCCTGCTTAGCATGTTTATACCTGGCACAGATTGGATGTTAACTGCTTAAAGGGACTTTTAGATCTATGAGAAAGACATCAGTAAACAGTCAAGTCTGGTTAGTTTTATTTAGATAGCGCCAATTCACAACACAAGTTATCTCAATAGTGTCAGATGATGTGGATGACTGTTCGGCTCATGCATTAGTGTAGGAAAGATGGAAAAAAAATAAGGAGCAAGTGTTCCTCAGGTGACAGAGAATGTAAATGCAGGATGTGATCGCAGCGTGTCAGCAAGAAAAGTCTGTCGACAATTACATAGAGAGGGATATTATAGTAGGGCTGCAAGTGCATAAACCCGTCATTACAACGATGATTGCACAGTTGAGAGTTGAGTGTTGCCAAAACCATAGACACATTGAAACGTGGAAAAAGGAAATGTGGTCAGATGATTTGCTCTTCAACATATTTTTCAAGAGGAGAGCATGTGTGGAAGACACTGACGCAGGGGTAAGAATCATGATAAGTCCACATGCGCAAAGAACCATTCTTAAATCAATATAATAGTCGACTAGCTTGGATGAAATGGTTTCTCTGACTTTATTGTGAAACAACCCCAAATTTCAGAAGAAGTAAGTGTTTGGGTCTCTTCAGGAACTCTTGAGGCCGTGTGTATCTCACTGGACAGTTAGTACATTTCGTCTGTTCGTGTCTTTGCTCATCTGTGTGTGCCATGATCTGAGCTGTGGAAACAGCTGTTCAGGTGTTGAGCTGATTACTGGATGAGTTTTCTGAGGAGAGCCACCCCCACACCGCAACCCCCACGCCCCCCCACCCACCCCCACCCTCTCTCGCTCTCTGCTGTATTACAGGGCTCTGTCCAAATGACAGAGTGCTTTTGTCCAGCCCTTTGAAATCCTTGTCACATTCCTTTCCGACGCACAGCCCAACAACAAAGGAGCCTTCATGTTGTGGAGCAGATTGGGAAAGGACATAGACAAAACTTTGGTGGGAAAAGACCTTGGTTTGTGCCAAGTGGTTCATGCTGTGTAGATTATCAAAAGAATTGTATTTTTGTTTAGCCTTGTTTGTTTGTGTATGCTTGTGTGGGGGACATTCATGCCACCATTTCCCCGTTCTGAAAAGGAAAAAGATATAATTTGTTTCCACACATGGCCCCTGTGGCCATGGTTTGGCCCCTGCTATTTTTGGAAAGATTTTAATGCAGGCCTCTGTTGAGACAGAGTGTACATCATTGTTTTGCCAAGAAGTGTTGCTCAGTGGGGTGGATAATGCTTCTAGGCAGTATTTAGATTATGTAACACTGAAACTCTGTTTACTTCATTACTATTTTTTTATTTTATTTTGTAGGTACCGTGGCAGCCACATAAACGTGAATAATCAAACATGTGTGTGTTTGTATTTCCAGTGAAGACCACAGTGGAGGCGAAGGAACCAACAGCGAGCCAGGAAACTGAGCAGCCCTCAGTGCCTGTGCACACAGGTAACTCCATCCACCACACCTTTACCTGCTTATACTGCACACAGCGTTGCTTTACCTCCCTCCACCATACACTCTTCTCATAGGCTTCTCCGTATTACCTCTCCCCGCCTGTCACTCCCTCTGCCAGCTGAGGCCAATTGTACCCAGCAGGAGAAACAGGACTTTAATATGCGAGCTACAAAGAGTCTGTAGCATGTTACATCTGTCTCTGAATCCTTGATACCTTTTGTCAGTTATTTATCATGTGGAGAATGGGAATTCAGGAGGGCAGGGGGAAAAAAGAATGAGAAACAAAGAGATGAAAGGATGTGTTGGGGGTCTAAACAAGGAAAGGGAGTCAGCTAGTGACAGAGGGATGAGTGGGAGACAGGATGAAAGAAGAAAGAGAAGAAAAGTGCAGGGTCGAGTGGGAGAAGGGATGAAATGAAGAAAGTAGAGACATAGATGGGGTGTGTGGCAGCGCATTCCCCCGCCGCCACATCATGTCTACAATCAGTGTGATAAATAGGTGGATAGGTTTCACACTGCAGGCTCAATTGTTGCCGTGCCATGAGCTTAGATCAGCTGCCACTTCCAGAGAGGCAGCCAGAGAATTCCTGATAGGATGTTTGGCTGCGTGTGGAGGGAGGATGTAGCTGTGTTACATTTGGCAATGGAAACACAAAAAGGCAATGCAGTCGTTCAATTGTTGTGTACGCTGTGCATGCGTGCTGTGGGTGGATGTGCATGGATTGCATGCGGTAAATGCTTGAGCTATTGCTGATATATAACATTAAAGTCTGCCTATGTGACTGTCTGAGTTGTGTACAAGTGTGTGTCTGTGTGTGATGTGGCACAGCCTGCACTGACTTGTTTCCCAGCCTGCAGCTCCCAGTAGCTGCAGCTCACAAAGCGGCTCTCAGTGAAGCAGCTCTCAGTTAAAGGTCTCCTTAGTACAAAAGCTAACACTCATCACAGGAATGCTCTTGTGCACGCACGCACACACACACACACACACACACACACACATGTATATATCCATAATATATATTACATTTTATACAGTGGGGTTCAAAAGCCTTAGACCACTTTAGGGGCCAAGACAATTTAGACCCCACTGTTCATACATATATATGCATATATACTATATATATTTATATATATATATATATATGTTTGTATGTGTATATATATTTATATGTCATGGATATTTGCAAACATGTATACAAACACACATACAGTGAATACACCCTCAGACTGGTACACTCTGACCTACAATATGATAACCGCATGGGTGATTAGATTGAATAAGCACTGTAAAAACACTGTCATTGTAAACCATTACAATGTTGACGACATGCCCGCTGAGTGCACCCAGAGTGTAATAGGTGAAGGTGGGTTGTGCCAAGGAACTGACAGTTTCCACTGAAACAGTGGAGGAAGCTGAAGCTCTGGAATTAGCTTCCATGTGCAGACTTGTCTTATTAGTGAACTTGTACTAAAGGACAACATACGGTATAATGGATACTCGCAGACTTGCAGGCTTCAGCTGAGCTGGATTCTCCCTATCTCGTGCATGCTTTTGGTCATGCCTAAATTGCCCACTTTAAGAATCAAATGTTTACATAATCTTTTTGGTTGTGTGTTGGAACTCATCATAAAGTCTAATGTTTACCACAACCTTTTGAAGAAGCAAAATCTGATTGTCTGTGGTTTTTATTGAACGCAAATCTAAAGTGAACATTTAATAAAGCCATACATTTGTGCAACAGGGTGATTTTGAAGTAGCATGTTTTGAGTTTCCTCAGCATTTTAGGGATGGAAGGACCCCTACTGTCAGAGATGGGGTACTGCTGCTGAAGATGTTAAGATGTGCAGTCTCCATTCAGATATTAAATCAAGTGGCTGTCATTGCATCCTATCAGATATTGCAATCAGCCTTTCTACGGCTGGCTACGTTATCAGGGCCTTATGTCATTCTGTTTCATGTGTTTTGTATTTGTCACCTTTACAACCGATTTATCTCCAGGCGAAGAGGAGCAGGGATCCATGGCAGAAGTGTCCTACTACTCCTATGAATACGACCCAGATTCAGAGCCTTTCCTTGCCGATGCAGAGGGAAGGGACCATTTTGACCTTCCTGATGGTGCGGAGGACGTTGAGCAGAAGGTGCTCTTGCCAGCAGATACCCAGCTACCGACACTGGACACAAAAAACACCCCTGAACGATGGTACGAGTAGCGGCATCCTTGTTTGTGTTTGTCTCACTGAGTCACTGGAATTCTGTTATCTTATCATGGTTTTTAGACTGGAACTCATGTAGATCAGAACATGTGAGGAATCGGATCTATGGCCCAGAGTAAGACTAAAATATACATACACCGTTGCCCATAAAGTTTTAATAATATTCTTTTTACCTCTTCTCATGAAATGATTGTGACAACGTGATTTATTCTTGATATATAAATTGTATGTCTTCTCAAAACGTTATTGATCAATCTCTTCCAAACATATCACTGTGAAAATTAAACCCCAATAAACCTTTACAATAGGAATAAAAAGAGTAATGTGTCTGAAAACAAAATTATTCCAATTTATGGGCAATAGTGTATATATATTTGTGTATAAATTTATACACAAATATATATTTGTATATAAGATAATTATATATAACTGAACTGAATCTCTGATGTGAATGGACACTCTTTTGGTGCTCTGTTAAGCATTTATGGACGCAGGACACTGACTCTGGGACCAAATCAAAATAAACTATAGTTCAGTGTTGAGTTCAAGTTGATTTTGATATGAGAAGCAGTGCAACAATGTGGCTCAGTGGTGTGTGGATTAGTACTTGTTGGGAAAAAACTGTGGAGGTCAAATGGCACAGAGGAATGACGCACACAGCAGATCACACAGGAAGTACTTAAGATACTTCCTGTATTCCATTGTTGGGTTTATTATTTTCATGGAAATAACTGGGATCTCTAAATGGTAACATCACTGGGTTGGAGGTAGACTTATGGATCTAGTCAGGTATGACATTTGGTTATTGATAATAATCTTAAAGAAGGAGCTGTTTGCTGTTGGACTGTTGAGTACCACTGTCCCTCCACAGGTTTTAACTACAGATCAGAGAAACACATTTTAATAAGATAATCTTTAACTGAAAGATTGTTCTTTTTCCTGTCGTCCACAGAAACCCTCACAGAGTGAAGCCATACCCACCTCCAAATTGTACATTATTTGTGAATATGCTAGTGAATGGAAAGAGAAGAGAGAGACTTGGGACTTGCTCAGCCTGAGAGGAAGAGATGGTGGGGTCTGGAGAATGAGAGTGTGACTTTGTATGCGAGTGCATGTCATTAGGTTTTAGATTGTTCTGAATAGTAAAGCGGATGCATTTATGTGTGCGTGTGTCTATGTGTGATTGGACGTGAGAGTGTGTGTGTGTGTGTGTGTGTGCTTGTTATTAAGATAGTGTCCTCCAGACCTTTATTTTTCTTCCTGCAGACTCCTGTCCCAATAGGCACCATAGCGTCTTTGTTATTCACTGTACTGCCTTTATAATCACTAGAAGAAATAATCAAGTATTTATGTTTGTAATTACACCTGACTTTAAGCAAAATATTTTGTTATATTTTCTATCTGTGGTATTTATTTGTAGTTAGAGGTCATATCATTTTATTTTTATTTTTTTTTCTGTCATTGCCTGCCCATACATTCGACTTTTCACCCTTGTAGTTCTTTCAGTTCAAACAAGAGATACAGTATGTGCTATCAAAGGCATTTTTTTTCTTTCATAGCAAGCTTTAACCCAATTATTGAAATGTTTGCTGAAATTCTTGTGCTGGTATCCTGCTGGAAGAAGACATATGCTAACCATATGCTTTACAGAAACATAAGCTGAAATGTTTTTCATTTTTGAGATTTTTGGGGGCTTTTTGCCTTTATTAGACAGCACAGTAGAGATTGACAGGAAACTTGCAGACACACAGAGAAAAAGAGAGAGGGGGGGAGGACTCACATGCAACAAAGGCCTCTGGCCGACTCAAACCATGGACTTTACACTTACAAGAGGTGCGTCTTTTGACCAACGGTGCACAGGGAGGCACCAGCTGAAATGTGTCAGGAACTATTGTATCAAGACATGAACATCATCTACTCTCAAGTCACCTTTCACCTTTACCTACCTTGAGATTTGATTGTACAGTTCATAAGCTATTGTGTTGTTGTTTTTTCTTGTTAAATTTTTATTCGTGAAGCAATCAACTAAAAAATAAAAAATCAAGAATGAAGTTCTGAATTCCTGTAAATGTACAAAATTTGATTATAAATGTAGCCCCGATTCATATCATGATTGTTCTTTTTCAAACAAACGAGAATAAAATTTGTATACAACCCAGGGTTTTCATTTTTTTGGGATTCATTCCGTGGTCAGTTAGCACAGAAGACTGTTTCTGCACTTTGCTATCACACTTCCTCCTCCTGTTGTTTTCTCTTTGTGTAACTGTAGCAAAGCAAAACCTCTTCTCTGCAGATGCATGCAGCACAGTTCATTCCCCTGCTCCCACTAGCACGGGAGCTCCATGCAGTTGTTTATGAAGGCTGTGTTGCTCCATTTCCTTTGAAAGGCTAGTTAAGTCTGGAGATAATTTCCTGCCAGCAGTGAGCTGTATTACAACCCCGCTGCTTCAGAAGGCCCTCTGCTTTGATAACTGACTGTCTGACTCCTGGCAAGCTCCTGTGTGAAGAGACAGAAAGCATACACATGTGCATATCAGTCTGCACTGTACACACGTCTTAAACTTGGAACGTGCATCGTGTGTGTTTGTGTTAGATTTGGGTTACCAAAGCAGCCGCTGCAAGAGAGTTCAGGCCTGTTAAAGTTTAATGTTTGTTTTCTGCACATGTCACTTGTCGACCCTCTCGGTTTCTTTGGCCTCTGGCAGCCGGCAGCTCAGGCCTTACTGTAAAATGAGTCCTTCAAATCCCAACTACAAATTATTGCTGGGATTAGAGAAGATCAAAGAGAGCTACAGTGTAGTAGCATCTGGGTAATTGCTTTGACTTTTTAAGGTTGCTAGTTTAATTTCCAGCGGTTTATTCCAGCTGTGTTAGCAGTTTATGACTACATCAATGAGGCCTGCTGAATGAAGGCAGTCAGCCTGTAACTGCTCCATGTGTGCTGCACTGCATCTAATCCTGGAGGAGAATGCACACAGGCAGCACTGTGCATGCAGGAAGATAAACATGTATTCTCTCTACATTCCTACTTTCATAGATGTAAAGAAGTGAGTGTTCACCATCTAAGGTCAAATTTGAGGTAAAGGTTATGGAACTTCTTCACAACAAACACACTTCTCTGAGGGACAGTGCGGTTTACCCATCCAGTCTGAATGGAAAAACTTTGTTGCTGTTGTGACAATGAGCCAGCAGTGCAGGGGACCTGGCAGCAGCAAGCTATCCGCAGCAGTCTCCGTAGCAACTACATGCATGGCTGAAGAGTGATACTGCAACTCCACGCTGTGATGAGCAGAAAGAGTGAAAAGAGAAAGGCGGGAGAGGAGGATCTTGGTTTCATGGTTTGCAGGGGGGGTGGGAGGAGAGGAGGTTGGGGGTGGGGGTGGGGGGGGTTGCGTTACATGAGATTGAATCGGAGTGATGACATTGTTCCTAAGGAGCAGCTGAGTGCACCTATACATCTACCTCTGTGGAGAAAGGGCCATTCACCTGTCAGAGCCACCACGGATGGAGCGTTTGGATAAAAGGACAAACTGGCAGATGAGAAAAAACCCGATCCAGTGTGGAGACGGCTCTGCTGCTGACACTTTGATGTCTGTTATAGGTCTCATGTTTCTTCATTGTTTCAGAGGAAATTAGGGATTGATTCTGGATCAGCCAGTGTTCTGGGTTTCACTGTTTGCCAGGGCGTAAGTGATGCTGGAAGCTGGAGCTACGAGACTGTGATGAAGTTAAAGAAAGCCCACCAAGTAGAGCATGGATTAAGGAGTGGAGGTGCTCCTCTGATGACTTTCCAAGTATGTAACCCACCTCATGTCTGGCTGAAAGAGGGAATTACCTGTGGTAAGGTGCAATAAAGATTATACCTTTGAGTGTGTTTTAACCATAAGTTTAGCACTGGTCAATCTATATTTTCTTGTGTCTGATTGTTTCTGTAGTTTTGCTACCATTGAGCGATTCTTGAAGCATTCATCACTTCTACACAGAATCAAATGGAGAAAAAATATCCAGCAATTGCAGGAAGAGAAAAAGGTAACTACTTTTCCTGATTGCATAAGTTCCCTTGAGTAAAATTTGAAACCTTGTTATAAAGACATGATGAGTATCCTTACCTGTGTCCCATCTCACTGTTGGTCGTTTGGTATCTTCAATCTAAATTCAAAGGGAAACAGCCACGTGAACAGAGTGGAGAGTTTCTCAGTGTGCAAACCTGCCAGGACTCGTTTTCATTCTGTGAAAATATGCTACCACTCGCTCTTCATGTGCACATGCCACTGAGCACTTGTATGCTGATGTAATGTTTTTCCCCCAGGTTGTGTAGTGATGTTGTGTGCTGCTGCCTGCAGCACCCTCCTGCTCTCTGGTAGATGTTTGTCAGACCCTGAATGCATAACAAATGACAAAAATCAGACGCAGTCGTTTCATTACCAACAGCTCCAGGCTAATTGGCTGACAGGTGTCTCTGAAGGCAGAATGATGATGCAGCAGCTCAGTTTTGGTCATGTAAAATGTCAATTGTTTTATAAATCGTGTTCTTCTACAACTGATAAAGACATTGAAACACACTGCTTACACTGATCCTCACCTCTGTAGCACATGAATCTGCAGTAGGACCACAGCTGCATACATACATTACATTATTCTCCCTTTCTGTAGATCTGTCATTTGTAGGCATGTAATGTGTATGTAAACATTGTGTGAGTAAGTGTGATATTTCCCCCTCCGTCTCTAGGGCCAGGTCCTGGTCGCTATGGGCTTCCTCCAACCATTGGATTTATTGGTCATGACTTCACCAAGCCAACAAGCCCTGCCTATTCTTTCCATGGGAGGACAAGTGACCACAGTGAGACAGATTTTCTCTTACTTCTAGATTTGCTTCAGTGAAATCCTTTATTATTAATCCTTGATGTAATTAATACCTGTAAGAACTTTGATATCAACACTATATATATGGTAAGAGCTAAGAAAGCTAACAAATAAAAATAATTTCTCTTTTCAAGAAAGGCATTAAGTCAGAGTAGGGTCAGATGAGAACCAGTAGGGGGAGACAACGCTACATTATTCTGTACTTATTTCTCCCCTTGGGTTTATCAAGCAATTTAGGGCCATTGCAGGATCAAACCAAACTGACAGACTTTATGTTGAATTTAAAATAAATGTTTACTTTCCCCAGTGTACTGTGTTGACTCCAGTCCAGGCCCTCAATACCATGTTGATGCAAAATTCACTCGCTTTGGAAAGGATGGCACACCTGCATACTCAATGTTGGGTAGAATGAAAGCACAGCGTAAGTTCCTACTCATGCAATTAAAAGCAAATATTTAGTTTTAGTACACATTTCTTTACTAAATGTTTAAATAAAAGGGATTTTTACTGTCAGTTGTGGCTCTGCAGCCATTAGAGTACAAAAACCAGTTGTTCTTGACACTTCTTGAGATTCAGTCAGCTGCTGCAACTGAAAACTTTGACCCTACTAAGTGCACTCAGCCACATGGTGTTAACGGTTTCTATCATTCAACTGCTCTCCCTTCTCCAGAGGAGTTATTCCAAACACCTGGACCTGGTGCATACAGCCCTGAGAAAGCCCCACCCGGCAACGTCCAGCGGAGACCCCCATCCTACACGATGGGCTCTCGCACACCGTACCGCAGCACTGACGCAGTACCTGCTCCTAACAAGTACTGTCTTCCTCCGCTCATGGGCCCTCGAGTCCCAAACAAACCAGCCAGTGCAAGCTACACAATATCAGGTAGCTATAGCACGGGCGGGCCATCTGTGGATTTAGCCAAGACACCAGGGCCTTGCAGGTATAACAGTACAGACCCAGGTGTGTATTTACGGAGACAACCTGCATTTTCCATGCTGGGACGGCACAACTTACCCAGAGACGCCACTGAGAAGCCTGGTCCAGGGACGTACAACCCAGAGAAAGTGACGGCTCACAAGGCGCGGGCCCCTGCCTTCTCTCTGGGAATCAGACACTCAGAGTTTGTCACCCCACTTGTCGTCAATGTTTCTGACTGAACATCATTCACTTGAAGAAAATGACAAACAATCATGTAATGGTTGGACAATATGCATGAACCCTTGAGAAGAAAGTACATTTTATTTTGTTCTTTTAGCAACAAATAGCTTGTTGAATCAACCATGACTCAAAATGTATAATATCTAGAAATAATATACCGGTATGTACATAACACAAACATAAAGAGCAGAGAATAGGAGCATCATGGGCTTAAGATAAATAAAATCCTATGCCTATATGACAACACAATACATAAATCCAATGAAATGACATCAAAACACATTAAAAAATAACAATACGGGTTTGACCAAAAACAAACAAACAAAAAAATATACAATTGACAGGCAAATTTTCACCTTCATGTAATTTATAATCATTCACAGTGGAATCAAGATATATGCCTCTCATTACCTCTGAAAATTGAGGGAATTTGAAAGAACAAAAACAACAATATGACTAAGGGTTTTTCCTACACAATACATTAGAACAAATGTAAAGATGTATATAGGAGAGATGTATGGTCCCACGAAGACAATACATGTCGGCAAAGATGATAGCAGGCATTTTACAGATGCTTCCCATTTAATCCTTTGGGAGAGGCCTTCTGAAAAGCAGTATATGTGGCTCTGGAGAGGAAAGCAAAGATGTATATAGTTCAGTGGTTTTGCCTGGCACACAGCTCCATGCCCATTTAAGTTTCAGCACAGTCTAATGGGACATGGGAAGAGCTATTAGGTAAAGCTCTTATTTCTCATGCTTGTAAAATAATAGTGGACTACAATGTAAGAGATGACTTAAGTTGAACAAAAGGCTCTAACTGTCTGATTTTGACCAAAATGTGTCTAAGTCTTTTATGTACAACATGTCCTTGCTGCATTTCTCCAAGTGTATTTCCTTGCTGAGCTGCATTGGGTTGATTGTAATATAAAATGTCATTTTATAATAATAAAGTGAAAATACCCAACAGATTGCATTAATGCAGACCGACCATGTGGTAGCTTTGACAAATTTATGAGACTTTTGTTCCCTCTTTTTCCTGGTCCAAATGCTGAAAAAACATTTCTTCATGATAATAAACTAAAGGGATGATTACAGCCAGCATGTTTCCTACTCACTGTACAGGTTTGAGGGTGTTGTTTTAATATACATTTTCATGGTCACTTACCTGGTTTGTGGATCATGTAGTGAATCCAGCCCTTGCTCTGTTGCACCCCGAGTCCCCTCCACTCCTCCTCTGTCATCAGGTGGGAGGAGGGCACCAGTTTAGATAGCTGCTTTGGAAGCACTACATGCCTACGTGAAGACAAATAACAAAAACGTTAATATTACGTCTAACGTATTATAGGACGGACGGCAAAGTAGTAAGTTAACTTAGCGTCTATTTCAGCTAACTTTAACGCAATGTTGACACCCGAAGCCAGTTTACAGTGATGGTGAATTACTTGTTTATGCATTCATTTCTTACATAAACCTTCTGCAGTAACTTAAGTTAACTTAGCTTAACGTCGTCCCCTCAACGTTCAAGCCTAGTAGCCACCTGTAACACGGGCAGCTGATAAGTGGACCAGGTTGTTGTTTTGATTATCAGTGAGATGCTAACGCTAAGCTTAGCTAGGTTATATACTTGAGGGTGACTTGTAACAAATTACCCATAGTACAAGACGTTACCAACTGTAATACAAGCAGCATATCTTACTAAATCTTACTGTAGTTTGACACAAGCTAACTTAACTAACAAGCCCCTCGACAAAAAATAACGGACCTCTGAAAACGTTGACGTTATCAAATGTTAGCAGTCATACATACCTGTACTCGAACTCCTCGTCGTTGTACTTGTCAGAATAGTGAATTTGCTTTTTCGACATCTTCAGGCGACGGTAGCGGTCACAGTTGGAGTCCAGAAAGCTGTTTTTTAGGTGATATTGAACAGTTTAGCTTACTTCTCCAGACGCTTACGAGCGCAACAAGCTGCTGTCATCTGCCGCTGTTTTCAGACAACGATTCAAACCCCAACGGCTCCCCGCAGTCCCCGGATTGGTCGAGGCAGGATCCCGCCCTCTCCTAGATCGTCTACGTTGAAGACGGTGAGGCACTCCCCAAGACGGAGATACGTTACTCCGTTGCAGAAGTACAAAGAGGAAACATTATTCCTTTTAAAACTTACATTTCACGTGTCATCTCAAGTTTAGATTCTGTGCAAATTGAGTTCTAGGTGTTCGGACGGAAGATATTTAATGTATTTGAAAAAGGTTTCTGGTCTTTGCAAGAAGTTTTTCGACAGCGAAGAGAGGCTGAGTGAGTGGTCTTCATCTATTTATACTCTCTGCTACGCTGCAACTCTGGCCGCCCTCGACGTTGGGGATGAGCACGTGGTGTTTAGTGTTTAGCAGCAGAGCGATTGATGACTCTCGTGTCTAGTGAAAGCTGTGGATTTGTTTTCCAAACATAATGCTGATTTTCACACGGTGTTTACTGGAGGCCACCAGTTTCTCCTTCATGTTGGTTTACACAGCAATAGAGAACACAGCCACCGCTAAAGAAGTTTTATTACAGAAGTGTGTGCTCTGTTACCAAGCATGAACCAGGTAACTCTGAGAAAGGTGTCAGTTTAATAAATATTGCACTTATTGCGGTGTTATGTTTGTGAAATTATTGTGGCATATATGAGAAATTGTTGCCACATTTAATTGTCAGCCTATGTCCTTATTTAGAAATTTGACACAATTGAGTTGCAGTGTTGCATGTAGAAATAAATAAATAAATAAAAAGATCTGAGTATCTAAACTACAGTCCTGACTTCAAGTATGTGGACAGTTATTTTTTGTTTGTTTATGTCCACACATTCAATTTCAAATAAGATAATGGATAGATAGGCTACATTGAAGGGTTAAGTCTCATCTTTGATTTGTAGGTCTGCAGAATTATGGAGCTCTGTGGCACAGAAAAACTTCCATATTGTGGGGCATTAATATGTGGTGTCTAAAGTTAAGGAGTTCAAAAATGAATGGACTCATACACATGAAATCAAACTTCTCTTTTGTAATCTTTTGCAATGACAGCCTGAAGTGCACAGACATCAGCTGATGCCTTATCTTCCCCGGTGATGTTCTTCAAAACTTCAGGCTCGTCCTTGTTGTGAGGATTCTGTCTTCAGAAGATTATGTAAGTAATTAAAAACCTTCTTTGATAGTGATAATTTCTTGTTGGAGTGTCTTAAAATCACATTTTTGTCATTAATTGTGGCTGATGAAGCAAAGAAATATTAGAACCTCTCAGTTACACTTTGTGATAACATTTTGTGATGCCATATCTTAAGGATTTTGATTTTATGGATCTTTTATTCAGAGACGGGAGAGGGATTTGTTTCCTTATTTTACATTTTATTAGACCATAATCTAGATAATCTAGAATTAGACTTCTCTTATTGGAAACATTTTTGACCTAGGTTTTCTAAAAAAATGTCATCATTATTGTTGTGACATAACATTCAGTGAAAAACGTAGTCATTGTTTATTTTCTCTAAACCTTACATGAATATAGATTTACTTTTCTCTGTCAATGATTTTGTAAGTACAAACCCTTTTTATATTTTAACCAGACTCTTTAGGTTGAGGTTTATGCGCTGCAAGTGACATGTGTTGTTGCTCTAAGTTGTAATCACTGTTGTCTGGGTAACAGCTGCTAATGAGTTGTGGTGTATTCGCAGTGTGATTTGTTCCACTTGTATATGCAAAGTAGCCTACTAAATCATGGGCTAAACAGGTTAACTCTTAACACGCAGAGAGAAACGCAGTGTGTAACATCAAGTGCAGTCGAATAACCGCTGTTACTCATAAAAAAGGGGGCAATGAGGAAGGCCGGTTACATTTGTCAACATGTATCGATTGCATCTGGTATATCAGTAACTTATTATAATCTGTAGTAAACAAACAAGAAGGGACTGGCTGCCTGGGCGAAGGTGGGATGGCAGTGGTAGTGTCATAGTGTTTCTGAGTGTGGTTTATGTGAGTGAGTTTTTTTTAGCTGTATTAGAGTTTCCTGACTAGTGAAATTGAATTGTCATTTTTAACAATAACTGCAGCTTTTTTTATTAGTAAAGTCATACACAGTTTATCCCTGAAAGAAGTCATTGGACATTTATTGGGCTGGATCTCATTTTCATCCATTTACTCTTCAGACCCTGACATACAGGTGAGCATCGTGTCTCTATATATTTTTGAAAACATTACAGTAGAATTTGGTTTTGTTCTGTTCAATACTGTTCTGAATCATATTTTTCAAGCGAGATGTTCTTGAGCCACATTTTGTTGGACAGAAAACAAGACACTGCTGTCCAGACTGGTTATGGGCCTAAACAAATAGTAATGACTTGCTTGATTGAATTTAAGCTATTGACAGGAACATAATGAGCCTTTCCTTGTCTGTGTAGGTGGCATTATTTAGTCAGTACATTACCCCCTCCTTTGCGAGTAACAGATCACCCTGTCTATTGAGTTATGTCACAATCACTGCAGACATTGTTTTCTCTTGTGTCCTTATTACATTTAATATCAGTTTCTGTTTATTTATTTCCCCAACAAACGGAGTAACCTTTGTTGTCCTCATGGATCATTCTCTAACATTGGTGTCCTTTTTTAATACCTTCTGCTCACTCTTACCTGGCTGTGTGCATGATTTGACCACTGCAAAATGGAGGGAAAAAAACTGTACAGTGCAAATCCCCGCTTAACCCGCTTTGTGCTTCACACTCAGAACCTTGACCACTGATGCATACCTTATGTCGCCTTTGTGCAAGATGGGGAAATACATTTGTGAGAGAAATAGAAAAAATGAGCAAAAATTATTTGATTGGGACTGAGGAAAAAGGCATGAAGGAGGGTGCTGTCGTGTCGAGGGGCTAAAAGGATCGTGCTGAGATGGCTGATTGCTCTCTGGAGGCGCTGGTGGGAGGGAAGTTGGGAAGAGGATTCAGACAGATGGGACAGGGTGGATGTTTTCAGACATGTAGTCCCTTATGAGTGTGGCTGCACTGTGTCTTTTGTTTAAAAAAATGTGTGTGTTGCTATGACAAATGGAATTCCACACCCACTGACTCACACTTAAACTAAGTGGATGGCATTCATCCCTGTATTTATTCTGAATAAACATTAATTAACATTTATTTTTTTTAATATAGCCAACATTTATTTTTTTTAATATACTGTAGCCATCTGAGTGTACTGCTGTAGTATATTGTGTTAATTTTTGTGCACATTACTATAGAACCAAAATATATAATGTTTATTGCTTTGATTGAAAAGTCAGTCAAACACAATGCAACCTTAGATATGACTCAGTCTGTGTCAGTCCGAGAAATTACAGTTTAACGTACACATTTTTCAAAGTGATACTATAGACATTAATAATTTACTGAATGTCCCTTGTGCACAAAAATAGGTGCTCTGCAGTGTGTGAATGTGTGTGTGTCTGAGAGCAGGGTGGTTCAGGCAGATGTGTTTTAGCTAATAGAGTCTGAGAGCAGCTGGGCAGGGCAGGGCTAATAGACCAAATGACATCATCCAAAGAGAGAGAGAGAGAGAGAGACTGGGAGCGTAAGAGCCTAAGGCAGTGAAAGGAGGCAGGCCAGCTCAGATAGAGAGGAGAGCGGCATGCGAGTGGGACAGTGTGTGCGCGTGAATGGGAGAGGACCAGACAGCGTTCAGTTGCCTTTACAAGGATATAGGACCCCGCCTGGAAGATTTTGCATCTAGTTTTCCCTCCTCCTTCCATCACACCTCCCCCCTACCCTCCCCTTCCCCTTTTCCCCTTTCCCCCCTTCATCCTGTGGCAGTTATCCCCCCTCTCAGGTCCTGCTTCAGGCGGCTCCTCCGGGCATGCTCCTTAAGCCAAAGTATGGCCGCTTTCGCAACGAGTCTGTGACCTCCTCCGACGACCTGATGCAGAGCTTAGCCATGAGCGGCAAAGTTGTGGCCACGCCGGTAGTCCCTTCCTCCACCCCGAGCCTTCCTCTGCCTCCCCTGCCTCCTCTGGATCCCAGTACCAGGACCTCCTCCTCTGCCGGGGCTGCAGCCCTGGCTGACTCCCCTTGCCTGGATGGGGAACAGGATGCCACCACGACCTTCTGCATGCTCATCCCTAAGATGCCCCAGTGGAAGTTCTCCAACTCCCTGCTCAGCCGGAGCCCGTCCAACTCCAGCTCCAGCTCCAGCTCCAGCAAGGACTCGGGCAAGGCAGCAGCGGCTCCTTCCCAGGCCTCTGGGTCGCCGTCTTCGACGTCACACAGGCCCAGTGGGACCTCAGCCAGTGGCCCAGTGGCCAGTCTCGCAGCAGTGCTCAACTCCTGTGACCCTGTGTGTGTCACCCCCTGTTCCCTACAGGCCATCCGGGGGCAGAGAGCGGTCTCAGCAGCAAACTCTTCCAGTCCAGGGGGGCACGGATTTGGGGCCGCAGAGGTCATGGCGAGCCCTGGTGGTTCCAGCAGCTCCAGGTCAGGACTGAGCCGCAGGACAAGGGTGGAGGGCATGTGGCTGGGAGGAGAAGACTTCAACCAGAAGGGCAGCTTCATCCACAAACCCTCCCAGGGCTGGCTGCACCCTGACAAGAAGATAGCAGGACCAGGAGCCTCTTACATTGTTAGGGTGAGTCAGTGGCCAGCTTTTATTTTTCAAATGTATGTTATATTTCAATTGCAAAGGAATTTAAGCATCCACTTCATTCAGAATTGTGTTGTTTTGTAGCTATTTAAAAGAAAGAAACTGAAGAACTTTTTTTTTCCAGGTGCTCATTTATAAACAAGTGCCTTCTCACAGGCACCAGTGAATGCCAGATATTGATGACCCTCATTTAGGTTTCTATGTTTGGGAGGGAAACAAAAGGACACCACAGTGCCAGGCAGTTTGTTATGCAGCTCATGTGGCAAGGGCTGGGGAATACATAATTTAATCCAGATAGATAGCCCGGTGTGGCTGGTAGGAGACTGCGTCAGGAGGATAATACACAGGCAGCATATGGGGAAAAAAGATAAACCACAAATTATGCGTTATGTGTCCGCTGCACTGTTTGCCATAGGTTTATACAGCAAACACTACCTCAAACAATATCCATCTGTTTAGTACATGTAACCTGTGTCTGCTGGTAAGCTCCCACCTTAAGCGTGTGGGAGTGGTGCTCTTTGTGTGGCTTTGTGATTGTTTACATTCATTTTGTGTGTGCAATGAATGAGATATTATCCTAAAATTTGATTTACAACCTCTCAGCAGAGTCAACCCTGCATAGTTGGCATGATTACAGTCAGTTTGAGTAAAGCTTGTATATATTACACTAACTCTCTGTGTTTTGAATAAGATCGGTCTACATAAAGAAATGAATGGCGAGTTAGTTTATCCCAACCCAAATAGATAACGCTGTGTTATTAGGAGACATCTTCATGTGTGCTTGTGATTTGTGTTTACAAAGGGGTTACCATCCCAAGCAGACTGCTTGACGTCAATGTCAATAATCTCCCCTCAGCGATCCCCCTCACTCCAGTTCCTCTCCGCCCACCCCCCACCTCCAACTCTCTCCCACCCCCACCCACCCAAACTAATGACATGCTCTTGATTAGCGCAGTCTGGGGCCCGAGCACGCTTTCTAATGGCATTATACAGGCACCATTCATTCCTATATTCAATTACATTTAATCACAGTCATCTGCATCATGTGATGTGGAAGAGGACGGTCAGTTCGGTTTGGGAGGGGTCCAATGATGAGCGTGTATGAGCTCTCATCACCACACAGAGCTTTCCTCGATTCATAACAAGTGCTCCGCTCATAGGTGATTGATACGTCAGCTAATTATCAGACTAATCTTTCAACAGCTTGTTGTTGTCATCCCTGAATGTGCACTGCAGTTGTTTTAGGTGGCTAATGTTGAGAAGCATTTTCACCACAACCACAGTGGTGCTGTATGTGCAATCCAGTGGTAAGTCTATGCAGGGAGGAGTAGTTGCTGCATATATTAGTGTCAAAGTGACAGTAGATTTCTGCTGTGCTGTGCCATTTTTAATCAGCATAGCTACCATAGCGCCAGTTCTCTCTCCCTCTATTTCTGTCCTCTCGCTCTCTCTCACTCTTTCACATACTCGCACTCATCCACATCCACATCCACATCCACATCCACACACACACACACACACACACACACACACACTGCTGGGAAAGACACAAATATGATTCTTAGTATTGGTTTCCTCTTTACACTTTGTCTCTGTCCTCACGGTCATGTCAGGCTCTGTGCCTGGCCGGCATCTGCCATCTCTGACAGCCAGGACACTGCAGCAACCATCAAACAAAGAACTGCAGCTGCCAAAGAGCTATATTAAAACCAGACTGCTGTCCTTTTATTCAGCTCCCTTACAACCTGGTGCACTTTATTTCCACATCAAATTATAAATATCTGTAATCTGTAACATGATTTTCTGTCACTACGGATGCAGGTGCCAAGACAGGATTTGTACTGAAGTTTAAATACGTACATACAGTATATGTGTTTACCTGCCCACTCTCTGCTCATTGTACTATTGTTGTATTATTGTACTATAATGTTACATATTATATGTTTCTTATTTTGGCTTTGCCTTCATGGTTGAATGGAAGGTATTTAAAAATGAAATTAGACCGGGACATACTCTACACTAGCAAACTACTGTATGAACTGATGCTGATTTATCACAAGGTAGGCAGGCATGATGCAAGAAGGTTTGAGAGAGTTTGAGATGCCAGTGTTATTAGATTTCTTATGCATGCTTCTTGGAAAGCCAGAGTTTGGATAGTCCAGAAAGGATAAAAGTGCAGATAGGGAGATGGAGGAGGGGATGCATTGCATCAGCAGATGGGTGAGTGACAATGAAGGCATTGGCAGAGAGCGGGAAAGAAAAAAGAGAGAGACAATTTTCTTGATGGAAGACATCCCCTGTCTCCAAATCTGGTTAGAAAGCTCATTAAGCTCTCAGGCTCAAAGGTTGCTCTCTCTCTCTCTCTCCCTCTCTCTCTGGTGTGTGTGTGTGTTTGTTTGTGTGTCTGTCATGTGGTCTGTCTGCTCAGTAATAACCCAGGAAAATACAGTAAACACAACACTGATTGAGCCAACACACTGTATGGTGGACAGTATGTGAGATGTACGTAGCACTAGTTATTAGGCTATGCATTATATTAAGCTATAATTACACATTTTGTATGATATTTTTTATTTATTTATCATTGATACATAGGTATAAACAACTGACAGTGGACATGCCACGATAGACATTTTTGCATTAATGTATAAAGATTTACATTTACTGATTGCAATTAAACCATTTTACAAACATAAATGTTAACTTACAGATTTCCCACACCATTAAATCTGACGATTTATACACCCATCTCAAAGAGCTGCAAAGCATCCCTAATGTGCAATGATTGTTTGCAGTACACACTCACACCCTTAGCATCCCCCAGAGGACCCAAGGAGCTACAGCTTGTCCATGATTTGGAGCTCTTAGTGCTGCTAATCTAGTCAAGGTGCCATTAGCACCTCAACCTGGCTGCCATTAGGAAGCAGCTCAGCTGGCTGCTACTCACTGCATCACACTTTAATGGCCTTTAATGTTGGTTAGAGCCAGATTATTATGTTGTTGTCATGTTTGCCAACAGAAGATTTGCATTACTTCTGAAAAACAGGTTTAAAAGGTTTTGTGGTGGACACTGGAAACAGAATTATGCATTCAATCCAGAACAAGATCCATTTGCAGACATATCTGAAAACTCATTGTAACTATTTTTTATTTCTAACACTTGTTATTTTTCTTTGCAGTATATGGGCTGCATTGAAGTATTGAAGTCAATGCGCTCACTGGACTTCAACACACGAACTCAGGTGACGAGGTAAGCTGGTAACCGCCTATACTGGTAGTGATGACTCAGGAGAATTTGATCCAAGATGTATAGGATTAACCAAAGCACCAGCCACTATGCTATCAAATTGCTGTCAGCGGTCTGTCAATGCTGGGCACTTACAGATTGAGTGCCTCTTTTAATTTGTCACTTTGACTTGAATGATTCTTAAGTACGAGGCTGTTGCTGTAACAAGTAAAATAAAAAGTCTCACTTCCAGCTTTGATATTAAACTGTTACTTTTTGGTAATGTTGAACTTCATTTTTTAAGTGACAAAAGCAGGTTGTTTTACCATATCTAACACCAATGCAAAATTTAAGAAAACCAACACCAACTAAAGTCATATAAGATTCTCCATGATAGCAGCATTGCAGTGTTGTGTGTCCCTGTTAAAAGAGAAACACAACTACTGTGCATATATACTTATATACGTATGTATAAAACTATACCTTAGGGTCTTAATAATATGCCTGTGTCTTTGTGTTTTTATACCCAACACGTGATGTTATTTTTATAAAAACAGCTTTTTGCAATCCTCAACCACCCTCCTCTCTCTCCTCCACCATCGATCGGTAGTAATCGGAGCCCACCATGCTTCCAAGGCTTAAGTGCAGGGGGGAGGAGGTGGCAGAGATGGAGTGATAGGGAGAGAGAGAGAAAGAGAGAGAGAGAGAGAGATCTATTATTGATGATGTTCGCTAATGACTGTGGAAAGCTGCAGTGGTCCCCATGAACGCACCCTGCTGGATAATGTCTGCGGCTGTAACTTCTTGAGGAAAGGGAGGCGGCTGTTCAAAACAAAACATTAGCGAAAGGGAGGGACCGTAGGAAGCACAAGCTGTGTGCGTCAGGTTTTGTTGTTGTTGTGTGACTAAACTGCATGACATCATTTTAATCATGATTGTTTTCATGCATTGATAATGAATCTGTTCCGTGTTTGTGTCCTTGTGGTTGTTGACTTTTTGGTTTACCTTCAGTCAAGTGCTCTATGACCTTTGTTAGTGACTCGTATTTGCTTTAAAATGGAAATCCAAATTCTCCAGTGGCTTGTGTCTCTGATTTCTTGGGTAACATGTTATGGTTATGTCCTTAATGCTTTTTAGTCTATGAAGTGTATGGAACTTATTGTTACTTCAGATTCAACTGAGCATTTGAAAGTCAGAGTCTGTATTTTCCAACAAGAGCTGATCGTACATAACTTAACTGTGTCCTGGAAAACTAGTGCAAATCATTCAGGGGTTGTCAGACTTTAAACAACGCACTTCAGCTCCAGGATGTGAAAAGGGTGCATTCTCCCAAAAGCACATTGTGTGTCATGGTGTTAACAGCAACACCAGTGATAATGATCCTTGGCATTTTATTGCAGGAAAGATACCGAGGCTGCAGACAAAAACAACAACAACATCAGCCCATCTCTCCCTCTCTCTCTCTCTCCCTCCTCCTCCTTCTCCTCCCCCCTCTGCCCTCTCATCAGCATGAGTCATTCGAACATTGTGGTGTTTGTCAAAAATCCCTGAGAAGACCTTTACTCGAGATGGGGCCCGGGACGCTGCTTTTTAAATATTTACGAGCCACTTGATAGGGGCAGCTGGCTTCTTGACTGCTGTCCCCGCTGTCCCCTGGCAGAGAGAGTGTGTGCGCTCCAGCCTCTAATCCACATTATGGCTCACTCCCGCCCACAAGGGACAGGAGCTTTAAATGCCCATTAGACGGCCGTTCCCAGGAGTTACAGCAGCCTCACTGCAAAGTTGTTATAAATCTGCAAAAAGAATTGCACTGTGGAAAATAAATGTGAATAAAGATACTGTAACGAAAAACAATACACACCCACTTTATTCAGATTATACTGATTCTTCTCTAAATAAGAGGGTTTATGAGTTTGATTATCATTCACTGATGCTGATTGTTGTTTTTCTAAGATCCTTATAAATCAGCGGTAAAAGGTAGTCTAGTGAATTGTGAGCAGCCCTACTTGAAACCTTTTTTTGACCTTTGAACTGTGACGGGTCTGTGACCTATGACTTTAGCCTCAAGGGAGGGAACACAAAGCTTCTGTTCATGTTTAACCTCAGGGTTTTACCAACATCGTGACGCAGCAAATCTGTGCAGCCCTGAACACGAGCTGAACATTTAAAATTTTTCATAGAATCAATACTCATAGAACAATCCAGCATCCATACTGTATTTGGGTGCACAACATGCATCATAAATCTACATGATGTGGAGATCATAAACATGTCTGAATGGTAGCCAGCGTTTCCCATCGTGTTTTGACTTTTGACCTTTCTTCATTTCGTTAATTAGGGAAGCCATCAACAGGCTCTGTGAAGCTGTGCCAGGAGGAAAGGGGCCTTGGAGGAAGAAGGTTAATAGAAAATGTTTAATCCTACTGTGCATGCTTTATTTGCTGTTTGCAAAGATTTGCCGCTACAGTATTCTTGCTTATACTTAAAATGTAGCTGCTGCAGAGCTACTACATGTGTGGCGTTTGCCATGCAGGGGAGAGTGTATGTGACAGTCACTCTGGTTCACATGACAGGTTGTGTGATGCTTTCTGAATCACTGAATATGACAAAACAAACTTGTAATCACTGTTTAAAATGTGTGATGATGATTTTCACTGTATCCTTTCCAATGCAGGCCCTGAACAAAGCTCTCCAGTCCATTATGGGGAAGAGTAACCTGCGATTTGCAGGCATGAGTATCGCAGTCAATATTTCAATTGACGGACTTGGTCTACTCATCCCTACCACACGACAGGTTAGAGGATACAATAACACAACAAATATATTCACTTTTATTTCCTTAAATATCCACATCTGATATTCTGTTAGTAAGGATCCTCTGTGACCTTAAACTACTTTAACCTTTGTATTCCTTCGATTTTTCACAAGGATATCCTTGTGAAAAATTGAAGGAATACAAAGTAATTCGTATTTAGTCAATGCCTGAGATTCATGAGCAAATGAAGTAAGTCATTTGCACTTGAGAGTAAAATGTTGAGGTAAATATAGAATTCATCAAATCATGACAAATGTTTCGTTAGTTGCCAACTGCTTCACTTTGTCAAACCCTTGACCTTAACGTCATTAGATTGTGGCCTCTCGTGTCTCCTTGTCCATTTATGTTGTTATATATATCCACATAAATCAATTTAAAAAAAAGAAGAAAGAAAAAAAATTGGTTGGCAAGCCTTTGCCTCTGATTTATCTACTTGTCTCTTTCAGGTGATAGCGCATCATCCCATGCAGTCCATCTCATTTGCCTCTGGGGGAGACACAGTGAGTGCAGCATTTTACTCCCAGCTCTCCTTCATGATGTTGTTACTGCAATGGACAGATTGGCAGACAGCACGTACTGTATCTCACTGGCTTGTATTTTGCTGTTTTCCAATCTCATGATCCAAGAGTCAATGAAGGCTTCTAATTAATCAGGACTGATTTAATTTTCCCTCTTGTTTGTTGCAGGATACGCCTGATTATGTGGCGTATGTGGCCAAAGACCCAGTGAATCAAAGAGGTGTGTCCTGAAAAACTTCTTTTTCACTCAGAAACAAAATAGTTAATCCATTAAGTCATTCTGGATATGAGAGCAGACCTTACCGTACTGTAACTGCAGTTCTTGTTTTATTATAAATTGATAATAATTTTGAGCAAGATAACATCCCCATTTAGATATAAAAAAAGGCTATATCTATGTACAAAGGGTTAACATGGTGGCATTAATCTGAAGTCATGCTTTTCTCCCTGTATGTGGCAACTTCTCTTTTTTTCAGCCTGTCATATCCTGGAGTGCTCTGATGGTTTGGCCCAGAGTGTCATCAGCACCATTGGCCAGGCCTTCGAGCTACAGTTCAAACAGTATCTACACAGTCCTCCCAAAACTATGGCATCTGTGGAGAGGTAACACAGTCCTCCTGCCAGTCATAACCTTTTAGAAAAAATTAAAACTCTCAGCTCTTTCAAATCGGTGTTGGTCTACGGAGTTGTGGCATGCCATCAAAGGCTCTCACAATCCAAAGACACACACACTGGGCTGATTGACAACTCTAAATTGCCTGTAGGTTTGAATATGAGTGTGTGAGGACGTTTGTCTCTATATGTCAGTGCTGTGATGGACTTGTGACTTATTGAGGATGTACCCTGCCCTCCCAGCTATGTGATGTGGCTCTAACCCCCTAAAAGCAGTATAGCTAATGGGTGTCTCGCCTATTTACAGTAACCAGAGCCAAGTTGCTAAGAAACATCTGGAAAAACTTCCACAAGTAAACACAAGTATATAAATGTATAATATTTATATAACATTTAACATTTTACTATACAAGCCCAGTATTGACTGTAATATAATATAAAGAAAGTAAAAAACAGTAACATCCTGCATAAAGAAATCTTAGTTGCAATTTTCAGCACAATAACCTGATCTACTGTAGAACTCTTGGATTCCTTTGCGATTTATTTCAGAGAGACACGATAGTTTGTTCTTGTGTTACCTCAAAAATCCATCTTTTCATATTGATCCTCACAGATCTTCTCACCCAGTGACCAAACCTCAGGTGTTGCAGTGATGCCACTGTCGGCCTTTCTGTTCTGGTCTCATGTGAACATCAGCAGCGTCTCTAGTGATCTATATAAAACTCTAGCTGATTTATATGGATTACTTTCGGATGTGGAGATGTCATCTGATCTGAGCTGGTTGATATGAGAAGCCGGATTTCCTTATTGTTGTCTTTACTTATTAACATCAAGAAGTAACATGAAATAAAACAATAGGTCAACATCGTTATTGTAGTAGTTTAGTACTAATAATACTGTTATTATGTGTAATAGAAAACGTACTTACTTTCACTTCCGGGTATGTTTCTCTTCAGGTCTGTCAGGCCAGAGGAGCCACTGTGGGGGGAGGATGAGGACTTCTCTGAGCATGACTACTACAACAGTATCCCAGGGAAGGAGCCACCTGTTGGGGGTATCGTGGATTCCAGGCTCAGGCCCAGTGCAGCCCTCCTGGGTCACATCCACACCCAGCCACAGAGCAAGACAGCAGCACAGGTGAGTGGATGGATCAGGTTCTGGATTCTGGTATGGTAGACGTAACTGTGCAATACAGCAGTGGTGGATTATCATGAACTACACAGTTTTGAGGTACTTCTTAATTCTTCCACTACACTACATTTCCAGGTAAAATATTATACATGCAACCAACTTTTATTTGATTTTTATTAATTTATTATCATTCTCTCATTACATACAATACAACATATAATATTGTAATACACACTACTTTTGTCAGTGATACACAAAACAGTAAAGTACTGTAAGATTTTAAGATGAGTAAAGGGCAATAACCGAATATTACCGAGAATATCAATATCAATAATATGAATATCAATTTTCAAGGCGTATCTTATTTAGTCCACACTATTCTAAGTCTTGGTTTTTCTACGAGGGCAGCCAAGAATCATACAGTAGGTAACACAAAATTCCCAAATTCCCAAATTCCCAATCTTATGTTATTACAGATATGTTATTACAGATGTATTTAAAGCAACATCTGGTCTTTTTCCAAACTATGAAAGACAGATCTCCTTAACAATTTTGTGACAATTGTGTTTTGCCTCTCCTTCCCTGCATTGTTTTACCAGGGGGTTAGGTAGCAGGAGCAAGAAAATATATTCCATAACCATCTTCCTGATATGCCTGCACCATAATTGCTAAAGGCAGATATGATTACATTTAGAGCCTCGGCTCCTGTGTTGCTCACCGGGTGAGAGAAGTCATGTCTCTCTCTCTGCTGCTTGTTCAAAACATGGTGACATGCTATAGCTAATGTTTCAAATAGAGTGCTTCAAAACAACATTAGGTGGGGACAACAAGATGAGACAGTTGTCCATAAAGAGACATAAATGTACTTGGGATGTGTGTATGTGTGTTTGCAGATGAGCTCACCAGCCAGGAGAGAGCAAACATCTTATCCCCCTGGTCAGTTGTGTTATGAGCTTCACTGGGACACTGAGACTTGCAGCAGCTCAGGTGAGACACCATGTGGCCAGGAGCAGGTATAACAGCAAGACGCAAAAAAAAAAAGCTTTTATTCTTTTACACCAGATTGTTATAAAGGGCATTGATCGTAATCTTTTATTTTTGAAATGCCATATTATATAATATGACCCTATTATAGCTAATATTAGACAAGATTAAAGGGGGGAATTCATTCAAATCAAATCTATATAAGATTTCTTTTAATCTGATTGGGGGTGACAGTGTTCTTTATTCACTTGGTGATGTGACCCAGTGACCCTTAATAGAGAATAAGTTTAGGGATTGTTCATTGCTCTTGTAAGATATTTATGGACCTGTAATTAAATTGTCTCTCTACATAGAGGCTGTCCCTCAGCTCTCTCATTGATCATTTCCCTCTGCCCTTTGGCCTGAATGAAATTGACTTAGACTCTGGCACAGGTCCAGTGTTTGGACTCTTCTTAGAATCACCTGATTGTTGGAACTTTTAATCAGGATGACCTATAGGCTTTAACCCGTGGTTCAGGTTGTCTGTCAGCTTTGATAGTACAGCTCAGAGTGTCCTCAAGATTCTCTGAATTCCTCTTGAATTATAACAACAGTTAATCTTGTGATATGATTAATTAACTCTGTGGAGGACTGTATTGAGCACGGTGTTCTTTCCAGGAAACATGTAGTATTTGTTTCCAGAAATATCTGTAGTGCTTTTAGAACTGTCTGAGAAAGTCTTAGTAAACTAAAACACTGAAAGGCATGTGTGCTTTGCTGCAAGTTATTTGTATCGACCCTTTTCTGTTGATTTTGAAAACCATAATTACAATGAAACTATTCCTATCAGCTAGCCAGCCTGTAATATTACATTTTTTTATGATTACCAACATGTATACACACACACACAAAGAAAAAAACATTTCAAGCACTCATTTCTAATTGTCTACTCTAAATAATAATATTGTGAAAAGATATTTTTTTTATGGGCCAGTCTAGTGAAGAAGCACTCAGGAACCAATGGAAGAGAGAAAGGGAAGTAATATGTAATTCAGGAGGCAAGCTAGATTTAAACTATGAATTGTTGTGTTTCGTGGTGTACACTGTCCACTCGTCTAAAGCTGCCTTTTCATTAGTTGCTACACACAGTTGGTCAGAAATAATGACATTAATGATACACGTCAATGTCAGTACATTTTGCAACTTGTCTTAATTAACTGTGGAAATATTAGATAGATATAGATTGTGATGTCTACCAATAGAGGTGGACCAAAAAACAAGAAACAAATGATTTTTACACACACACACACACACACACACTTCTACATGTTTCACCATAAGTCAGAAATGTACTAAACGCACAGTCTGTCTCTCTCAGGTCTGACGTCAGATGGTTACCTGTGTGCTGATGGGCACCCACCCAACAGCAGAGACTATGAGGAGCATCAGTATGTCAACACTCAGAGTCTGGAGAACCTGGATTCACTGGCACAGGGGCCGAGTGGACACAGAGGAGGCAGGCCACCCGACAGTCCTAAGAAAGATCTCTTTGACATGAGTAAGTCCTGAGATTTAGAATGACATGTTCTGGCAGCCATAGCGTGGATAACAAAAAGAAAAAAGAAAAAAAAAAGAACAAAATTACAGTAATAAGCTGACACATCATCAAATCAGGGGAAAAATGAAATGAACTCACAGTGACAGGAATAGAAAAGTGAAAAAAAAAAGCAAAAATTTAATAGACAAAATTAGGCAATTTGAAAGTGAAAGTTGCAAAGCCGTAGCATATATGGTTGATCTGTTATGAATTTATTCTCAAAATTTTGAAATTTAGATGTGTGCTGCAACGCCACCATCAGGACTATTGTCTTGTGTTATTAATTGAGGACATCTGTTATTTTGATATGTCATCATCATCACCCTTGCTGGGGCTTGAACCCACATCCTCTGACACCAAGAACCAGCTCCTGACTCACTGAGCTAATTTTACTTACTTAATAATTTGTAATGAGGGGCGGTGTTTAGCTCAGTTGGTAGAGCACCCGCCCCATGTGTTGAGGCTATAGTCCTTACTGCAGGTGGCCCTGGTTCGAAACCCACGTCAAGCGGCCCTATCCTGCGTGTCGCCCCCCCCCTCTCTGCCTCCCATTTCCTGTCTCTCTCTCTCAACTGTCTTGTCCATTAAAGGCGGAAAAGCCTGTAATGAGTTTAATTGGACAAAAGTTTCAGCAGTATTGGGGCGACATTTTGGTGAAGTTTCAAAACTGTAGCATGTACCGTTGGTTTGGTAGGAATTTTCAACGTTTTTTAATTTAAACACTTATGTCCTTGGAGTTCAGTAAATCTGGCATTGGGTCAGACATTTCTGTGAAGTGTTTTTCACATGGGAAGTAGGATTTCCTCGGAAAAAGAAAGAAAGAAAGAAAGAAAGAAAGAAAGAAAGAAAGAAAGAAAGAAAGAAAGAAAGAAAGAAAGAAAGAAAGAACATTGAGGAAAACAATAGGGTCCTGGCAGCTGATGCTGCCTGGCCCCTAATGATGACAGTAATAAATGAATGAATGAATAAAGTACATTATACAATAATCAAAGATACTGAGAGAGACATGGGGTAGCATCACTTTTCATAATTCATACCAAGTCAAGATCCAATACAGAGAGATTAGTCTACCTGGTGTGCTGGTAGATGTGCTGGTAAAAATGGTTGCCATATTTTGTAAAAGGTCTTACTGTACTTCTTGTCTGCATCCAATAAGTTATTTTCTCTAGGGGCACAAAACTATTGACTTCACCAAGCTACATTTTGTGTAAATATTTTTTTTTTTATCACTGTTCTTGTAGGGCCCTTTGAAGATGCCCTGAAGCTCCACGAGGCCAGTGGTGGAGCTGTTGGTTCCAGTATGTCCCACGCAGCTGCTGGTGCTCAGGCTGGTGTCCGGATCCTGGAGGACCAGTGGCCCAGCCCTCCACGCCGCCGAGCCCCTGTGGCCCCAAATGAGGATCAGCTCCGCAGGGAGAACTGGTATCACAGTCGAATGAGCCGCCGAGATGCAGAGAAACTTCTGGTCCAAGACGGAGATTTCCTGGTCCGGGAGAGCACCACCAACCTGGGACAGTATGTGCTGACAGGCATGCACTGTGGCCTGCCCAAACACTTACTGCTAGTGGACCCTGAGGGAGTGGTAAGTCTAGGAGCATTATGGCAAACACGCTTTATAAAAGTGCCATCATAAGCTTTGTGGTCTACATGTGTACTTATACCAAATATCTCCGGCTTTCCTCTCTACACATGCAGGTCCGAACCAAAGACATGTTATTCGAGAGCATCAGCCACCTTATCGCATATCACCTGAAGAACGAGCTGCCTATTGTCGCAGCAGAGAGTGAGCTCCACCTTAAACAGGTGGTCAGGAGGAAACTGTGAGCCACCCTCCCCTGCATGGGACGGTAAGAACACAGGACAAAAACAAGGGATGATGAAAATTGTTTATAAAGATTATGATTGGAAATGCATAAGATCGGTAACGCAGAAAGATAACTAGCAGTATTCTAAATGGTAAGAAGTGAATGTGCTTTTTTATCAAAGCTGCATGTTTTCAAGACAACATAGTAGTTGTTCTTAACATTGTGGGGCATCAATTACAACTTATTTCCTGTCAGACTGCAACTGTTTCATCTCCATCACCAAACTATGATTTCATTGACCTTAAGTCCGTACCTAAAGTTATGCTATCTTTCTCCACCTTACACCAGAGCAGAATTGCTGTGTCCATGCAGCTACAGGACTAAAAAACTGGAAAACAGTTATCCCTGATGGATACTCATCTAGAACAAAGGATTTGACTCTTTGTTCTTTCCATGAAGAACTCTACCAAGGAGAGTAGGGCACCTGACTTCTCCTTGTACTTTCTCCGCCTGTTGTCCTACCAGGATCCACCAAACTATCCCTTGTCTGTCGTGAATTCCTCAGCATGCAGCTATTAAGCTAACAAACCAACAAGAATCCACAGTTTGACTCAACCCTGAGCTGGAAAACTGTCAACCATTTAGACTGTTTGGAGGACGACCCCACTTCAGGAAGTCACATAAGGATTCGTTGCACAACGAAGAAATGTCCTACAATGCCTGTAATAGTCATGTGCTTCCAGTTGACATCAGCCACAGAACAAAACTGTCATGTGAAGATCCACTCACCATGAACATAACTGTCACTGGTTATTGGATGCAGATATTTAAAAAAGGAAAAAACACAAAAGACATCAGGTTCCATATTTAGTAGGTAATTTCAGTGTAAATGAAAGAAATGAAAATAATGCAATTACAACAGACAGCTGAAGAAATATCTGTTTCATTGGACTGTAAAGAGTGTTGTTACATTGTTCACAGGGCTGCAGTAGCTGACTCTGAGATGGCACAATGGAAATGCACTGAACATGATTCAGTGCCGGATTTATAAAATAGCCACACAGTCCTCTGTCTTTTGTTTTTCCATAATAATCAAAGCAACAAATCTGAATTTTTAAAAAGTCATGCAGTCGTACGATGTCTTAATGCAGACAGCCAACTGAACATAAAATGCATTGTGTTGAAAACTGTTTTAACACATTTACCACAAATATCAGTCATTTGCGTTGTGTTTGTAAGGGCTGTTAAAATTTGTTAACGACAAACTGTATGTGTTGTATAGTCCTGTGGAAACCATTTGTCAGACTGTACTCTGAGGTCAAATGAATACTACATCCCATTGTTCACACACACACACACACACACACACACACACACACACTCAGTATATCCTTGCCTGTACGTCCCCAGCCCCTCCAACTTCAGTGCCTTAATAACTACAGAGACAGGCCTTTGTGTCAGAGTGTATATAATGTGCATTTATGCTCCTAATGCAAAAGACTAGTTTTCTTGCCATGCCAATGAATGACTGAACAACCTTCAGGATGATTAAGCTCTTATACTTGTGAACAGTAACCTAAGCTGCTCTTGTTTTGGGGTGAATAATGTTTAATATTGTCTAATTGTGGTCCTAATTGTCTTCGTCTTTATGTGTACCCCCTAGAACGTTCCCCTGGATTAATCTTTTTGTTTTGTCTTCTTCGAAGCAAGCCATAGATGCTCAACAGTGATATTAAAGACAGGGGATTTAGACTTGAAATTAAATCCTTAATTTGTCCCGGCTCAGGGAAATACATCAGTTTATTGCTTGTCCTTATCCCATGTGTGTCTGTAGTACATCTCAATGACTTGCTTGTCTTTTTTCTGTTCTTTGGTTACGCTGACAGCAAATTTTTTACCCTATTTTTTGCCAATCTAGTACTTTTAAATGTTACAAGAGGCAGGTCTTTTCTTTTTTCTTATTTTGCATTTCTCTTTGTCATTTGCAGCATCTTTAATCAAATCCTCCGCTGTTCTTAGCGACATCCTCATGAATGCACATAGACATGAGATGAGCAACACGGTTTATGGTGAGGTTCAAATAATGTCTGTCAGTTTTTCTCCAATCTCTCCCCTTTTGCGTTCTCAGGAATTTCTTGAATATTTCCTTCTTTGATTAACCTTATTGGCTTTTTGTCAAAAAATGTAATTGAAGAGTTAATTAAAGATAAATGGTAGAAATGTGTGTGGTATCTTGTTTGTGAATCTTTGTATCTTCTAGCTAATGCAGCAGCTGTATAGTGAACCCAGCTGTCCCACTTCCCATGCACACATGCCATAGCCAAATTGAGACCTCAAATTTCCCTCATCCAATAATAGATGAGAGGCGCAGTGTGAAAGCTGTGGCTTTCAAAAGCTATTTTGTGCTCAACCAACAGTATTTGCGCATGCAATGAATTAAAAAGAATGAGAACAACAGGAGAACAATTTCATTTGTTTTTCTTTTTATTATATCAATGTAATATAAAATCATTCAGCTTGTCACACAATCAGTGTACCCGATTCTATCTTCTAAACAAACACTCTGTATCCACATTAACTTTCTGCCACCACAAACCCCTGACATGTAATGAAGGCACTCCACAGCTCTGTTTTTTTCACTGCTTGGTCATCAGTTAGTCCTTAAGGCTGTTGTTTAGATTACTGTATTGTATGCATGCAGCTACGTCTGATCACAGATCTGCTGTATTTGGCCTTCTGAACGAAATCTTTATGATACAGGTTCCCACAGGTCGCTGTGCAGGATCTGCTTTGTTCACTTCTGACCTGCACTGGGACTGCAGGTGTGAAGAGATGTACAGATGTTTTAAGGTTCAGTGTCCCTGCTGTGTCATCCTCAGAATTTGGAGTAGCAGACCCTGCACCTCTTCATCCATTCGGCCCTGAAAACGATGTCAGGATGCAAAGGTACAGTTTAATCCGTGTTGCATGAGCACAGACAGAACCAACATAAAAGGCTTTATAGGAAAGACTCATAAGCAGCTCACAGGTTTTTAGAAGTGGACAATCATTGTAGATATCAAGCTAAACTCCACCCATCATATACATACAGTATATATATATGTGTGTGTATGTGTATATATGTATGTATATACTGTATAGAGGATGCAATGACTGCTTCTATCTGCCGAAATCATTAAGAAGGTCAATTACATCAACAATCCTCATTACAGCCAACATAACAAAAAGAAGTAGCTAATGTATATGCCCTAGTGTATGATGAAACTGATAGAGGAGAGTGAGTTGAGCCCCCTTTCCCTCACACCTCTTCTGAAATTTCATCCACCGTCTGGTAAGCAGAGATGGTGGACTGTGCCTGACCGCTCTTTATTGTTTGCACCACAAAGGGAGACAAATTCAGCCATCAGTCACAGTCCAGGTCATAAGTGGCTGTTCAGCCAGTCACACATAGAAGATTGAACCGATCAAATCTCACCCAGTCTTCAATCATGTCATGTGCACTCATATTCAAACACACACCAACATTGAAATCCTCAACAAAAAAAGTCTCATAACAAAAGTGTAAGTCTCTGGTGTGCATGTGTGCTTTCAACTGACCTGTACAGCTGCCAATAAATGGGAACGGTATACTGTCACCACCTGTTTGTGCTTTCTCTCCCAATCCTGCAAAACAATGTTACTGGAACATTGAACATTTTTTCTTTTTTGCAGATGATGGTGTCTTATAGATGGTGATATGTTAAGTGTCTCCTCACCTGGAGCTGCTGGGTGAGTATAGAGATCCTGTTCTGCAGTGCCACTTGCTGCCCGGGGTTACCATGATGAGTGGATGAGGAGGAGGAGGATGTGATGCCGAGAGGAGGCGAGAGAGCTCCCAGTGCCTCCTTTAGCCGGAACACCTCCTTGGACAGCTCTGTTATCTGCACAAAGACAGACAAACTATTTTTGGTTGCTTCGTAGTTTCCTCAACAGCAGTTTGTTTGATCAAACGCTAAAATCTTTCACCTTACGGTCCTTCTCCTTGACCAGGCCCTGGGATTCCTGGATGTCCTTGTGCAACTCCTGGATGTGGCTGGATTGCGCCTGTAGTTCAGCAAGCTGCTGCTGCACTGTGGTCAGCTGCGACTCTGCGACCTGCCGCTCACTCTTGTTAAAGAGCGCCTCCCTCTGCACCTGGAACACCTAGACCAGTAAAACCACCAGTGGCACAAACACATTGAATATTTGGTCATATTACCAGTTTTTTTTAAGTATATATTTTTTAGCTTTTTTGCCTTTATTTGATTGCACAGTTGAGAGAGACAGGAAATGGGTAGGCAGAGAGAGGGGGAGAGACATGCAGTAAAGGGCTGCTCGATGCAGGATTCGAACTGCAGCTGACTGCATGGGGCGCCTGCTCAACCCACTGCGCCACACGGTGCCCCTAGTTCAGATATTTTCCGCATAACACTGTTGTGTTTGATTTAAAATGGATATTTAAATTGTTGTTTGACATAATTAATTCATCTTCACTTTGCTTTGAATTGTTTTGGTTTTCTCTGTAAAATCTAAAATATCTTAAACTCAAAACAACTATTCCCACACCAGTTTCTGTCTGAGCTTTTGATCACGGGAATTCCCCATGGTAACGGTTCCTCCTTTTATCTTGGTACACTCACGCTGGGGTTGCACCGCAGTGAACCAAGCCACAGAAAATTTGCCTTGGGTATCATATTTAATGTGTTTCTGTTTCAGGGAAGTCACATACGAGGATGTGTGAAGAACCAGCCAGCACTAAACCGGTTGGGTGCCAAACAGATCATGTTTCTGTGATTAAATGCCCTCTACTTTCAGCTACTTTACAATTTATCAAATACATAACATCCCATTAAAGATGGCATTCTCTGATTGGAAAGGCAATGATTCAGTTTACAAAGTGAGGGTATTTCTATTTGAATGCTGCTACACAGGTGAAAGTAGAAATTGCATTTGGACATCAGGAGCCTATAGTGCACATGTACTGTAACCCTACTTCAGCGCATCAGTAAGCACATAGAGAGAGGGATCAATGAAACGGAGTAAGGTAGTGAATGAAGAAAGTAGCACACATGAATAATGTAGACACAGGAAAGAGGACTTCATGGAACATGGGGCTCACTTAGTGGCAGACACAATAACATCTAATGTGGCTTTAAGATACTGTAGCATAAGAAGGGATTGGAGAAGCCAGAAGCACTAACACACTTGCATTGCACGCACGCACGCACACACACACCTCGGTGCAGGTCTTCTCATGTTTGCGTGTGAGATCGTTGAAGCGTGCGGTGATGGCGTTGATCTCAGCTTGCAAAGAGAGCCGCAGGCCCTCGTGGTCCTCCTTAGAGATCAGACCCTGTTCTGCGGCCTTCTGGGACTTCAGTTCTCTCAGCTCCATCTCTTTCTCAGTCAGAGCATCCTGTGCTGCTGCTGCACTGCTCTCACTGGCCTGCAGAGAGCACTGCAGCTCTGCCTGTGAGTTGAGAAGCACAGGTGGGATGGAGATTACTCAACAATATTTAGTGAACCCTATTACCATCATAGCCAATTACAAATGACCTTCCCCCTTCCCCCGATCCACTACGTTTGTGAGTGTCCTTGCAAACCTTGATTTTCTCATGCTCCTCTTTAGGCACAGCGTCCTGCATGTTTGTCAATTTGGCCTCTAGTGCAGCGGCCTGCTCCTCAACCTGGCTCCGGACGCTCTTCTCCTCCTGGAGCTCCTGCAGTGTCTGAGCTAACTGTTCTGAGACTGCAGACAGCGCCTCCTTGTGTTTTGAGAGCGGCACAACGTCTTTAAGCTGCAGGATGTCCTGTGCCCGGCCCTCTCGCTCTGCACACAGACAATCCAGAGCCTGGGCTGCTTCCTGTCTCGCCACCTCCAGCTCTTCTCTCACTGCCGCCAAGGTGCGTCTGCCGTGCTCTGATTGGAGAGAGGTCGATCACAAAATTAATAGAACAGTTCAAGACGGGCAACTAAATACACATGATATTTAATATTTTGGAAAAAAAATTGCTACACACCTGATATGACTGAAGGCTCTGAGCTCTCGGAGTGTTCCTCCTCTTCCTCCTCCTCCTCCTCATCACCACGTGGAGGAGGTCTGAGCCTCTCCAGCTCCAGGAGAGCATCGTTGAGCCTTCTAGCCACATCTGCTCTCTCTCTGGCCAGCTGCTCACACTGGAGCCCTAGAGTCACCTGCACCTCCTCCAAATCAGAGCGGGGCACACTCTTCCTCAGCTGCCCCTCCAGCTCTGCCATACGCTCCTGAAGGCGACGGATCTGATCTCCATCTCTTGTTGCTCCTCCCTCTTTCCCTGATATCCTGCTCTCTGCCAGGGCTGCCTGCAACTCAGCCACTTTGTCATGGAGGCACTTCACCGTTTCCAGCTCCTCTCCTTCGCCGCCTTTCTCCTCCTCTTTATTCATAGACTCTTTCTGGGCCAGAGCAGCCTGAAGTTCCTTGACTTTCTCTGTCAGCTGTTTGACTGTGTCACTGTCCTGGCTTTGCAGACCCCCTTCTCCGCCCTCTCTCTTCGCCAGCTCCGCCTCTAACTCTTTCACCCTTGCTTTCAGCTGTTGTTGTGCCTCCTGGCTCGGACCCTCCTCCGAAGCCCGCGACCCGCCTTCTGTCCCAGCACCTGCCACGGCAGTATCCCCCTCAGCACACTCCACAGAAAGCACCCCGAGCCGCATCTGCTCCTTCATCTCCTCCAGCTCAGACTGGGAGGAGGCCAACTGCTCTTCCAACCCACGCAGCTTCTCCTTCAAAGCGTCTGTGCTCTCTGCATCTCCTTCCTGATGCTTGTCATCACCACTGCAGAGCAAGAATTATCAATCACTCAAACATCTCAAACGCAACTGAACAAATCAATCACATCAACGAAAAAGGGAACACATTTGGCATCAAACTAATTTTACAATTAATTTGTTCCATTTGAGTAGTAACCTGTGATGTGTTTTAATACAAATATATTTCATCCCTTAGAATAGGAGATAAACAACAAAGATGATGGAGAAACAACAAATATCATGAAAAACAATACATCCACATAAGTATACATTTTGCAACTAAGCTCTCTCAGTCTCCAGCTTGCTGCAGAAAAAATAGAAAAATTTAGCACTTTTAAAAATGGCCGCAACCAGACATTGACATTAGCAATGGGTACACACCTCAGAATGAAGATCTCACAACAGTGAAGTTCAAGTGACTGCAAGCCACATTGGCTATTTCAATTTAGTCTTACCACTGCTCTGCCAAGCTGGAGGACTCTTCTGAAGCTTGGGCCTGAGAGAGGCGCTCCTGTAGGGCTTCAAACTCCTTCCTCAAGGTCTCATACTGAACTAAGGGGACAGCGTCCAGGCTTGAGGTCTGCATGTCTGTGTCATCCTTCTCAAACATCTCCAGCATCTGTTTACAACACAGAGGAGGTTTTATATGAAATTATATCATAATATTATATGGATTTTGTCACCATTCATACTGGATTCTTCATTCCTCATGATGATAACAATAATATCATTTCATTACATCTTTCCAGCAAAATCTTCTTGACTCCCAACCCCTAGTTCGTATTTTAAAGGTAGGGGTGATCCTACTCTGGAGCATTTTTTTCTAAATTGTTTGAAATCCTCTTCGCACTTTGATTGCAACCTATTAACTGAATGCTTTTTCACAAAAATGAAAAAAGTCAGTCACCTGTGGGACGGACAATCCTGTAAAAACAGCATCCATTCATCTTTAACGTCAAATCAATTGGATCGTGATGTGTCAATGAAGCAAGCTGCCGTCTCCCTCCCTCCTCTGCTCGTACCGCTCTACCGCACTAATCGAGTGTGCGTTCAGAGTCACCTACGTCCGCGGAAAAGACAGCGACACAGTGATACAATGTACCACACTCCAGTCTGGTGGATGGCAATGTAGTTCTGAGTTTGATGCTGGGTGGTTTATTATGATGTTAGGTGTTTTCTTTCACGTGAATGAGCAATGAGAAAAAGATGAAAGATTGCTCACATTGGGATTACACTGGGTCCATGGATGTATATTAATAGATCCATGATTGGGTCGCATCGTGAGGGCGACACCTTCGCGGCTTGACCTCGATGTGAACCCAAGGCTGAACAAGCGGTGCGTGTTCCTGAGCTCCAGAGGCGTGGCTGCGGAGAGAAGTCTGAGGAAAGGGGCTGGGACTTTTGACTATTTTCAAAATGTGGTCTGCTAGAACCAGGATCTTCAACCCTACCTTTGAATGTATAACTCTAGCCTAAAGTCCATGCAAACACAATGCTCATGAAATTATCCCATAATTTTTCTCAGGCCTGACAAAGCTCCTCCAGGGTGAAAGAGAAAACATTCTGCTTTTCACAGCCTTCATAAACTAGTGACTAGTAAACTGACCTTTATGGATAAAATTACTGGACCTGCCTTTATGTTAACTTAAGTCTCCATATCTACCATATACAGAAAATAACAGATGGCGTTTTCTCTAGTTTGATTCTAACCTTTTGCACAAACACCATCCTCCTCCCATCAGACCTTATAATTTCGCACTTCCCTGTGAATGGTTCTTTGTCAGTCTGCAGGGCAGAACTCAACATCTTGGCCTAGTTTTCTGCCAACCACACCAGAACAGGATCCTTCACACAGACTTCAGCAACATCTGAAGCAGCATGACGCAGTTAGTGAAGAATGACTACTAAAAGCCCCCATGTCTGCATCTGATGTTGTGTTGTTTTATTTATACTTGTATGAGCAACACTGCCTCGGTGCATTACTGTACCAGAGCACACAACGTCATAAAGTTTAAGTGGTCATGACTAATGTTCCATCCAGGGACACTCAAGCTACCCTTGAAACTGCATCTTCATCCTCTGCTAGGGAACCATCATCTGACTATCAATTTATCCTCTAAAGACGCTTGAGTGTGTGTGTGCAACTGTGTATTTATTGTGAGACGTGCCAGTTGATTTGTACTTTTTCTCTGCATGTGTATCAGTAGGCTAGTGCGTATTTGTGCACTCCCGAGCCTTACCTGTACTTTGAGAACAAGTTCAGAGTTCTGTGAGGCAAGTTCCTCTATTTGTTTACGCAACTCAGCAACAGTCCCTGGGTCTCCAGGGGCAGGAGAGGGGCTGGCTGAGTCACTTTCTGTTTGAGAAGTGGCCTCATCCTGAGCAGGCGAGGCTCTGGAGCGCTTGGAGAGCAGCTTCTCTAGAGGGAAAGTTTAAGAGAGACCACGACATAAATCAATCAGCGTACTTCCTGACACCATAGACACAGGAATACTCATGTGGTATAACAGGGACACATGCATGGAAGTGCATGCATGCTCTGTGCCAGGGCCAGGGGAGCTACAACATACACACATATTGCATACCTGGGAAATCCAACATTTCATCCATGTCGTCAGAGTCACTGACCCCTATTGCATGGCCTCCCTTTAGCTCCTCAAGCAGCCTGTCCCTCTCTGCCTCTGCCTCCTCCAGACGCTGCTTCAGTTGGGACAACTGCAGTTAACATGCAAATGCACACACACAAAAGAAAAAGAAGAAGAAGAGAAAAAGAAACCCTTAGTCTTCATAAATATGTCATTTCTGATAAAGACAGGGGTTCCCAAATAAACCCCCAAAATACCGGTGCCATAGACTGCGACCCCCACTATCCCTGCTGGAGGTGACATGTGCACAGAGCACACGCACTAATATCCAAACACGGGTATAACGACTACACAAGAAAACAGAACAGCCTTACAACAAGGATATGATTTTACATATAGCTATTCACTCAAAATACCTAGCAGAATACCTCAGTCCAAGTAATATCCATGTAACTTGTAAGTGAACATTGTTGCTGTCATGTGCAAACTTAATTTTGACACATTACTTTAGAAGAAGAATATCTCAGTCGAAGTAACATGCAAACTTACATTTTGGGAATTACTTTGGGAATTACTTTGGGAATAACCTTGGGAATTACTTTGTTTCAGTGTTAATCTCTCCTAAAGAGATGGTTCAAATTTGGGGATGGCCACTTGGAGATCATATTCCAGGTTTAGACGCAATTCTGTGATGAGGAGGAACATGTATTTGCATGGTTTTATTTTAAATTTTAACTACTACTTTTATCCCCTTACAATTACAGCTAAAATGCGGTATTTCTAATAATTTTCAAATGTTCTGGAAATTATCTCACAACCCCAGTCTCGGTGCCTCGCAACCCCCCACGGGTGTCCCGACCCCCACTTTGGGAACCCCTGGATTAAGATACAACCAAACAGAGATACAGGTTTCAATGCAAATGAAAAAACATTATTTTATTGGTGACTTTGTGCTGCCTGCAGTCTGCAGTACCTCCTCCAAAGCAGAGATGGCGCTCTGCTGCTGCTGCTCCAAGGCTTTGATCTTCTGGAGCAGACGACCTCTCTCCAGACGGAGCCGTCTGATCTCCTCAAACACCTCCTCGTCCTCTGCCTTACACAGACGGCCACAAAACACTGTGACGCACTGACAATGTTCGCATTTTATGTAATATGAAAGGTGAGCTTCTATGACTAGACAACTATCAAACGCCAACCTGAGATGATGGCTGTGCTTCTGCAGGCTGGGGAGAAGGAGATGGAGACTGGGTCTGAGGTTTAGGGGACTGGGCAGGGGGGGCAGGACTCCGGGGTTGTGGAGAAGGTGGCAAAACCTGCATCTTTGTGATGGAAAAACAATCAAGTGCATTTTCATTAGTCATTAGAGAGATTATATTTCCGATTAATTATAGTAAAATTGTCCAAAATGGGGGTCACAAAATAATAGGTTAGAGTCAGCCCTTCTAAAATTACACCATCTGATGAAGAAAACTGACTTCACATAATTATGCAACATGCGATGGAGCCTGACAGTTCAGTATTGCAGACGTTGCTCCCATTGGTACAGGTTAATAATGTGATGACAATACTGGAAGGCTGGCCTCCAAATGTGGTTAAAAATGTGTTTCCCATCCACTGAGATGGTTCTTACAGTACCTGAAGAGGCGAGCGAGGTGGTGGAGGAGCTTTCCGTTTGCGGGGGGTAGTCCCCCCTTGCACTGATGAGGCGCCTGAGGGAACTTGGGGAGGCTGTGTGGGGGTTGGGGAGGGGGATCAGGGGAGGTAAAGCTCAACTTAAAATGGGAAAATGGAGCAACAAAAGGGGAATGAAAACCAAGAAAAAGAAAGAAGCACACAAAAACAATGACCTCATATTGGAAAACATGCACAATATGATCGGCCAAAGTGGGCCGTGATCTCATTGATGGAGGGAGTGATGAAGTACACAGCTATGCAACATTACCTCCTCGCCCGTGCCCTCAGAAGCTACGTATGCAGAGGGAAAAGGCACACACAGCAAAACAATTAAACCTCTATAGCAGCGAGATTCATCAAACAGCCAGAGGCGCATGAGAATATGCGCACATGCTTACACTCACTTCTTCACATGTAGTTTCTAGTCGTGGCTTTCATGTTTCTACCAAAATCTCCAATTAAAGAATAAAAGTAATGTGTTGAGGCATCATATGCACACCAAATTTGCTCATTCATCTCCTTTTCCAACCAGTCACACATCTGTTTTTTATATTACAGCTATGTCTTTGTTGGGAGATAAAAATGGAACAAGCCTTTTGTCTCCTTTTTTTCTCAAAACCGGCTTTGCAATCACACCCAGCTGTCCTCCTGATCCACTTTATTACAGTTTTACAGCTCAAGAGCCAGGATCCAGAGAAGCAAAGCCACAAACCGAAGCCATACACTTGGCATGATGGTCTGCAGGTTGCTGCTACCACATGTCAGGCTATCATGAGCTGTTTCATTTATTCAATTGAAAAATATAAGAATTCAATCCCCTCTATCGCTGCAAATCAAAAAATGCCTCAAGGCCTCATACTGTACCTGGGGGTACTCCGTCCTGCAACATCTGTATGATACGCTGGTTGCCTGTGGTCGCACTGTAGTCAGCAGCTTTGTGTCCAAGGGCGTCATCCAGTTGTGTGTTAGCACCGCCTCTCAGCAGAGCTTCTACAGTTTCAGCACTGTCACTCTCACAGGCCAGCATTAATGCAGATCTGGGATTCACAAACATTATCATTATATAGCAGGGAAATACTAAATCAATAACATTCAGAAAATATGTAATCAAAACTATAGAGTATCACACTGAGTATTTATTTTAAACCTGTATAATTGCTGATGTGATGTTGAAGTCTGAAAAAACGACATATTTAAGCTTATTAATGTTAACCTTGGTGAAATGCCAATAATCATCTTTTCCAAAACCCAATCTAAGTCAAATTAAAAGTTGATGCTTCCTGCTAGAGGTCGTGACCTTCATCCCTCCAAATCTCTTCAAAGTACTTCCAAATACTGGAGATCTTCTATGGGAATCATTCCTGTATCCTGATCCAGACTTCCCTACTGCTGTGAGAGTAATCCTCTCTAGGATCTAGCTTAGCTGAAAAATCTGCATCGAGTTCCAGTCTACCTCAACAGGCCTTCCACTGTATCTCCCTCTCAGTCATTTCGTCTGTCAACTAACTAACTAACTACAAGTGCAAAAGAACTCTCCAACCATTACATTACCTTCCTTGGTTGTCCTGTATGTTTGCATTGGCATCTCGTCCCAACAGGAACACACAAATCTCCACTCTGCTCATCTGGGCTGCTAAGATCAGAGCTGTGGCTCCATCCTGACAGAGACACACATAGTAAATCCAAACATCATGAACCAACAGTAAACACAGATATTTGACAGTGCTGTGAAATGGAATATATGAGAGCACAAGTAAACAACAGGTAAAACCCCCAATAGTCTTTTTCATTTAACACATCAATTCAAAAGCAGCAGCAGAATAGATTTCATGTAGAAATGTAATCATCAACTTACACTGTCTTGGATATCCAGATTGGCTTTAAAGTCCCACAGGGTCTCAGTGCAAGACAAGCAGCCACTGACAGCTGTGGAATAAAGTCAGACCCATGAATGATATCAAAGGTTAACATAAAACATATCCTGCACTTAGGATTTTTCATAAACTCACCTACAGTCTTAAATGCTTCTAAATGCCTGTGTGGTTCCAGCACTTACATGAGGTTGAGTGGGATCTAAGAGAGGAGTATGTATGTAAATATTGTGGTTGCGTAACTGTTACCTGCATGATGAAGTGGTGTCCTGCCAATGCCGTCTGTACAATCTACTGCCAACCTTTCCTGTCACAGAATACACAAGAGAAAATCACAAAAATTCATTTGCGAAAGTCATTAATCCATTTGCAGTATGTTTTCCAGTATTTACTGGTTGACCAGATAGTGGTGTCACTTTGGGTTTTACCTGTAAGAGTCTCTTTAAACACTCTGATTGGCCATTTTTGGCTGCAAGGTGAAGGGCGTTGAAGCCTGAAGGCAGTCAGTTATAAACAGAGATTTATAAACAACCCACAACATGCTGATTCAACAACCTTGGGTTATGAGATTGAACTGTTATTTGGTAAATTAAGTGCCGTACCAGCACCATCAAGAACGTTGAGATCTGCTCCATGAGCGATGATCACTTCCAGACAGTCTAGCCTGCCTCGGGATCCACAGAGGTGAAGACTGTGAGAGGAAAGGATTAGAGATGAGAAATGAAAATGGGTTTTCATTTCAAATGTCTAAGAATAGTTCAGCTCCAACTATGGTGGTTTCTGTCATTATTAGTTTTAATTCAAGATGAAGCAGGATTATTTCAAAACATTTGTCAAAAAATGGTCCATACTGTAGACAAGATTTTGCTTGATCCAAATACTCTGTTGGGTTGGTCGTGCTACTTTAGGGAATTTTAATTTTACAAGCGATTGTTTAATTTCCAAAGTTAATTTGAAGGGTAAAAACTTAGATGATCAACTTACGCTGACTTGCCCTCAGCATCCAGCTTGGTGGGACAGAGACCTTTTTTGACGATGAGAGCGGAGACCTTGTCAGGTTCATTCTGCTCCACAGCTTGGAGGAGCCTCTCATCACTCTTACTCCAGTCCTGACTCTGGAGGGTGGGGGTGGGGGGTTTGACAAGTCAGAGAACAGGTCATCACCCTGTACTGTTCCTTGATACCGATACCACACATATCTCATAGCGTACAAAACAAAGCATGGGTAGCCTAAAGAAATATGATTAGTAAGACCAACAACCAATGTTGAGCTCATAGACAGATCATATATAGTTTCATAAGTCATAAAACTATGTTCAAGACAGAAATATCATAAACAGAGGGTAAAATGTATCAATTTTCTTTCCTACTCGGATGTTTATTGGGTGTAGAGAGAGGATACCTACTGGCAGTGGCAGCAGACTGAGACAAGGACAGAACCGCTTCATCAGGCTAAAAACAGGCTGCTGTGGATCCATAGGGCTAGCAGGGCGTCACGCTCTCAACTAAATACAGCTACAAGGTACTAGGCTGCCACTGCGTGTCCTGAATGACAATACACACTGTCGCCTGGCTACAAAACAAGCCCAGACTAACAACTGATCATGTCGAGAACTTGGCTAATCCCAAGTTTCTATCACATACCCTTCAAAGGTCACAGCAACATCACAACAGGGACGTTTGCTGTATGCTACACTAAAAAAGAAATCACAAATCCTATATCAGAGAGCAGCTCGTCGAACATAAATTCTGACACACACACATGCAGTAACGCTACTATTCTCTCTCCTCACAACATCCCCCAGTCAGAGACAGCATCCTCTCGTCCTGTTCCAGCTGCTAGCAGTCACATAGTCAGTCCTACCTTTGCATCACACACACACACACACACATACTCTCTGCCACCTCCTTCCTTTTTTCACTGTCCTCCTTTCTCTGACCCAGTAATGTCTCCGCTGCCTTCTTCTCCGTATCAGCCTTGCTCCCTCTTTCTTTCTCTCCATTAGTTTTTGTCAGGTCCTGCACAGTTCCTCCGTGGCAGCGTCACAGGTCTGTTTCTCTGCAGCTACAGAGCAGGGGCCTGTGTGATGTGAGTGAGGACTCAGCAAAAAGAGGAGGAACAAGCTGGAGAAGCTGCACTCTGCTCTGCTCATTTGGATGGTCATTTACAGAGCTGAGGGGACATTGTGAGGCAGACTATCTATCTATCTATCTATCTATCTATCTATCTATCTATCTATCTATCTATCTATCTATCTATCTATCTATCTATCTATCTATCTATCTATCTATCTATCGCCAAATAGAAGGATACAAACAGGGAAAAAACAGCACACATTCAATCACACAGTCCAACATTAAAGCTCCAGGCACCAGTGCCTCGGGCAGTCTGGGGACAGGCTCACAGTAACTTTGTCTCAATGTTGTGGTGATCACTAAGTGAGCTAGAATTTCTCCTTAAGGCGCCTGACAGTAACAAGCTGTAATTGTGTTCATCAGCTTCATCGGGATCCAAATACTCAGATCACATTTTGCAGCCAGCCATTGCTTGTTTATCTGCTTGTGCCCCACTGCTGCAGAGGTGCAAGGGTTCTGACACAGGCTACATGGAGCAGGCAAGGAAAAAATGCAGAACATCCAAGAGCAAGTTTAACCCCCACAATACAGAGCCCCTCAGAGTGACACGGTGATAACAGCTGGAAAGTGAAAAAGTAAGGAATTCTTTGTGTGTGCGTTAGTGTGTGTGTGTTTGTGTGTGTCCATGTGAATAATTGAAGGCTACCTGAGATCCCTGGTTATAGCAGCAGTCTGGAGCCCTGCTCCCCTGCTGCTGCTCAGTGACACTGAATCCCAGAGCTTGCCCCCTACCCTCCATACGTGAGAACCCCCCATTGGACCTATATAGCCTATAAATGGCTATTTAATGTAGAGCACTGTAATATTAGGCTAAAACTCATCTTGTGCTGGCTTACATCTCAAAATAGCTTGTACACAAAGTAGTGCACTACTTTTAATCACACCCAATTCCAAAGCTCCACAATCCCTTCAACAGATGGCTCTTACCTCATTCTTTTTAAACTTTGCCTTCAGACTCTTCATAATGGCTTGATACCCACTGTCTCAACAGGAATCCTGAAAAAAGAAAAATGTAAATAAATGAAAACATGTGTTTCTGATGGGATTTTATTTCCCCCCAGTGATCAGTGATCAAGGGGTCTCAGAGATAATCCAACATTCAGGTGCACCAAAATGTTACAAATTGCACTAATGCAGTTAACATAGAAGCAGAGACACATAGCCTACCTGTGGAGGACAATCCTGGTCCAGGTGGGTCTTTCCTCTGTCCCATCAGCTACTGCTCCCAGTAAAAAAAAAAAACACTGGAGTCACTGCTGCCTGGCGGCCAGCAGGACTGCACCCGCCCCCGTCGTAAATCAACCAATCAGCAATGCGCAAAACGCCGAATTAGCATTTGATTAGAAATGATGAATGGCATTTTGTGCCTGTCGCGTGCAGCGCAGCCAACAACATCGTGGGGCAGTTTCCGTGTGGCTGCAAGCTGAAATACACACACAACAGACTGTGGAAAGTGTACAGTAGCATATCCCGTCGTGTAGTTTCAATGTGTTGTTGTTTTTATTGGTGCTCTCCATTTCAGCAGCCCCTCGAGTTCCTTGTTTTGCTAATTTTGGCCAATCATTTGAAACGTAAGACGGCGAATTTAACCAATTACAACACCGGAGGAGCTGAACCCGGAAGTGCACTATTTAAAAGAAAATGTGAGGTGAGTGAAAATTGAATATTTGAAACGTTATTATTTAAGCTAAAGCGTACTCCATTTTTAGGGTGACACTGATTTTTTGTGTTTAATTTTACTATAAACACCTGCAGTTCCTGGTTGTTGGTCATAAATGGATAGGACTAATGAATATCAAAATGAATGAATTTCACAAACTATGAAGTTATGCAGCCAACCCACCTCTTGTTTCTAAAGAAGACATGCAGTACACATGAGCCGTCAGATGAGGGCAGTAAATGTAAGGCAGATAAAACCATGGCTATCACTCCCTCCTACAAGTCTGTGCAGCATCTTTCCCAGCCCATTAATTCAGTGATTACTCAGAATGAAATTTGTGGCTTTGAAAGATAACCTTTGTTGGTGTGTCAGGCTTGTAGGCTACGTGAATGTATGCAGCCACTGATCTGCCATAGAAGCAACAGCTTGTTTTGTATAGCCTACCTTTTCATATTTCATAAACAATGGCATTGAGCCAGGGAAAGAGCAACATCTGAGTGGAGCGTGAAGTTCAGAGAAAATGTCACATCCATATTTAGCCCTTTATAATGAGGGAATCTTATTAATTCTCTGAGCTACTCCACAGCATCTTCCTGTTTCTGTTTGATTCAATTAAATCTCTGGCTCCTACGCAACAGTGTTTATTTTGCATGAAAAAACACAATGGCTTTGTACCTGTCTGTCTGCTTTTGATTATCTCTCACAGTGAGAAACCCCCATTTTCCACTTTCCTCCATGCTCTCCATGTGTCTTCCTCTATACAGCTTGCCTGTCTCTCTGTCTCTTTATTTTCCATTTCTTGCTCAGTTTCAATCTTTTCTTCCATATAAACTCGGCTCTCTCACCCCAGGCCAGGATGGAAAGAAAAATGAAATGTATGTTCAATATGTTACTGGCATGTAGGGGGATCAGAAGAGGTGTTGGACTGAGACGCGTGTGCAGATGAAAAACAGGAACGTTTGGCTGAGAGGAGGCAGAAGAGAGGGAAGATTACTGCCATTCCGAAATAACGAGGGACAGAAATGCAAAGGTAGAAAAGAATTGCAGAAATAGAGGGAACGGGGTAGGAGATGGTGGGGGTTTGTCATGTGAGAAAAAAGATAGCAACTGTGTGGGAAAAGGATCACACCACATATATTGTGCAAACAAATTATCTTGAAGTATCAAGGTCCGTTTGTTGTGCCAACAAGATCTCTATCAACTTAATGAATTAATAGATCTCATTCCCAGAAGATAAGACCTTTAGACCAGAGTATTGATTGTGCTCTCACATGATAATGATGTTGAGATTTTGTTTTTCCCACAACCTTGTTCTGTGAAGATTTTTTTGAAAACCTTTTGGGGGGAACTGTTGAACTGAGAATGAGACATGAAACACTGGTAAAAAGAAAACAAATAGGCTATATACATTGGATGCTTTCTTGGAATCGATCCTGTCTTCAAGGTAACTACTTCAACACAGCAACTAATTGAAACTGGACTGCCGGGACCTAAAAGATTCAGCATGCAACCGCATACACACTCAGAGGTGCTGACAGACCGTAGGCAGGAAGGAGGAGGAAGATGTGAAAGTCCTGATGGGGATACTGTTGATGGTTGTGGTGGGGTTGGATTCTAGCACGATGACCTCATCTAGTCTCCCACCCCTGGGAGAAAGTGAGCTCATGAGTGTCGTAAAGAAAGAGGCATTTACGGTCTTTTAACAGACTTAGATGGGCCTTACCCACTGTAGCACATAATCCAATTTACAAGCCTGGACCTTGGATAATGGGACATCTGTAAGAGGATGAAACACACTCAGAGAGAGCAAGGGGGATGAAACAAAAGGAATGAATCTGAACAAAGTGCTCCATTTTTTGGGTCAGAGTTGACAAGCTCAGTGCCTTTTTTTCCCATAGTTTTGTGTCTCCACCTTTATCTAAACTTTACTACACCGTTCATGTCGCCTGGAGGGTGACAGGATTTCCCTATTCCACCAAATCCCCTCAGAGAGAGGGAGGGGAGCAGAAAACTGTTGTGTTCCACTCTCAGGCTTTTTGCAGTTTGATGCTCTTTTAGGGGAAACTGTAATTTCATAATACACACACACAAAATGCCTTCACTGGAGCTACAACATAAAAACTCTGAGTGATTTCATGACAATAAATAATGCACATCTTTGGAGCACATTCGTGAGAGCTGATTTTTTTTTTTTTTTTGCTCCCTCAGTTTCTGCTTGTTTTCCCCATGCAGCGACTGAGGGAGTAGTAGATGTGATGTGCAGATATTTCAATGAATGAACGGTCGGCTGACTGCAAAAGGGAATAGGATGATATTCCCCTGGGAATGAAGCACCTCCCCTTTAATCGCTCCGTTGACTCTGTCGGAGCTCCAGTCACTCTCTTCACTCGCGCATTTGCCGTCAGCGGGTTGAGGAACTCCGGTGGATATCAGTGCGCTTGTTTTTGTTCCAGAAAAGCTGCTGCGCGATCCTCTTTTTTGTGGGAGAACACAAGGTTTTGGAAGGTTTTGTCTCTTCTCTGTGCCGTTTTATCGTCATCGACATGAAGAAGCGCGGAATAAAGCATCCAAAGTGGCTGAAGGACTGAATAGAATTGGTAAGTGAGTGTGCCATGCAGCGCAGAGCTCAGTGCTGTTTAAATCCACTGTTTTTGGCGAGAAGTTGAAGAAGAAAATGAAATTAGAGAATGCATTTAACGTCACCAGCCTGTCTATATTTGACTAATTCTGAACTTATTGGATGATATGCTGGTTAACAAAGCAAGTCCGATTGAATTGAATTTAAAACATGTTATATTTCTTTGATTCCACATTACTTTTTAATGTCTCTTGCACTTTTTCCTCTTTCCTTTTTTATCAGCGTGTTAACGTCGGACTTTTATTGCAGGGGTGTGAAATGTAATTGCAGCCTTTGGGCAAAGTCCAGATGCCAGACGTTATTGCTCCCTGCGTAAAACAAAAGGGCTGCGCAGAGCCCAGCTGTTGGTGCCGTTTAATGTCACTTGAGTGCATGTAAACGCACAGCTATTGTGGGTCTGCCATCACTAGTTAAAAAAAAAAAAAAAAAGTTGTCCAGCACAGACACAAACTAGAGTGGACCCCTCACTTAGCCACAGCTCACACAGTATCGCCAGAAATCAGGTCAGGCAGTAACCCTGTTGTTCTGTCCCTGTGTGCCCTCTTGCAGCCTCCCTCTCTCCACTACACACCAGCACGTTTGGAAGCTGAGCTGTTATGGCCAAGTGGCTGAAAGACTACCTGAGCTTTGGCAGCAGGAAGGTGCCTCCACAGCCACCCACACCAGACTACACAGAGAGCGAGATCCTCAAAGCTTACCGACTCCAGAGGGACCTGGACTTTGAGGATCCCTATGAGGAGTCTGAGAGCCGGTCCAGGTGCGAGTCTGCAGCTTCTGACCCTGCCACGCCGGTGTATGGCTCCCCCATGAAGTCGTCCAATGTGGATACCAAGTCTCCGAAGCACAGACTGATCAAAGTGGACTCTCAGGAGCTGGGGCGCACCAAGATTCTCCTCAGTGCCATCTCTTTAGAGGATCAACAAGAGCCCGTAAGAGCTTCCGCCTCTTCATTATCATTGCAGGTGTTCAGAGCAAAGAAGCGAGGGGTGATGAATTTAGATTTTAAGTATCTTGAAGGAGGGATGCAAGGAAGGGGAGAAAAAAACTCCGGCCCTCTTCACTCTCATCTCATTTCCATCACAGTGACAGCTTTATTGATCAGACTCCATAAGCAAGTGACTGGTAATGTGTGTCACAAATATGTATTGTTTACATAAATCACATTACATCCCACGCGCCACATAAATTTGCTCTACTGTAGATGGGAGAAAGAATTATTGATGGCTTGAGCGGACCATTGAGTAGGAGAGGGTCACAGTCCCCTGGGTTTATGTCCTTCTATAAATAATAAATGGGGTTTGGTTTTGCAAGCTGAGAGAGACCCCCGCATCAACACGTCAGGGGCCATATACAGTGCGCTGTATGCTGACGTGTCAAGGGCCACAGGGAGGTATAATTTATGCTCCGGTGTTGTTTGTGTCGTCGGGACTGCAGTGCCTTCCTGACTATGTACTCTGCGTGTTGTGCTGCTGAAAACATACACGGCTACAGTGAGTGGGGGGAAAAAAAGGGCAAACAGATGTTGAGAGAGCGACTGGAGCAGAGGCAAATGTTTCACAAGGAAACGATCCACACATTAATTCAGATCACATATGCCGAGTAAGTTCAGGGGTATTTCAGGGTTTTCATTGCTGCAGTTAAATCCATGACTCCACTCATGGAAAATGCTACAAGTGCAAAAGGCCTGAAGTGAATTGAAGTAATAGCCTTAACTGAAGTCAATAGCTTTCCCCCCTCTTCCCAACTCTTCTCCTGCTCTCGTTAATTTCCCAGGGTCTGTGGGAACATCCGCACGCTAATTAACATTGCAGATTCCTGCGCATCGATAGATAACCTGTTACAGAACCAACATGGGATTAGGATGTAATTTTGTAAAGTGTGCGTGTTGAGCAGGAATTTGTGAAGCAAGCCTTGGTGGAGCGATTTTCTTTGTCAGAGGGAGAGCGTGAAAGGACGAGAGCACTTTGCCGAGGGGTCTATGTGTTTGTAGGAATGTGCACATGTGTGTGTTTGTGTATTTGTATACATGTGTGTGTTAGGGAGAGAGAGAGAGACCATATGGCTGCCTTTGTAGCTGTCAGTGTGCCAGCTGACCACTGTTTTCCTCCTGTGCTTGCATAAAAGAACAAATGCTTCCGACTGGCCAACCAACTCCCTCTGTACTCTCTCCCTCAACCCCCCCCCCTCCAAAAAGAAAAAAGAATTGATCATCCGCTTTCTTGCTGTTTTGTGTTGTGTTGTCCATATAGTTCCTCGCTCAAGGCTGTAAAGAGGGAGCGTTGTGTAGCTTCTACACAGCTCTGGTGTGTTATTGTGATGTTGTTCACTAATGGTGTAATTTTACTGTCTTGGAGATGCTCAAAAAGCATTTTTGTCTGTAACCAAACATGTATTTAACGTGCCATTCACTGAGGACCTGATTGCTTGTTAAAAGTGCTGCGCTGCTCTCTCCGTCTTGGGTTGATGAGCTATTGTCTGCGCAACACTTCCTATTCAGCATTTGTATATATCCAACCAAATTTCTCTAATTATCAGAAAACATGCATGCCCCAGGATGTTTTTATTCAAATGTTTGATTCAAATGAGGGTGCTTTTAGAAAACGCAGATAATGAAAATGCTGGATGAAATTCATTACAGCCTATGATTGGGATTGTAGCTGTCTTTGCATATTTGCCTGCAAGACAAAAACATATTTAAAGTATTTCTTATTTCTATACCAAGTGAAAAAAGTCTAGGGGCATTGTTTTGCTAAGGGAACAAATTAATTCTCTGTGGTAAACCTAAATTTTCTATGTGTGTGTGTGTTTTATTCATTAGGTGGTGCCCTCTGCTCCCCTGGCTGGGGACACTGATTATTCTGACCCGTTCGATGCTCGTCTGGACCGCCGACCGGAGCCAGATCACGGGCCTGTTCCCTGTGAGAACAACGGCTACATGGAGCCATATGAGGCCCAGAGAGTCATAACAGGTCAGAGGACTCTTACTGCTCAGTATCTTATCAGTAGTACAGTGTTTTCATAGGTCACTATCAAAGGAGGTGTGGTTGTCTAATTTTGTTCTTTGTCCCGCCTCCTTTTGCTGCTTCTTTCTTGCGTTACAGCTTCTCATTTTTAGCTATCTCTGATGGTTATCTTCACATAGTAAAACCATACATCCACATAAAAAATGAATCAGAACCGGCCTCATAATATATATAATAATAAGAGTTTAATTTGACATCCTCAAAGGTTAAATCAGATCACATCATAAAAATCAGTCAGGCATCACATGTAATCTGTCAGCAATGTCAGTTGATTTCAGATGATCAGTGACATTATCATTCTTTATTAGACTTTGTCTTCCCTGTTCCAAAGTATTTTTTCCGTTACAGAATAATCTGTATTTATTTTCACCTTTTCCACTTCTTTGTCCTGAAGACACTGGTGTTAAATGCAGGACTGCGCCGTATTTCTCATTTAATTGCTTCATCGTTGGTGGCGGCTTGGCTATAGAGTGCTGTAACTGTCCGCTCCCCTGTGCTTTCACTTCATCTCAGATGAGTCTACCCTTTGGAGATGCCTATCCAGTCTCAAACCCTCCCGCCCCCTTTCTATTTTCTCCCACACCGTCTAACTCGCATCTATCGTTTTCCATTTGTCTCTCCTTCCGTAACATCTCTGTCTGCCCCTTCCCCATGCGCTCTCCCTGGTCTGTCCCAGTCATTTAGTGTAAAAGCCTCCCCCTCCTCTTTTGTCCATTTCTCTATCTCTCATCATCTCGAGGGCTCTCCCCAGCCCCTGAGGGGAGTCTGGCTGTCCCTCTTATTTGTTCTTGAGCAAATTCTACGTCCCGCTCATTCTCCGTTGTCACTTGTGCTATCCCTTTTGGTGGTCAAATGAAGTCCATAATCTCAGGTTTAACTGAATGGAGCATCCTCTTCTTCTCCCCAAACGGAGGACCCTCCACGGCAGCTGGATGGAGCCATTGGAGAGATTAGATTCCCGGTGGTGATGGCAGAGCGTTTGGCAAAGCATTGTCACAGCTCTTTCATTGACTTTGAATTGAGCCTGTCACTCCAGGGCTGTCTGTCTGCCTGCTTTTGTCTGTCTGTCTCCCTGTCTGCTTTTGCTCATTAAAAAACACAGCGGAGCGTCAAAGACATTGAGATCGGAATAGTAATTATCTTTCACAAAGACCGTCCTGAAAAGACACCTGTGTGCTTTTTAGGCTGTACTTTTAGGCAGGAAAAAAAACATCTTTTATCCTTATGTCTACACTCAAGCTGTTTGTTGTGTTTTAACTCTGTCATGATGCTTGAGTCTTGTTTATGAGGATGAAGGCAGGTCTCAGTTTCCAGGTCCAGTATGCCTAAACAGCGCCCAGCCCTCCCTGTTTTCACTCCTCTCAATCTTCTACAGTATCTTTGTCACCTTTCTGGCAAATTGCTATTGCCCCCTCCCCCTTGCCCCCCACGTGTGTTTTTTCCTCCATCATGTTACCTATGAATTTCTCATTTTATTTCCTCCATGCCTGTTTTTATCTCTTCCCCTTCATCTTCTCCATCTCCGGGCTGCCACTGACACTGCGGGTTCCCAGCGCAGGTAGAGCAGCATTCGTCCCCGCTGCGCTTCTGTCTCAATGACTTTACATCAAACGATGACAGACATCCACCCCTCACCCGAGCCCACCCTCCCTTGTCCTTCCCTCCTGTGCTGTCGCCCTCCTCCTCCTCCCTCTTGCTTCTTCGCTGCTTCCCCTTCCTCTTCCTTCTCCTCCTGCTCCTCACCCCGCCACATCTCTCCTCCTCTCTCTCCCTCCTTCCCCAGCTTGCTCCTCCTCTCCCTCCATTTCCCCTCCACCCTCTCCTTCATAACCTCAGGGACTTTCCCCAGGGTCTCCACTCGGTTACCATGGTGACTGCAGGGCCGCCCAATAGCGGTGTCTTGTCGTGTGAAGGTTAAAGTTTTCTGTTTTTCACCAGTGAATCCTTCCATTTAGTCCCTCCCATGTGAGCCATTGCAAGGCTGTTGGCTGTGGACACAAAAGATGCCCATTCCTTAATTTGTCCCTGATTTTTTACCCCCCTTCTACACCACCTAGTTTTTAAAGGTCACATTTTCGAGGTCAACAAAGCACCATTGCTGATTGCTGCTGTTGCTGATGCTGCTATGGCTCAGAGGCTCCTATTGAAATCAGATTTCATCCTCTAGCTTGCATCAATAACCTTAAAGCCTTTTATCTCATGGCTATATTTGACTCCACATAAAAGCTGCAGGTACTGAGAAGCATTTCTAGGTTGGAACCCACTGAGAAAGTGATGAAAATGTTAACAAGGGGCCGTGGATGATGTTGTGAGCTAGGCTAGATTGCTGCTGGGATTCAGGATGGACAAGAGGAGGGGGGTGGGTTTTCAACCGTGTTGCAACTCAGCATCTAGCCCGAGGCCTCGTTAAGCCCCCCCATATGAGATTCTGAGCCCACGGCAAGCTGTGCAAACATAATTTGTCTCACTTCTCTAATTCTAGTCATGTCAGAGCTCAACAGGCTTTCTGTTTTACTTTATAGTACGGAATAATATCAGTGTTGTCTTGAGGCGAACCTCATTGCTGCTGGTTAATATTGTTTCGTAATGTAATCTGTTTTTCTTGCGGAGTGGTTAAAGGCGACACAGGAGACAAATCTCTGAACCCCCACACACATGTCCTTGCATCTGTGTTTGAATATACGTATATTTTTTTGCATACAGAGCTGCAGCGTGGCCCAGGAGGAGGTCATATGCGTGGTGGGGTGCAGCTCTACGATACCCCCTATGAAGATGAGCGAGGTCAGCGCCTGGGCCTGATGTATGGAGAACCTCAGGAAGAAGGCAAAGAGAGCAGCAGGCTGCCGCAAGATGATGAGAGGCCGGCCGATGAGTATGACCAACCCTGGGAGTGGAAAAAGGACAACATCTCCAAAGCTTTTGCAGGTGACTAGAAACATGATGGTATTCTGGCAGTTTAGTTAACAAAAACAACATTGGAGCATAGTTGGGCAAAGCCCAACAACAAATTTCCGTTCAGCTCAAATCGGACTGTACAATAGATGTGGAATTTCTGAAAACATTTGAGACATCATTGTCTTAACAACTCCTCAGTTTGTTGGCCCCTCTGAATTCAAGCTGCTGGGGGCTCAATCAATACTCAGAGCTTGCCAAAAGTAAAGTTTTGGCATCCTAAGCCGCATTTAGGAAAAACACTTTCAAGCCAGCAAACTGGGAATCTGTCTATTGTTTTTGATGAAAACAATACATCTGTATCACTTTGTGGAGCTTCTATGTTGCAAACATGAACAATAAGGTATTACACAGAATATATTGTAATCACCCTAATAGAAATTTGTGGAAATGGTTAAAACTGGAGAAAAAAATCTTCAAAAAAAATTGAAAGGTCATAAAACCCATCCAGGAGCACACTGAGAGCCCTGCTGCTGATACCACTTCCACTGCAAAATACTTATCTAACTGTCCTGACCTTTAATGTGGTTCCTGCCCCCTCATCATTACAGCTCCAAAGCCTTTCTTTGCAGGGAATGGAAGCTGCTGTGACCTTCACCATCTCAGCTCAAATGACACACGTCTTTCCATCTCTTTTACTTAAACACCTTCTGGTGACTATTGATTTCTCGCTCTCATACATGTGGAAAAAAAACCACGGTCACAACAAGCTCTGAGATGGTCATGAGAAGTGACAGAGATGTCTTGTGTGTGTTTTGGTGTGAGGGGGACACAGTTGACATCATATAAAGAAGATCTGCAGTGGAGGAGAGCACCGAAGAAAACATTAATTTTCTTGGACAAGGCAGTATTTTTAATTGATACAGCACTCATTAAGTTAGTTACGTTTGGTTAGCTAGCCATAGTGCATTTTTAAAGTTGCACTGACAGTACATGTCATATCCCATCCTGTTTAGTTCCATCTATTGAATATAATTGGAGGGAGAGAGTGAAGTGAAAGTAGGAGAGATATAGAGCGGTACAGAGAAACAGAGGCAGACTGATAGGTCATTTAGGAGTGGATCAGTGGATGGCATGCCAGGCCAAGTCAGCTTAATTGAGCTGCATCTCCAAGTCACCAAGGTCAAGGTGATGGGATAATAAATCAACCTTGCCTCATGTGCACTCCCATTCCCGCTCTCTTACTCTCTTCCCCTCTTGTGTGCCCCTCCTTTCTTCTCGGTTAATTACATGCCTACATGTGCGTGACTGATCCAGTGCTAATAAGAGAGTCATGGTCAGCAGCACACAATTGTCTGAATATACACACGTACACACATGCAGGCAAATCCGTTCACACCATGTTCGTTCTCTAATCACGTTAATCAGAGGAGCAGCAAAGAGACAAAATTGGTTATTTGAGAGTGAAGTTTCAAAAGGATGTGCGGACTAGTTAATTTACAAGCCAGCATCACCTTTCACCTACTAAATGCTCATTCCTGCTTCATCTGTTGTTTTCAAGCTTTTCCTCTCCGTGCCACATACAGTGTGCAGCCCTGCAGAGGAGCGCTTACAGCACCATTAGAGAGTGCAGTGGAGGAAAACGCTTGCGAGACTTGAGTTGTCTGACCCCTTGTTTTTTCCATTTGGAGTCAGCACTCTGAGCTGGCGTGCTGTCTGTCTGAGCAGACCAAAGCACTGAAGTGTAAACACACAAACAGTATTTTCCATTCTCACATTTAATCCATATTCCCAGACCCTCTCAGTGTTGCTAGGCACGGCCCACATGAGAGGGAGGGGAGATGGGAAGGACAAGGACAGAGCTGAAAAAGAGAGAGATGGAAAAGATGGACTGTGGAAAAAAAAAAGAGATGAGGAGGTTTGAGAGACAGAGAGATGGAAAATGGATAGAGAGTCTGTAGAGAAAGCTAGCAGTGGAGGAACAATGGTATGTTTGGTGGCAGCTCAATGGATGTTTGTGCAGGCCCCAGTGCTTCAGAGGGGAGGGGCGTCGAGGAGAATTAATGGTCGGGGGCTGTGGCGAGGTGAGGAGAACGGAGAGGAGTGGGAGTCAGGGCCATTGTAGCCGGGTAGCAATCAGTCATCCGCTAACACAGGCACACTCTCTCACACATACACACGCCAGCACAGCAGCAGTGACAGGGCTGTCCCCGCAGCCCTCCCTCCCTGTGGATGTGACACACTCACTCAGATAACCCGCTGCGGGGGGCAAAGGGGGGCATCACGATCTGCCAGCAGCCCCTCATCATCACCTCCACACAGACACCGTATGCACACACACACACACACACACACACACACACACACACATGTGGATTCTCAGATCAGGTTTTCCAGCTGTGATTATCACTAGGCTCCTAATTCAAGGGTGAGAAGGGTTTGTGTGCATGTTGGCACAAATGAGTGTGAATGTTGCAGAGTGGGGAGGGATATGGAGCACTGCTGGAGTATATTGTATCGGATTTGCGTGCATTGCAGCGAGCGCTGCTAAACAGACTCTCTCTGATTATGATTTTCACAGATTATCCATGCTTAAATGTAATCGGGTGAATGTTGCATGTGGCTATTTTGTCAAATGGCAGAAAAATAAGGGCGCATTTGAAGCGTTTTTATTATTTTCCATTGGATATGGACAGTGGGTCCTCTTCGTCCAGCTGTGTGAGGGTGCCTGAGGGGTCGGACGTGACAGGCCTCTCTCAGGCTGGTGGGTTTTAATTACAACGTTCGAAAGCTGTCACCAGTCACCACCGTCCAGCTCAAATTACAGCATTCATTAATTCCTGGAAGTCAATAGACAGTCCAGCAGTGAGAGATTGGCCCTGCAGCCATTCAGCACCAATTAGTGAGCTAATGAAAGGCACCATCTCATTACCTCTCTGATGGCCACACCTAATGAACAGATGAATGGGTGTTTCAGGTGTTTTATTTTTTGTTTTTTTTTTAGATTTTATAGTCCACAAAAGGAGCTTTGAGCCATCTCATTTGAGCCAGATGATGGCTGAACACTGCAGGAGTGGACACATTATGAGAGAAACTCAAATCAGCTGGAAATCTGGAAGGGGAAGGTGAATGAATAACATTGCCGCATCTAGCAATTACTATCATGGTGCCAGTGAGCAAAGCACTTATCCTCCACTTATTTCCATCCAGCTGCTCATTAGGCAACAGGAAAAGATGGGGGACTATAGAGAGAAGCTCCTCACTATACACGTGTGCCCTAAAAACAAAAGGGGGGTGAAGACTTTAGCTAGGTTAACTCTTTGCACTAAATAAATGTATCATATCATCATCATCATCATCATCAGGTCAGTGTTGTAGTTTGTCCAATGCTTTGCTTTATGACCACATACCTTCATAGCTTACAGCCATATCAGTTAAGCCAATATGCTTAACTGATATGCTAAATATGGCAAATATTCAACCTGTTAAACCTGTCATTGACATTAGCATTTAGCCCAAAGAGCCGCCTTGCCTTATTAGCCTTATAGAGCCGTTAGCGTGTGTGTGTGTGTGTGTGTGTGTGTGTGTGTGAACAGCAAACAAGAACTATTTATTTAGTAATTATAATTACAGAGATAATCTGCCAAAATTGAAGATACATTTTAAAGCAGAAGTAAGCAGAATGTTTGTGTTAATATAAGTCTTAAATAGTTATATCTTCCGACAGCAATCACTTATATAGAGTGTTTGGTCTGAAACACGGGTCTCTCAGTCACTCTGCTCTGCTGTAAGCCGAGGAGAAAACTTTCCTTGTATCCTACAACCTTTATCCAATGAGGAGAGAGAACGGCATAAAGGGGCGGTCCTCTCTGTGTGTGCAGCCAAGGGATGCGCGTGAATGTGGTGACGTAGGGACGATCCATCGGCTGACAGAAAGTTAGCCAAAACGACCGGATCGCTTACTTCTGCTTTAACAGTCATCAAAAGAAGTCTAGTTGCCTTCGATTTTAGAACATAATGAAAAGTTATCAAGACCGTTTAATTGCTTTATTCACTCTTGACGAACTAGCACTGTTTGCAAGATGCTGAAGGGTGCTTTAAAGTGTTAATGAATACCGAAGTAAAAGTGCAGTTTAGCAAAGCTTACAAAGACAGATGGTCTGTGTACGTTTGTGCTGTGTCTGGAAATGTGCACTGACAGGACAGGACAAGGTTTCCAGGGCTATTCTGAGCATGTGCATGTCCCTCTAGGAGGCTACAAATGTAGGTTTGTGTGTGTGTGTGTGTGTACATGCAGACAATCGCACAAGCAAGAAAAAAGGAAAAAAACACAAATGTGATTTCCATTTCTGGTGCGATTCTGCTCTCTGTTGCTCTAAGCAGACCCTGGGGGCATCTGACCAGTCTCTTCATCAATTTACCGGCACAGTGGAAGGAGACTCTTATCTTGCCCTCTCTCTCTTTCACTCCTGCCTCCTTTTTGTCACACTTCCTCTCTCTTGCCCCCTCTCTTCACTGATTTTCTTTCTCCTTCAGCGTGAACCTTTACTGACATTAATGAAAAGGCATTGCCTTCGTGATTCCGTCTCGCCGAGATGGGGAGAGAGAAGTAGAGTAGGGCAATAGGGGAGAGGTGCGGGGGGATATGGAAAGAGAGATAATGCCCCACTTAGAGATGATGGGTAAAAAGGGAGAGATGAAGAAAGAGGTATGTTCAATACAGAGAGAAAGACAGGGAGGGCAGTTTGAAGCCATAGGGGAGTAAGTGTAATGAATTTCTGGAGAATGGATGCACAGTTGTGGATCTTTGATGAAAGAGGAAGATTTTCCCCCACACTGGCATAATGGCGTAAGGTGTTAATGGTCTGTCCTTATGGGGGCCATTTTTGCCCAGCAGAAGGTCTTTGTGGGAAGAGAAAAGACGTGATGCAGGGGCTGTTTGAAAAACAGATGTCTTCATTAATGGACTTAATGAAGCTGCTCTATTGTCTTTGTCGGCTCCTCCTTTATTACGCGGACACAGAAAACAGCTGGTGTGCTCGAAAAGTCAGTTATCCATCACCTGAGGCAATGAGTGCTCTGCAACACAGAAAGAAAAACTAAGTGTGGTCACTCCCTCCCCCTTAGATAATTTCTGGTAATTGTTAACAGGTAGTTGAGGCACCAGGCACGTGAGACCACAAATGACTGAATTGCTGTCACCTGTTTCATCCCTTTGGAAAATGTGGCAGAGAGAACGGATTAAGAAACACACTCTATTGTTTTCACACGCAGCATATAATGTATACAGTGTAGTAGACTTTAAGTACAAGTCACAAACAGCGCAGATGTGGCCAGGGCCTTTATTCGCACACCACTTAGTGTGTCTCGTTGTCTTGTTTCAGCAAATGAACAAAGCAGAGCACTAAAAGCCTTCTATGTATGGCAGATCCACAGGTTCCTGTTAGACGAGAATGGAAGCCAGATGTTCCCTGTTAGTCAATGAGTGACATGGTGTGATAGTGTGTCTGTGTGTGCGTAAGCTTGGCATTCAACCTTTTGTTATCACAGCGAGGAACTCAGATGAGGTTTCTGTGTGTATGTCGGTGTGATGGAAACATAATATTCCTGGTTAGCTGTGTAGAGTCTGCACATTTAGGAAAGGCTCCTCTCAAATCAGAGGAAATATGTGATTTTATGTAAACCTATGTGAAAATTACGTGTTGATGCAGCTCTCCCATATTCTCAGATATGCAGAATAATCCACAATGTTAATGAGTGAGGTCTGTGAATTAAATCGCAGCATAATTATCAGTACAACTTCACACCAACTTTCTGTCTAATTAGGAGCCGATTCACAGTTTATTTGGGAAGAGACTGGGTTCTGGCACTTGCTTTGACAAGACTGTATCTAAAAGACCAGGGTTTGAAACTCCTGTAGTCAAATGACCTGGTCCATTTCACTTAGTCTGAGTCAATCAAGAAAATGGATTGGATGAAACAGTGTGTTCCTCAAAACATATGTTCAGGCACACAGTTCATCGACAGTTTCCTTTAAACAGCGGAAACAACTCAAATCATCTCACACTCTTTGTATTATACTGAAGAGTACCAGACAATATAACTTGTTCAGAGGGACAACAGCTTCCACCAGAGTCTTAATGGAATTTTCTCCTAAGTCTACAATACGCCACTACCTGAGCTTATCTCTTGCTCATATGCCTGAGCACATTTCTGATCTCTAATAAATTATCTTGGCTGTTTCCGCTCCGTCTCTCTCCATTCTTGTCACCCTTCACTTGTTTTTGTGTGCTGCTCATTTACACCCCTCCTTCTCTCCATGCGTCTCTTTCAGTTTTACTTGAGAATTAGAGGTGTGAATGTGATGTGGGGGAGAGCGGACAGGCAGCAGAGTGTGGCAGTGGTGGTGTTTCTAAGTGTCAGGTGTGTGTGTGTGTGCGCGTGTGTACATGTATGTGTGTGTGTGTGTGTGTGTGACTGTGGACCTGTGTGTTTGCGTGCATGTCCTCCATTGAGGGATGCCAGGCCACTCTTTAATCCTGGCTTCAGCGGAGGTGCGGCCTGCTCCAGATGGGGCCATTGTACTGCGCCATGCATCAATAATTCATGGAGAGCCAGAGAAAGTGGCGGAGTGTGTCTGCCTGCTCAATAATTAACCAGGGAGGGAGAGAGGCATGTATGTACAGCCTGGGTCTCTCTCCAAACGCCCGTTCAAATGGCCTTTGATGTCGCAGGCCTGGGGGGTCTTTGGATTTGTCGGCTCATTAAGACGTCACCCCTCTTTTCCTTTTATTTGTTTTGTAATCCGTTTTTTGCTGTGAGCAGGAGCTGAATGTATGGTGTGAAACTGGCAAATCGCATAATGTACGTGTGTCAGTGCGTATGTGTGTGTGTGTGTGTAAGGCTACCATGATGACTGGTACAGTAGATGGTTGCCTTCCATGGTAGATAATGAGCTATTTTCAGTTCTTTCTCACAGTGCACCTTCTGCTGCTCTCCTGTTGTAGGTAGGACAGTGAAGGAGCATTATTCTGCCCCCACGCTCCTCAGTTCCGCTGTCACACTGTGCTGAGGGTGGCATTGCACACGAAGTCACATTACATTTTCACTGCAGTTACTGCCAAGAGATAATTCCCCACAGTGGATCAGTTCGGATCACTTTAAGTACTGTAATGCAGCTTCTGAACTCCTCCTGTCTGTCGGATCTTCTTTGCTTTCTTCCATCTCATCTCACACAATAAATTACTGTAAATATAGAGTCTGAGCCACCAAGATTATGTCCTTCCACAAGTGTGATGAAGCAAGGAGGCAGGAGGTAGAGTATGTTGCTTCTCTTCACACAGGAAGTAGACCAAACCACATTTTCATAACACCACATCCCTGTCATAAGCACACACGCTAGGCTTCCCTGTCTTTCACCTCTTTCACATCACAATTCTCACATACGCTCTCCACCTCATATTAAAAAATCTTGCACCTGATTTCAGTCTCACTTCTGTATCATCGCTGCTGCTCTCACATATCTTCACTTTGGTTAACTTTGTTCAAACCCCCATCTGCTGTTTTCTCACTCCTTTTTCTCTCGCCTCCCTTCCGCTTCTCCCCCTCCTCTATTAGAAATGAGGGAGTTGTCGGAGTTGCCCTGGCCTGCCCCCGTGGGTCAGCTGGAGGAGGAGCCCCCCGTCAGAGAGCAAGGTGACCTCTCACCCCGAACACCACCAATCCCCCCCCCCCCCTACCTCCTGCCTTGCCATCTATTATCAACCCAAACGCAAACATATGCAGTCATGCTGACCTCCCTGACCCAAGCCGTTGTCCTACATCTGTCTCTACCTCCTCCCTGAACTCCCAGCCACCTTCATCTGCGCCACCTGCATCTATCCGTGCCTGTTGCAGTCATTATGGTTTTGAGTTTGAAGCTTATTATTACAAACCCCCCTCCCACCCCCCCACTCCTTGCATCAACCACGAATAGCTCCCTGTAAATTGGAATGTCTGCCTTGTTCATATCAGTGAGCTCTGTAGAGCTGCAGCACACTTAATGCTCAATTACAAGTATTGTAGATTGGATTTCACAAAAACCAGACACAAAAGTGGTAAATAACACTTCAGCCTGTGTGTGTGTAATTTGCCTCAGAATGGAGTTCATATCATCAATATCTAGACTACTGGAAGATGCACACGACGGAGCCCGGCAAAGAAGACGCCAACTTCCTGTCTCTATCTGTCATTGGAGACTCATAAATGTGTTGATGATGGTAATAATTGTGATGATGCTGATGATTCTGCAGTCTGCCAGTCCCAGACCTGGTGTCCTCTAGTGCAAGAGAGGTCCTTCTGCTGCATGCGTGGTTTCCCAATAGCCGGATGTTTGATGTTTACCCAAGTCTGGCTTTGAGGTTTAATCCCTTTTGATCACATCACTGTGTAAATACCGTGACTCACTTTTTCTGTCCCTGTCTGCCAACAGTGCAGTTTGACGGCGCAGAGTGGGACTGCTCCTCGTCGCCCACAGAGCGCTTGCGTCCTCCCGGGCCCAGGTCCAGCCCGCTGGCAGGTGGGGGGATGAAGTTTCGAATGCCGCAGGAAGGCCTTTCGTTGGTGGGGGAGAGAGTGGACCCTACGCTGCCTCTGGAGAAGCAGGTGTATGTGTGAAATCCTCTGTTAAACACAGCTACATACACATACTAGATCATTGGCTATGGAACAGAGTGTAGGCCACACTCTTAGGTTTAATCAGATTAAGAGGCTTACATGCTTAGATGGTTAATGATTGAGTGCCCCTGTTGCCATTAATTTAATTACCTTAAATATAACAGAGGATAAAGAAATTGCACTGTCTTAGAAGAAAAATAGCTGTATTAATAGAGGTAACATAGTTGACACTAACCAACGTCAAAATCTGCCCACGGTGCTTTGCAAGATGAATATGTGCACATGGTGTAATCCAAGCAGAGTAATGAAAAAGATGTCCACATATCATCGAAATATGCGATTAAGCTAGGCACCTTGTGAAGGGCATTATTCTGAATTATGATGTTTATGTGCATCAAACCAAACAGAGTTATACAATAATTTGTGCGTGTAAATGAAATTAGCACGCACTATTAATCTCTGTAGGTTGTAAATGTCTTGGCTCAGATGTTATGTACATGCATTTATTCATGCATACACTATTCTGATAGTGATTTTGAATATTTGTGGGACAATGGGTTTGGCCAGTCCACAAATAAAGCCAAAATCTATTTTAATGCACCGCTCTGATGGTGTGGAGAAATTAAAGCAAAACACTTATGTCTTTTGACTAAGCAGCGCTCACCAGAGCTTACACAACTGCGAAAGGTTAGAATGAGAACTAATTAAGTCAGAGCATTAAAAACACACATTTACTTTGGTCTTGTAGTTTCAGACATCATTGGTGTAATTTATGTGATGCTTCTGTGCATTAAATGGCTGTTTTACTAATGAAATCTGTGCATATGACCTTAAGCACACATGCACACACACAACACACACACACAAGAAACAATATTGTACTCATACATGTGCACAAATTCACATGAGGATAGTAGTTGATTATTTTGCTCCATTACTCCTTGATGATCTCTGTTGGGGGGCTGTTTTGTGTGTTGTGGTTTCCTACTGTTGTAAACAGAGAAACAGAATTGCTGTCAACGCTAGCTACTGGCTATGTCATGTCCAAGAATATCTAATGATTGTGACAGAAGAAATAAGTTCATTTACAGGCCGTGATGATCTGCTTGTTCGTCCTTTAGCATCAACATGAGGTTTCATTTGTAGTTTCACTGAAATGTCTCTACAACTATAGAACAGGCTGCAGTCAAATTTGATTCAAACATCCATGTTGTTGAAATAATTATGATGATTTCTAAACCAAAGTTAGAATTTTTAATCCTTTGCTTTATGGCCAACAGTGTTGAGCAGTAACGCATAACTGTAATTTGATTACTTTTTTTACTAACGGAGTCATTTAATGTGTTATAACTTCTGAAATAGTAATTAGATCATAGTTACGGCCAGGTAAATTTACGTTACCATTGCCAGTCTCTCTGCTCCTCTTACCCACACTTAAACACGCGCCCTTGAATACATAGTGTTGGCCCACTCCGCCCCCCTGCTCTCACCCACACTATAGCACTCATCCTGGGATATACACCGTCGGCCCGCCCCGTCTGACCTCCGGGGTCCTAATGCGCTACAGTCACTTTATGCTCCAGCCAGTCTCTCCACTGCTCTCACCCACACTTGAGCACCTGTCCAGGGCTATACTGTACAGTGTTGGCTCTGCTTTCCTGCTAGAGTTTGTTCTGTTTTTTTTTTGTTTTTTTTGTTTTTTTGAGGGAATGGAGTAACTAATAATGTAACATGTAAATGTCATTAACATAATGAATTGCTTTTTGAAAAAAAGTAATCAGAACAGTAATGATTACTTTTAAAAGAAGTAATCAGTAATTTAATTACTTTTCCAGAGTAATTCCCTTCTTACCGTGCTCCCTGTCTTCATGTTGTATAGCTACTGTAGATAAGGTGTAGGCTACAGTTATATAAATATCTATTTTTCTTTTATAAAGAAGTATTTTATGGAGCTAATTTATTCCCTCATTCTGGGACAGATGTACTGGTGTGGGCGGAGTTGTGTTTTGTTTAGTGATGGCCAAATACCTAGATTGTAGCATTGTAACCTTGACCACATTAGCATGCTAATATCAAGTGTCAGCTCAAAGCACTGCTGTGCCATACTGCAACTTCATATACAGTATCTGCTAGAATGCTGCTATGTCTCATTAAAGCGCATGCTCAAGTCTAAAGTTCAAGACAGTGGCATTTAAAGTATGCATGACCGACAGCAGTGTGTACCAACACAAATGTCATACCAGACTCCACCATGATGGAATTTACTGCTTTGAAAACAGAGGAGTTACTCATTCTTCTGTTTGATAACCATTACACTGTCGAGGGTGAATCTTGAGATGTATTTATATTTATCAACAACAACATGTCATGAACCAACAGTAAAAGATGTTATGCTGAAATCAAACTGCATGTCACCACTTTTACCATATCTTGTTGTATGTGTGTGTGTGTGTGTGTGTATGTGTGGCAGGTGGTACCACGGATCACTGTCTCGCTCTGAGGCAGAGTCGCTGCTAACGCTGTGTAAAGAGTGTAGCTACCTTGTGAGGAACAGTCAGACCAATCGCTCCGACTACTCCCTGTCTCTACGGTAAGACTCACACACACACAAACACACATGTGCGCAATGATGTGCCACATCAATCGGTGAGAGACCTGAACACTTCTGATATTCAGTGCACAATGTAATTGAACACTTCTCATATTTTCTGCTGTGCAACTGAAGAGTGTGTGTGAAGTGTCTGTGAAGCCACCTGAGCTACCAATCTCATATCGCAGTCTCCCACACCTCTCCATCTGTCTCTTGCTCCTGTCTCTCTCCCTCCCTCCCCTCCACCATCACCCCCACTTAAGATCACTGCCATGCTGATTCCTTTCCCGATACTCATTTGCAGGGCACAATACTGCTTATCTGGTCAAATCTCTCCCTTGTAATTACGACCATGATCCATCGTCCCAGCCTCACACTGCTCTCCCATCATCACTCTGTGCTCACCCCATCCTTGGCCCCTCTCTGTGGCCTTCCCCCTTGGCCCCATTGGGCCCTCTAAGTGGTAATCAGGCAGGTAGAGCACACTTCACTGCACACATCATCCTCCCCATAATCACTAATGAATATGAATTACCTTCTGTGGGCCACACAAGAAGGGAATTAGGGAGAGAAGAGGGAAAGAGTGTGGGGAGGGGGTAGGCACAGAGTGTCACTGTGTTGTGCTGACATATAAACAAGCTCATGCATTACTCATTTACATGAGTAGAGTGGGTTTGACACACACACGCATGCACACACACGCACATTTGCTCAAGCAACAAGGTCACCAGTAGCACTGGTTCCCCAGCTGGTGCATGTGAGGGTGGGAGACAATAATGTCTTTCTATGAAACTATAAAATCTATCAACCTTGCATTCTTTTGCTTGTTTAGAAAGAGAAACTGACCTTCACTGAAGTAGACCTCCACAGTCTAAAACATGGTACAATCTATTATGTCATGCTCTAAAAGGAGTAAGCCTAGGTTTCCAATCTGAGCAAAATGAGCTAACCTTTTATTTTCTCAATTCCTATCAGTAATAATGTTGTATTTACAAAGTAAATAACTAAAATCAGGGACAATAGGTCAATAGGGAAAATAAATACAAACAGTTGATCTGTCTGATTTCGAACACAGCTTCTGGTTAGTTAAAGCAGAAGTAAGTGGTCCGGTCGTTTTGGCTAATGCTGCGTTCCAGGCAGGCTTTTGAAATCGTAAATTACAGCTTCAAGTCACAACTTACGACTTTGTAGCGTTCCAGGCAACCCACTTGTGTTTCTCCGACCTGTTTTACCGGTGAAAGTCACTATAACGGCCACTCGTAACTTCCGACCGGTGAACTCGTACCAGATCGAACTGGTACGACTTCACGGTCGGAAAAATACGAGTTTCCTTGAACGCACCATAACAGTCCTCGTCCCTACGTCGCCACATTCACGGCGTCCCTTGGCTGCACACACAGCCCTGCATGCCGTTCTCTCTCCTCATTGGATAAAAACTGTAGGATACGATAAATGTTTTCTCCTCGGCTCAGAGCAGAGCAGAGTGACTGACAGACCCGTGTTTCGGTCCAAACACTCTATGTAAGTGAACGCTGTCGGAAGATATAACTATTTAAGACTTATATTAACACAAATATATCACTTACTTCTGCTTTAAATGTAACCATGTACTGTAATAATGTTAATGTAAAAAAAGTAACACAAAGCCAAAGGGTAAAGTCATACTCAAACACACCCACCACCCCTATCACAGCTTCAAGTCTTTGACCTACATTGGTCGTCCTTACTTTTCACAGTTGTACAGTTTTCAGTGCAATAGCATTATTGCCATTGTGACTGATGAGCTCACCTTTGGTTTTAACCCCAAATCTGCCTTACATTTCTCATAGCACCATTATCTATCGAGAATGAAAATGCCTTCATGTCTCAGTGTTGCCTGTTATTTAGTCTCATACATAAGTGTCGTCCTCCATTTTTGTGGTCCACATGCAGATGCAGATGTTTTGCATTTAAGGCTTCCTCTTGTGTTGGATCCCTGAGGATCAGTGAAAGCCATTCTACGTAAATAGAGTAGAGTGTGCAGATTCTAGGGTGTGCTTCTTTTTTTTTTTTGCACCACACATTATTGTCCAGCCAGCATGATGAAAAGCCTTTCAGCAAGGTTAGAGGTGGTGGACACTTTAATCCTTTGGGTTTTACCTTCAAGCACAGTGGTTTAGATAATCTGTCTTATCGCTTGATAAACACCAACTCATTGTGTTTTCTACCCTATTGTTATCAGCACTGATAGAAAAGATAGCCAGAACTCTGAAAATAAGGTCCAAGTGGTAGAAAACAAGTGTCTTCCCCCAGTCTCTATCGACGTGTTGTGACTAGTTTTTAGATTGGGTCAGATCAGACACACACTGGGATAATGTCAGCACACCCTTTGGGGGAGGACCAAACAATTTCAGTTCTGTGGAACATTGCAGCATCTGAATGTCTTTGTCCTTATGCCAATATCATTCCTAGCCACACCTTAAGATAGCACTGAAATGTGAACAATGGCAGGAATGACAAAAGTTGTTAAATGGAGACAAAATGAAGAGACTCAGCGCGGAAACAGACAGACCTGCAACATTTAAACCAACATTAATATTTATGAAGCAGCACTGGTAGGTTCTAATGCAGCGTGAGATACAAAGTGTCCCCATAAACAAACAGGAGTGGATGAAAGCACACTGTCAACTCTGAGCTCTGATGTGATCACGAGTCTGGGCTCAAGTGGGATGATGGTGACCTGCCTGTTGTTTGGCTGTTTGTAGCCACAGAGAGTGTTTTTGGTTTCACGGCTCTTCAAAATTTAATTTGGTTTACTAGAACAATGACAGTTATGGTGACCGGTTTCAGCCCTTGTCTTTCCCTCTGATTCTATAATTAGACGTACATCATGACTGTCTGGCTCTTAAAGGGGAAGTCCTGTCGTAGCTGCCTGGATTTTAAAGGGGAGGCACTCGTGTGGTTTTCTCGCCACTTTCACAGTCCAGTGCCTTTCCTCTTTCTCACTCACTCTGGCTTTGTCTTTCCCATCATGTACGATTATACCACGCGTTCATCCATCAAAATGTCCTTCCCTTCCTAATTTGTGACATGGTGTTAAATCTTGGTTAGGATCGCGTCCTCAAAGCTCAGCAAGAAGAAGTGAACATAAATCCAGGCTGTCATTTCCACCGTGTCATTATGTGACAAAATATGTGGAAGGCTGCGTGATGCATGACGTTTTATATGCCCCACATTTCATGTCATCGTCCTTTTTTCCCCAATACATTTCTTTCTCCCTTTCATATTGGGTCACTTTCATTGGCCTTTGTCTATTTTCTTCTTCCATTCACAATACGTCCTTCCTGTTTTTCCCCCTTCTTCCCAGGAGCTGCCAGGGTTTCATGCACATGAAGTTCACTCAGTATAAAGACGGCAAGTACGTGCTGGGACAGAACAGCCCCCCCTTCGACACCATCCCAGAGGTGATAAACTTCTACACCACACACAAACTCCCCATCCGAGGTGCTGAGCACCTGTCCCTGCTGTTCCCTGTGCTGGTGCAGACGCTCTGACTGACTCGGGCCCTTTCATGCTGCTCGGACACTTAAAACTTGAATGTTTGACGGGATCTTCCCAGCGGAGGGGCCGGTGTTCTCTTCTTGTTGGACTGGACTACTTCTGATGACTCAACACACCATGGGGATAATGCCCTCTCACACCACTGCTGTTGTACCTGTGCCAAGTGTCTCTAACATCCGGAGAGATCGATTCACATGAAATGCAATACCTGAACTTAAGGCCACACTTGCTGTAACTCCTCTCTCTCTCTCTCTCTCTCTCTCTCTCTCTCTCTCTCTCTCTCTCTCTCTCTCTCTCTCTCTCTCTCTCTCTCTCTCTCTCTCTCTCTCTCTCTCTCTCTCTCTCTCTCTCTCTCTAACATCTCCTCGCTGAATCAAGGGGGGTAACATCAGGGCATCTGAAATTCTCTCTTTCCTTATTCCTCTCTCACGGCTGAAAGAAGTGCAGAGTAACTTAGCTAAAGTGGAGATGGGAGGAAGTCTGTCTGTTCCTAACCAAGACCTGCAGAGGACTGAGATTATATTACTGCTGTTCCACAAAATAACACCTCATCAACACTGGTCAATATTGCTGTTGTCAGGTGAAAACCTTGCACGTTATATTTTGCTTATTTTTCATGTTTATACCAGAATCAAGAAATTGAATTGTACTGTATAGGGCTCAGACAGCCCTTTTGTATATGTTCAAAAACAAAAAAACAAACAAAAAACAGCTATTTTTAATGATAAAAGGTTTTTACCAGCAACAGTGATATTTCAGATGCTTTTCTACACAAAGCCACACCTGTTCATTTCCATCTGGTCTGTCCCGTGCTGTCATGCTGCTGTATGTTGAGGACTTGCTTGACACATCTCCATGTTACTTGTTGATTGTTCATTGTAAGTAACAGAGAAGCTGTGTTGTATTGGTACTTGCTGTTGTATTGGACCTTGCTAACCTGTATCTCACGTTGGTTGCCTACATTGCATTTGGTAGACAATGTTGGATTTGTTTGTTCTTTTTTTAAAGAAAAAAGCAACCCACCTATAGTCTGTCTTTTCCTTGATAGTTTGGAGCCTGAGCTGCAGGCTGCATCTGATGCTGGACGCTCTCAGACAAACTGTTAAAGTCTGTGAACGTTGGCCATGTTCTCACACTTCCTACATGCTTCATCACGGATATTTCTCCTGGCCAAGTCCTTACATTCTGGTTGGTGAGTGTGTATTTGAGTTACATACTTGCCATCTGGAATGGGTTTTCATGTCTGCTGTCTGGTTCCAGGGTTACGTGGCAAAAAACACATTTTAGATTAAAGCCAATTTTTACCAAACACATATGAGCATTGGAGATGGGGAAAAATGGGGAAGAAAAAAAAAAGTTGAAATCATTATTTTTTAATCCAAATCCTGTATTGTCTGTGCAGCATTATTACTGCTGTGGCTATTTTGTGTTGATGGCAGGGTGCATAATTTGCCTGCTGTTTTCTCCTCTCATCTGTACTCAAAACAAATGTTCCTCTAGAGCGTTCAATACATGTGTTGATTATCATGTAGATCAGTGGTTCCTAACCTGAGGGCCAGGACCCCCACAAGCAGTTTGGAGATGAAATTTTGATTTGATTGATTTTTACCTCTCTCAGCCTAAAAAAATGAATGAAAATAAATTGGAGGAGGGACAATAACTGTTGAACTGCTCTCAGCTCATAACCACAGAACCTGAGTGCTCACAAATAGATTGGCATTGTGGGGTCATATGCAGTAGCCACTAATGTAGATGGAAAAATATTCTATGCTTGAAGAAAACACCCCAAAAATATTCTGATTACAAGCATTGCTGATCAAATTTCATACAATAGACTCATTTGCAGCTCAGACGGAAGAAAAAGAGGCAAAAAAGACTTGGCATGATTGCGTGCTTCACATGCTCAAACACAGACAGACACACACACACATTTGCTCTCCCCCATCCATTAACAGCAGGGTTGGGAGGGAGAGAGTGAGGACTGGGGGTGAGGTGTGGCTGAGGAGGGGTGAGGCAGCCCTCATTATTTGGGCTGCGCAGCAGTGAAAAGCACTGGGATTGCTTTCATTACTGAGCCAAATGAAAAAGCAGAGGCTGATTACCCGCGTGACGGAGAGAGGAGACGAGCTGGATCACTCTCTATTGGGGGGAAAGAGCGAAGGAAGAGGGGGGAAAAAAAGTGAAGGAAAAGAAAAAAAGGGGATGGAGGGAGATGAGGGATATGAGGGGGGTGGGGGGCAGGAGGGAGGAGGAGGGGGGGAACCGCCGCCTGGCTGTACTTCCCCAACGAGGCTCCAAACAAGTGTGTGTATGTGTGCGCAAGTGGGTGTTTGTGAATGTAAGAGAGAGGCATGATGACATGGAAGGGGGGGCGGGAGGGGGGCTGCCATAGTCCCATTTTTCAAACAAAGTTCCCTGGGGAGGGATATGAATAATAACGACAGTGGCAATGCAGCATGTAAAAATCAAACAAATATCACGCTCACATTTCTCTGGCTCTTGTCTGGCTCTTACCTTGTGTCTCAGCTTAGGAGAGTTTGTAGTGCGACTACTTTCTTATACAACTAAAGGATGCTTGTTATAACACCAAATTTTTATGAGCACATTTGCGTAGGTTGAAACAAATGGCACCATCCTCTCAGCATCATACAATGATTTTTGCTGTGTGTACAATTGCATGTGCCCATGTGCTCGAATGTGTGTCTACTCGGCCTGTCATACTATCCATGTGGGGTCGAACAATTTTGTGAGGACTAAGGGGCTTGAGAATGCTTTTTGTTAATATTAGGTCCCCACAAAGATAGGTGTACAAGGATTTGTGTGTGTGTGTGTGTGTGTGCGTGCGTGCAGCTGTCGTTTCGGAATCACAATGTGTGTAATATCATATCAGGGGGGTGTCGACGATAACGCGGTGACGGCAGCTGTTAATCCATCAGACAGGCTCACAGGAATGAACACCTGTGATCGCCACAAAGCCAAAGAACATGTTAGGAAAGCACATGCACACACACACACACACACACATGGCTGGGCAGTCATGATATAAAGAAAATGTCAGCGAAGGTGCACATTGGATAGAAGACAATTGGCATTAATAAATTAAAAAATCACAGATATGAATGATGGGGCGGCTGAGTTCCATTTAGCTTCTCCAGTTCAGTGTATTGGCTGACTGGGTCACACAGAGCGGAGCCATCCTTAGTGTTATCAGTAGCACCTGACCTCCTTCTGCTGTATGTCAAGTGGAGTGGAGTGGCCCTTTGATATTTTCCTCCAAACATGCTATATAGTACAACATTCACACACGTTGGCCTTTAAAAGCTTTCAAAACCTATTTCCAATCAGAGTTCTTCAACATTTGAGTCAAATGATGATTTTGCAAACCCAACTATCAATCACATGAATTCACACCACACCCACACAGTCCTGATGACTCAGATTCGCTGTTGTGCTTTTGAGATGCACATTGAGGTCACTGAACTGTTTAACACTTGATGCATAACAGGACTTGCAGATGTTTCTTGTAAATCGCCACTTTTAATATTGACTTTTTTGAATCCATGAGTCATTTTACAAGAACATACAGTACTTAACATTTGATGCTAAGTTTTCAGGGACTTTAACTCTTGCGTGAGATGCGCACTTGAAGTCTATGAGGACTGTCTCCGCCTCCGGTTACTCTTTCACACAACTCACACATGCACAGAAACCTCCGGGCTGCATGCATGCACAGAGGCAGGGAATCAGCCAGCTGTGCACACACGCTCAACACCACAAGTGAGAGATGAAACGCACATGTCAGACTAAGAGGCTGTCGTCCTCCCTCTCTCTTATCCCTTATCCCAGACATGCTAATCCCTGCAGTTGTAGCAGGCAGGCGTGGAAGAGATGGATTGGAGGTCAGTGTGAGCAGGTGTGCGCATGGCGTCAGGCGCTGCTGGGCGACTGCAATCGGAGAAGGTTTGGAGACGTAGCAGCTGCTGCTTTGGGGGATTTTGGGAAGACGGGGATAATTGTAGGGTAGATTGTAGAGGAGATTGCCTATCCACTTCTGCCACCTATCTGTTATAATTAGACAGTACTCCTGTTTGCAGAGGCTGATTATATACAAATATATATATCTAATGTCACTGAGTGTAAGATCTCCTGCTATAGAAACTTTATTGCAGCAGAAAGATTTGAGATTAGAGCCAAAATACAAGTACATACAGACACAATATCTCCAACAGGCATTTTTAAAAATGTTCCATAGAAAAAGAAATCCACCCATTGAGATGACACTTTCAGAGTTTGGTCCCCTTTGAAGTTCATTTCATTAGCATGGTGCAAAGTGCTGTAAAACTGTCTCCCCAATACACCCCAGCCAGTCCTGACATCTGCTCAGTTGTAGTAGTTTGATTTGATTTATTTCACACACGCACACGTCATCATAAGAAATCTTACAAACATACTGACATGACTACAGTAGCTGGGTGTGTAAAAAAGGGGTCACCCCAAGGAAGCTACTTAAAGGTCATAGTATCGGTCCCAATTTCTCACATCTTTAGTGTAGCTTTAGTAGGAGACAGTTATACAAAACAAACTGTGCCTTTGTTTCTTTATGTTCCTTTGAAGGATAGCATTCAGTCTTTCAGAAGAAAAATGCAAGTTGCTTCAAGGTGTTTAAGGTGGAGTGAAAGGATCGACTCCAAGATCAAGCACCAGCATGTGGTGATCGATTGCACAAATGCTTTTCCTGTTCTCAAGAGAAAAACAAGCTTTAATCTAATATATAAGTTAATAATAATAATAATAATAAGTAAACTCATTTTGAGATTTCTAGAGATCGTGAATGAGTTTTCATGTAGTCAGACAGACTAATTTCTGAAACAATTTATATGAATCAATTAATCAGTTGTTCACCTGAGAGAGAAAACATTTTGGACAAGATACCAGTCCTGTAATTTATCAGGAAAAATGGCACAGTTGCAGGTTGAAGCTTCTCAAAGGATTTGAGGAGGATTTACTGCTTTTCTCAAACAATAGTAAACTGAACATCTTGAAATGTGAGCAAGACAAAAAAAATCAATTTGAAGCCATCACCCTAGGCTCTGGGACATTGGAGTGGGCATTTTCCAATATCTGACATTCTGAAAGAGAAATAAAATATGTGGAAAAAGAATACAGAGATGGATCAATCATGAAAATAAATGTTTCAGTGTAAGGTGCACATTTAGGATCTGGGCTCTGATATGAAAAAATACTCGAGAAGGGATGTTTTTGTTGTCGCGTCAAGAGAAAGAAAATGGGGATGAAATGATTGAATTTGCAATGTTAAAATGACTGTCAGATCAAAACATTCAATTTTTTCTCTAGCTCTCCTGCTCTATCTCAAATTGAGTCTACTTGATCGCCACTAGACAGGAGAATTAATGGCAATGGGGTGTGGAAAGGGATGCTGGGAAGAGTATCCACCAATCCAAATCTCAGCCAGCTATCCTCCTACGAAGTGACCTTTGCCTCGGCTCTCCCAGCTACTCCCCAGCTGCTCCCTGGATAAAGCCCTCTGATCCCGCGGAGCTTATCACCAAAGTCTGCCTGAGTCTTCACTCTCTTTGTTCCACATGTAATTGCACTGTATTGAATCGCAGAGCTGTGGAGGCGTAGGCAGCGGAGGGGAGTCATCACACATCAGATGAATGCGCGTGTCGTCTCTGCTGAGAGTGGTACAACTAAGCCTTAGAGGAGAGACTGGCTTCAGTTGGAGGCTCCCTGCGTGAGCGGTCGCCTCAAATGGGACCCCTTGCCGTTATGTTCCTGGCCCCACTCCACCTCCGAGCTGCTTCAAAAAGGAACTCGAGAATGACAGAAGTGTTTCATACTGGCACATTCAGCGGCTCGGACCAGATGGAGTCTTTGTTCTTTCTCTCAAACACACACACACACGGCACATACACCTCACAAAAACTGTGACACATGCAAACGCACACACACACATACACATACACACATGCATGGACATTTTCTCGCCACGTTGCAGTCTAAAGCCAGGATCACGATGACAGAGGGTGGTGTGATTCTCTTGTCCTCTGTCGTGTTCACATTAGTCATATGCAAATAAGCATTGTGCACAGAGAATGACACAAATCCACCGTGTCTAAATCCTCAAAGAGGACTGGTGACGGCTATTTAGTTAACATGATTTATTAAGGTGTTTGACCCAGATAGCTCATACAGCCATTAAATGGTGTTTGTTTCAGGTGTTTGAACAAATTGAATGTGTCATTGCTGGAATTTGAGGAAACAAAGAAGATTTCAATGTAAATTCAGTTATCAATTTCACTGAACATGTTTCAGATGGGGTTTTTTTAACTAGACAGATGGAAGGCAAAGATGGTGAAGCGTAGGAGTGAATCATTGTGTGATTTCTAAATTATTTTTCCTTCTTAATAACTGTAAACTCGAAACAATTTATTGTTTGTTTTTTGTCAGCTCAGTCGAATGTAGAGTTACTCAGAACTGGGATATTGTTGCAGTTTCATGCTGCAGGTTTTACTTTAAATCATTATCAGTAACAGCGAGTGTTGTCATGAAACAGCTAATTAACATGCTGCAGTGACTAAGGACCAGAATATTAACACATATCCATCACCCGGAGTGCTAGACATTGTGTAAAGAAAAAAGGTTTATATCCGCTCATGGCAAATGATTCATAAGAGACGTGATGCCCCAATTATTCGTGTTTTGTTTTTTGTTTTTTTTCCCGTCCCTAGATTCATGTCTTTTTCAAGAGTTACCTCCATCTCTTTATTTTCATTTGTCAAGTCTTTACCTCTGTGGTTAGGTACTCTTTATTGTAATCTTGAAGGTTTTACAAATACAATTTCATCTTACCAGGAGATCTAGGAGATAATGTTTTTTCAATTACCCTAATTTTCTTATTGATGTAAATGAGCTATCACACCATCATCAGTTCTTCCTGCAACAACGCATTTTCAGAGCAATTCTACCATATTACAACATTAAGAGAACAAAAACATTTAATCAAACAAAATCTAATGAGGCTTTGAATCAGGATGATGATAATGATAGCAGTGAGCAGGAAGAAGACCGACTACAAATAACCACACAGCTCAACATTTTGGCATTTTCTAATGTTCCATGTGGCACAAGGTCACGATCATCCCAGGCTAATTCAGGAAAGAGAGTGTTCAAACATTTCTGACAGGAAGCAGTCAGTGACCTTTAAGCTGGAATTGCGTGGCTGGTATTACGTACTCGCTGTCTTTTTTCATCAGAAAATGGAGTTGCAGAGCAGAGACACATCCTTTAGCTGAGGTGAGTATGAAATGCCAGTCTGTCAGCTCCTGTCTGGTCTTTGCTGTGCAACGTGGTATGAACAGCAAACTTTATCAGCTCAATCTATCAGTTACCTTCACTGCAGCAGTTGAATGTCGTCAATTATCAGCAGCTTGAAAATAAACTTATACCCACTTCTGTGTTCTCCAAGTTAGCTAAAACCTTTTCAGAGTTGTAACCCTCTTTGTTCATACACATCCTGTTAATGAGTGTGACCTAATAATCCTCATACACAGTGGACTTCCATGTAAATCAAAGAGTGATGGGACAAATTTCACAATAAGAGGAGGCTATTCAATGCGAGATTCATGACTAATACCTACCTGACCTCACCCAACCCAATCCAGCTGAAAACCTCAGAGTTAAAATACATATCAAGAATTTCAATGTATTATTCATCAGCTCCTGACCCAGGTCTGTCTAAGAATGGGGATAAGAGAGCATCAATCAGCTCCCCATTAGGACATTAAATGAGTCCAGCAGGTTAAGTCGGATGACATTTATCTTCTCCTGTCTGAATAGGAAATGCTAAACTGACAAATCAGAGCATTTCTACATGAATATATGTATGGCTTCAGCTTGAGCCTTGACTACAAGTGAATATGAGTCACATCAGTGTAAAACAGACATGGACAAAATCTCAGTCACTGATTTTCTTCCATGTTCTTTGACAATTTATACAATTTTAGATGGGAAGCAGTGTGAAGGTGAGCCATTGATTTAATATAACACTATGAGTCATGACACATGTGGAAAATCTCATAAAAGGGAATAGGATTTTATTTGCTATATAATAACATTAGGCACTACATCACCCCAGGCAGAATCGTCATTTACAGTCTACCTTAAATTATTCACGTCCAACACTCTTATTCACTAGTGGTTAGTTGATGTGTGAGTGGTTTCTAGATGTGCTGATGAGAAGCCAAACTGTCCATGAGTGTAGTTATTAGCCATGCTAATTCACAGCTGCACTCACAGTGCAGCTCATGCAGACACAATAGAGCTTAAGAGTGATGAAAGATAAACCAACTGTGGTACCACAGTTATTTCGTGGCCAAAAATGATCACGTAATAAAACTTGAACTCAGTGATTTATCTGAAAACATCTCTTTTCCTGTAGCACCACCATCAGGACAAAACGGATGTTCTAGCCAACTGGTGATAATGCTCTAATAATAGAAATGTCACCCATCCATCCAACGAGTTCTGTTTGCTGGTGTGTAATGAGCATCACAGCCTCATGAGGCCGCTAGTCTGACATACAGTGCATCTCAAATCATAACAAAATTAATAATACTGTCCTAGTACCGTGATGGGTTTTATGCACACAAAGCAAAAATAATAGTTTATAGTGTAAAGATGCCAAATGTTTTCATAGAAAATAATATTTACCAAGTCAAACTGTGATGGAATATGCTGGTGTTTAAAAAAAGAAAAGAAAAACCTGCATGAAGCACATGCAAAAAAAGTGCCCCAATTTGTTTTTTTTGTTTTTGCATATAATGACAAAATGACATAAACATACTTACAAACACAACACTAACAAAGTTAATAATACTCTCTTATTGTTAGAAATATTACATAGACTTGTTTCATTTACAGAAACTAATACTTATTTGGGGGCTTCATCTATATCCAAGACAATGGCCTGTTATTTTCATGGATTAAATGTTCAATTTGATCACTTTGTAAGACAAATTCAGTCCTTCTGGGGCTGTGAATATTGTTGAATTGTTGTAAATAGTGGTTTTAAGTGATTTTGATTGTACTCTCGTCTACAATCTCAATTTATTTAGTTCAAATGGAATATTTTTCACATCCATGCTACACTGGCCATAGTGCATAAACAGAAAGTGGCTGATAGCAGGACTATGTCAGTTCTTCTTCTATGTGGCTGTAAGGCCTCATTAAGGTGCTTCCACTCAGAACTTGCTGAGCGGTGGCAGTGCCCCCGCCTTCACCAGCACAGCTGACAGCAGGTCTGCGGGCCCAGAGGGGTGGGGCACAGCAGTGGCAGAGGGATCTCCATGCTTGTTTTCAGAGTTCATAGGTGTGGGAACCTTCCCTTTATTCAGCGTGGACTTGCCAGCACCATTGCCTCCTCCTCCACCAAAACTAGTTTTGCTGTTCTCTGCTGTTGGGATAACTGTGCCCAAGTGAGGGTTGCCCGCCACAGGAGTCCCCGTGGACTCCATGCTGGTCTGACAGCAGCACAGTAGCCGGAAGAATGCGGCCCTCATCTCCCTGCTGGACAGAGTGTATATCAGAGGATTGAGAGCAGAGTTGAGCACAGCCAGGGCAATAAACCAGTCCACCTGGTAGAGCACAGGGCACTTAGCTGGGCTACAGCCTACATCCAGCAGCAGGAGCAGGAAGAGGGGGGCCCAGCACATGACAAACACGCCGAGAACAATAACCACTGTCCGCAGCAGGGCCAGTGAGCGCTCTGAAGGACGACTGCTCACCCTGCGGCCACTAGAGGTCACCAGGCGGTAGATCCTGATGTAGAGGATGATGATGGCCACCAACAGGGCACTGAAGACACTGATGCAGAAAGCCACATAACTCTTAGCGTAGAGCGGCAGCACTGTGGAGCAGGAGGTCAGATTGTCCAAGCAGTTCCACCCCAGGCTGGGCAGGGCACTGAGCAGCACTGACACAAACCAGCAGGCCGCCAGCAGTCCCAGCAGCCTCCCACGACCTGCCGTCTCACATGGACGCAGGCGCACCATAGTCATGTGCCTCTCAATACCAATGGCCAGAAGGCTGAACGTAGAGGCACTGAGGGCCACAAACATGCTGCCCTCCCTGGCGAGCCACTGCACTGGCGTCAGGAAGAAGGTGTTACGTCCAGAGGTAAAGATGTTTACTACATAGGCCACACCAGCCAGAAGGTCTGACAGTGCCAGGTTTCCAATGAGGAAATACATGCGGCTGTGGAAGCGCTTGTTCCTCCAGAGAGCGAGCAGGACCGTGACATTTTCCAGGACAATCAGCACGCAGATGAAGAGCAGCACAGCCATCTTGCATGCCCCGCCGCTGCGAGGCCGATCCCACTTTCCTGAGTGGTTGTAGTGGCTGACGATGACAGTGTTCATCCCTTCCTCCAGTATGTTCTCCGTACTGCCTGCCATTGTTGCCCTTCCTCAGTTACACAGCAGAGGGAGCCGTGGTACTGGACACAGAGGGAGGTCAGGCTGCTCAGCCCGGTAGGGTTATGGTGGTCATTTTACCTGCAAAGGACCTGCCAATCAGAAACATTCAAATGTCACAAAAGTTATATTCACCAGTAGTATGGATGAATTCTTTAAGAAAAAAGGCAACTGGACTTGTTCAGTTTAGAAGAAGCCTCTTCGATTACAACTGAAAACGCCTTCAAGTTTCTACAAGTTCAGTTGCCTTTGATGACTCTTAAATTTTATGTACTTTTTTAGGCTCTACTAAATCTAAGCAAATGTGATGACGTAAATTAAACTTGGTATTAAATCTTTTTTTTAAAGGTAAGCATTAGTCCCTGTGCATCACTGACATTGAAAACCCCAGGTACAAAGATCAGCAGCACTTCTAAATTGCACAAAACACAATGTAAAACAGACATGTAGAGAAACAATTAAAATGAATTAAACAACAACCTAAGTTAGGACATGCCAAGTATTAGTGTTGACTCATGTTGCACTCATAAACTGTTTAGATTCATTTCTGGTGAAAGCACTGAGTCAGAGAAAAAACACTATAAACAGAAAGATTTAATCCAATCAGATCCAATCCTTGCACAGACTAATTATGAGGTTTGGCAAACAGGTTGCAAACAGGTCAAAGATGTGTTTGCCTTTCCCATTGTACATTATGTATATATTCCCTTCTATCAATTAAAATAAATTGTGTTTAGCAACACTTAAACACATTTTAGTTGAATCGAGATACTCCTGGAGGTCTACCTCCACCCATCCTCCCCTGTTTTGGAAAAGAAGCCCAATTCATTTGGAAAGAGAAGTTTCGAGACCTGTACAGTAGTAAAATAAAAGTGTCCGTTTAAGTACAGTCTCTGCACTGTTGGTGTTTTTCTCGTCGCTACAGCCACAGTTAATTTGTCGTACCTTTTGGAGTTATTCCCCTCATCTGCGCATCCTGGCGGTGTGATGGAGTTCGTAAGGTTATTTCCTCCCCTCCTGTGTAAAGGCTTGTGATCGCTGATGATCAAATATAGTCGATGTATAGTCAAATGTCCTTTTATTTGTCCACAAGTTTCTTCTTCAAATATCCTCTCAACTTTTTCTCGTGTCGTCTCCGAGCTCTGCCTCTCCAACTGCCCCGCTCTCACCCCTCCCGTAGCGGGGCGGGATCTTTCCTTTTCCATTTGGGATACCGAGGAGAGACTGTGGTTCATTATCCCATATGTTAAAATGATGTTTAAATGTGTGTGTTCATATGTTGTGTTCACCAGATCATTCAAAGCCATAGGTCTCAACGCTATTTTACATCAAGATCCATACATTATTTCCTGAGGAATTCAGGAAATGTCTAATCTGGAAATGTTGGGGAAAATGTCCTGGATCCGCCCCATTAATTTAATGGCTTCTTGCCTGGCCCATACCCCATCCCTCAATCAAAAATTCAAACAAACAAACAAACAAACACATCAGAGGGGCGTTCAGAAAGCCATCCGCTAAGGTTGATGTCAAACAACATTCACCAGACTTCAGAGAAGTAAATAAATTTAAAGTAAATAATGCAGATCTGGCCCCATGACACATACAGTACCTTCTTCTTCCACTGTCCATGTCCCATCCCTCAACAAACAAAAATTAGTACAGTAGGCCTACTTTTTGCATAGATCATTCTGACAAGCAAACAGACACAAGTGACAGCAAAACACAGCATAGGAGCCCGGTTGACTTTGCCTGGTCGTGGTTGATTTTGACTTTGTGTAGGCTGTAGTGAAGAGTTTTGTTTTTGTTCTCCATGGACAGAAAGCAGCTGACTGTGTCAGAGAGACATTTTGTGTGCTGAAATGTCTCATTAAATTGCTGCAGTTAACTTGTCCCAACACATGTTACAGTTTCTTGCCCCAAGGGCTTTTTGTGTTCTGTGGAGTTGTGTCATCAAATAGCCTTTCACCTAATGTTTTGTTCTTGTTGGCACTGGTTCCACTGTCAACTTAATATTTTCATTTTGATAATTAAAGATTCTCACCCAACCCTTGTCTTTAACTCATTTTATTGGAGCAAAATAGAGAAAATTCATTCCAAAAATTAATTTGGAGTCATATCCAATAATTTGTTTATTTGCTTTGCTTTGCTTAAGGAATTCATCTCCTCCACCAGAGGCCAAGAAGTTGCAGCCCTTTTTATATCTGTGACTTGATGAGTCATTGTTTTTCATGTTCAAATAAAAGTCCCTTTTCTCCTCCGCAGTGTGAGATAGGTCAGACCTCTCTTTTTGGGGCCAAGTTTAATGGATGGGAAGGGAAAAGTCACACTTTGTGTCTCCTTTTTTGCACTTTTTTTCTGGTTTTATTCTGCTGCCCATGGAGGGACTAGTTTTAGTTATTGCACAAAGAATTAAAAGCAACAATCAAAGTTTCAACAACCATCGTCGATATGTCTGAGCCTCAAAAAACCCCTGACACCGACTACCAACAGTTGCCAGAAACAGAAAGACTACAAATACACCGGGTGGCCTATACTCATTGTATCCCAGGAAAGACTGCTATGTTGTCATACTGCAAATATAAAACTTGTCATCTCATTCCATACAGGAGCCATAGAGGTTGCACTCAGTTAGTCTTGAGAAGCCAACCGCCTGACAGTACCATCACAAGAGAGGAAACCACAGCTGGATGTGGAAGTTGTGGGTCATACGGAGGACTGTGTCTGAGCCGCTAACACCTACTCTTCAACCCTGCTAATCCACCACACAACAACATCATCCTGCCCCTCTGCTGCTGGTTGCTTGTGATTTGTGTTAAAAATAAATAAACAGAACACACATTCCCTTCAAATACCCCAAAAGCCATTATTCCAGTCACTGGATGGTTTACTGTGTGTAGGAGTAGGCGCTGGTGCGTCTCATTGACTGTTTACACTGACCATTTACATGCATTTTACGACAGTTTTCCCACATGCCGGTCACTGACTGCGAGTGCCATGGTTTCACGTTCAGTCTGGGAGAGTGAAAAAGCAAGAGAGATAAAGAGGCTGGGAGAGAGTTCATCAGACAGCTGCCCAGGAGGCAGAGCGAAGCAGGATGGTTGACGGAAAGTTTCATGTGGGAAAAATGCTGAGGAGAGAAATTAGGCTTGAATTTAGGAGGTCAGATGTAGGCATGGTGGGATCTCGATTAAATCCCTACTTATTTTCCCCAAAAATCTTTTTATTGAGATTTTCCAACAAAATGACATATTGTGGTATCTAACAGTGTGGAAAAAATACATTTACAACAGTAGTATGTCAACAAATCCCCTGAACCCAGTCCCTGCATCCAGGAGAACCAACAAACTCCAAGAAGGGGTGCCAGATGTCATGAAATCTCTTGGTGGAGCCACTGAGTGAAAAAGTATTTCAAGTTTCAGGTTATAAAGAACTTCATTAACCCAATGATTATATGATGGAGGGCGGGTGAGCTTCCAATCAAGCAGAACTAGCCAGCAAGGTTGAGAAAGTCAGGGCGTGTCTCACCACAGCAGAGGTCACTGTCAGGACGGGAGCCAAAAATAGCTGATATTGAGTTAGGGGGAATAATCTGGCCATAAGCGCCATGGTATCAAAAATACTTTGCCAAAAGGTCGTCAATTCAGGGCACGACCAGAACATATGACAATAAGTAGCATTGGATTGATTACTAATCGTGGGATAAATTGTGGCCAATTTTGCATTCGTGTAATGGATTCTGTGCAGAACTTTACATTGAATCAGGCCATGACGGGCGCAGATTTTTTTATTTTTTTTTTATTTAAAGGTTTAAGGATCAGGGACATTGCACATTAATAAAAACATTTAAACAAATGTAAACATGCCAGAATTAGGCGAAAGGCTATTTTGCATCTGTTGTCCCTGGACTGGTGTTAAAAGTCACCCTAAAAGAAATAAATGAAATAGATGGAAGAGGTGTGGAAGTTCAGAGCAAAGGTCCAAAGTCTCTAATTTGGAAAAAACAAAAGAGGTGGGAGCCTGGCAAATGACATTTTGATGAGAGAAACCATCTGTGTACAGATCCTTAATGCTGATGGTACCTTTACTGTGCCAAATTGCTGGGTCTGTGGTAGAGGGTCTGAAGGCATGGTTTTTAAAGAGTGGGGAAAGGATGGATGAGCCCTGCAGGCCAAAGTTCTTCCTAAATTGGCTCCATATTTTCTGAGGCAGACACAATTGGATTTGCTCTCAGAAATGTTAAAGGGAGAGAAAGCTGGAAACATAGGACAGAGCATAAAGAGAGGTGTGGGGTTGCCCTTTCCAACTGTATCCAGGCAGGGAATCACGTGCATCATCCATCCAGTATAAGATTTTCTGCACATTAGCAGCCCAATAATATCGCCTAAGGTTAGGGAGTGCAAGGCCTCCATCCCTTTTGGGAGATTGCAATATTCAGCCAAAATCAGCCCCAACTGTAAATCCAGGTTAAAAACATACAATATAGCTGAGCTCTTTTTTAAGAGCTTTAAACTTAATCTATTTTCTTTTATTCTACTTTTTTATTCTTCTTTGCTCCTGCTTTTAACTCTGTGTTTTAAAAAAAAAAGATTGTTTATTTTTATGCTGTTTTATGCTGTTCTTTTCAAATATTTTGTCATGTAAAGCACATTGAGTTGCCTTGGTATGAAATGCGCTATACTGTAAATAAAGATGCCTGCCTATGTCTTTCAAATTTGAGTCAGCTTTTTTCCCCATAAAAATTTGGATATTATCCCATCTAATTTGTCAAAAAATGATTTAGTAATGTACATGGGGATGTGCTGGAAAAGGTAGAGAAATTTGGGCATGACAACCATCTTGATCAGATTTATTCGACCTGCAAGAGATAGTGGTAAAGCAGACCAGCAGCCAAAGTCTCTCTCAGTCTTCTCAACCAAAGACAGAAAGTTATTACTGAACATATCGGACATTCTGTGATTAAAACGCCTATAGCGAAAGCTGTTGTCAGCCCACTTAAATGGTGTTCAGTCAGACATCTCTGGAACAAATAATTTATTGAGCGTAAGCATGGCAAGCTGAAGCATACTGTAGCATAGTTAGCATATTCTTGTTGCGGCAGGATTGAGTGAAGCACAGCATGGGTGTCTCGGTTTTTTGTTCCCTGAATGATCTGCTTGCCAGACATTACAGGGAATGAAGCAGACCCTTGCAGGGGATCATAGAGACAGAGCCCACGGGTGGATGCTGGGGAGGAGGTGGGTTTGCAAAACCCCATCGGCAGCAGGAGCAGCAGCAGCAGCAGCAACAGCAAGATATAAGCAGTAGCAGCACAGCAGCAGCAGCGGTAGCGGTAGCATAGCCGGGGAACTGTTTGCTCTTTTGATAATTTAGTTTGTAGCCAGGATGTGCATGAAACCATTGCAGAATGTTAAAAAATCAGGGGTAGAGAGGTAGTTGGATTTGAGATGTACAGAAGCAAATCGTCAGCATATAGTGAGACCTTATGTGTTGTGTCCATCCGGGCGATATCCTCAAAGCCTTTCTCTGAGCGCAGAAAGAGCGCCAGGGGTTCTATAGCAATAGCGAACAAGAGTGGTGACAAGGGGCAGCCTTGACTTGTGCCTCTCTGGAGAGGGGGTCGATAGTGTATCATTCATTTGCACTGAGGCCATAGGAGAAGAATAAAGGAAGACAACGTTTTTCATTGTAGGCTACAGCACAAACTTCAGCTGATGGGGTTGTCAAGGAAATTGCATTGTGTTGAGTTTTTTGACAAGTGCTTCTTAAGTCAAAAAAGAACTTTCAGTCTCAGCTTAATGCCAAGAAGCTTCAGACATGTTTTAAACTACAGAAAAATACTTTGATAAAATTAATTAAATGTTATTTACCAGGGATTTTCTCACATAAAGAAAACATGAAAAAAACATAACAAACAAGCACATAGTTCCTCATTAAGAAATTCTGGATCAGGCCTCATGCTCCACCCACCACCGCTGCTTGTGTTAGCCTTACTGGTGAGAGACCAGAAGATAGATAGTGTCACTAGGACACATAAAGAGACTCAACGACACATGTTTGACTCAGTCTGTTGCACACCAAAACCTGCCACAGGCAGGACTTTAAAAGGGGTCATTGTGGTTATGCCGTCTTGGTACCCCTCACCCACATTTCTGTTGTGTTGTAGGACTAAATCTGCAGCATGGTTGTGCATGTACTTTGATGTTTTGTGGCACACACATTGTGAAACTGATGAAGAGCACATCTGTGTATTTGCATTTGCTGTAATCTGTTTCAGTGCATCGAGCTCTGAGGCCCATGGACACGTTAAAAAGGTAAAAAAAATATTTTTTTTTTGAAGGGGTCTTTAAATAGGTCAGAAATTAGTGGAATTTAAAATGATTGAAACATCTATACTATGCAACTGGAACACTTTATTCCCTGAGGACGATTTTGAAGCTTCAGTGTGGTATCTTAGGTACCAATTAATTATTGCTAGAGGACATACAAAAATTCCTATATTGTAGTAAAATCTTAGTGAGGAACACAGGACCTCTTTCCACAGGCACAGGTGTTAGCATCGATTCTGCCTTGATCTGCACAGTAGGAAAACAATGCCCATGTAAGGAAGCAATCAATGTCTGATTTTTTTTTGTTGTAAAAAAAAAAGCACCGAAACTGCTACTTAGTTTATTTTCTTCTGTTTTGCCAATGTATGCTCTGTTTTTCAAACCATCCTTCTATTCTGTTTTGTTTTTGCTTTATTTGCTTTTAATGGACCAAATAGGTTAAAATAGCATAGGGCAGGCCAGAATTGAGACTGTGATGGATGACAGTACTGGCTAACAGAATCTGACAGCATAACAAATGTTGAAAAAAACAAACAGAAGGGTAGATGGAGAGAGATAAGAAAAATAAGAGCAAAGGAGCAGCAGAAAAGACAGTTTTCTTTTATTTTATCTCTATTTCTCACAGGCCCTGTGGTATCACAGACTGTGAAAGGTTACAGGCAGTCTGGCCCCCTTGAACATGTCAACCCAGGCATTGCAGATTAATGAATGACCCCCAGAGCTGTTGACTTTACCCTGAGCAGCAAGAGATGTGCAGACTCTCTGACAACCCATTTATAACCGTATGAAAACACCCCAGAGGTCCTGGCTCCATGTTGTTGCAACACACTTCCTGGATGTTTGGTGCTGTGGTCAAAAAAAGGAAATGTAGCTACAGGTCACCAGATCAGGAAAAATGGCATTGTTGCCAAGTCCCGTAAAGTTCATGCCATAGAGTGTGCATCTCTCTGTGTTTGTGTGGCCTTTGTGTGTGTGTGTGTGTGCACAGCAGCATTGTGAGTCAGGGCACACTGACGCAGGCTGGGGTGGTGAGTTAGATGTTTGGGAATGCAAAGTGGAGTGGGAAAGAAGGAGGAGTGATGGTGGTGGAAAAGGAAGGCCTCTTGGGCCGTCACCTCACTTCCCTCCATTCCTGCAGTTTACCCAGACCCGCTGAAGAATTATACAAGAATTATTGCACAATTATTGAAATATACTGTTTCAATATGATGTAGATATGTATAGTTCATATATAGTATGTGTACATGTAATGGAAGTTCAGAACTTAAATGTTTTTGGACAAGACACAACTGATGGTGATGAGGTTTTTCTGCCTCATCTCTTGCCATTGTAGCGCAACATGCTATACCACTCCTACAATACCAGGCATCATCAAGAAATTATGTTTAGGATATACAGCTAACTTGGAGCAGTAAATATTTTTAAAGGAAACATGATGATAATTTGATCAAGTTCTATCCACATAAAGAGGGAAGATGCTGGCAACAAGTTAGAAACGGAATAAATGAGTGACATAACAAGTGGGAATACTCCCACACAGGTGCACTGCATGTTGCAATTAAAGGTGTTCAGAAATGGCTGTTTGTCCTGTTTGTCACGCTGAGTTTTCACGAGTTGCCGCACGAGTTTACCCGAATAAGGAAAACGAATTTGGTTGGTCGTTATCGAGCGGGTGGGATATTCAATGTTTGGGGCGAGACCGAGCTCGGTGTGTGTGTGTGTGTCTCAGACGTTTGATTGACGGATGAGGGATCCAATATCAGTGGCTGATGAATCATGTGCAGCGCGACGCATAATTTGTGTGCCTGCATTATCCAATGCGAAAAAGAAATACCACACTTTCATCCCGGATTTACTCGAAAATAGAATTTTGCACAAAGTTTGGGCTCCATCGTCTGATAGATGAGTTATTACACTAATGTTAAGAGACCCACAGTGGGCTCAAATTCAATTTTCTTTTCTGTACACCTTTAAGCAATCAACATCCCATGATACCCTGTGATGGGTATAAACATGCTCAACAGGCCCAGTTGATCCTGATTTTATATCAGGAAGTTCAGAGGAAAAGATGTAAATTACTTTGAAAGAGAATGAGTTGTCAGTGTGCAGAGTGTGGGAGCTTTCGTCACAAAGACAAAGGAGCGACACATTTATATCTATGGGAGATACTTAGGTAAATATTCAGTAAATTGTAGTAGAATGCCTAGGTCAGAGTTCAGTGGTGCATATCCATATACGTAAGCAAGTGTGTACATCAAGATTGCTTGACCCCTCCCCTGCAGTGAGGAGATCTGTTGGCTCTGTTTTGGACATTTTGACAGTTGTTCCTTAGAGGGAGACATCCGTGCAAATCACTACAAAGATGCTCAGAGTGATCACCTTTTTCTCATGATAAATAATTTACTTTTAATTTAATGACAATATTGGCATTAATCGGGCACAAGATTGTTCACCAAAACATCTATAACTAACCCTATCTTTTTATAATGTTATCTCTTGTATCTGTCTTTTTATGTGTTCGTCCATCTTTTCTGAAGAACACTGTACTTAATGAATCTCAGTAGGATTTTGCAAAAAGCTAAGCAAATCCAATTAAACTATTACTGTGCAACACTGTCTGCATTGCCAGGACCATCTCCTATCTTGCACTAAACATAGGTTATGTCTCTGCAGGATGTTGGGAGCTCTGAGGACTGATAATAGAACAGTGGTGGTGCCGGTGGGTTATCAGTGGGGGTCTGAGGTCTTTAAGGGCACGACGTGACTGCGTGTCTGAGGACCTGCAGTGCTGCCTCTTTTAGATAACCTTCTTTATCTGCATCCAGCTCAAAATACCAACATCAAAAGATGCACAGATGGAGGCATGAATGGGTGGATGGAGGACAGATGGATGTGCAGTGTATTTTCATGGTAGGTTGGGCATATTGTTGACTGTTCCGTGCAGATAAATGATGCCATTATTCTCTGTTTTATTCACTCACTTTTATAGAGATACCCATGAGATGATCAACATCAGTAGATGAAAGGCAAAGAGACGAAAATTGATAAAGACTTCATCCTGGTTGTGAGCTGTTGGCAGGAAGAAGGAAGAAAGGGAAATTATCAGTAAGAATCGTGTGGACACGGAAACCTTTGCTCTGTATCTTTCAGTGAGGCTTTTGCAGTCCTTTGTAATATAGTCTCATTTTGCACATTATAAGAAACCTGAAAGATGAGAGTCATATTACTTAGGTTAGAGAAATTATGGTTGAGAAGCTCTATGACCTCACTATATAACCTCATATAATTTAGGACTTTGGTCTGTAGCAAGACACAATGGAAAAGTTCTGTATCTCAAAAAAAAAAGTGCTGGTAAACATGGCACCATATCTGAACTCTTCATCATGGCTCCCTCATCTTGAAAATGTCCCAATCTGTTCTCACATAATCACCACAGAGCATACGACGTCAAGATCTTTACGGCATTATTTATTTTCTTTACGACAGGGGCCTTAGACTCTAAGTAGACTTGAAGACTTTGCTTTGCCAAAATATGTTAAAAATAACTCGGACCTCAGTCATGTAAACAGTCATGCCCGATGTTCTCAGAACTGCTTCGTGATGTCTGGGAAAACTTGTATAAGAATACTTTGTGTGTGTGTGTGTGTGTGTGCTTGTTAGTGTGTATGAGTGTGTGTGAGAACGCAAGATGAATTACTTAGTGCTGAACATGACTTGATCGTGGGCATGGTGCATGTCTGTGCCTGTTCACTTGCATGTGTTTGTGTTTGTGTGCTTTCTTATCATTTCTCCTTCACACCAGAACCATGACTTTTTACAGTATTTGCTAAACACACACACATCAAGGGGCTGACTGACACTCAAAGAAAACACATGCATCCTTTACTTGCAGGAATTATGCACCCTATTTTTGGAAGTTTGTATATCTTGGCTGTGTTTTGTCTGTCTGCTGTTCTATAAGAAAGGGTCAAAGGTACATTTCCCTTGAGATGAGTATTAATGGTCATGCAGCCCAGTCTGTGGTGTTCCACATATGTTCAACCACAACGTTACACCATCTACTACCCCCACTTCAGCTACCAATCTCCATGAGCCCAAAGACCCCCCTTTTGCCCTCGTCCAAGCCCCACACCCTAGGCTCTCCAAAGACATGCGGCAGGAGCCTGAGAAAGAACTAACCCACTGACAGAAACAGACCAGACTCCATCTCCAAATTCCATCAGTACAGATTTAGAATCCCTTTAACCTCTCAAAGTCATGCTCATGTAATTTTTTCTCTCTTTGTATCGTTTTGGTTCTATGTCACAGCGTTTTGTAATAAGTAATGAGGCTATAGGAACAGAGCCTCACAAACATTGGAAAAAAAAACAAAGAAACAAATACATTCAGTTGACTTTTGACTTTGATTGTTCACAGAAAAAGCTCTGTACAGTCTTTGGGCATAATAATAATAAACTTTATTTATAGAGCACTTAGCATAGCTAAGCTAACCAGCTGCTAGTCGTCAAACTAATCTTTTAATTTGAATATAACTTAAGAATCAGTGTTACATGTAAACAACAAGTATTTAAAAACAGTGACCACATGAATATCTCAAACCTTTTCACCGATTCATCATGTTCCTAATCAGAATCAGGCCCCACTACCCATAATTTGAAAATAGCTTATATTTTCATGTTTCTTGTTCTTCTCTCGCTCTTAGGATGCTATTAAAACTTCAAACTCACTAAAGCTAAATAGATCTAAAGTTGGATTATTTTTCTTTTCTGTGCCAGTACAGTATGATTTGTGCTGTTATGTGGCTTATACATTTTTCAGACATCAAACTTTTCCCAGGCAAAACTACTCAAATTATGGCCAGAGGGAAACTCGTTCCTACCGTACATTATAAAGTGCTCAAACAAAGAAATTAAATGGATGAATAACATTTCGGGGAAGAGAGTCATTATAGCAAAATGTTACCAAATAAACACAGTGAAGCCTTTCAGTAATCTGAGCGGGTAAGAGTACGTAGGCATGCTAGTGCGGAGGTATTTTCCCAGCATGTGACCCTGCCATAATGGCTGTGTCAAGTGAATGGTGTATGTTTGTGAATGAATGACTGTGTGAATGGCAATCAGTCACAGCGAGGCTAACAGACTTTCACCAACAGTGGGCTCTGTGGCCAGAGTGACGTGGCGATGCTTCACATAAAGAAAGATTCGATAGAGATCTGCAGAGGTAGTAAAGGCTGCCATGGTGACCGCTCAACCAGCAAGAACAATAAGACAGGCCGGCCATCGGGCACGGCCATCCTAAAGCTCCCTGGCTCCAGAGACAGGCTAGACAAAATAAAGGCTAAAAACACACACTTCACATCTCATTAGACAGCCCCACTGTGACAGCTGACTAGGAATCCACCAAGTAAACCACTCAAAGTGTATATGAATGAATGAAAAACATAAATTAGAATGAAGTTTGCCTGCCAGAGCCCTTTCTGGCGAATTATTATGTCCTGTCAATTAAAGCATAATCCTGTTTTCATTTAGTAAAGAAACTAATTCAACAACTAGAGGATGAAGATACTTCACAGTTTACAAACAATACATATCTTTTTATCAAAAATGATTAACAACTGAAGAGAATATGAAAGAGTTAGGTAAGCATTGACCATGAGAGGTGGAAATGGACCTGTTAGCTTAGTCCACAGGGAAACATTTCACATTCAAGCTGACATTTAATCAATGCAGGCGCAGGCAAACATTATTAGCATCATTATTTCTTAAAAGAATAAATCAATTATCACTGCCCCTGTCTGGTATCAGGTCCCACAGATGCAGGCTCAGCAGCTCTGCCTCACCATCTCCATATCCCGACCAATGAGCCAGGTCTACTTCCATCAGGAGAAGGACGTGGTATAATTGGAGGGCGCCAAAAGTGATGTTCTCGTGTGGCCCCAAATCCCTGGCAGTGCTACATCTGATAGGGAAATGCATCAAAATGCACCAAAAAATGTCTTTCATGTCATTTGGGGAAATGTAAGGTCCCTAGCTAATAAAACAGGCAGGCTTGATGCACAGACAAAGGCCCTTAGGGAATATCAGGAATGCAGTAATATGCTTTTTACTGAGAGACGGCTGCAGGGACATATTCCAGACACAAACACCATCAGTGCAGCGACTGTAGGCAGTAACGTTTCCCATATAGAATTATCAGTCATGGTTCGTCCTGTTTTCAGACTGTACACTTGATATTTCAGAGAGGCTCCGGGCACCTGTGGGGCATATGTGGTTGGAGTTAGTCATTGTCACACATACTCCCTGGCCCGCAGTGCTACGGTCCACCTGTGTTTATAAGTCTAATACATCACAGTCCAGCACGCTGCTGCGATCACAGCAGTCTGCTCCACCTCCCCACCAGCCAACCCCATCATTCCAACATCTGTCGGTCGGCTCCAGTCAGTGTCCTGTGGCAGCTCTGGTGGTGCAAATCGGCCTGAAGGGGTCCAGCAGCGGCACGCTTCAGCGGTGGGAGAGAAAGAGCGGCTGTGATGGTCATGGATTGTCTATTGATGGGGTGTGTGTGCAGTGAACATAGGAGCAGAGAGGGGTGAACAGGGGTTACATGGGGCGAATGTGGTGTGAAAATAAACAAAGTGAACTGCAAACAGTGGAGCCAACAATGGTGTGTCAGATCCAGGTCCTTCTAAGATTTATGTGCCTTCTGTATAAACACTAACGAACTGTCTGCTCTCTGAGATCATCCTTTCCAACGTTTCCAGCCTTTGGATTGTCCCACCGCAAACCCAGAATCTGAACAACATCTCTCCAATACGTTTAGAGTCACACACACATACACACATAACTGCTTCCACTATGACCTCGTCTTGGACCTCTGGACCTTTTTCCCTGGAGCCTAAAGAAAAACAATCAAACCACTAACACAGGAAAATGCACATATGTCTCCAACACATCTGATACTGCAGACTACAGGCCAGCAGCAGTCCTAAGAAACCTTACAGACTCACACTTAACGTGGTCCAAACTTCTAGATATTATTGTTGTTTTAAGCATGAGGTAGCCATCTTATCTTATGCATTTAGGTTTTGTATTTAGCTCTCTGGCACACATATTTCAACTTCACCCTGTTCCTCTGTGACATTCCCCAGCACCATTTGCTTCCACACCTTATCACCCGGCTGAGGTTCTCCTCAAGTCATATCAAGATGGAGAGAAAGAAAACATATCGAAACCCGTATTACCAAAGACTTTATGCTTTGTTAAACTTAATGTTTTCTCTGCAGCTTTCATTCTGGAGGGTTGTTTTCCATGGATGTGGACCAAAAGATAAAGACGTGACCTCTCAGTGGGCCGCCAGTTCAGTTCCACAGGAGCGTCACCATGAAGGCACTTGCTCGCTTGGCATTCTTGCTGCCTTGGAAACTCTCAGAGCAAATATAGACTGACTGTCTAAGAGGGTTGAAAGAGAAACTGTATTTAAAATTAACAAAGCACTATTGTTCAAAATCACATCGGCGGGGCGACCACCTGCAGAGGTTGATTTTCCAAATGCTGTTTGTGTTAGTGAATATCAACTATTAAAATCTGTAATTAGAAGAATTTGTCAATTTGTAAACATAACTTTGTTATTCATTATTTAGTGTAATTGTCACAATGCACTGCAATTTGGCCTCATTAATGAAACACTGACATGAAACAAGAGTCATTAGGAAAACAAGCTGTTGCAAGGCATGTGAGCAACATGTGAACAGCATGTTTCAGATTGTATGTGGTAAGATCATTTGATTTATTTTGCGCAGTGTTGAAAACCAGTGACCGTTGGGTAGTGATGTAATATTTCAAACAGCCTGTAAGTAATATGATTGTGTGGAGGTAAAAGGAGGCCGTTTATGATCACGGATTTAAACAGTGGACCGGTTGTGTGGTGTATCTATGCCACATGTGTGCACACGCACCAGTGAGTCCTCTGCGTGAAAGGCCCATGTGTCTGGGCGTCAGTGACTTAATGACAGCACTTACTGGCCTAATTCACACTCAGGTTCTTGTGCATATTTGAAAAAGAAAACAACATGCGAGGAAATCCTCCAAACAGAGAATTGGTTGTGTCAGTCAGATTGAAGGTGAATGCTTTTAAGATTCATGTTTGACCTTCTTTGATCCTGGGTCTAAATAGAATTATATTTATACTTTTAACTTACAGACATCATTTGGCATGTTTTCACATCTGCTGCCCGAAAAAGGGAAACTTTTCAAAAACGAGATATTTTTCAACCCAAATCCCGAGCTATTTATGTGGTGAACTGCTGCCAGAAATGGTAAACGTAAGGAAAGGAGTGGTTTGGCCTGAGAATCACAGAGAAGAGAGACAGAAAGAGGCAGAGATATGCAGGGGCATGAGGGTGGAGAGAGACTAAAACAGGACAGGGCAGAGCCACGCACATTTCCACTCCCGTGTTTTTATTTGAGCATGTTGTGTCTCACAGGAAATGTCCTTCACTGTTTCCATGAAAACCTTTCTTCTTCTATGGTAAATATCAAGCGGACTATTAATAAGACAAGTCAACAGAACACACTGTGAGGAGATGACTAGAACTATAGTAGTTTTCCTGCTGCTTCTTTTTACTCAGGACAGTCCCTGTAATTTTCTGTTGTCTGCAATTGTTGCTATCATTTATAACAATGCTTGAATAACGCACGCACCTTTAATCACATGTATAGCTTCTCCCTCTGTGACTGGAAACCACCAAATTGTGATTAGATACCTCACACTTGAGTGACGATGTTTTACCATGAAACAACTTGTGCTCATGATTCAGATCCTGTGCTTTACAAACCACTGCCCAGCCAGGCATCTGATTATTAACTGTGGTGAGTTCACACGCACGGCAGCACAATACACGGAAACCCAAGTCTCCTGAGTCTAATGATATCACCTTTGAATGTGACCATCATTGTGGGCTGAATTATTAGGCACTCGCAGGCCCAGTTGCTCTTGTGTAACAGCCTTTCCTGACGCATCAGTGCACAAACATATCAGCAGTTGTCTTCTGTAGATAGAAATTGTGACACTGATATGTCTGGTCATTTCCTTGTCAGTGACTCATCGCTGCACTCCATGCATTATACTTGTGAGGCTGAGAAGCAGTTTGAAATAAAACATAGAGTGGGACCCGTCACTGTCAAGGCAATGGTGGCCTAAGGGAAGCATGCTGTCGGCTGCATGACCTCCTGTGTTTTGCTGTCTCTTGCGTTGTGTTGGTTTAGCAGGGAATCCGAATGGAAGCCCTAAATCCCAGTTAATCTGACACAGCGCTGGGAGAGCTGGGCACTCCATAGCCACGCTATCTGATCATCAGCTTTGTACCGGCAGCCCCACTGAGATACAAACATCCTGTTTGGAGAGGGAGTGGGAGAAAGAGAGAGGGAGAGAGAAAGAGAGAGAAAAATACCAGTCTAAATCGTCTTGAAATGCCTGTGCAAATGTGCACTGGAAGTCTCACAAGTTCTGTGTTAGCCACAGTGGTGTTCACATTTGTTTACTCATTGTTCTTTAACGTTACATAGATTTCAATTCAGAAAAGTGTGGAGAGTGAGTCATATTAGTATGCAAACAGAAACCCAAGAGCAAAAAAGAGCAGCCAGCAGACTGAAAATTAGCCCAATTATGACTCCACAGCACTGCCAGTAATCTCTTGTCCCATCTGTGCCAGACAGGCACAAAACATATACACCAAATATGGAGCTGCCAGAGGAAATGTCTCAGGATAATGTACTATGCGGTTGAACACAATAGTTTGGGCACTTCTTGTGCTGAACTTTGCAAAATCTTTGAATGGATGTAGAAAAAAATCTTGTTGCCATTTTGAAGTTTTCACAGAGCAGCATTGCCCCCTTGTGGAATGGTATTCATAGTGATACAAGATAATAAACATAGTTCAACTCAGAGTGAATAAAAAGTGACATGTAAAAAAAAAAGGGTTAGGGCAACAGATTTGCAATTCATATAAACCACAATTGGTTGAAAGAGTGTGAGCATAAATCACCACCAAGCATTGCTGCTTCCGAAAATAACAGAGGAAATCTGAAACAATATAACCTGAGGAATGTGTGCAAGTCACATGGCTTTAAATAAGGATGTGGAGGCTCTTTAGCATTTTTGTCAAAGCCACAGATCCAGAGACTGTAAATGTGGCAGCGCTATTATGTGTTAAACATGTGCTTCCGTATGACATTCAGTGCCCACAAGGTGCAGGATGGCTGACTCACCCCAGTCACTCTGAATGTCTCTGTAGCACTGAGTGCACTGCTTTTCTTATTTTAATATCCATAATTCCATCAATTTTGAACATTTTAAACATTATAAAAAACTTTCTACTCATAGAAGAGCACAAACACGTATTCTGATCACGAAGAGGAACCAAAGACACAGGTTTGAAAGTTCATGCTACTTTTTATAGCCGGAGTGTAATTCTTGTCATTATGGGGGATGAGGTGGTCTACACAGTAATTAGTGTGTTTGGTGTGGGAAAATGAAAGAGAAAGTAGGCCTATGGCACAGCCAAACACTGAAAATGCAAATGTCATTCCTACTCCCCCACCTCCAATTTTTTCCAGTTATTCAGTCAAGTAATGGACAACAATATTTGATTCATTTTTGATTGAACATGTTGAAATTACGAAATTACTGCATTTTATTCAACAGCTTGTCAAACGTTTGTTCAAAACTTGGCAGTCACAGTGACACAGCATACAGGTAGATTTGTACCACTACACATATCACATAACTATGTTGATGATTCATTATGTGTATTAGATGATATCAGATGGTGGCATTAATAGTCATTCTTTCTTGTGACATATGGGTGACATCTCAGTTTGTGGCAGATGCCAGTGTGACCACTCAGTGGTTGTTATGGTGACTCATACACACATATTTTACTGGAATCTGGACATCAGCCAGGGATGGAAAAGGTCAACAGTTAGTCTGGCTGGTTCACACTGAGCAAGAAAGACGGAAAGATGCAGAGTCTTCAGAAACTCCTCATGGTTGCTAGAGTTAATCTGTTTTTTTGTTTTTTGTTTTACACTTAATCAACATTCACACTTTAGTAGCCATCCTAACCCACCACTGCTCACCACAACATCACCACCATCACACACAAATAACCAATCTCACTGCATAGCTATTATATTGTGGTTGGTATGTTTTTATGTTGGTTTGTTTTTGTGTGCTCTGGAACAAAACCTGAGGTCTCATGGGCTGAGGTCTGACTGCTTCCCAAAAGGATCTAGCCAGGAAATCTGAGAAAAGTAGGTTTACCGAGTCTCTCGGCAATCAGGCTGAACTTTCTGTTAGTCCTCAGGTGTCCATCCTCCTTTCAGGCAGAGAAATGACAACAGAATGAAGAGCAGTATGACTGTTTAAATGACTCACAGTAGTTTGTATTGTCCTTTGTGTATTTTGCATTCCTTTGATTCTGCTCTCTATTTGCAAAAAAAAGTCCTTGAGGCACTGGAATGTAACTATCAGTGAGTCTAGGTCATACACAACAGGCTGAATAATGCAGTCAGTCATGATATGTGTTATTTATGGGGTTTCACATAATGCTCATGCAAAAGAAAAAAAAAGAGGAGTAGGAAGAAGGAGAAATGGGGAGATCGGGGATGGTTGTAACATGGGTCAGTTGAAACACTTCCAATTTCTCCAATCATCTGATTCACTTTGTATATGCTCTGTTTAGTCCTTTGAAGTAGCACCCTGTAGCAGACATAGCTTTTAGAAGGAAAAAACAAATTTTGTGGTAAGAAAGTGTTTTTGTTTGTTTCACTTATTTTTGTGACAGCATTGCAAATCACGTTTATTGTAAGTCTATGTCGATATCTTTCATGCAACTTGTTAGTGCTAATGTTTTAGTCATTCGCTGTAAGGTAAGTTAGTTCATGACTACAAGGGTCGGGGTTAGTTGTAACAAAAAGAGTCTGGGTAAGTTGTAACAACAAAAAAATGAAAAATGTTAAAGCAGAAGTAAGCGGAATGTTTGTGTTAATATAAGACTTACGTAAATAGTTATATCTTCCGACAGCAATCACTTACAGAGTGTTTGGTCCGAAACACGGGTCTGTCAGTCACTCTGCTCTGCTGTAAGCCGAGGAGAAAACTTTCCTTGTATCCTACAACCTTTATCCAATGAGGAGAGAGAACGGCATGAAGGGCTGTGTGTGCAGCCAAGGGATGCGCGTGAATGTGGTGACGTAGGGACGAGGACCAATAGATCCATGACGAGGGCAGGGACTGCTAACTCCATCGGCTGACAAGAAGTTAGCCAAAACGACCGGATCGCTTACTTCTGCTTTAACCTAATTCAACCAATATTTTAATTGCATTTTCTTTGAATGTCAGTATGCCCAGGTCTTGAAAAAGAATACGAAAGGGTTAGGGTTAAGGTTAGGATTAGACTAGCTATGGCTGACAGACACACATTTTGTCAAAATCCTAATTTTATAGTGTTACATCTCACCCCAGGGTACTTTGCAACTAACCTGGACTATGGGGTGAATTGTAACATTTCACTCCTTATGTTTGTGGCTAAACTACGCATTTTCTGTTTGTGTTGCAGAGTTACCAGCTACACCACTTAATAGCAGACACATGTGTCTCATATTTTAAACACACTGGCTTAATGAGCTCCAAGATACAGACAGAAGTGCCATCCCCCGGTCTCCCCTATGTGAGGGGGGCATTTAGAGCTATAACATATATGGCAACCACAATTGCTGCCATAAGTATTGTCACTCTACGGCTGCTTCAAATCTGCTTTTCATCACTGGGAGTACAGGTGCTGCTCCCTGCCACAACACGTGTAATGGGTTGTTGGTCTTGTGCCCAGTGTCCAGTTTTTCTCCATTATTACTACATCCAGATCATGTTTATACTGCTCCCTGTGGACTGAAATCTTCACTGCACTCCCATTACAGGAAATGAACAATGGTTTTGACCAGCGAGAGATCACTGACTGGACTGTCGTGATTTGTTTCCATACAGAAACTATTTCCTGTAACTCAACAGGTTTGAAATGTGTTTTAACAAACCCTACACTTTACAGTTGGCTTCTCTGTGTTTTTCTCAGTATACTGTCAGTATTAATATTCAGCATCCCATAGAGCCCCCTGTGATCTGTTATTGCACATACTGGAATATCACTTTCATGTTCATAACAAGGCCAACTCCCAGAGTACCGGTATTCATACAGCTACTCTCTGCTGTGTGTGTGTTTGGAAACTTCCTTCCAAAATCTTCTCTGGCATCCTGACATCGTTAGAAAGTTCCTGTTTTCTAAAACGTACTCCATAGATATTTTATTGACTACATATTCCCTTTTTTCAGGGTTCCTGTTTTGTGAGTGAGTGAGTGAGTGAGTGAGTGAGTGAGTGAGTGAGTGAGTGAGTGAGTGAGTGAGTGAGTGAGTGAGTGAGTGAGTGAGTGAGTGAGTGAGTGAGTGAGTGGGAAAAAAGAAGAAAAAGACATCTAGTGTAGGTGAATTGGAAATTCAGGAAAATGAAGACAAGAAAAATGGCTCTGAGCCAGGATTGCTGAGAGCAGCGATAAGATTTGAGGTGAAAGGTAAGGAAAGCTGCTTCGCTTAAGCTGACAAAAATCAGGGCAGATAAAAAAAAACATGAGCGAAAGTAAGGAAGATGACCAATTGGTAAAGTCAAAGTGTCCAGGGTTGTAAGAATTGTGGAAAAGACGTTCAATGAATTAAGGGGAGTGATTTCTAGGATTCTCCTGTGTAACTAGTGGAGAATTTAGCTAAGAGGGTAAGGGAAAGTACAGTGAAAGTATGAAGAGAATGGTTAAGTAAAAAAGGGGACTTGATAGATCTTGATACGGTTTGAAAAGAGTAAACTGCAAAAGTGGATGTAATTTGGATTTAGTGTAAGAAAACATTTTCCATAATCTATGAGGTTTTTTAAGTCTTAGTAGTTTGGGCATGTAGCCAAAGTGAGTCCAGATAGTCGGGGTCTGTTGGTGATCACCTTGCTTCTTAATTGTTACACACTGCTGTTTTTAAGCAGCAGCACATGGACCCCATCCCCAGGTGTGTCAACAGGGGCAAACAAAAGCCAACACTGAAGGACCCCTCGCCTCCACCTCCAGTTCTGGGATCAGAGGAGGGTTATACCCAAAGGAACATGAGAAGCAGAACCAGGTAAGGTGTAGTGCATACATTTAGCACAAATTATGGAGGAATGTTGTTTTACACTGCCACTGGACTACCACTGTCCTAAAGTTTCTTATGACCTTCTTTAAAATTGGCAAACCCCAGAAAATGATTTACAACTGCTTGTTGGAGGGTGACTGACCTCAGCAGATCCATGTGGATGCTGATTTAGTAGATGATGAACCCTAGGAGAGATGGTGTGTGCATCTCACACTTTTCAGCTTTGATAAAAACATGGTTCTTCAGCAGGTACTGCTGTACGCAGCCGACTGTTTGATTTTAAGTTGACTTTTATGTCAACACTGCTACTTTTAAACACGTGGGTGTGACTGAAGTTGATGGCTATGTTGGTCTGGTGTTTTGTCTTTGGTGTTCACCTGATTTTTTGTGTCCATAAGCAGGAGCTTACAAACTATAGAATGTATTCACCTCAAACTATGATCTGGCATGTTTAAAATAGCCATGTGTGTGGGTGTGTAAATGGGTTAGGGTTTTATTGTTACTGGCAAATAACAACTCTAAAGTCATATTAAAGTATTCCCTCCTATAGTTACCCAGCAGTGAGGATCTGGTTTTGTTATCTTTCAGTGCAGGAACTTTTTGAGTTTGATTTAAAATGTCAAAGCAAAAATCTTGGATTGAATAAATTCTAAAGATTATTTTATATCATCAGCATTTTTACACTTTCAGTGTCTAGGGAAGGCTCAGGAGATAGAGCGGGTCATTCAAAACTTAGAGGGTCAGTGTTTCAATCCCACGTCCCTATAAAGCTGTTCGTTGGCAAGGTACTGAACCCCATGTTGCCGCTGTGTGAGTGAATGGGTGAATGGCAAGTAAAGTGCTTCACAGTCAGTAAAACTAGAAAAGCAATATATGCCTGCAAATAAAATAAAGAGTGCTTGGACACATGTCCATAATCCGGCATCAAAAGAAATAGTAGTAGGCCTCCTTACACCTTTCTTTTTTTTTTTTTTTTTAAAAAAGAAAGAAATAATTTACTTCATAGGTGAACCACCACCTTTCACTTTGGCAAGTCAGTGTAAATGTATCATTTGGTCACACAAAGTTACAGTGCAGGTCACCATTAGTGCCACTTATATTATTAGATTATATGTTATCATTATTAGAATTAGTATTATATATAAATGTATATTGGTTATCAAACAGTCTGTTAATTGCATTCATAATCTGAGATTATTTTGATTAGGTACCTAACCCTTTTTTTATACAGTTTTCCTTTATGTTTTGGTCATGCCCACGTCCTATGATTTTATTGTGACTCTTCACTTATTAATATCAAACCTGAGACAGATTACCTGAGTCATCATGACCTCCCTTCACTACACGTGACATAGGCTACAGTATTTCAATGACAGCAAACAAAATGTATCTAAAGTAAGCCTCTCCTATCACTTGAGCAGCTGAGGACAGAGTCCTATATCTTTATCTGCTGTGACCATGTCCTACCCCCTCCCTCGTTCATATGTTTAACACATGCTGCTTCCACATATGTAACCATGGACATATAACTGGATCAGAAACATCATTTTAGTGATGCATTCAGTGCCAACCTGTTGTTTAAATATAACAAAGGGATCACACGGGTGTCAGAGGACAATATTTATAAAATTAAAATAATAATAATTTTAAAAAGCTGCTGTTGCATTTTAAATATATTTTATACGAGTTTCTGTTTTTGTTTTTATATATAGTTTTATATTTCACAAATGTAGTGACTTGGCCTATTTAGAGCAGAGTTCTTCAAACGATACCGAAAGTGTGAGGTATCTTTAAATCACTTATTCCTAACTAAGAAGATACTCTCAAATGACAGCAGTGAAATGAGACTAAAATAACTAAATTACTTGGAAACAGTCAATCTAACTCTGCACCTAAGAGTGGCTCGGTCGCTGTTGCTGAATCGTTGAGGCAATAAACGGAGCTGTACAGAAGAGTAGACCTACAACATCCGGGCAATAGGCAGCTTGCGCAGAAACGGAATGGCGGAGGTAAGTGAGCGAAAACGAGGAATGCAATGAACCAAAATGATAGAGAAACTGGACCGAATGAGAGACTCGTGTCACTCCGTACGGTTCACACGACTGTCGACGGTTTCACCGGCCAGTGAGGGTCGGCTGAAAGAGAGCTACGGGGGCATTTATAGTGGGAAGCAGGGGAAGAAATGGAGAACCTCTCCAGCGTATCGCCTCTCTCCGCGTTCTTGGCTTTAAAGAGCCATTCCCCTCTGCCTTGATAGTAAAGCCGCAGAAAACAATAGCGAGCCCGGCGGGGTCGAACACGGTGGTGCTGAACTATTTTCAGGTGCGCCCCCGCCGACACGGTGGGGGGGGAGTTAAAAAGTTGGGAGAGATGTCACGAATCGGCGGCGGCAAACTCCGACCGTGTGTTTCGGAAATATTGAGAACTAGTTATTTCCTTGTGGCACTCGTAGTGAGCTGGGGAGAGAGGAAGAGACGTTCAGCACCAAGTCACAGGAAAGCGCCCCTGGTCAAACAGATCGCGCGCCGGATGGGTCGGGAGAGGCACCAGAACATTTATGCTCACCGGACTTTTTATTTTTATTTTTTAGAACTTCTTTGCCCAGAGACAGAGTGTAATTGCTGTCAGTCCTGGTACTTTCTGTGAGCTAGGGCGGGATTGTTTAGATCATCACACGGCCTATAGCACTCAAAAGTTTTTTCACTTCTGTATTAAACTATTTTGTGGCCTAAATCTGGCTGTTTTCACACAAAGCCCATGTCTTGTTATGTCTACATAGGGAAAGAAGTTGATGTAACATAATGTTGTGCTGACACTGCACAAGAAAGCTCCTAATCAACCTAAGAGGAACAGAAATCACATCATAATCAAACATTAGACCTGGCTGTGTGTAAAAAAAAAACCTTCTGATGTAGAATTAAAAAAGGTTTCCTTGATGTTGCCATTGCCGCAAACTGTGGCCTCTCATGATGCATTCAGTGACACTTTGGTCCCAGCTGCGGACTCTCAGAGGGGAAGAGTCAAGGAGTCAGCTGCCCTATAATGGGATGAAGCAGGATCAGCTACTATTTGATCCCATGTTGTTTGTGTGTACATGTGTGTGCACGTGCACCGCAGGCACACACAGAGGAATGTGGTGCCTTCTTGTGATGTAGGCTGCTCACGTGCTGTTTTACATGCTTTTGAATGCTCAACCCTGATGTGTGTTTGTATGTGTGTTTTGTAGGTGGATAAAAAGCCTCTGAAGATAAGAGTAGAGGTTGTGGCCTAGTGGAGAGCGGATGAGGTACAGCAATGAAGGCGCTCAGTGGGAGAAGCAGACGTCTTAGCAGGCCTTAGAGGAGGAGAAGTCTCCTTGCCCCATGAAGATGGCAACGCAATCCCACACTGTACGGTCAAGTTGAGCATCTGTATGCATCATAGCTAGTTGTAGTTTGAAATCCACAGTCTCTTGAACGGATTTTTTTCATATGAATATGAAAACAATAACTGATTCACTTACATTACCCATTATCTCAGTTATTTGCTGAAGATGAAGATAACAACTTAATCATACAGTCTGAGCGGACATATCCACTTAGATTTACATTATTTAACTACTGAATGTCATAATTGATTATAGTGCTGTAAGAGTTTCTCTTACATCGTATAAAATTAGGTTTACAAAATATTTGTATTAAATTTGCAGACAATATATACAAACAGCACAGCTTTCAATGAGGCAGTCAGAGATCCAAACTTACTGTTCAGGTTATGTAACTGGATGCATTATTTCGGCACAGACAGTGTTCTCTAAGCAGATACAAATACAGATAGAATTTTCATTTTCACAATCACTTTTTCTGGAAGATATATACAATACTTGGAGGTACAATGCTACACCACAGCCTTTTGTCCCATATCCCATAACTACTTCATAATATGTCTAGTATGCAGCAGTGAGAAATCTATGCTGTGAGCTATGAGCTCATTGTTACTCTCAGTGCTCATTGTTAGAGAATATAATACAAAGTAAAATGTAATGGCTTAATATCGCATGTTCAGACTATGGTCCTTTTTCCTGAGTTGCACTGATCAGAACAAACATCCTTTTGAAAACTGAATTCATATAACTGTATATTTTCATATCTGCTTCAACCTGAGGCCTTTTCTAGAGGGGGCTTTAACTAAATTATCTGCACAGCTTTGATTAGTTAATCCCCCCAAATATGGAGCACCAACTGACCTGTTCTCTTACAGCAGACCAGGTGGCCAAATAACTCCATAAGCAAGGAGTGTCCTTGACATAACAGAAGTGACAGATATCTAGAGGTCATTTTCAAGAAACGTGGGAGTACTTCACATACTTCTGTGGTTTCCTTCCTTCTTTTCCCCTCAATCATCCGTCTCCACCTGTCGCCGTCTTCCTCTGTTTGCAGGCCAGTGAGCTTCCTTTGGAGGAGCTGCTGGCTCTGTATGGCTACACAGTGTCAGATCCAGAGAAAGAGACCTGTCACATGGCTGCCAGCCTGCCAGGCATGACACTGGACAAGGTGAGACACAACCCAAGTCATACCGACACATGTATGAGTCCTCATATACTTATTTTCATGTACACGTATTCTGACCATCAACACTAAAATAAAGTACAGCAGATTGAAGTATCAATGGGTTCATGGATGGATTAACAATTGCTGCCCTGCTCCGTTTAGGATCAGATAACTGAGGATCTCTTTCCTGGGGAGGAGGAAGAAGAATCATCAGCTGATGATCTCACCCCCTCAGTCACCTCAAACACCTCAGATCTGCTCCGCCGTCTCCAAGGTAACATACACACAAAGACGTACATCTACACATGAATGTATAACGTTTAAACATCATCTCAGTTCAGTCATCCCAGCAGACAGAAAAGTTTGGTTCAAGTGGAACAGCTTAAGGCCCACGATTACACTCAGGGGCTTTTTTCTGATGAAACTTTGCAGAGTCGTAATGAAAGAAGGGACATTCCTCCGACCTCTGTTTGTGGTGGAATATTTTCTCCTAGTTCAATTTGAAAGCATTGCTTTTGCTGAGACTGCAGCTTGTTACTCATAACTTTGTGCTCTCTTTTAATGACATGACATGCCAGGGTTTATTATGTCAGGGTGCTTCATGAAACCTTTGATTTGTTTCTGTATAAGTTCATGAGACATTCCTGGTATCTGTGTGCTAGCTCTGTGTGTCTCCTGTCCATAAGACTGAATTACGTGGCATATTATAAGGCAACCTGGTAGTGATTTTATTTGAAATAAATGACAGTATGGTGCTGAGTCCACAGACTGGCCTGAAAAGCCTGAAAGGTATATGGCATTCATGTAGCTTTTTCGATTCAATAACAAACCAAAGAATAAAACAGTTCAGAATTTTCAGAAATGTTACAGTGATCTGTCAGCAGGAACATATGGTTTTAAGCACATTGTGGCTCTGTTTTGAAATGTGCTATACAAATAAAAAATATTATAAAGATAGTATCAAGCCTTTTGACTGAATCTCAACATGTAACACCTGAACAGTCTGTGGAATAATCGTCTGTTCCTCTTCTCTGTTGTTTTGTTTCTTTAAGGTGGACACAAAGACACATTAGTCAGCTCATCAGATGAGGACTCTGACAGTGCCTCTATTCCCTCCAATGAAGAGCACAAGGTAGCAACTGAGGACAATAACGCACATCTTATGGTGACTCAGTTGAGTCTGAGTCAGTTTAAATAAAAGAGACACAAAGCACACTGTACAGTATGATCCGTTACACAACACATCAGAAAACCAAATATCAAAAACAATCATAGTACTAAGATAATGGATATCTCTTGTATTTGATCTAATAAGAACTGAAAGTCTTGACAACCTCAAAAGCTGTACACACACCTGCTTTTTTTGCTGTGCTATACCTGTATAAGCCTCATGCATAGATATATCATAGCTGCGGGATTTATCTAATATGAATATAATTCCTGGGGTCACTCTGCTGGATCAGCTGAACCTAAATCCAAACTAAGCCGCAGGACATAGTATCTGATTTGATAACAGAACCACCAAAGCCACATGCAAGCCACTGATTTACTGGTTTTGATGTGCCAGCAAAAAATCCAGCACTTAGAAATGTTTTCATTTTTACAAGCTAGAGGAAAGACCACTGGGGATACCTCAACCACACAGCACAGATTTCAGCTGTTATTAGCTTATATGACACATTTGAGAACCGACTGTCTTTGATTTCCCTCTCAGGAGATCATGGTTGGCTCTATGTACCAGGCGAAAATCCCTCCGCTCAGTCCGTATGCCCACCAAGAGAGAGGTATAGAAACTTTGCATCTTGATTAAGTCATTTGGGTTGATTCAAGCTCACGTTTTGCCAAATAATAATTTCTTGTTTTCTCTCTTTTAAAAAAAAAATCTTCCTCCTGCTTCCTCCCATCTCTGTGTCAACTTCTTCTGCCTTGTCCGCTACATCTCCTCACTCTGCTGCGCTCTAGCCTACAGCAGTGAGGACCAGTTGCTGTGGACGCCAGGTGTGCTGCCGGTAAATGAAGTGGAGGAGTTTTTGCTGAATACACAGAGACCACGTGGCCAGGAGGGGGCAGCATGCACACTGATGCAGGGCAACACTGTCCGAGACAATGAGCAGGTACAGTAACTTGGCTCTGCATCCCAGATGACACTGTCAACTATGTTAGGTGTTATCTATTTCCAAATGATTTGCTCATCCTTTTTTCTTTTGACTCTCAGGCACTGTACGAACTGATAAAATGTAACTTCAATGCAGAAGAGGCACTGAGACGACTACGCTTCAATGTGAAGGTGTTCAGTGGTATGAACCTTTTCTGTTGTCCTACTTTTTCCAACTTTTCTGTTTGTTGGGGGTGTATGGTTTTGATTTGGGTGGCATTTGGTAGAGAGTGTATTGTATGTCAAAACATCAGCTGCTGACGGATGCCAAAATGGTTACCTTAAGCTCATGATTTCTTCAGTTCTACAAAACTGTTGCGTTCAGCTGAGTCACTGTGTTTAAAAAGCAGCATCTGAGCCTTTAAATTCTCAGTTCTCTGACTGCAAAGTCAACACAAGTGATGGCAAAGGAATTGTTCAAAACTATGCCGCACGCACCTGTGCAGCTTTTTGACAAAATCAGAGACGCTGTCATCTGCTTTATCCATCTGCAAAGACTGTTTGCATAACATATGTCACCCTTTTTGATGCTGCTGATGCAAACATTGAGGTTTTCTGCAAACGTGTTACAAAGACCCTGAAAATGAACCATATACGAAAACTATTGGCTTTGTTGGGATTTGAGCAGATGGGGCCCAGATAGTCTGGAAACAAGTGGGACTATGGCTGCTCAACAAGCAGGTGTTTCTTAAGGTGAATCCAGTGAGCACCAGTGTTGAGAGTAACCCATTACTAAGTAAATCATCACTGTAATCACACTACTTTTAGCAGTAATTAATACTGAGACTAATTACTATTTCAAATTATGTAACATAATTGCAGTTATTGTCATTTAAATGGGCTAGTTACTCTTTACTTTATGTGAATATAGTCGAATACTTCGGAAGATTATACAGAGTTTGTGTGATTATTAGTGACTTGGTGAGCATGGTCACAACACTGCCATCTCCTACAATGGTGGACCATTCAGGTCTGAGGTTACTGTTGTGGAAATATAGGTGTTATGTTCCTTCTTTGAGACAAAGCACAAAACAACAGTGGTGAGCTGTCGACTGTGTGCAGCTGTGAAAAGGCCTGTTGAGGCTCTAGTAAAATATAAATATCACATTTTCTATTGTGTTTTATTGTTTCACTGATAATGGACCAAATGACAGATCCACTTCGACAGTAGCCTTGTCCTACACTGTGCCACAGGAACACCACAATAACAGCCCATGTTTAAATTAATAATGGAAGAAAAAAATAATGTGAACGTTACTGTCACATAATTTACTTAAATTTTGAGAGAAGTAACTGTTACACATTAATGATTTTCAGTAACTTGCCCATCGCTGGTGAACATATGGCCTGATGCACACTCAGAAGTTGATGCATTCATCCCTGCAAAATCATTTTCCAGTAGAGAATACTGTAAAGGTTAACTGTGTGTGATGCCCTCTCAGTGCAACATCAGCTACTGACTTGCAGGGTTGGGAATCTTTTACTATCTCACGATTCGATTCGATTCAAATTTTTTGGGGCTACGATTCAATTCAAAATCGATTTTCGATTCAAAACGATTTGATTCATAATGATTTCTGCTTCAGTCTATCGGTGTGCAAAGGATCCTACATATTGCTTAAAGCAGAAGTAAGTGATATATTTGTGTTAATATAAGTCTTAAATAGTTATATCTTCCGACAGCAATCACTTACATAGAGTGTTTGGACCGAAACACGGGTCTGTCAGTCACTCTGCTGTGCTCTGTATCAGTTTGATCTGGTACGAGTTCACAGGTCGGAAGTTACGAGTGGCCGTTATAGTGACTTTCACTGGTAAAACAGGTCGGAAAAACATGAGTGGGTTGCCTGAAATGCTACAAAGTCGTAAGCTGTGACTTGAAGCTGTAATTTACGATTTCAAAAGCCTGCCAGGAACGCAGCATTAGCGAAAACGACCGGATCGCTTACTTCTGCTTTAAGTAACAAAATTAAAAGTGCCTCTTTATTTTAAAAAAATTGTGCAGTTAAACATGCTGCCTTTTAAATTCTAAGAAAATGGAGGCCGACAGTCAGCAGATTTGTTTCATATTTTCATTTTTTAAAATCGATTTTGGGACATTTTATATCGATTCTGAATCGTAATAAATGAGAATTGCGATTCTTATGTGAAATCCAGTTTAAGTCCAAGGCCATCACCGTAGTGTGTTATGTAGAAAAACTGCCTGCTGCTGGGGCACACTACCTTTTTCCCACATTTTGTCTGTGGGAGCTGTGGTTTCTCTGTCGACTCAAGACCAAATATAAGTGAATGCAAGACATTTAGTGTCAGTTTCACAGCAGCAGCTTGGCTTCGATCACCTGTGGCACAAAACTCAAATGGCCCTTTTTTTAAAAAACAAATATTACTCTACTATGTGTAACACTATAATCCCACTGGTGCTCTTTGCTCTCTTTAGACGAGCTGTGTGCCTGGAGTGAAGAGGAATGTAGGAACTTTGAGCACGGCTATCGGGTTTATGGAAAAAACTTCCACCTCATTCAGGCTAATAAGGTGAGTACCCAGGAGATGAGAAGTTGTCCAAACCTGCACCTGCACCTACATTCTACGTCCGAAAAAAAACAAACAACCCTTTCCACTTCCTCAGGTACGAACGCGCTCTGTGGGCGAATGCGTGGAGTATTACTACATGTGGAAGAAGTCTGACCGTCACGAGTACTTTACCCAGCAGACCACCAGGCTCAGCCGCAAGAAATACAGCCTGCAATCAGGGAGCATGTGAGTACTGTGGAGTCACTAATTAACAGTCACGCTCTTGATTGAATCGTTTGATCTATATGGAATATGAAAAACATGCACAAACAATCTGTGACTTGCACTGGTCAACGTAATGTCATGCTATGCTCCATGTTAAATTCCCTGCAGTGTGACAACTGATGGGGTGTTAAGAGGGTAGTTTCTCTCGCCATCTGGGAAAATATCTTCGACTCATAGATAGAACTAATGGAAAATCACACACTTGTGTAATTTCTGCTTTTCCCTTAGAATAAAAAAAATCACTGAAAGACAAAAAAGCAAGTAATAAGTTGTGAGCCATCATTGAGGCCATAAATGAAGTCTATTTCTTGGGACTCAGAATGAGCTTGGATTCTGTTAGTGTTAATATATTTCTTCTTTGTGCTTGTTTCATCTTCCCATTAAATCTTTAGTGTAGCAGACCTATTCTGAGTACCTGTATCATCAGGGCTTTCTTAATCTATTTATTAATTAATGTATTGTACTGTAGCTCCACACAACAAAAGCAATCCAGACAGTAATCCACCTGGTATATATCATAATTTAAAATGCCCTCCTTTGTCTGGTTTACTTTCTGTAAGTAAATGTTATTGTGAACCAAGAGGTAAATCCTCACCCAAATTACAAAATAACATTGTGCATGCACTGACGATCCTACCTGTGATAACTATGTGCACAGCTTTAGAGTAACAGGACCACTGTGTCTCAAAGAAAAGGTCTGGCTGATTTAGCTGTAAATGTCATCTTTTAATTATTTGAGCATCAAAAATGAGTTACTTTTCTCTGGGTTGGCAGCACAAATTTGTGAGGTGGATTAGATCAAGCATGCAAACTGATAAAAAAAAGAAATTAAGTGCATAAAAGGACTTATTATTCTTGTTTCTTTGGATTTTGTGCTGATAAGTTCTCAATGTCTTGTTCTTGGTGTTCTTTTTAATGTTTATATTAACATGTTTTATTATGACAGGGTGTGTTGATAGCCATAAAGTTGAGCCATCCACTGCACCAGCCTTTAATCGTTGACACATTCCTTCCTGTGCTGACATTGGTTTTGTTTTGTTTTTTCAGGGAGTATGGAGACCATGATGGTGAGGTCGGGGAGCTGGAAGGAAGAAACAATGCATCAGGCTTGTTGTCTCACAGCTCTGTGAGTCCTGGGCAGCTGGAGTCTCCATTACCTCCACAGTCAAAATTGGACCTGGACAAACGAGGTAACTCTCTTTCTGTTGCGTGATAGGATCAAACCTTGGAATCCATAGCCAGTTTTCACTCTTCTCAGTATTAAATTGAGTTCATGCCACAGTACAGTAAATTTGCCATCTTAAAAATGACCTGTCCTAAACATAATCATAAACAATGACCCGAGGATCACAGCAAAGACAAAGCTAATTGGAAAAGACACACACTTGGACTAAAAGCTACAAAAAAAATCTCCACTTCTTTTATCAGAGTTTCATTTGAAGTAAAGCTGGTCTACCATGAATATAATATGTGATAAACAGTCCCACACACAGTGTGCCTGAAGGACAGAGTTTCTGTACCTACACCCATTTTTCTATATAACTGTTTCCATGACATGTCATATGCATTCTCCAGATCATTATTTTTCAGTGCCCATCATGTTATATTTGCAGTCCTGTGGATTTTATTTTTATTTCTTATGTTGATGACATGGTGTAGGTTTTGTGATCACATTTTCATTATCTTCTTACGTTCTTATTTTCAATGTTCTTACGTTATGAATCATTTTATGTCTCCCTGTCTTTGTTTTCCCCATTACCCCATTGTTTGCTTGCTTCTTGTGTGTTTTGTGTTGTTGTGCTGTGCATGCATGTATGCATATCCGTGCGTGTGTGTTTATGCTGTGCATGTTGACTTGGTGCTCCAGAGGAGGAGGGCCGTCCCCGGCGCAGACGAACTCCCCGCTTTCACTTAAAGCCATGAACTCATCCACACAGGCCACAGAAAGCAGGCAGGGCCTGCAGGTAAAGAAAACAGGAAGCTTGAGAGAGACGAGAAATGATGTTGTGATGGGAATTACATGTTACTCATTTACATGTGGTGGTGTACAGTCAAGTTCTAATCAAAACCAAAAGTAACAGGACTGATAGAGACATTCATGAACCATCCTCTGGCTATGCAGAAGATGCCACATTTGTTTATGGATAGTGTCAGATTAAGTTATTGAAGAATTATTCAACCCTTGCCCTCTTGGCTTTGTGTTTTTAAAAGCAGAAGCAAAACATGCACATTGATTCAAGTGGTTTTCTTGCGGTTGGTGAGAAAGGGCAGCTCATACGGCCTCAAGCAAATACAACAATTGTAATATCCCACAGCACCCAGAGGCACTTAAATCATGTACTGTACATTTGATATGTAGACATCCCATAAATCTGTACATGAAACATGCAGCATCAGAACATTATTAAGGTTTAAAATGAAGCTGTAATAGTATATATAACTGCAGTTTCAGCCATTTTATTAACCATACTGTGAATGCTTGTATATCCATTCAGATGGTGAGCTGGTGATGGGACTGTCAGAGCTGTGTGGAGATGGATGTCCTCAGCAGATGTTTGGCTGTCCCTTTTCTCTGCCGCCCATGGACGACTTGCGGGATCCTGGTTCAGATCGTTGTTGTCCCTCCGCTGTGGTCCAGCTCCAGTCCCAGCCCTCTGCCTTGAGCACCCAGTGGACATGTGGGAGCCCTCCGTCCTGCAATGACGACCACTGCCTCCCAGGACCCTGCTTCTTCCAGCTACACATGCGAGGTGGACCTTTTGATTCTGAGGATCCTAACTATGGTCCGCCTGGCAGTGGAACTGGTGCCCCGCATGGGCTGCAGGTGGAATTTGGCCTGCCGTCTGCCTCGCCTCCCTCATCTGCTGCCCTCTCTTCTCACTTTCAGCCATTTGGCAGCCTTCTGCACCCCTCTACGGTTAAGCATTCTCACTCACTTACACAGTGAGGGAGATACGGGAAAATCTAGACCGTGTGGTACTTTGTGGTTTGCCCTCTGTCAGACTCATTGATCGGTATTGGTCTTTACACCAGGACAAAAAGTGCATTTACCTAACTTTGTGAAAGAGGATGGACCTACCACCTGTGCTCGGGAGACTTGTCTGTCTATTCCCTCTTTTTAAACTCAAACATTTGAATCTTCTGTCTATTGTGTAAGAGTTAATCACTACTTTCAGGTGTTGATTACGTTAATAGACATTGTGTTACCGGGGGATGCAGGGGATGAGAGCTCCAGTGACCATGCAAACAAGCCCCAGAGGCACATTGCCCTTGGTTTACGTTTCTCTAAAAAAAACGTCAGTGATAGACAATGTGAAAAACTGTTGGTTTGTTTTCCCATTTATCAAAAATGGAAAAGTTTGACTTTTGAAATTTTATATCCGATAACATTTCTTTGTGTTCTGCTACTTCCTGCTGCTGCAGCCATTTGAGGTCTGCCTCTGAACAGTACCACAGTGACATGGCTGCTGGAGGTTTCCTTTCAAACAATATACAACAGTTTATTTAATACTTAAATCGTCCTCCACTTAGCCTGTGATTGTCTCTCTGTTTTTGGTTCTTCATATCTGTACTTCTTTGAACCTCCTTCACTCCAACTCTGTCTGTACAAGAGTCGATCTTTCTCAAGACTTTTTTAAAAATATGAAGACCTGAAAATAAACAAAATTTTCTATGGTTTATTTAAACAAAGAACAGTGCAGGGGTAACAAGGGGCGCAGTAATTCTGCTATTTGTTTTCTTTTAGTCATGCTTTTACCGGTTTTCATCCTGGTTTTTCCCTGAGGAATTATATAAGGATTTCTAAAGGTCCAGTGCTTTGTCATTATTTCTGATCACTGTCTCTGTCATGTTCATTCAGAAACATGGAGAGCCTGTTATCCTAACCCAAACCCTGTTATCCTAACCCAAACCCTAATAGGCTTAAAATGAAATATGTAAATGTAAAATGCACATGTTAAGATTTGCAAGTCATTGAATCCAAACACAGTTTCTCAGGTTATGCAGCTTTGATGATATGCAAGACCATTCATCAAGGGCTGACCTTCAGTGATAAGTGAAACTCATTCTGGAAAGGTGTCATGTGTGTATATAGTTAGCAAACTCTTGTTAATGGAAATTTCTTGGATGAAAACTCACCTTGTTGGTAAAAGAAAGAAAAAATTGTAGTGTCTGGGTCATCTTTACCCTCTTCTTTTATTATTAAATCTTAACGTTTAGCTCTTACCAACAGCAACAAGGAAGCAAAAATCCAAGTAATATCCAATTCCTGCAGATGTGTAAACAAAGGAACAATAGTTTATAGTGTCAGAACAGGACAGAGTTGTAATTTAAACAAATACAAAACATCTCTATTTTCCCACCTGAGGTTTCCTTGAACATCCTGACTAATCTCCACCAGACATGAGGAAATATACAGAAAAATATCACACATGTATATGCATTTAAGATTCTAATGAATAATACAGATTTTTTATTAATCAATATCTAACAGTTCCTCTATTCCCTCTCAGTCTCATCAATTAGACTTGTCAAACCATCACATGAATTTGGGGAGTGACAAACTTTTCTACTCTTTCTGTATTCTCAAACTTGGTGCACTTTTATCATACATGCACTATCACGTAAATCGGCACAAGTGAAATTATGGATTTTAAACCTGAAGTTTTATGCGTCAGACAAGAAGCTGTCTAACGGCTTATCAAGTGAATCTAAGTTGTGGAAAACTGGCTGATGTTGTCTTCAAAAGACCAAGAATCATGACTTAGTCCAAATTTGATGGTGTAGATATGACAAATACATGAAAATGGTTAAGGTGTCAAGGTTATCACAGTAAATATTGTTTGATTATTGAATATTATGTAACAAAGCAGAAATGAATAAGCTTTAAAGTCCCTCCAACAAAATTGAAATGAAAATGTTCTTCTGCATGTGAGTGCATTACGGTCACATTCTTGTCTCTAAAGAGGTAATGGAAACATTACAGACAAGGAAAGGGTTTTGCTGCTTAATCTTCCTTTCATCTGTCTGTCTATTTATTCCTTATTTCTGTCTAGAAATGTTTGAGCTCTTCCTGTGATCCCTGTTTAAAGCCAAGCCGGTGTCAGATCAATGTTTGTTTTGTCTATGACTGTTTACATGAGGGGGATTCAGGACATGATCACGAAGGCAGGAAGCGGAGTAGAATCACTGCCTTTTGTTAATTCTTTATTTTTACTTTTATTTTTAGCAATTTATATATTGCACTGCTTCTGTTATGTTGTTTATAATTATTCTATTTTGTAAAGACGACGCAATTAAAATGAACAATGGAGAAATGTTACAGTGTATTGCTTTTATTTGAGCAGGGAGACTACTGTGAATAGTCGCATCTTGTAAACTTCATATTCACTGGTAGAAATTTTGACAGTTGATTTGAAGGATAATCTGGGGGGGAAGTGATTTGCAGATGTCTGTGCCTCATTTGCCTTTGTTTACAGTAACTGTGGTTAGAGGAACCTCTCAGCTGCAGGCCATAGCCAGGAAAAAAATGGATTTGAACTAATTTCCTATGTATTGTTGTCACTTAAGTGGAAAATGTTCAAATGCACAGCTCACGCTACATTAATGGCTGTGAAAACGCCATTAGTTGGTCTTGTACCAATGAGATCAACACACTCTTTATTGTGTTCCATGCAGTCATGTGCTGTGTGTGTCCACATTGTAGACACACATCTAAGACCAGTACTTGCCCCAGACATACTTCAATTAGACACAGCTATCTCATTAAGAAGCAGGGAAGGTAAGGAATGTTTAGGGAAAAACTGAAACTGGAAATGTTGAAATGAGGACAGAGATGAATGTTTTTATTCTTTAATGATAGATTAACTTAAATCCTTTCAAGAAACGGAAATTTGATTTAAATAGTCATAATTATGAAGCTCAGTTGGCTGTAAATGTGACTTATAGGAGTTGTACATAAACTGCTACTGTGACTTCCATCAATATTTCCATCAGAATACAGTGGGTGGCGCTGTCCCTCTGCTTAAAGTATGTAAATCATCTTGGCGAGATGATGACTGAACATGTGGGCGGT